>NC_084763.1:26303820-26903820 GCF_028858725.1 Colius striatus
AAGAGGGATTTGCTTGGCTCTGTGTGCATGACACATAATGAAAACAATTTTACGCTGTAGAGGGAAGTATCGGGCAATTACTGATGTAACAGCCACCTGCAGAAGCGAGGCCCTCGCTGGAGCACTGGGCTGTTCATGAATATTTTATGGTGTGATGTTATTTTGAATGGCTGGGGCAGGTGAAGGGGGCTGAGGATGTAATAAGTAACTCTGCTGGAGACTGTGTTGCAGCTCTGTTTCTCTGCAGTGGTCCATAGTGTAACACCAAGAAGAATTCTGACCCTGCATAAGACTATGCAAGGGCAGCTGAAGCTGAGGAGAGATGATGTGACAAGTCATGGTGTGCACCCTTTAAAATCTGTTGTCTAGCGATTTTACACATGATGTCCAGCTTAAAAAGCCCCTGCATCAATCTTGTCCAATTTAATTTGATAAACTAAGTGGGGATAAGGATTAAATGAGAATTTTGTAGTGGAGATAACTTGTTCTTACTCTTTAATCCATTAAAGATCTTATGAGGTAAAACACATAAAAATTTAAGCTGGTGCTCTGGTAAACAGCATCTCTTCTTTGTTCTACATTTGTTTTAAAATATAGTATTGTCTTTAGAAGTAGAGTCCAAATGCTTACATATAGCTTTTCCTGCCAGCACATGTACACACTTTACTCAAAACGGATTCCTTCAGAGAAACCTTTTTAGAACGCTGTCATAAGAAGTACATTTATATGATGTCACATATTCCCAGTGGTGAACCTAAAATACACATTTTAAGTGAAGCACAAGATTTAACCCACATTTATGTTCTTCTCTGCAGAGAATTTTTTCATTCCTGGAAGAGGCAGTGAAGAATTAAAATGGACATGATACAATACAACATGAAGGAGATGTGTTCAAAAGCCTTAAGAATTTGTGATGATGTTGGCATATTTAACATCTTCAAACAAAAAAAAAAAAAAAGGAACGAATCCTTACAATAGGACTAAAATAGAAAAGATTTATTTTTACAACTACATCCAGAAATGAAAGAGAATGATAAACAGAGCAATTGTCTAGTATTATGATTGATATCAGAGAGATGTGGAATAGTTTTTTAAAATATTTTTCAGCTTGCATGTTATATGCATTCATAGAATATGATACTTGAAAGGAAAAGCTGAAGAAGGTTTCACTGTAAGCTGCAGAATGAATAGCTGAGGGATCCTTTTTTTAAGAATAGAACGTGTTTAGAAAAAGGACACAAAAGATTTACAGAAACCTTGGACAGAAATTGGCAACAAGAACTGAAATCCTGAAGAGCGACTGAGAAGGAAAATGTAGCTTACCATACGCTGAAACTAATGTGTGGCAACACACGAATTCCCAGAGTGACAATTGGAAGATTATAACGATACTCTTTAATTTCTGTAAGAGGTAGTTTTGTAGATAAGCTCATAACATTTCATAACATTAATTTATAGCTTGTACCAATAAGAAATAATACAATGCTACGTTAATTTTCTCTTCTAACATCACATTACTAACAGAATTCAGAAGTTGTGCTGCTTGAGGTAGTGAGGATGGTTGTCTATTGTGCTTATATCATAAAGACGGCAAAAGTAGCCTGACTAGAATGATAGTACATTACACAATTCAAGCCATGATTTGCTCTAAGATTTCCTGGCTAATTATCCACATTCTGATCTAATTATTCAACATCAGCATTAAATATCCAGTGAATAATAGAGGAAGTAGAATAAAATTTGCTGGAGTGTTTTCCCTAGATCCTCTCACTGAAATGCTGATATAGTCCTCTTTGAACATATAATAAATTTTGAGTGAAGGAAAAAACGGTAAAAGAACATTAGACACCTCTGTTAATAACCTCTCTTCTTGGACTACAATTGCTTCTTACTTATGTTTGGAAATTTAAGATAAACACAATAAGAAAAATCTAAAAATATTGGTACCATATTAATTATATTTAACATTGAAACAGTGTCCAAAAAAGAGTGTGTTAATTCAGCTCCAGAGTAAATGTTAAAGGTGATGCATTTTAGCAATTTTATGTAGACTGAATTATAAAACAGCAAACATGCAGTAAATTTTGGATACTTATAATTAGATTTTCAATGTAAAAGATGTTAAGCTCTGTATGTAAACGGCATTATTCAAAAGGCTGTCTTGTAAAAGAAAATTGCTGTTTGACAATTCTATAGAATATTCAAGAAAGGTAATTATACTACGCTGGCTGTTAAAGACGCAGGTGTTGAATAAAGTCACTGCTTCAGCTTTTAGAGAATACTATAGAACATGAAAAGAAAGAAGACAATGACATTAGCATGGTGGAATATTCACCTCTACAACAGGAATTTATATTATTAAACTTTCTTTATAGATATACAGAAATTATGGACCACCCTCCCCACCTTAGGTTGTTAGATTATTTGAGCTTTTCCCACTTGCCAAAAAAACCCCCACATATACAAGGCCTCAATGTAAAGTTCACACAGGCAGTCTATTTCCACAACTGAAATGGAAATGGCAAGAAACCAGAGTGCCTCATTTTTAATGAAAGACCACATAATTAATCTGGAAAACAAAAGTGATTGACTAGCACCAGTGTGAAAGAAATGTACTGACTGACCCCCAGTGACTACACAAATACTCTGTGTCACTGTTGATCCACAGCTAACTGCTTTCTGAATTGCCTGTCCTTTGATACAATGCACCTCTTAGAGAAACGGTCTAAAAATAAGTTCATTATTACTGTTACACTTTTAATTAAGATGTTAGAACAATCAACAAGTGTGCATGAAACCAGAAGATATGACATTTGGAAATATCAAACCTCATTAAGGGCTACATTTCTATTACCATTCTTTACATTCAAATGGCAAAGAGAAAATTCAGCTGTTAGATAAAGGATGCTTTTTGTCCAGCTTTTAGAGCCCAATTCACGTATGGATTTGCATGTGGTGACTCTCAACTATGCTTCACTTCCAAATGCCCTGGACCATGAGCAGGAAACACAAGCCGAATTTCAGAACCTCAGTTTCTTAGCCTAGGCACCTAAGAGATGCCACAACCCTACACAGGCTGTAGGATCAGACAACTAATAAAAAATTCCACTTTTTCTACAGATCTGAAGACCAGGCTGCATTATGTTGCGCAATGATGTTGCATGGTGTTTCAAGGAGCGAGAAAGTCTCCTGCTCACTCGACATCCAGGTTATGTCTATGATAAAGAGAATCTGGTTGGCCAAGGAAAAGGCAATACTCTCTACGGAGTACTGTGTTCTCATAGGAAACAAGTCCTAGATTCCAACCAGCTCAAATTCATTTCCTGCAGCAACAAAACTGTCAAAATAGCCGACTTATAATCAAACTACTTTCTGTACTCTTTATGGAGATCAGGATCCAAAAGTCAACGGTGAGGAATAAAAGGACAGGGAAAGGGCAAAGCAAGAAGGAACAGGCACTCCAGCATGAGCTAGGAAAAGGAGGAGGAAAAATGAGTTACAAATAGGTTTAAAGAAGAGATAGGCACAGAGATAACTGAGGACATACGGATCAAGGTGACCAGAGGGGTTGTGGAGTCTCCTTCCTTGTAGGCCTTCAAGATCCACCTGGACATGTTCCTGTGTGACCTGATCTAGGTTGATCTGCTTCTGCAGGGGGGTTGGACTAGATGATCTCTAAAGGTCCCTTCCAACCCCTACCATTCTATGATTCTATGTTTCTATGATCTACTTCTACAGAATTCTATGAATGTCTAAACAGGATCTCTGGGAGTCATTTGCATATGACTGCCTATATTGTCCTTACACTGCATTTGAATCACCAATGGAAGATTGTTTTCTGGAGCTTGTTTAAGTGCATGAGGTACAGTCTGCTCATTTTTCCCAGGAGCAAGAGCTCTAAAATTTAAAAAAAAACAAAACAAAACAACAAAAACCATCTTACAAATCAAATGATTAATTTACTAGAGATGTTTTCAATAGATGAGACAACTTCAGGCACCTTCATTTGAAGAGCCCGTAGAAGGATGAAGCATTTTCATTATATACATTGCTCCAATAAGTCCAATACAACCACCAATGTCATCACAGTAATGGAATGGTGCCCAGCAGCTAGTCCTGAAATAAATTCACTGAAAGCATCAGCTTCTCTGAAGAGTAAAAATAAGCAGACACTTTAAAATAAGGACACACCCTGGGAAAACACAGAATTTAAATTAATGGTAAAAGTGACAAATTTCATTATTATCTTATGCAAGACTCAAATGAGATCACATTTAAGATAAGAACATCTTCCTTTCTTGCAGTTAGAAGTAGAGTTAATGAACAGAATTGAACAGAACAAGAGGTTTAAAGATAGCTGAAGTGACATACAGAATCTTTCAGAGCTAGGAATACAAACCTGAAACACCAGCTTAAAAATCTGCAAATATTTTGCAGGACAAGGCTGAGGCACAATTGTTCTGGTTTAGCAAGGAGCAGCTTTTGGCTTAGTAACAGGGGGAGCGGGTTGCAGTGAAGACCCGGTAAAGAGTTTACGGACTCTCCCCCCCCCCCCACCTCGTGGGTTCACACCCACCTCCGGCCCGGCTGGGCCAATCTGGCGCCTCTGCCATCACTATTTAGGGGACGGGAATTTGAAGTGCTGGCAGGAGCTGTAGGAGTGATACAAGATGGAGGTGACCACGCAGACCCTTCAGCCAGAGAAGGAGAAAGGAAGGAGAAGCAATAGACCAGAGACCCCTCTGCAAGCCGTGGCGAGAATGCAAGCTGTGCCCCTGCAACCTATGGAGATCCATGGCAGGACTGAGAGCCACCAGCAGCTCCATGTGAGTGAGCCCGGACGGGCGAGGGACTGTGTGGGGAGACGGCCATGGCCCAGGCCGTGTTGGAGAGCCTGCGTGCCACAGAGCAGCCCCACACGAGAGGCAGAGAGGAGCTGCAGCCTTTGGAATGGGTGCACATCGGAGCAGCCCGTGCAGGGCTGCCATGCGTGTGAGTTACCCCACGGACTTGCAGGGAGGACTGGTGTGGAGTTCACCTGTCCTGAGGAGGGACAAATGGCAGAAGCTATCGGGAACAGACTAACTGAAACCCCCACTGCCTGCCCCCTCCCCCCAAACCGTTCAAGGCGGGATGAGGTAAAAACATCGGGATCAGGGCTCTGAGCCCAGGAAGAGGGGAGGCGTGGCAAGAAGGTGTTCTTAAAAAGGCTGGTTGGACTCTTCATTGTTGTATTACTCTGTGTTGTTTTATTTTGGTTATGTTTTGGGTTTTGGGGGTATGTTTTAGTTGATGTTGCATTAAATTATTTTCTGTTTTCTTCCCCAAACCGAATAGCCTGGTCTGTTTTGTCCTGAACCTTAAGTGGCAATTAAGCTCTCCCTGCCCTAGGGCAATTCTCAGCCTCTTTGGTACTCGAGGCTAATCGTGGGCTTTGTTCCCTGATGGGCCTAAACCAGGACAACAATAAACAAAAGTTTTATTATGCTTAGATTCCCATTATTTCCTAATGATAAAATCCATCAAATCCATCAAATGTATCAATTAGGTGTGTTCTGGGCCTCCCTTTCCTATCAAGAAGCTCCTTAAATCAAAAGGAGTAGGTTGAACTTAATGGTCACCATTATCAGACCTCTTCACTGTGCTCTATTATGCATCAGTCAACACTGCAGAATGCAAAGATGAACATAATTTTTGAACAATCATGGAGGACAGGCAAGATGCCTGAGGACTGCAGAAAGGCCAATGTCACTCCAGCCTTCAAAAAGGGCAGGAAGGACTACCCAGGAAACTACAGGCCAGTCAGCCTCACCTCCATCCCTGGAAAAGTGATGGAACAACTCATCCTGAATGTTATCACTGAACAGATGAAGGAAAAGATGGTTATCAGGGGGAGTTAACATGGCTTCACCAAGGGGAAATCCTGTTTGACCAATCCGATAGCCTTCTATGAGTGCATAACCAGCTGACTAGATGAGGGGAGAGCAGTGGATGTCATGTACCTGGACTTCAGCAAGGTTTTTGACACTGTCTCCCATAACATCCTCATCAGAAAGCTCAAGCAATGTGGCTTGGATGAGTGGACAGTGAGGTGGAATGAGAGCTGGCTGAACGACAGAGCCTGGAGGGTGGTGATCAATGGCACAGAGTCGAGTTGGAGGCCTGTGGCCAGTGGAGTTTCGCAGAGATTGGTTCTGGGGCCAGTCTTGATCAATATCTTCATCAAAAACCTGGATGAGGAGACAGAGTGTACTCTCAGCAGGTTCACTGATGACATCCAACTAGGAGGACTGGCTGATTCCCCAGAAGGCTGTGCTGCCATTCAGCGGGATCTCGAGAGGCTTGAGAGTTGGGCAGAGAGGAACCTCATGAGATTCAACAAGGACAAGTGCAGAGTCCTGCAGAGTCCTGGGAAGGAAAAACCCCATGAACTAGTACAGGCTGGGGATCCAACTGCTGAAGAGCAGCTCTGTAGAGAAAGACCTGGGAGTCCTGATTGATAATAAGCTAACCATGAGCCAGCAATGTGCCCTCATGGCCAAGAAGGCCAATGGCATCCTGGGATGCATGAACAAGAGTGGGACCAGCAGGTCAAGGGAGGTTCTTCTCCCCTTCTACTCTGCCCTGGTGAGGCCTCATCTGGAGTCCTGTGTCCAGTTCTGGGCTCCTCAGCTCAAGAGGGACAGGGAAGTGCTGGAGAGAGTCCAGCACAGGGCCACCAAGATGATCAGGGGAATGGAACATCTTCCTTATGAGGAAAGGCTGCGGGAACTGGGGCTGTTTAGTCTGGAGGAGACTGAGGGGAGATCTTATTAACATTTATAAATATCTAAAGGGTGGGTGTCAGAAGGTTGTGACATCCCTTTTTTGTATTGTAGCTAGCAACAGGACAAGGGGTAATGGGATGAAGCTGGAACACAAAAAGTTCCACTTAAATACATGAAAAAACGATTTCACTGTTCAGGTGAGGGAGCACTGGAATAGGCTGCCCAGGGAGGACATGGAATCTCCTTGCTTGGAGGTCTTCAAGACCCGCCTGGACATGTTCCTATGTGATCTGATCTAGGTGAACCTGCTTCTACTGGGGGGTTGGACTAGATGATCTCTAAAGGTCCCTTCCAACCCCTACCATTCTATGATTCTATGATTCTGTGATTCTATTAAGGGATGCTTTAGCTACATGCAAGTATAGCATATCTTGACCTGATTGAAAGATCCCATTCACATAAAAGTACTATAGATCAAGGTTTTATGTTACTCCTCGGAAGCTTGTGGTAGGTTTATGTCACACAGATAAGATATACCTATAGATCTAGGAATCTGACTGAGGGAGACAGATAATTAAGTGACCACAGAACTCTGATTGCTCACATAGCACCAATATAATGTTGCAGTTGTTGTGAAGGCACTTTGATGCCTCAGTTGTGATGGAAAACTTCACTTCCACAGAGTGGAGTTCAGTAAAGGCTTTAGAAGGCAGAAAAATCATGCTTCTTTTCCCACAAATACTTACCAGTACATTTCCTTTCAAATCAGCTGACAATTAAGAACCTTAATAACATTGATGACATGTTATATACAGCCTTAGTAAGTCAGGACAAAGCTAGTAATTGGAAAATCAAAAGATTTCTTTTAAGATAAAAACCAGGGAAGCTTTTTGGCACTTGAGGATAAGATCCAAAGTATTCCAGGATTTTTTATTACAGAAAGATTTTTCTAGTCATAAAAGCATAAAGCAAAATATAGAAGAAAAATAAATTGGATGTAGGCTGTGAAAGGATTAGCAATACATTTGCTGGTGGATAAAAGAATGCCAGAGTAATAGAAATCTATTAAGCACTAATTTTGAGGTATAACGACTTCACATTTCTGAAGCATGAGCTGGACAAGCAGTGGTAATCTCATTGGAGATAAGGGTTACTGGTCATATTTCAAGTATGCTTTCTTTCCTGTTTAATTTTATTACTACATTGTATAAAATGCTTTTGTGAAAGATACTTTGCTTAAGCTTGCTGTATAATACCATTTATTTCTGATTTTATTGTCTTTTCATTTACCTAAGAAAATTTAACTACCTAAAATCTTTCTTTGTGCCTGCAAAGATGTGACATTTTGGACAGTCAGACAAGAAATGGCATGGTCTTATTTCTATGGAGATCCTATTTCTGGAGAATACTCCAGTAAATCTGCTTCAGCAAGAGAAGGAACATTGACTTTTCAAGCATGTTCTATATTGCAGATAGGGATATGTGGGAGCAAGAGCCTCACTTAGCCCAAGGACATCAGAAACCCAGACAGAAGTGCTCAGCTGCTGTGAAAATGGAGCTCAGCTCTAATAGTCTGAACAACCCAGTGGATAGGTGTTGTGATTTACACTTAGCCAGCAGTGAAACACCATGATAGTCTCTTGCTCAGTACCCCCCCATTCCGCCCCACCCTCCTTAGGATGGCAGAGGTCTCAGCAAGATGGGAAGGAAAAAGATAACTGAGAATGTTGTGGATTGAGACAAGGGCAGGGAGGGCTCACTGCCAGTTATGGTTCCAGGCAAACCAGAATTAACTACTCGAATCAGAGAGGAAAGTAAGGAAAGTTTATTTTACTACCTACAAGAAACAGAACAGATCAGGAAGCAAAAACAGTAGGATGGTGAGAAAAATACAGCCAGAAATTTAAGATTTCCTTCCCCCAACTGTCCCTTCTTCCTGGGCTCAGCTCCTTGCTTCCAATATTTCTTACCTTCTCCCCCCTCAGTGGCGCAGGGGAACAAGGGAATGGAGATGAAGTCAGTCCCTCATAGATGGTCTCTATTGCTTCTTTCTTCTCTGAGAAGGAGAACTCTTCATATTCTTCCTCTGCTCTAATGCAGGGTCTCTCCCACAGGGTATGCTCCTTGACGAATCTCTCCAGTGTGAGTTCTTCCCAAGGGCTACAGCTTCTGCTCACAAACTCCTCCAGCATGGGACTCCTCTGCAGCAGCAGCAGCATTCTGGGCACCTTCTGCTGCAAAGCTGTCCTCCCACAAATTCACGGCCTCCTCTGGGCACAGTCACTGTCCCTGGCATGGGGTCCTATATGAACTGCCAACAAATCTCTGCTTCACCTCTCCTCTCCACAGGGTGCAGGGGGACAGCTGCCATCTCACTATGGGATGCAGGGGAGTTTCTGCTCCAGCACATCTCTTCCTCTCTTCCCTCACTGACCTTGGGGCCCTCATGGTTGCTTCTCTGTTCTCCAACTGCTTCTACCACCACCCAGAAAAAAAGGAGGAGCATGAAGAACAGGAAGAATCCTCCTGTTCCAGCTTCTTAAAAAGTGATCATGGAGGAACCCAATTGGCTCAGGCCCAGAGGTGATTCTGACTCAGAGATAGGGAAAGTTTTGAGCAGCTTCTTACAGGAGCCATCTTTACAGCCCCTTCCCCATTACCAGAAACAGTTCTAGACAAACCCATGACAACAGGAAAGCAAAATTCTTCCCGCACTTCCTACAAATCTTATTCCTGCTTCCATTTCCTTAAAGAAGGTACCTAGTCAGAGATCTCTCTCTTAGGAGAGAGATGTATATGTCTGTGTTCTAGAAAGGAGAACAACGTGATTTGAAGCTGTTAATTACTCTTACGGGGCCATACAATGGAAATGAGTGTTTTTTAACAGAAAAGATGGATACTCTAACAGAAAAAGCTAATCGAATGAGTAAAGACAACAGTAACATCAAGACTGAAACTGCAAAGACAAAAGAATGAAGACAGAGTAAGAAAATCTCTTGGTAATACAAATGGTAATTCAAATTTATCCTTGTTTCTATACGTCATAAATGGGACTGGGCTTGGTTGGCTAATAAGTGTCTCCTGATGAGTTCTAGGCAGTTCCTAAGTGAAGACAAGAGAGCAGATGAGTGTCAGAAAAAGTGATTGTGAAGAGGCATTCAAAGGAGCACAGTGTAGCTGCTGGCTCTTTGTCATATATTTCATAGAAAAGAGAAAGAATCAAACACTTGTCTTTCCAATCATGGAAACCACATTACAGCCACATTCTGACAGCAACTGGTAATGTATGGAAAAGGCACCAGACAGCAAGGAAAAAGCATGAGTAAAAATAATCTTCCGAGTCCCTTTTCTCTGTGACTTAATAATGTACACTTTAAACAGTATGCTTGACACAGGAGTTTATTCCTCCACCAACTTGGATTTTTTTCTATTTCACTATTGTTTTTTTCCTAGTAACTTTCCATTTTTACTAAGAGCAGACAGTAAAGCTACCCGGTACAACAGCTGTGCTTTCAGATACTGGTGGTTCCCAGAACAGGTGGAAAAATGCCTGTGGTTGCTATTTCAGTATATGCGAGGTGAATGTTCAACATCTATATTACAAAGTGTGGCTACAATTCATTTTAACAATGTTATATCAAAAAAGTATCTCAAAAGAGTACCTTATGAAGAGACAAATGATTCAAATATGTAAGATTATTAATACCATTTTTTTTCAGAAAAACTTTTTTCTCTTTTGGTACCTTGATTTTGGCGATAAGTGGCAAGTGAATTCTGTTTCAACACAGGAACTCAACTGCTTCCCATTGGACGTCTAAAACAAGGTAAAGTGTCTAAGTAAAAACCAAAAATGGGAGAAAACTGTTAAGATGATTTCATAAAGCCATTGAACCAAGATTCTCACAACTGTAGTCTCTATTGAAGACATCCTACCTTGTAACATGCATTGCTTTAGAATTCACAAAATCAAATCAGCTGCTGCAGTTTCAAATATCCTAGTAGAAAAGGAGATTCATAGTACAGTAAAAACATGTACATTGATTTACTGCTGCTATTCATATCCAAAAGGATATGGATCCCAGCTATACCATGGCTATATAACTGCACAGCCCTTCTGAGTTTTCTTAGGATGGGAAGCACATGCAGTACACAAACTATAAAACATGTTCTCATTAGTACTTCTCAGTATGCACAATCATAAAGAACATCAATCTGGTTAGATTCTCAGATCAATCCTGCCCCCCACTGAAGTCAAAGGAAATGAACTTGTTGGTTTCAATAGCACCCAGCCTTTTATAAATTTGCAGGCATTCATAAGTAGGAAGTATATATTCATTGTAAGAAACAATGAATTACTGCTCAGAAAAAGTGATGAGCTCTTACAGCTATGTGCAGAGCATTACGAAATGTTGTGATTGGTATACCAGTCACCTGTTTCCACCAGTGTTCACAGAAATTCTGTGAATAAATTTCATAGCTTTGAAAATTTATGCCCAAATAACTAAAGTATAAAATTAGATTGAGAAATGTTATATTGTCCAAGACAGAAACACGACAGGCAATTAATACTGCCCTAAACTGTGGAAACCCTTTCCATGCAGATTTTTCATTGTACTGATAAACCTCATAGGTCAATATGACAGATCCAGCTGAATTAACCATGTCAAAGTTCAAATTTTCCTAAACTCATCTTATGATTTTAATGTAAATTCCTAATTTTCCCATTTCCCATTTATTTTTTGCCACTGAGACCAATGTGGCATTTTAAAATAATTTGGTATCTATTTCTTGTATCTCTTCTTTATCTCTTTTCCTCCATCCCACAACAACTTGCACATTGTATTGCTTTTCAACTATCCATCCCAAACAGATTTGACAGAAATCTAAATATGTTTAAACAAAACCTCCTAACTAACCCATCATTGTGAAGTTGTACAGCAATATTCTGTTTCAAAATCAAGAGTGATTCCTATGTAAATAATTTTGTTCGGAACACCACAACATGGCTGCACTAATAAAAATTCCAAATCTTTAAGTAACCATAGAAAGTAGAGCACATTAGGTGTCTTAAATTATAATGACTTTATTAACAGATCCACATAAATCTGCTCTGTGCAACTAACCTTTTTGCAGTACTTAAATTAGCTCAATTCATCTTGATTTGGATGTTCCCGTTTCCACGGAGTCCATGGAGGTCTGAGAGAACAAAGTTTCAAGGGATTCATAAACAAATCCTTGGTATAGCTGTAAAAGCATCTTTTCATTGGTATTTAAGGAATTAGTGAACCCTATCAAGAATGGTGGTTAAAAGGCAGCTATCACTTTTGATATTTTTTGATAATTACCTTACTATTCCTAGAAGAACTCTAGACTGCTTAAGTCTTTTAGCTTGGTCCTATAATTCTATCATCCTTCTCGTTACACTAGGTATTTCAGTATCAACTCAGTTACTGTCTATTTAGCTTTGTCACATGACAGAAGGAGAGGAAACATTAAGTTCATTCACTGAAGTCAATGGGAGTAGTAACACAAATAATAAAGCCAGTAGAATTATTGCTCTAGCTCTAGATTAAATAAGGTGAACTTAGTTTCTTCTTGTAATAAAAAATGTGGTTATTTGTATTAATTTTTTTTCTGCATAAAAAGCTATAGATATTTCTTCTCTATATGCACCGAATACACCGATCTAAAGTTACAAACACTTCTCTCTACTAAAATACGGGCACAAAAATGCATACTCAGTCCTTCAACTGCATACAAGCACAGTTTTTTAAGCTTTGTCACTTGCAAGGGTTGTCAAATATTACTCTGAATCTGCTAAGGGTAGATGAGCTTGCACAGGTTTGAGTGTCTGACTCTTTAAAGTACACACACAGTAGAAGCTCTGGAGAACAGGCTGTGTGCCTGGTATAAATATAATGCAATCTGGGATATACATGGATTGTCATTTGGTATGTACATTATATATCTAGCTTCACATATTTACTATGTGTATTTCTATTATATATTATTATTAAATCCATTCCATCCACTGAACTACAGGTACATTTTTCAAGAACAGTATAAAAATGTCTACTATGATACAGTTTATAAACTTATTGCTGTATTTCAGTCACATTTAAAATGTGTTTGAAAGATACACTTTTTCAATAACACTCAGCTGGAGCAATTCTATTTTGATGGAGATTTTCTGACTTGACTCCCAAATTCAGCTGATCTAGATACATGTGTTGTTAGGCAACATAACCACTATGAAATCCCTTCCTATCACAAATGCATATTGCCTTTGCAAATCATTGTCTGTCAGAGGAGTTTACAGATTTTTAATTCAGACAACAATCAGATGTTTATCTAATCCAGAGCCGACTCTGGATCTAGGGCTACCCTCTGCATTTAGTTCATCATAATTTTCCTCCTAATGTGGAATGTCATTGTTTGAAAGAAGTTTATGACTTTTTCTGGTTTAAAACTGATTATCTCAATGGGTGGATTGGAAGATGCTACAGAAGACTATATATTGTGTCTCTGCCCTAAAGGCTTTTTGACCATGACCTCACCTTTGCCTGCTTATCTCAGGTATACCAATGCCAGTGTAGCTACCGACTTCATGGATTCATAACTTTCCAGGAACCTGAAGGTCAGGCCATGCAAGTCAAGTGCAAATCAAGCAGTTGTTTTTCTCCTTCTTTTACACAAGGGTGATACAATCCATAATTTAACCTAAATACTATAAAAGGTGTTTTGACAGTGGGTGCCAGAGAAGCAATTTTCACACTTTAGATGTTACTGGAAGGTATCCTTATTGTAAGAAGAGCAGATTTGGATCAAAGCTCAACCTCTTCTGGAGAGCTACCATCTGTAGAGAGCTATACTCAAAGTACAGGTTTTTGACATAATCAGTAAAAAGACTTATCAATGGACTTACAGTCCTTTCAAGAGATAAACATAGGAGAAACATAACAATTTAGATTTAGAATATACTCAGTTCTAAATACATTTGTTGCAACTTTTAAAAGATTTGAAATTCAGAGAATACATGAAAAAGTCTTGATGGATAATTTTCAGATAAAATGTTACAGGCTGCTTGATGAGATCATCAATTCCTCTCCTTTAGCTTAGGAGAAGTCTACTCAACTAGGAAACTGATCTAGTTTCACCAATGACCTCTCCATGAAAATTAATTAATTGGCATGTGTCATACTTTGTTAAGGAATGGGAATAAGATACTTCATGATTATGAATTAAATGCTTGTTAAAGCCAAGAGGTCTTCCTTTTAAATACCTCTATTTTCCCAATCAAGGGACTCTAGAGGTACATAATAAAGTTGTAAACAAATAGATTTTTTAATTATTAGAAAAAGTTGGAGAGAAAAACAAAAATATATAAAATATTTCTTTTATTTGCTAGAAAGTATTCATATATTATGCTTCATCATTAATAGCCACTGCATTTGAATGCCCACAGACTTTTGGGTCCTGATGTGAAGCAGAAACAGAAGATCTTTGTTATTTATGTTTAGAAGTTATTTCTACACTGAGCATACACAGAGAATAGCAAGGAAAATGACTGCTTACCAATAAAAATAATCTTACTTTTCAGTGTAGTGGCATCTTATCCTATTTATCTTATACTAGATTTGGTTACTATATTTACACCTATATTAACCTTAGCAGACCTATTTACTTCCATGTGACTACTTGTGCATGAGGAGGTTGTGGGACAACCTCTGGTTATTTTTAAGGGACAAGCCTTTGCTCTCAGAAGTGCAGGGAGAGGAAAGTCAGTCCAGAATAGAGCTACATCTGCAGCAACACTAAGTGATTTCATTTGAAGATTATAATGTCCAGTTTTAGCACTGCAGCTCTGGTGTATGCTGTAAAAATATTTAAGAGGAAGCAGGACAGTGGTAACTGGGAGAGGATTAAAAAACATGTCCAAAAAAGTCTTAGTAGGCAAAAAAAGAAACAGAGAAAAAGAGTAGGAGTAAATTAATCTTCTTGAAGTATATTACATAAGGAGAAACGCTTGATAGTCGTTATTTGCTGTAACAACTCAAGACAAATGAGCAGTCAGTGTGTTAGTTCTGATGAAGGACATGCAAGAAAGACAATGGCTTTCCTATTTTAAGTTAATCAGTACCCAAGTGATGTATTTCTGAAAAATAATAATATGGATTAATCAGGAACTAAGGGAAAGAAGAGGGCAGACATTTTATTTCCACCACTTGTGGATGAAATATACATAACATAATAAAGGGCTGCTGTCGACTATCTGCAGGAAGAGCACCTGGAAGATTAAAGCTGTGGACATAACATTAACAAAGTACAGACCACACTGAATTAATGAGCACTGGAGATAGACATTCAGTGGAGTCTTAATTTATTTTCCTTTTCTAGCTCATCCTTTAAGAAAATGACAGTGTCTTCTTATCGATTTTACACTCAGAGATCAATCAGAATTGTCCTGACTCAGACAAAATTTACAGCACTCCCTGACAGTGCCTAGAGCATCTGGGCCTAAACAGACATTACAAGGAAGCAATATATCATGTTTGTATGTAGAGCTTGACATGCTTAAAAATAAGCTAATCTGTAGTGGAATTTCCTTCTTTTTGACAAGTTGCTCTGCCCAGCTCTTTGGCCCCTTGTTATGAATTTCTCTCCCAGCTCTGCTATTAATTATAACATGCACATAGGATTCATGTGTTTAGACCCTGAGGGAGGTCATCTTCTCTGCAGTTTTAGATAAAATATAAACTAACAGATCACTCCTACTTAAACAATGTGAAATGTCACTCCGATGCACTCCATAAAAAGAAGCTAGAGGTGTTCCGTCAAGAGCTATGATCAATTCTGACAACCCAACAATATCAGAGCTAAATGATGGGCCTCTACATTCCCAAACAGCCCTCCATGGAAATTGCTGTATCCGGAAGGTCTTTTGTGCAAGTAACTAGCTATATTAAATGCCATAATTACAGAAAAGACACGAGCTGTGGTGCTTAGGCAGTTGTTGGCTAAGCTAACTTACTGCCACACTACAGTTTAGCTTGTACCTGGGGATTGCCACCCAGTTGACTTTCTACATTAAAGGAGAAGGATAGGTCTCTTCTACATTGCAGAACTCAAGATCTACTAGTCCTTTGTGGGCTCAAAGGAGAGACCAGTTATACAAAACAGTTTCTGCATTTTGCTTGAAGGAAAAAGCAAGACCAGATTTGAAAACGAACTAGCATGTATCTCAGTAAGACTGAAGATCAGCAGGTTTTGTAAATTCAAGTCTGTCACCTCCTTCAGACAGCATTTGGTTGGTCACTTCACCTAAAAGAATCTCCCAGTGACCGAGAACTAAAATGCATAGGTAATGTCCCAAAACACAGCCTTTTTTTTTTTGAGGTTTGGGTTCTTCTTGTTTTTATTCTTGATCATCTGACAAAATACAGGGCAGGGACACAGATCTCTTTAGACATTACATACTTTCTACACAACTCAGAATCCTCTATTCCCTTTACCTTCACTAAGAGGACTGGGAAGTTAACATATCACAAAGTTCAACTATTTAGTATTAAAGGATTTAAAAATCTAGGTAGTATTACTGGGGGATCTGGCAGTACAAAGTAAAACATTCCACTCTCTTTGAACAAGCCTGAATGCCTCATACACTGCTAAGAGATAAGAATATGTATATCTCCATCCTCATAGACAGGCATTGATTTTAACATCACTCAGTAAAAGAGCTGTGTCTATCTCACACAGTGTACTGGTTTCTTACTTGCATGGAGTCTTATTTGCACTGGATTTGCTTTTATTGGTCTGTGAGAAAAAAAACAGTGTTAGGTAAGTTAAAATGAACCTGGTTGAACATGCCACTCTGTCATCTATGAAGCTACAGCCAAAACTTTTACACCTTTGAACTGCTCTTACTGCATTTCTAGTTCAGTAAGAGTCCGGTACATGTTTCACTGGCTTGAAAACTAAGAAGTAAAAATATAAACTCTTATTTGTGCCAGCAGAATGGAATCTGTTGCCAAAAGTTTGCAAGCATATATCATAGCAGAGGATTCTGCTGTTTTTCACATGTCCTAATTCTTCATGCTAGTGGAAGTAAAAACATGTACTTTTTGGTCTCATCTTGAATCAGGAATGAAGAAACAAAACTGATATCAAATGGGTAGAAATATAAAATGATAGCTTATTTGCAGTCCAAACTCCGAGACAGAGAAATGTAAGAACATGCAGAAGCACAAACACTACATGGTTTATTTATGACACTTCAGTAAGATTTGCCCTCAAGTACTATGACAGTAAATTACTATGGTTTCAAAAACCAGTATGATGAGCACTGATTTATTTTACTTTTTCTCCTTCTCCTTCATTTGTGATTGTCTGACACAGTGGGACCGATCCTCAAGAAATTAGAAAGATATCATCTTCCGTAAAGGATATTGCACTTATCTTCCCTGCAGGTATCTTCCCTCTGATACTGTCTGTGCTTCTTTCAACCCCTTGGTTCTTCTCTCTTACGAGATAGTCTTATGCTCTTGGCTGCTCTTAGCATAAGCCTGAACAGAATTCAGTGTTATCCCAAAATGAGGATAGGGACAAAATTCAAAGTTCAAAATTCAATCAATCCTATTTTACTTTTGCATTTGCAGACATCAGTATGGACATTCATCATGACTAGCAGATTACTTTATACAAAGGGATACTGAACTGACTTCCAAGAGACTGCAAGCTCTGATTAAAGTCAAGGTCCCAATTTTCAATATCAAAAAAATAATTATTGTATAAGTTTGCCAACAAAGTCTGGGTTTAGGTTAAACATTTCAAATACGATTAGTAACCTAGGAGGTATCTATTTCTATCAGGCTAATCTGAAATCTCTTCAAAAAAACTAATATCAGACAATGTTGACTACTTTCATATAGAAAAACTGAATTGTTTAAAGCTATTATAAATTATCCAGAGCACAAGTGTCTTGCTACATCTCAGGGCTCAGTTCTTGCCCCTGGCTCTGCCATAGTTTTGTTAGCGTGACAACAGACAATTAATTGCCTGACTTTTGAATTTCAAAAATCACCTGCCTCAGCTGGCCACCTACCCTCCCTATCTGTGAAGAGAAATATTGAACCCAGGAAGGCAATTCATCCGAGCCTTATTTTTGTGCTCTTAGACCAATTCATCCCTTGCTAAAGCCAGACAAGGTTCTTCAGTTTACAGCCTTTGCAACAGGAGTGACAGAAGGTCTGTCCTGGCAGATACACTAGCAGGAGGTATTGCTGGTGATGCGGTGCTCTTGCAGCACAAGTCAGGTGGGGGAAATGTATTCACTGCACTCCAGTCTTTCAAGAGCTTCTAAATCCATATATGTGGAATTCATAGGTACTACCCGGAACAGCAAAAGAAACTGTGAAATCTTCATCTGCTTCTGAAATGGAAAGATTCACTTTCTCAGCTAGTTACAAATTTTATAATCATTAGCATTTATACTTGCAGTCTCCTAAGTAATAGACAGCATTCTTCATTTAGATTTGAAGCTATATACACTAGTAAAACAGAACATTTAGTGTAGTGTTCTCCTTTTACAGATATAATATTTGGTACTTGATCCTATTTCCTTTAATATCTTTTTTTTTATAAAGATTTTTCAAGCTGACATCATTTTCCAAAGGAAAAAGCTTCCTATTTTCACATGTAAATTAGTGGGTTTTTGGAAAAGCATCATAGATATGCTCTGCAACTTGGTCAAGAACAAACGATAGGAATATATGTAACTTGTAAAACTTCTTAGTTAATAATACAGCCCATTTTTTTTAAACTAATGGTACCTAAGGAATAACAAAGATATAATTAAATTAAATTTACTGGTTTAAATATTTCATAAAGATGTGCATACTGCTAAATAAAATAAGATCTCAAAGGATCAGGTAAAACACACTATGGAAATATTTATCCTTCAATGTACACATAATATCTGTGCCAGAATCTCTTGCACTAATACCAGGAGAAATAGATCATATTTCCTCATACACAGGTAGTCTATGTCTTTTCACTAGTCATGCAAGGAATAACAGGTGGCATTGCTGTTGGCATGCTCTCCTGGGTGTTCTATCATGCAAGTAACTGTCATTTCAGTTTACAGTTCAAATATTACAACAGACAGGCGGAGACAATGTACAACTATTCATCAAAACTTTTCTTTAATACCCTGGTGAATTTCACCTTCCACCTGTATAAAATGAGTATTTCTGGCTGAATTGCAACACGTGCAACATCACGTTATATTTCCTTCAGTATCTTCATATACCGAATTAACAGTAGAATATATCGTGCAAGGTACACCACATCAACCACAGCAAAAATATGGACAGTTCTGAAAGGTATCCTAGCTCTGAAAGGTATTCCAATCTTTGCTCATCCTGAAGAAATCTCAGCATCCCAGAAGCACAATGTCAGAGATCGGAGCACTGGAGTATGGTGCCCTAAAGTCTGCTACACCTTCAAGAAAGGTCATAGCTCACCAGAAGCTCACCATGCCCTACAGCAACTACTCAACGTGGGAGGACAGGCCTTGAACCACGACCCTTCCAGCCCAGGATGCTAACCACCGGCACTGCTGAGATTATTTACTAATTATGTCTCATAGATTTGAACCAGAATTCCCATAAAATTCCAGGAATCCTTGTTGCTTAACTGGTGGGTTTTTTTGTAAAGCAACATGTACAGCATCTTAACAACTCAAAAGGCAGGACAATTATCCAAAGGAAATTACACTGTTTAAAGCATGGTTTTATACTTTTGTCTGTTGACCTCCTATAAACTCTTTGCTGAAATCTAGTATCATTGATCAAACTGCATTTAGTGTAAATTTATTGAAATGGTGAATGTCGTTTTCTAAGAGCCAGAGCGAACATGTATGCAAAGCTACAATCAATCTATATAACCACAATACAGTGAAACAAAGAAATTTAAAAGTGTATTACCGAATTCACCAGTAATTAGAGAGCTCTGAGGAATGATATTGAATATCCTACAAGCCCTTAGCTTTCCCTTACAAAGAGGGATACTGGAAATAGCTTAGGAAAGTAAAATCATTATGGATAAATACTTATTAATATCAATGTCAATATGTGTTAATGGTAGGAATAGACTGATTTCCTGATGAATTTTGGAGGACAAAGTGTTTCATCAGACTGATCTGTTCTGAAGTATACTATGGAACTGTGAGCAACCATGAAGCTGCACAGTCATCTTTTATGGGCTGCAAACAAGTTACATATCAGCGTGAATATTTAGTTTACAAATCTGGGCAAAATGTTCACAATCTGAATCTGGGTGGTGACTTCAGTGCTACTAAAACTGAATTATAAAACAATAATAGCAAACTTCAAGAAATTTCAGCAATTGGTGAATGGTAGCTTAATCACAGAACACTGATTTCAAAATAGGAAAATTTCATGCAACAGGATCTATATTTCTTCTGCATTGCATCTAATTTGTGCACTGAAAGAGCTGAGGAGTGTTTATTCAACATGGCTGATACAGTTCATAAGATGCTTTCTCCTTAAACAGATGAATATATGCATTGACAGAACTCATGATGACTTGCCCAAAAACATTATAAAACCAGAAATCTCTACTGTGAAAGTATGTATGATGTTGCAGAATATCACTCAAAAGGACACATTCTTGCAACTGAGCACACTGATAAACCAATTGCAGTGTTTTGCATACTGAAACAAATTTAAAACTTTGTCATTGTAGACCTGCATTGTGGCAAAAAGGAAGGTGCTTCATCAGTAATTAGAAAGACAGAGTGAAAAAGAACTGCTCTCTTCCCCAGTGCTTTGTAAACCTGCTCAGCTAACAACCAGAAGCTAAAGAAGTATTAGTCACACCAGAACTGGAAGCACAGAGAGCACCTTTCAAAAAATGTATTGTGCATGGCTCTCATATCACATTCTTCCTTTCATGTCTCAAATGCTGTTCTTGTAGTCAGCATGCATCTCGTACATTCAGAATATGCCATAAATGAATGGATAAGGAAAAGATGATGATACAGCTTTGTTAACTGAAATTAGGATTAACTTAAAGGTGACCTAGTAAGCATAACATTGTAGTGTCAAATCATTACTAAAATGTTACTGATTCTGTTTCTGAGCAAAATACAATATATTCAGCTATTTCATTTCATTCCTTGACTTCCACTGCTGTAACTTCAAAAACTAGAATATTTGAATGGTTATTTCTAGATGATACAATACTGTGAGTCTAAGAAACTGTTGCAGATCTGAAGCAAATCTGGGAACACAGAGATAGGAAATAACCTGTCTCTAAGAATCAGAGTACATGAGTGGCCCAGGCAGCTATACAGTTCACCATATCATCATGCTTTTTATCATTCTAGTTAAGCCAAATGATAAAATTTTATCCTAGGTTAGGCAAAATCAAAAAAAGGAGTGAGAAATAAATGTTTTCATTGGTTCAGTGAGAATGACTATGAGAGGCTGACTGGTCCAGGACAGCAAAACTCTAGCTGTTTCCTTCTCTTCTTGAGAGAGCATCCTGTAGGGAGGCTGCAGCCACTACGATGCCAGCACAGACGCAGGGATTTTTCCTTGCCCTTCCTTTTCCTTTGAAGGTTTATATATCTTTTTGAATAAGGAAATTGAACACAACAGGACAAAAAACCAAAACCAAAACCAAACCAAACCAAACAAAAACCCAGTAGGAAAACAAAGGAGGATTTTCTACTGCTTTTGAGAGAGGTTTCCTCTTTCATTTACTGCAGAAACTTGTTACCCTGGCATTTCTGGTAGGAACACAGATTTTTTTTTGTTCTTTTGCTTTACACTAAACCTATTTTCCTTTCTTCTTTTTTCCAAGTTCGAGAAAACAAAAACCGCTCACTTGACAGGCATAGTTACTGCACTGTAGCAGATTAAACTCACAGTTACCTGCAAATACGCTACTAAAGTTTGTTAAGTAAACCAACAGTACCTCTTCAGCTGTAAAACTTTGTAACACAAGGCTATGTAGAGTCTCAAATGCAGAAGTGTGGACAACTGTGGTGCCTACCAGAAATGAAAATAAGGTAGGAATGTAATTATAGAGTTGCAACTGATACCACAAGAAAAAGTCATAGCAGGCTAATGTGATAAGGTACTGTATCATCCAAAGAGTAGGAGTATGAACATTTCTGTATTAAAATGGTATTAGTTGTATATTAGGCTAACATGATATGACAAAAAAATTGCAAATAAAATACTATAATTTAGTCTAGGGCATAAATGTGAAGGAATAAAACCAAATATTGTCATGGAGGAACACCCTCCTTTCATTTGGAGGAACATGTGGAAATTTTGTGACAGAATTTGCTGTCGTGTCATACTGATAAAGTTCATGAGAGATTATATATTGCTATGTGAATTGTAAGTTAGTACAAATGATATCTTGCATCTATGTATCATTTTTACTCCAAGAGATATCAAAGAGCTTTACAAATTTAAAGAGACATACAAAGCAATATCTCAATGCTTACAGTCAGCCTCTAACCTACAGTTGAACAGACTTTCCAGCAGTCCTCAATTTTTTAATAACCAAAGTTTCACTTAGTTGCTGATGGCATGACAGAATGTATAGAGCTGATTTTATAAACATTGTTTTACACAGGCAAATGAAAGCTCTCCAGGCTCCACACTAATCAGGCTCTGAAGAAGCTTCTGTTTGCATGAAAAAGCTGATTAAAAACTGTATATCCATATTAAAAAAACCACACACATTAATTTATAAAAATAGTATACAGATACTCTCTGTAGGGTGCAGGGTTCCATTTTCTTTGTGCAGGGGTTCTTCTTCCTCTTTGTTGTGTGAAACGGGAGTGACCAGACACCAATATGATGTGCATCAACTCCAATTTATTGTCACACAATCATCACTTATATACCTTTTCCAAATGCTGTGTACGTGCTACAATTCATGGCAAAAAGTTAATCCTAAGCATCACACACTATGCATAAGGCCTCAAAGTTTCATTTTTGTAACAACTTAAACACCAACCCCATTGTGCTAAAACATCATCCTTATTGTGCTTAAAACATCAGCCTTATTGTGTCTAAAATATCACCCCGTCTGTTTGGCCTTCAGTTAGTTTTCTCTCACACTATGGTTATGCTTACCTTACATTTAGTTAACTTTATATTATTGTTAGTTACATATGTTACAATTTATTAGTCAAGTACAATCAATCATATAATGCTAAATTGAATGCTCTATTCAGTCTTCTAACAATGCTTAGTTTAATGTCCTGTCTTATCTTCTTGCTTTGACCTTGTTTCTGTTACAATCTGCAGTTTTGGTTTTCCTCTTGCTCAAGCTTGCTATCACATAGGCATTCCTTTCAGTCCTTTTTTGCTGTAGAAGGCAATTCAAAGACAAACTGCTGACTTTCTCTGTTTCTGACTGACTCCATAACATTCATTATAGCCCAGGCCCCAATAGTAGGATCAATCTTGAGATTCATATTCTGAATACAATAACATTGTTTAGACACAAGAAAAATTCTCAACACATTGTTGTTTGATTCCTGTTGTCCACAGTCAGTTTAAACTTCAATGATATACCCACCTAACTTTTTTGAGTAGTAAACAAGCAAAGACAGCTGCACTTAAAAGCTAGTTTCTGCTAAATTCACCTTAGAATCATTCAGCATAGAGCCCATGCTGTCAAATCCCTGCTTATCACCAAGTATCCCGAAAACAAGAACACACATATTGTATTCATAAGCTCCTTATACAGATACTTTAAAAATGGATGGATGTCATTAAGCTTTCATTTATAAACTCAGCAATGTTTAATGATATCCAAACATAAAATGTCTAAAAAGATGTTAACGTGTCTCTCCAAATGCATTTATTTGCTCTTACTTCTCAAGTCTCATGGATCCTTATAGCTCTCAACCCATTTGCAAAATTTTGTCCCCTAATTTCACAATTTGTGTACAATATTGATGTGTCATCATGGTGAGGTGACTCTGGCTAGATAACAGGCGCCCACCAAAGCTGCTCTATCACTCCTTACCACCTCAAGCTGGACAAGGGAGAGAAAAATAACAAAAGGCTCACTTAGTGATTACTGTCATGAGCAAAATAGACTCAGCTTGGGGTAAATTAATTTAATTTATTACCAATCAGAACAGGGAAGGGTAATGAGACATAAAAACTAAATCTTAAAACACCTTCCCTCCTCCTCCCTTCTTCCCAGGTCTTTACCTCCTCCTACCCTCTGCCAGCAGTGCAGGGCGATGAGGAATGGGGTTAGGATCAATTTGTCACAGAAGATCTCTCTCGATGCTTTCTCTAAAGGCAAGGACTCACACTTTCCCTGCTCCGGCATGCAGTCTTTCTCACAGGAGACTCCATGAACTTCTCCAATGTGCGTCCTTCCCACAGGCTTTAGTTCTTCATAAACTGCTTCAATGTGTGTCCCTCATGGGGTCACAAGTCCTGACAGAAAACCTCCCCCGGCATGGGCTCTTCTCTCCATGGCTCCACAGGTCATGCCAGGAATTTGCTCCATCACAGACTTCCCACAGGGTCACAGCCTCCTTTGGGAATCCACCTTTTCCCACATGGAGTTCTCCTGAGGCTGCAGGTGGATCTCTCGTCCTCCATGGCTTCCATGGCTGCAGGGACAGCACCTCACTGTAGGCTGCACCATAGGCTACAGGGGAACCTCAGCTCTGATGCCAGTAGCACCTCTTCCCGTCTTCACTGACCTTGGTGTCTGCAGAGATGTTGCTCACTCCTCTCTCCTGTCACAGTTTTTACCTGTGCAGCAACAGGTTTTTTTTTCCCTTCTGTGTTTTCTTTCCCTTAATGTGTACATTAATCACAGAGATGTTACCACCATCATTCATTGGCTCGGCTTTGGTCAGCGGTGCATCCATCTTGGATCCAGGTGGCATTGGCTTTGTTGGACACATGGGAAGCTTTTCACAGAAGTCACCCCTGTAGCCTTCCCCCACCCCACCAAAAACCTTGTCACTCAAACCCAATAGAGTAATAAAGGAGACTAAGAAACCAGAATTATTAATACTAAAACTCCTGTCAACAGCATATGCAAACACATGGGGAAGGCTGTGGTAGTTCATCAATGAATGCATACGTTTCAGGACAACAGCGTAGTCATGGATCACAGTATTTACCTGCAATGACTTTATTACCATTATCCCATTTACAGCACTGAAGGCAAAAAGTAGACGCTGAAATCAATGCAACAACTAAGTCTCAACATTATTTGACACAGAACTAATTGCTAACAGAGAACTATAGATGCAGTACTTCTGTGTTTCTGTTCATTTACTTTACACTGTCCAGAATTTTCCACTTCCCAACTTAGAAACAGATTCCATTTTGTGCTATGAAACTACCTCCACAGGTAGTGTATCTTCATCACTGTGAAGTTTCTGTAGCAAACTCCTTGAACTTTCTGTCATTTGCTATACATACATTGTCACTCTCAAACTCTTTCAGCTCACTCTGAAAACCCAAGACTTGAATTCCCTTCTGTCCTTCATCTCACTGAATTATCCTATGCAAATCTTGCCACCACTTTCCGTTATTTTGATGCTTTACTGAAACTATATTGCCCCATTCCAAACCCACTGTCTTTTTTTTGGAGCTATGCAATTCTTACTGCACCAAGTTAAATCTCCCTCCTCACTTTTTTACTCCATCAGTGATTTAGCTAGTGATTCACTTCTGTGCATCAGTAATATCAGATTTGATCATGTACTTATTCACTGTTGCCATACCATCCTGTTGCTTTTAGAAGAACACCATTCTGAGCTGATGCCATGATTCTTCACATCAGCACTCAGAGGTGTCTGTAGGACGCTCACAGAGTGAGAAGTTCCAAACTTTTTATTTCTGGATTTCTCCCCCTTAGTTGTTTACAATTTTATATTGGGATAATTTTCATTGCTATGTTCTTTCACTCTACAAAGGGTGAGATAAGGACAGCTTGTTCTCCCCCTGCTCACCGAAAACTGCAAGTTACTTAGAATAGAGTGTGTAAGTGTGTGCACACACACATGTTTGTACATAGAATGACTTACACATGCAGATCACTAGCACTTTTTGCAGGCTTCCATGCTGTAGGTATAGAACAGAAACTCAGATGTGAAAATGACTCAATAGGCAAATTTATAAAGGAAGGATAGATTTGATAATTTCTGCCATTTTCTAAAATAGAGGAAATAGGGATTTTGCACGCTTTTGAAGCAGAATCATGCTGCTGTACAGTAGGTTTCAGCAATATTTGTCTTATACAAAGTTAAAAAAAACCTGCAAAAATACAACTGGGGAGGCACTTTGCTTAAGAGTACAGTTGTAAATAAATCATTACATTGCATCAAAAATAATCATCAGAAAGCTTGGTCAGAAGATCTTTTTTTTTTTAATTAGTAAAAGAAAAGAGAGGACAAAGAGTAAAAGAAATTCTTTCAATTCTTTTGTCGTTACAACAGAATTCTTATCTGCAGGGGGTAGAATGATGCATCCATATGCACTTACAGTACCATATTAGGGAATGACTAAATTACTTGTAGAGCCCTTTCTGTGTCACCACTTATGAGTAATGATATAATTTCCTAAATCACATAAATAAATACACAAACTAAACTCTTGGAATCCTGATTTTTTTTGTATCCTGCATGATTTTAAAAATAAATTAGAGTGGTCATTTTTACAGAATTCAATTATATTTTCTGCACAGGGACACATTCAAACGTATGCATCCTGTTATTGCTGAACTCTGACTAGATAATATGCAGCTTGTGAATTATATTTTTCTTTCACTATGTCTGTATTTACAAGACAAACAGCTGGCATTCCTGTTCTAGAGTAAGGAAACATTTACATTTACCTTTATTTATACTGCCCACAGTATTTCAAAATATTTTATGCCTATATGTCTGGAAAAGATAAGACTCTCTAAAAATATGTTTTGTAAATGTATGGTGATTTGAATTATCATAGCAACTAAGAATTTGTATATTTATTTCTACGTCTTAAAAAGGGATCTTGTATTATTAGTGAAGATAATGTATGTGTCAAAAAAGAGGCATCAAAAGCACTTCCTGTGCACTTGACGGGGTGACAAAATATTTCTCCTATCCTTTCCTAATTGAGCTGCTGTACAAAGGGAGACATTATGATAATATTAATAATAGTTACATGGATATTTGTAGGTACTGTGTAACCCTTCAGTCCATTTTCCCAGACAATGGTGACTACAAAGAGGCTTCAAAATAGAACATCACACAATATGAATGCCACTTTTTTCTATCTTACATTTTAAAAACATCATTGAAATCAGAAAGTTCATTTACAAAGGACTGGCAGTTGCAATCACAGCAATAATGTAGTGCTGAGAAAAAAAGGGTAATTGGTTTGGTAAAGATCGCTTTCCATTACACCATAAAGCACTACACAATAGGAAAGGTCGCCAATTAAGCAATCATGAATACCAAGTACTGAAGCTGATGAAAATAGGGCAGTGGTTTAAATAGATTTGCAAGCAATTTACCTTTTCACAATGTTGGCAATCTGATGCAATTTGCTTGCAATTTTGTCTGCTTTCAGTAGCACTCGAAGCTGACACTACACAGACCAAATGGCAAAGAGGCCTGCATAGAAAATGTAAAACTATCTTGGCTGCATCAGGGAACCAGAATGGTGGTTCATCAGGAAAATTACAACAATTAACATAAGTGCTGCAAAAATCAACACTTTAAATGTCACACTCGCTAGTCTGTCCAAAGACTGTAAAAGTACCGTCTCCATTGCTGGACTAACAGTAAATATGAAGCAATCACCAACAAGCCTTGAGGCTGATGGCTTTACAATTGATGTGACATTCTCTGAGTGATAAAATAGCCTCTCATTTTACAAAAGTAAGTATTTTTCTTTCTTAGATTTAACCTGGATTATGTCAACCCAAAACTTATATTTATGGTTTTTTTCAACTCTTCTTCTAACAAATTTGTTTTGCTCTTCAGTATGTTCTTTACTTGTTTTGATGTCCTAAAAAACTTTACGTGTCAGGGAATTGGAGCCAAGCTGATAAAACTCAAGTATTGATCTGTTATTTTTCAATGTAAATTACACCTAAGGTTTATATTGAAATGTGCTAGCTGCATGAGATGACAGACTTGTGATTAGGGCTCAGTTTACAGTCTAGGGAAGGGGGCCTCGAAAGGTAACTGTAGGTACTCCCTCACGTATTGGTGCAGAATGCAGGATACCTTTATGCATCTCTATCACTGTTAGCCAAGTAAATGTGAAAGATGACTTTCGAAGTAATTGATATCTCACGTAATGGCTCTCATGTTAAAGACAGATATAAATTTGTCAGATTATGAGGGAGAATTGACTTATGGTATATGTTTAATGATTTGTTCTTTTTTTAGTGAACCACAGCACCAAAGAAAGCGGCAATGCCTTTCTCTGACATCACACAGGAGAGAAACAACTTTTTCTCTGGCATCAAATCCTGCAAATAACACACCTCTTTTGTCAGATGTTTGATTCCAAAACTTTATTAAGAGAAAAAATGTCGCCATTTATGGTCTGATTCAAAATACCTTCAGTTCAGTGGAAAGTTCAGGCACCTAGGACCTTATTATTCTGAAAAATTATTCAGATTCAGAGAACCAGAATACTTTTGCCATATTTTTTTTTTCAGAGCACAATAAATGTATAGCAATGCTCTAGAAGCTAAGTGTTTTTAGGTCCCAAAGTCATCTTTTTTCCATCATGCAGGCAGTCAGAAATGGCTGATCCAGTGAACTACTCTAGGGACTGCTATTCAGTTGACAGGACCATTACCATGTTGCATACTGAGCTGCAGTATATCGATAACTACTGTGTAGCTTATGCTCATTTTAACTGTTGGCCTTGAACAGCATCAGTCAGTTGTTAAGGATTGGTAACACTAGAAAACTGATAAGAAAATGTTTTACCAAATCTTCAGTGGTATAACACTTCCAGTGAAAAAATGCTTAACAACCTTTTGTTGTCTCTATCAAAAGAGGTGAGTGCTATATGCAGTTCTGAATGGTGTTAGCTGCTTGGTTAAATATGACACAAGTGCAAACATTAGATAAACAACACAAGAGATACTTACTGTTCCTTTGATGTCTTTCAAATGTTCTACTAGACATCTGCTAGTTTTTTACTAAGATTTGATTAATATTTTGACCAAAACAAAACAAGTTAAGTATTGCAGTTAAAATTTCATGCAACTCTATTTATTTTTATAGAATGGTAAGTTACAGATAAGGACAGCAGAACAAACACATATTTCAACTACTCACAGGGTTCTGCTGCTAGTCAAAAACTTTTCAGTTGAATCTATCTTTTAACTCAACATATGACCATCAGTCTCAACTCTTTCCTTTTTTCACCATTGCCGATCCTTCATGTGCCTCAGCATCCTAACTTCAAAAACTTTGTGAAAGTTCAGCATGCCTCATTGTCAAATCTGTAACACTAAGGGCAATGAATTGGCACTTTCAGCTAAAGGAACAGTACTGGGAAGGAAATACTAACTGTAGTTAATATCTGAACATAAATTGCACCTTGGTTACTCTTTCACCTGCTAGTTCACCATTCCTGGCTGGTTGGTACCAGTTCACCTGAATATTACTATGGTTTTTTGCCTGCCTTTATAATGTAAATTTCTTTTATAATTTGAATCACTCTTTTTTAATTGCAGTATGTTCTTTTCCAATGTTCCAATGGGATGGGATTATTGACTATCACAAGCATGTATATATATGTATAGAGCTGAAAGGAGAAACATTTTTCACTGTAACTTTTTCAAAGCAATTCTTTATTTAGCTATATATTGCAACTTCAACTACATTTCAGTTATGCTTTGAAGTTTCCTATCATAATTATTGTTATAGACACCATATAATGTAAAGGTCAATGTTCAATAATAATTTACAGTTCAGTGAGATTGCACTGCAGCAACATTTGAAACAGCACATGAAACAAATACCTGGAATCCATTTTAAACTGACACAAGCTGAAGAGTATGGAGTTCATACTAGTCATTCTGGTAGTTATTGCAGGCTGGATGAAGAACTAAAAATGACAGAATTTGTTCTTTTACTTTCCTCCTAGCAGTTTTTCAAAGCCAGATTGGCTACTGCTTTCCAGGAGAATATATTTTCTCAAAAGGACAGATAAATGCAGTCTAATTTTTGTGTAAACTGAGAATAGTAAAGAGCCTGAAAGTAGGCAGGGATGGTTCTGTAACATAAAGAATGAGAATCTCTAATTTTACAGTGCTCCAGGACTTCCCTCCAATTTTATGTGCAATAGTCACAGCCCAGAATAAGATGGAGCTAACTGGTATCCAGAGAGAAGGCTATTCTCATTTCAAAGTCTCTATTCCAGCCCTCCACTCACGATCAGCCATCTGATCTGGTCTGAGACAAACCAAGAAAGGAGAAGGAAAGTGTCTGTACCATCAGTAAACTCAGGAACAAAGGTGGAGGTCTCCACTATAATTCTTTCATTGGAAAGAAGCAGAGATACTGATTTTCTTTCAAAAGGATACAGGAGAGAGAGAAGATGACACAGTTCTGTCCTGTAAAGGATGATTTAAAAGGATTCAGATAGTACACGTTGCCAGTTAGCTAACAGTCCACAAATTTACAACTGAAGTTAAATTACTAGATCCTAATTTAAAATTATATTAATAAAGAGGGATTAATGTGCTACTAGGCAATTTTTTTAAAATGCTTTTTTATTTATATTTTTTTAATATTTATTTACACATTTTAATACTTTGCTTGTACATGTCTAAACCGTTTAAGGATCAAGAAAAGCACAACCATTGACTGAGGACTGAACTATGTTTTGATAAGTGCAAACTGAAGAAGCCAAAGAAATTAATTTAACAAACATGAGTCTCTCAGTTTGGCTTTAGTCCTAACTGTTGGGAAATGGGGAAAAGACAGTAATCAAAACACGATTTATTTTCATTGAATAGGACTAGATTCCTAGTCATTGTTAAGCCTGTGGACCTTCTCTAACAGAGTCACAGTAATTTACTCCATTTGAGGAACCTATTCATTGTGTTTGGCTGTGTCTCTATTATAGACTGCAGTATAAAATAAACTCAGTACACCCTTAATGAATAGTATTTCTACAGTTAATAGTAGTAAGATCTCACTATCAATGCAAAATAAAATATTAAAACCAACTTGACAAACCCCTTCAAACATATTGGAAAGAGTTGGAACATCAAGCTAATGGATATCCATCTAGCATGGAAATTTAAATATATATATATATATATATATGCATAAGTACACATACTACGTGAGGTGTTATTGTGTCCATACTTATTTCAGCAAATAAATGCTGAACTGTTTGTCTAGACTGTGAAAGGACCATTGTCAGTAGCAGGGAACACCATTTTCACGAGATTTCTTCAATTCCTTGCCACCTTTCATACTCAATCCAGAAGTACTCTTATTAAAAACAAAAAGAAAAAGAGAACAACCAAATAACCAAACAAAAAACCCTACCAACACAAATTGGTCAGCCCATTATCAATTTTCTTTCAATCACCACAAAGCGTTGGCTTTGGGAGAATGAAGTCTTCAGATTTAGTGAGTGGATTAGGATTAGAAAAAGCTCTTACTGACTGCTAGGACTGCTTTATGTCAGTTCATAAGTTTTGGAGGAATGAAAAAAAATTGCACAGATGGGACTATAAGTGACCATAACCTGCTCTATTGTGTTTCCAACAATCTCTAATTACAGCAACACACCAGAGGAAGAGATTTGAAAGGGCAGGTGATGGGATAGGAGAGAAACCTGTTTGACTTAAACAGCACAGGATCCCTCACCATCAGGGCTGATGTACATCAGCCTGACAGCTAATTAGGGTAGACATGAATTTTTCCAATGTAACAGATGTTCACTAATCAGGCCAGATTTGGAGCCCTTGCGCCAGCAACATTTCATGCACAATTTAACTATCTAAAAGGAATAAACTACTTAATGCATTGTACTGGAGGCACAGCTGTTTCACAATCAGAAAATTTGCTGTCAAAGATGTTCTCTTTAAAAGTGACATGTTTTTATATAACTCTGATGGGGTGTTTATAATGTATTAATAGTTGTCAGTAAGAGCTGCTGTCATCATCAAGAAGTAAAATATTTCTGAAGGTATATTAAAATGAACAGATTCCTTTCTCTTTCCAAAATCTATTTAGATAATTTACTTTGAATACAACCTTTTTAATTCTAAATGTACTTTAAACAAAAGGTTTAACATGTATCTCTCAAGCTATAGCAATAAAATATACAGATCTACTTTTTGTGATGTAAAGTGGAAATATCTTTATCTACAGTATAAATTTATTTTTATTTGCAAGAAAAGCATAAACATATAATACAGTTTTCTAAGATGATGTGAATGCTCTCCCTTCTTTTCATACGTCATTTGACAGAAAATTCAGATTAATTGTATCCACAGGTTACATAGATTCTTACAGACCATTAGAAGAACAAGGAAAGAGTATGCAAGAGATTTATTCTGTCATAAGAAGTTCATAGACTCGGTACAGACATAAATGAGTAGCTCTAAGTCAATTTACAGAAAGCAAAGTCTTGCATTTTACTTCTGGAATTAAGATATGATATCATCATATCACTAACACAATTTCTTTTTAATGTTCTAATTATTGTAGTTTTTGACAATAAAAAAAGTCAAAAGATCTAGCATTTTGTAGATGGCTAAAAAAGTTTGGACAAGCATTGCATAACCTGTAAATCATAATGGTATGAGACAGAGTATAGAACTGGAAATAATATGCTGTCCTTGTCCTTGTGATAATGGCATCTAAACACTGCTGCAACGCAGTTTCCAGTGAGGTCATCTGGATTTGAAGATCACTAGGTAGTAATGCTACCAAGCCCTGAAAAATGTCCATCTGTAAAACCTAGCACTGCTGTCATTTAACACCTTGTAAGGGACAAAGTCTGAAGCCTGTTCTCATGAATGTCTAATTTTTATTAAGTAATGCAGACTAGAGAAAGTACAAGTGAGCAACATAGGGAGAACTTACTTCTTTTGAGACAAGGCTGAGGCAAAAGACTCTGCTTTCCTGGATCCTCAAGTCCTAAATTTGAATGAGGCCATTCTTGTCTTCATTGCTATGGGAAAGCTGGCAGTATTTTAGGAAATCAGAAATTGTGTTGAGGTATTTGGCCAAATAAAATATCAACTGTTTGTTAAAAAAAAAAAAAAGATAAAAAAGATGAATTTTATAAGGAATGTTAATAAAAAAACCTAAGGGCCCAAAACAAACACACTCTTAAATAAAATGGCAACTAATAACTCTGTGATAATACTGAGATTGTTCAGGACCTTCAGTGAAGAGGGAATAGCCAAAGAGTAAAGAGTAATACTAAGAGCTTTAGCAAATATACAACAGAAATGAGGAAGGATACAAAATTAATGACTCCAAATGAAAGATGATTCAGTAGGACAATTGCTAAAAAAGTTTTTCAATGGGAAATTTACCATTTTATAATAATGGAAACCCTTATCCAAATAATAAAGATCTTAGAAATTATTTATGAATTTCTGATATATTAAAAGCAGCTAAGATAAATTACACATCCTTGGTTAGTATGAGAATTTACTTCTCAATAAAGACCTGATGATTTGGGAGTTTAATGATATTGAAATGGTAAGGAAGCAAAACTACAGAAATAGTGCAAAGGGGGACAAACTAAACAACAAAAATACAACCTAATTTAAATAATGACCAAGAGTGAGAAATTTTAATAAAATCACTAGATATCTAAAAGATGTGAAAACTTTGACTTTGGTTTATTGAAAATACTTTTTACTGGACTAATTGGATTTCCTTTATAAAAATGAAAATTTAAAAGATCAATAAGGTTTAAATCCTGAAAGTACCCGTTTAATTTTACTCACTTGAGAAAGCCCTTCAACTTCAAGCTAACATATACATGTTTGGTGTATGGTGCTGTTGGCAGTGGAACACAAAGAGTGCAGCCAGCCCATATGGATTTCATTATAGCCTTGAAGCTGCATGTCACAACCTTCAAGTCTAAAATAGATTCATACAATCTTGGAGAAGAGGAGGATTTGGTTGGTTGGAAAGTGACTACAAGGAAAAGGCAGTGTGCTGCATTGATAAGAGGTATTCCAGGAAGCTTACCCATGGAGAGAGAATAGTTTTGTCTTAACATCTTCAGTAATAATCTGAAATAAGTAATGATCTTAATGAATTCACTATCATAATGAGCTAACAATAGTAATTTAGGAGGAGTTGAAAGTAGCAGAAATAACAAAGACAAATAATACAAAGGCACCCTGAGAGATTAAAAGCATAGGCAAAAATACTGTAACAAAATGAGGTTTGGACTGGAAAGACACAATTCCCAACACATTTGTTGAAAAACAATCCAAAGCATGAATATTCAATGACAGAGTCAGACATTAATTGGCAATGCAAAACGGCAGAATTAAAAAAAAAAAACAACAAATCAAGCCTATTTTGTGCTGCCCATACATCAGCTTCAGAGAACAGGGAGGCAATCTTTTCTACTGTGCTGATGAACACGAGAGGAATTACTGTGCTGACCCAGGCCTGCCAGCCATCTATTCCAGTATCCTACACCTGACTGTGAACAGTAATATCCATTTCAATAAATGCTCAGCCTTTTTCACAACAATAATATGAACATAATGGATTCTCTTTTCTAACTGCAGGCAGTTGAAGGAGGTGGCTCTTAGTCTTGTTTTTATTCTTTAGAAGATTTTCAGATTTTCTTTTTTTTTAAAAAAAAAAAAAAACAAAACCAAACAACTGTAAGAACTTAGAGGCTGACAACCAGCCATGGTCACATGCTGTTATCAGTATTTTGCTGGTGATAATAACATTCATGAGGTGGAGAGGTCTGAACTAAGGATGAGCAACAAAATTATCAAAACACTGAGAATAAAGGTTTTTAAGGAAAAAAACTGTCTGTAGAATTCCAAGAGATGAATAAGGTACCAAGAAGACAGCAGTTTACAAATACCTGAAGTTTATGAACACCAAAGATAGTACTTTTATTGTACTATTAATTATGTAGCTATAATAAATGTGAGAAATGGAGAAAAGAAACTCATCATTGAATAGTGAGATCAACATCTTTGTGTCTGTAGTTCCATCCCAGAGTTCTTCCCAGCCTTGTCAACAGCCTGAACATTGCTACCAGAAAACCAGGAACTGGGCTTGTTTCTCCTGTTGCTTTCTGAAAGGTGGGAAGGGGTGAAGATAATGTTTCTCTGGCCAGAAAAATCTGTCACTCCTCAGCAGCAGTCAATTTTGCTGCTAGTTTTTGCCAACCTCACTTACATCCCCTGTCATGGTGAGTCAATGAGGCTGTGCACCCTGTTTGGTTCCATCAGTGAGGCTCTACACTTTGTGTGGTTCCATCTCACTATGTAAAAATAAGCACTTCTAGTACTCAGGATAAGGTCAGAATGCATATAACTCTTCCTTCCATCTGTACCCTGATAAATTCACCTCTGGAACAGCAGCCTAAAAGAAGCAGTGAAAGTTTGAACCACATGTAAAGCAGATTGGACAAAACCCTAGAAAATGTCCCTGTGTTGTAAGAACTACCGTCATACTGATCAATAGCATCTAATTGTTACCTAGGTTCTCCCATCTGTTTGTGGCCATCTGTCGTTACTCATCTTATGTTTAGGGTATCTACTGCCTGGGTACAGAGATGCCCAAGCTGGCCTTGCACTCTTTACTAGAATCACTGAGGAGTATGTAGGGGTAAGGGCTCCCTGGGATACAGCTGAGGTCTCGAAAAGGGAAAACTGTTTGACCTTATAGAAACAGATAGCAGGGCCATAGTAAGATGTTGTATTGCTTGCATGACTACATTGGTGTGTCTGTGCAGAGAAAGTAGCAAATTTTCTGTGGCCAGCCTCTAAGATTTTCCCGTATAAATGGGATATATAGGATATGTGCTGTTTAAGGATTTTATGTGCGGCTTTGTTCGATACTGATGCCAGTTACAATCTATTTTGTCGATATCTACTTTGAGAATCTTATAAAATTATTTCTCCAAAGGACATATAAGACTTTATTATGGCAATGGACACACGTGAGAACTCATATGCAAAACCTCCTCAATAGCTACACAGGCTCTCTATCTAAAATTATTACTGTGGACACAAATTCATTTATATGGTTAACACATGGTACTATAAAAGATCTATATTCTGCTCATTCTTCATATAACCTGTACAGATTCAGAATGCCAAAATAAAGCCAAATGGGCTCCAAACTACCAATTTATTAATAAAATATCAATAAAATAAAATTTTAAACAAATAGGTCAAGAAAAGAGCTATCAGGACTACCCTGCAAATTCCTCTTTTCAAAACAAACACATTCCTGCTGGAAGTTACAAAAATTTAACCAACCAATCCTTCAATATTCCCGTTGTCCTTTATCAAGCTTTATCAAACTCTAACCTAGAGTTTAGGAAAGAATGTATCTGAGTCTTCCTGGTAACTGAGTGAATCACTAGTTTTTATATACATTTTTAATATATATTGTAAAAGGAGGTTCCGAACTGCATAGGAGATGTTCCCCAAAAGACGAGATTCTCCTATACTGAACTACAGGTGGATATTTTCATGACAGGAGTCAGCCCCATGTACAGAGCAATATATATAGCTTAGGGTTATATTTTCAGCTATTTTTAAACACACCTCCAAACTTAGACATCAACTTGATAGACACAAATGAAAGAAGTAAAAGCACTATCTATAAAGCTGAATAGTCATTCTCACTTTTTGTATAAAAAATATACAAGTGCACAATCATTTGTAAACAATTAATGAAGAATTGACTACAACAATTCAGACAACAATCCCAGTTTTGTGAGACACAAGATGGTGGCAGCAATTTCTAGACCCCAGTGAAAACTTTTTACAGTAACTTAAATTGAGAAAAGTATTAAAATGAAATTTTAACAATTACTGAACTGTCTTATGCTGTAACCTGACTTCATCAAACAGATTTTATCTCATTTTAGTGAATGCAGTCTACTGCATTGCAAATAAATGGCATCAAGGTCTTAAAACTCATTAGCATTTAACAGAATTACAATATCTGATTATACACCTGTTTCGGTTGTCACAGTCTTTAGCTCTGATCTTTTTAGGCTAGCTGTGGAATGGTATACACCTGAATAAGTTTCTATATATAACAATGTGTAGAGGAGAGCATTCAATACATTGGTATTAACAGTGGAAGAAAAGATCAAGATGTGGATGAGATGCTAACAACCACAACCAGTTTCCAAAACCAAAACTTAATGGTATGTCCTATATTTTCCTTTGACAATTTCTTTGTTACTTACTGAATCCCTGAAGTGACATGGTTTCTTCAAACAGCAAGTGACTATTTGTTTTTCTCTCCACTGGATATTGCAAACCCTACATTTTAGCCCAATACAGGAAAACATCACCCAGCGAGTATTGTGGTTGAGAAAAATTGATAAAATCATTAGACATAAATATTTTCAGAATAGAAAACATAATAATGGACTTTATGTTTTTAGATATTAATCCTTTCAATAAAGATGTAATTGCTATGCTATTCGCCCATTCCCCCTGCATTGTCCCCAGTATTGTGTACGAGTTTACTGTTTTACATTTTTTTTCCTGTGTATTAGTGTTAATATATACAGCTAGTCAACTCTCTGCCTAATGACACCTTCTTTTAAGACCAAACTGGTAAAAATATGAGGCATGGAAATGGCAGCTAAGAATATCCAGCTCGAGAGAGGACTCTGTGGCTAATGCGCTCTGAAAGCCTTTGCAAGCCAATAGCCCTTCCAGTAGAATATGGCTGCAGATCAAGTGTAATCATTTCAGCCACTTTTCAATTTATGGACAGGGTGAGTAGATGGCTTATTCTAACATTTGGTTTTTGCAGGGCCAAAAAGCTTGTATAAATTAATGGCATGTATAAGTGCATACTACTGCACCATAATGATGCAAAACAAGAGCCATTCCAGTCTGCTCTTTTTCAGCAAAAGCTCTGCTATGCTGCTCTAGCAGCACAGTAGCATTTTACTTACATCCCTAAAAGCTACTCACTGTATTGCTATTGCTTTATTCTTTTCCTAGTTACTTCTGTTCATAAAAGGTTTATTTCTCTTTGGAAAACCTATTGTCAATATTAGTAAATCTCTTTTTTTTTTTTTCTTTTACAATGTATTTTATTTGAAAGATGAAAAAAAAAAGGAAATAGTTATTTTAACCAATTATCTGTTATATATGTTGCTTAATCAACAGAAAGTTACAATGTCAGGATGTAACCAGGGTAATACAGTGAGTCAAACAGATCAGTCAGTGTCCTGCTCCATGAACAAACAACTTCGCCTCTAGATACTCTTCTCTTCCTGCCATATATTTATCGTTTTGGTCTTCTCCTGCACTCCGAGTTAGGTGTTAAGCTGCTGCACTCAGGTTAGGATAAGCAGCTTGCTCAAACTGGGATGCTACAGCTGTACTGTACTGTGTCCTTTTGGTACTCTAATACTACTAACTATTTTTATTATTATTAATGGAAATAATAATAAGAATAATTTAACATTGAGTGAGTAGTCCTTTGCAGCTGCCAAATTTTGGGGGAAGAGGTGTGAAAAGGCAAAATGAGTTGCCTAGATCTTTATAAAGAAAGACGTAGTCTGCTTTGATAATTTCATTTGATCCACTTAACAGCACATGCAGTGAGCAGTAAGTCATGGATCTTCCTAGATGAGAATTTTCTGGTTTAGATTTTCAACCTCTCTTAAAAAGACTGCAAGCCTCTTCAAATCCTGCCTAGCACATGTGTCAAACAATTTTTTTCTTAGATGTCTGTACTCCCAGCTCTAGCATCTAAACTGTTCTGAAAAGCTGTACATACCACAGAGTATCTAGCTACCCAGCTGGCACTAGAGGTGACAACATTTCCACTTCATTTCCTCATTTTGATGGTACAAAAACAAATATCCAGAGCTTGATTTGCCCAGCTTCTACTTCACTTCATAGTGCTACAAGTGCAATTATTTCTAATATTTGTATGTGGAATTTCATGTAGATGTATCTTACCCCTCTACACAATTTCTGTACACTTTTTGTTGTCTCTTCATATTTCCAGGCAGCTGAAAAGAGATTTCGGTAAAAAGAAAAATTAGGAAACTAGTCTTATTTTGATCAGCAAAGAAATACACCAAAATCTCATTTTCTCAAATAAACAGAAAATGAATCTCAACCTTATAAGGAAAATACGCTCCCTGTCTGGTCTGACAGGTCTTATTCCTGAGGTTCTGGATCATGACTACATCTGGTCTAAAAAATATTGAGGATGTGTATGAAGAAGAAAGATCCCTTCTCCCTTATAAACAAGGGAGGCTAACATAGACCTAACTGTCATCTCTATTGTCTCGTAGAGTAAAAACCAGCAGCAATTCATACAAACATCTTCTGTGCTTTCACACATGCTGCATACAAAATAAATTTGTAGCCTATATGTGTTCTTTTTAGCTACAGCTTTTTGGGAGGAGGGGGTGGGGAGAATTAAGGGGGGTGGGGGTGAGGAGAAATCAATTTTTGATCTTCCAGCATCAGAGAGCTCACCACAAGACCTGATGGAAAAAATGATCAACTAATTACTTGAAAAACAAATACCTTTTACACTATTCAGATTCACTGATGGGCTTTCATTTATGGTTTGTGTCAGATATTGCGCGATTACTGAGCAGATTACCTGCTGCCTGCAGTATCATTTGTGTCAGAGGTAAGTGCCCGCAGCAATCCCTCACTTCCTCACTGCTCAAGGTTACCTCACCTGAATGGCTTTCCTATCCTTCTGCCAGGAGTCATCACCTTGGGAGTATAGATGGACAGAGAAACTATGTCTTTGCTCTCCAGGGACCACTATCCAAAACTTATTGGTGTGAAGTGCTGCTATGTGAGTTTACTATAGCACTGTGGGCTATAGGGAGTGAGTATAGTTTTTGTTCTCTTGTTTCTGGCTAAGGGGTAAGTTGGGCAGTCCTGCCAGCCACCACACATCAATGACAGATATCACCAAATCTCCTTATAACAAGTTGTTATAAAGTGGTTAGTAGCATCTATTAATAAAATTCTCTTCTTCATATAGAAACCTGCAGCTGTGGATGACTGACCTCTTAACCTCTTCTTCAATAGGCATACTTGATTCTATGCATCTTCTCTGTCTCAAGCAGATTTTCTACATTTTTAACCTTTCTCATCTGTTCTCTGATTCCTCTCCTATTTTTTACCATCATTCTTTTACAGTACAAGCTTTTTTCTGCAGACTGCCTACTCTGAGATCCAAGTTACTGTCATTGCTTCCTATTCCTATTTTGTATGTGGAACACTCCTTTAAACTGGATATGCTTGGAGAAGTAGTGTGTGAAAAGCTTTCTACAATGGCCACAGCTGAAAGCAGTTCTCAGAAACTTACTTCAAGATTACATAAAGAGAAGCTGTAGCACTTCATTCATGACACCAAAAAAAAAAAAAAAAAAAGGTGTACATTTCAAGTCTGGGTATGACAAAAATACTTTTTCTTTTACGAATAACATCTTTATTGGTTTGCAGTATGAACAGTGGTGTATTGGGTCAACACTCCTTGACAGAAACCATTTGGAATTTAAGGTGGCAACAAATGCAAAGAACCTGGGGGAAAAACTTCCCTTCTTCTTAATGATGCTTTTTGCCGATCTGTTTGATCTCTCAGAGTCCCTGGTTATGCATCTAAAAAGAAGAAATAAAAATACTTCTCTCAGAATTGTTGTAGGGCATGGAATTATTATTAACAAGGGCACAAAACAAAATATTATGAGACTGTAGCTTTAATCTTCTACGCTTTCCAAAACTGCTTTATACTTCTAACTTCGACAACAAATCTTCTAATACATTGAGAATATTTGGTAAAACAATAGCAACAAATGCATCCAGTCACATGCTGAACTTTCAGCTGCCAAGTCTCACCCCAGAGAGAATTTTCATAGCTAAAGTGCTTAGGCCTTGGAAAAATAAGCATTTATAATAGCATTACTGACAGACCTTCAAGTACAGTATTGGGAATACTGCTATTTAACAAAACAATGGTTATGTTTTTATTTTATTCTTTTTTAGAGTTTGCTTATGCCATCATTTTAAAGAAAATGTACAATAGATCTCAGCTACCTAGAAAAATCATTTAGTGAGGATAAAAAATATAAATCAAAGCAAAGTTAACACAAAAGATATTTAAGTTGCTCTGTATTTAGGAAATTCAACATTTGAAAGTCATTGCTAAAACACAGAATGAAGTCAGTAGAGAAACTTTAAAATATAAAATAAATATAAAGTGTAATTAAGATAAATCAAACTCAGGTCATTTTTGTACATTTAACAGCTTAATATGTTCAAAAAGCAGTCAGATTTTGTTCACAGTACAGAAGTGTTGACAAAACTATATACATCTATTATTACTTACTGGCAGAATGCACTAGCTGTTAAAGAAAAATGGTTGTCTGGATGAACAAAAAAAAAGGTAAAACTTTTTACAAATTTACCTATCAGAAATTCAGGGGGAAAGTAACTTCATAATAAGTAGAATAAAATCAGAATATTGAAATATACTCAAAATAGGAAAGTTTTTCTGTGTCTAACTATAGATTGTACTTTGCTTTCAATATACAGAAGAATCAAATGAATAGTCAAAAGCAGTATTTGAGCTACTACCTACAGGGAGACTGACTATTTCTTTTAGGATTTTTGCCCCTATGAATTTAACAATGCAAATTTAACAATGGCTCTGTCCAATGATTGCCAATTTCAGTAGTGACATTCTTGACGGAATAGCCTGATTAGAAAATAATTGTACTTCTTTTCAACTGCTGTTACCTCACCCACACTTTTCATTTCCTATAAGGTACAGTGGCAAAACTGCATCTTTCAACTCTCCCTCTTTTATCTGATGTAGTGGATGACAGGTAATCTAGCTGAAAGTTCCTACAATTGCACCACCAGAAAAACACTGGCTGATGAAATCTGAGCAGTTATCACACTAACCATCACCTGTCAAGCCTCCTGCTTCAATTTAAGGGTGCATCAATTTTCTGAAGAGGAAATCAAGGGCAAAGAATAAAAGCGCTACAGATAAACACTGACAAAGGCCCTTTCTGCTTTTTTTTTATTTATGATGGGATGTACTATCATAGGTTGCTCTGTGAGGTTTTATCAACTGTCCTGATACATCCCAGATAGCTTGGAATTCTTTAGCCATTGATGAAGTGCTATACTTGCACTTACTGAAAGGGCAGAAGATTTCTAACTGAAAATTACTTTCACTAAATACCACAAAGATATTGAAGTCAGAAAGAGCAAGGAGATGGAACAAACGACAGCTGCATATAACAATGAACCTCTCTGTTCTCTGAGCTGGCAGACAAGGCTGATTAGAGTAAGAACATGAAATAATGTTTTCTTAAAGCCAGAGAGCATATTGTGTAAAGTGTCAGGTACAAAGAGTTCATATGTTCTTTGTAGTGAAATGTGAACACATGTGCTGCTGACTGCATTTGCTGTGTACTCACCCAGTTTTCCAAAGTGAACTGTACAAGGGGAGCTTCTTACAAGTGGGAAAAAAATTATTAAAATCTCAGGAGAAGAGGAAAAGATGCCTCCATATCAGTGAGACAAATTCAGATTGAGAGCAAGTACGTTCAACCTCACTAACTTCAGTGGAATGATATTCTCTAACATCGGAAGTTGGTCTGACTAGTAAGTATAATTTGTGCTAGGATTTTCAATGTCATTCACTTTCTTTGTAAAATCCACAGAAGGAGAGATTTGCACTTAAAATATGTCTGTTTGATAGCTATCCTGCAGAGGAGAAGATGAAACAAACAATAGAAAGAGAATTAATAGCAAAAAAAATCTTAACTTAGATTCAAACCTGGCAATGAATAGCTCATGAGCCCCTAATGTTGCTCCAGTTGCTCCTGGTCTCTTCCCATTTAACAGAAGAGGAAAAATACCTTCCAATAAAGCCCATGAGCGGCTTCCTGAGGGTTTCCACAAGCTTTCAACGGAACGTGAAATATTGAGACACGCACAACCTGTTTCAGTCAAGCATTAGCCATAGTGGAAGACTGAAGGTACATTAAAAGCATAGGGCATATAAATTCATGCAGGATTGGTTAATTCCGAGTGATTTTTTTTCCCCATTTTTTGTTACTTCTTCATTCATTTCTTGATATTCCAGGCCACAGTGAAGACGGTAGCTAAATTATACAAGTATTAAGCAACCTGCAAAAGCTGTTGGCTTTCTCAGTAGATGTTGAGGCAAATTTGGGATTCAACAAGAGACAATGGAGATAGATCAGTGAAATAAAGTTCACTGTCATCACTGGATAATATTCTTACATTCACGTCAAGTCCCATAGACAAGACTGACAACCTTGTCAGGAGGAAAGTTGGAAATTCTGCTTGTGTCAGGAGTATTTTAAACAGGGCAGCCTTCAATGGAAAAAGTGGCTGTCATCCATAAAGCTTGTGAACACCCACTAACAAGAGAGCAATGCATTAGCAAAAATCTCTTCTTTACTAATCTTAATTGATCAATAATTTGCACAATTCATTTTCAACCACTATGTCAGCTTGCAGACTGTTTTAAATGACAACTCAGTAAAATAATTGCAAAGAATTAGGCTTGCTCCTTGACTGGATGACAACATTTTTAAACAAAAATAAGAGTAATTCCATAAAAAAGATTTCTTTCTTGGATTTCTCTAGTAATTGTTTGAACTTCAGCTCTCAGAATCAAACAATTTCTCAAGAAAGCTAGTTTTCAGATTCGTAAAGTAATTTTTACTTCTCATATTTGTGGAGAAAATATTATAACATTATTGGACTACAAACTACGAATTCTAAATCAGAAAGCAAGTTCAAAATACCCAAATATTTTACTATTTTTTATCTTTATCAGTATTTTGAAGGATTGACTTACAAGTTTTAGTATCTAAAGCTTGAAATCAACAAAACTATGAACAAGAATCACTAGTGTCTGGCATGGGATCCAGATTATGGTGGTTTAGCCACGGCTGGGTGTCAGATGCCCACCAAGTTACTCTATCACTCCCTCTCCTACACTGGACAGGAGCAAGAGAGAAGTATAAAGAGGGATTTGTGAGTTGAGATAAAGACAGGGAGATCGCTCAGCAATTATCGCCATAGGCAAAATAGACTCAACTTGGGGAGAAATGGTTTGATTTATTAATGAACAATCAGAACAGAGCAGGGAAATGAGAAATGAAACCAAATCTTAAAACATCACCCCCCCACCACTCCCTTTTCCCAAGACTCTCCTTCCTTCCCCCTCAGTGGCTCAGGGGATGGAGGTTGCAGTCAGTTCATTACAGATGGACTTTGCCGCTGCTTCTTCTCAGGTGGAGGCCTCCTCACACTTCCCACTGCTACATTGTGGGGTCCCTCCTCACAGGAGACATTCCTCCAATGAACTTCTCCAGTGTGGGTCCTTCCCATGGGCTACAGTTCTTCACAAACTGCTCCAGTATGGGGCCTCCCATGGGGGACAGCTCCTCACACCCTGCCACAGCGTGGGTCATCCATAAGGAGAACAGTCCTCCAGGTACAGACTGCTTCAGTATGAGTCCCTCACAGGATCACAAGTCCTGAGAGCAACCTCCTCTCTGGCACAGGCTCCTCTCTCCCCAGGTTCCCAGGTCCTGCCAGGACCTTACTCCAGTGTAGGCTTCCCAAGGAGTCACAGACACCTTCAGGCATCCACTCGCTCTGGCATGGGGTCCTCCACAGACTGTCAGTGGATCTCTGCTCCCCAGTGGCCTCCATGGACTGCAGGGGCACAGCTGCCTCATCATGAGTTGCACAACAGGTCACAGGGGAGTCTTTCTTTCAGTGCCTGAGCACCTCCTCCCCCTCCTTATCCACTGATCTTGGTGTCTGTGGAGATGTTTTCTGCAGACATGTTGTTCTCACATTCTCACTCCCTTCTGCTGCTGCTGCCATTTAGCAACTGTGCAGCAACTTCTTCCCCATCTGCAATACATTATTCACAGAGGCGTTACCTCAAACATTAATTGGCTCAGCCTTGGTCAGCAGAGGGTCCATCTTAGAATTAACTGACACTGGCCCTGTCAGCTACAGGAGAAGCTTCTGGTAGATCTTTATTTAAAGAAGCCATCCCTGTAGACCCCTGTCACCAAAACCTAGTCCAGACAAAATCACTACACAGGCAAATACTTAATGTTTTGGTTATTGCTGAGCAGTGCTTGCATAGTATCAAGGCCTTTTCTGTACCTCATCCTACCCTGCCAGTGAGTAGGCTTGGGGTACACAACAGCTGGGAAGTTGCATGGACAGGACAGTTGACTTCAGCCAGCCAAAGGGCTATTCCAAACCATAGACCATCATGTCCAGTATGTAAACTGGCTTGAGGTGGTAGGCAAGAGTGGTTCACTGCTTGGGAGTCAGCAGATAGTGAGCAATTGCATTGGGCAGCACTTGTGTTTTTTACTTTTTCTTTTAGTTTATCTTTCTCTTTTTTGTTTTGTGCCTTTTCATTATAATTATTGCTATTAGATAATATTACTATTATTATTGGTATTATTATATTTTAATTCATTTTCTCAACCCTCAAGTTTTACTTTGTTTACCCAATTCACCCCTCTGTCGCATTGAAGGGGGAGCGGAATGAGCAACGGATTGCCTGGTGTTAGTTGCTAGGTTAAACCATGTCACTTAAGTTGAAATGTTTGACATTTTCTGGGTTCATCAGTCTTTTCTCTGAATTCTGAAGATTTTAAAAGCAATCCCAGAGGGGAAAAAATACGCAGAAAGAGAACTATAACATCAGGTTCATCTTCAGGAAATCATATCATTTACCTATTCAACCTCATAAGGAAGGTCAAGGGACTGGAGCACCTTTCTCATCAGGAAAGACTACGGGAACTGGGGCTGTTTAGTCTAGAGAAGAGGAGACTGAGGTGGGATCTCGTTAATATTTACAAGTATCTAAATGGTGGATGTCAAGAGGTTTGGACATTCCTTCTTTCTATTGTATCTAGCAACAGGACAAGGGGTAATGGGATGAATCTGGAACACAAAAAGTTCCATTTAAACATAAGAAAAACTATTTCACCGTGAGGGTGATGGAGCCCTGGCACAGCCTACCCAGGCAGGGTGTGGAGTCTCCTTCCTTGGAGGTCTTCAAGACCCGCCTGGATGTGTTCCTGTGCAACCTGGTCTAGGTGAACCTGCTTCTGCAGGGCGGTTGGACTAGATGATCTCTAAAAGTCCCTTCTAACCCTACCATTCTATGATTCTATGAACCAGCTTCATTTAGCAAATAGTATGTTTGGGGTTATTTAAAGATGTGGCACAATGATTTCAACAGGTCATCTTAAATTATACTAAAACTCCATTACTTTCATTAAAACAATTCCATGTTTTGAGAGGTTTTCCTTTTGCACCACTTCCGTGATATATTTCCTATCTCCTTTCTACAGAATACAATTAAGTTTCCTTCTTTATTCTGAGTAATCAAAATAATGGATTCCCATCCAGCCTTAAGAGCACTCAGATAGTTCAGGTAGCTCTATATTATACATAAGTCTGCTTTTAGCACCCTCAAAGCTTCTAAAAAACAACCAATCCATAACCTGTCAAAATTTTCGTCCCCATGGTTGAAGGTCTACGGTTAGATTGTCTATGTCTTGGACAAACAGGATAAGAGGTAGGAGTAGACAGAGAGAAAGTCTCTGGAACCGGGGATGTGGAAGGGGTTGGAAAAGAGAGAGTAAAACATGCAGGTATGGAAACTGCTGCCAGATTATAGTCACACTGCAAGCCATATGATAGTTCAAATAAATAGGTAAAAAGTAATCACATTCCTCAAAGTTTTCTGGATAAAAACACCTTTCCAGTATACTAGAAGGTGTCACATTACACTTTTAGGGCTATTCTAGACAATGTCTGGGCATTTATTGAAATGAAAACAAGCCTCCAATATTTCAAGAATTTGTATTTGCCCAGCAGCAAAGGTCCTTGTCCAGGAAAGCATGAGAGCACGTGCTTAAATTCATCACAAATCCCAGATTCTTAGTATTTGCTCAACACAAGGGATTTTCTGAAAAGTCATGCTACCCTACATCCAATTTACAGTTCCTCTGTTAAAACAGAGTTGCTGTCCTGCTGAGAAAGGCTTTGGTGACCAGGCTAAACCCTAGACTCTATAGTCAGAGTCTGAGATGTTCAGCCACCAAGTTAATGAATACTTAATTTTTTTTTGGGTTTTGGGGTGTTTTTTTGGGGTGTTTTTGGGTTTTGGGGTGTTTTTTTGGTTGGTTTTTTTTAATTTTAACTGTTTAGTTTTTTTTTTTTTATTGCTGTAAGACAGCAGACATTTACTGAAATTTTAACTCAATTTAGATCCTGGAGTCATGTAAATCCCCAGGTTGTTAGATCCAGGGCCCTGTTTTGAATTTGTCTGTATCACTATGATTTTGTCCCTGTAGGATTAACAAAATGTAACGAAGAAGAATGTGCAAAAGGTATCTAGGCTATCAAACCAATATTTTGAGAAACACACTGAAGGATATGATCTCTCAACAATAATGAAACCTAGCAAAATCCAAATATAACACAAATGAGCAAGCAATAACTCTTCAATTTATTGAACAATTTATGGACTATTTACAGTATAATATTTTACAGTATTTAATCAGAGATTTTGGTAAGAAGCTTGCAAAACAAATACTGTTGGTAAAACTGGTTTATTATGAACCACAGTGCACTGTTAAGAAATTTTCAGGTGAGAAAAATTAGGTTTTAATAAAAAACCCAAACAATAACTTAACACATCTGATGACATCTAAACTTCTTTTAGTTTCCTATTTGCTGCCTGTGAACAGGCATACATTCAGTGTGTCTGAAAAAATGTTTGCTATATTTTTTGGTAGCTATGAGGGTTAGAGCTAACCCAGATTTCCCAGAGTCATGACTTCTTTCCTAGACACACGTGGAAGAAGAGTATAGATGTTAAAGAAAAAAACAAAAAAAAGGAGGAGGGAGGCAGAGGTCCTCGAGCAATCCTCAGTCTTTGGTACTTTGACCAAACCACATGAATCAACTCTATGAGGCTAGTTATTTAAAAAATGTTTTTTAACATTCTGTGGAAAATGTTTGCTCTTTGTTCCCCAGTCTCTGACAAAACTCCTGCTTTCACAAGACAGGGAGTTGCCTCTGCACCTGCAATACTGTACAATGCATACCTGATGTTGCAGTGGATAGAATACACATTCCTTCCATCCCATGGAAGTGCTTTACTGGAAAATGTGCAGTATCAGAGAGCAGAGTTAGTGAGGTCCATGTGCCATGTATGCACTGACAGCAGTACAGGCATGTCTACACTCTACTGAGTACATTTGCAAAGGGCAGGAGCCAGGATTTCCAGACTGGTTTCCAGACTGGGGAATGCAAAGCTACTCACCTAAAATCACAGTCAAGCTCACCGATATGCTTTATAGCTTGCACCACAGTCCATATCCATATCCAGAGCAGTGGCAGATCTGGGCAGCCAGGTGCAAAACTATCTTGTAGTATGGTGTGTAATGTGTGGGATTAGATTTCGTATGTCAGTTTGCAATCTTCTCAGTTTGTTTTAAACAACTGTCAATGGGGTTTAGTTTGGTTTGGTTTGGTTTGGTTTGGTTTGGTTTGGTTTGGTCTGGTTTGGGAGTGGTGTTTTTTTAAACAGTGCTATGCTATTTCTGGGTTGTTGTAACAGGTTGAGGAAAATCACCCACAAAGCAAAAGAAACACGGCAAAATGTTCCTGCAGTGTGTCGCCTTCATACATTTAAATGATTTAATGACAAGTAGGGGATTACAGAAAAACACAATGCACTCTGGAGGTAGCAAAGAACACCTGCTGCCTGTACTGTGAAATTCAAAATGGATTCCAGGAAGGGAGCACAATTCCAGGCTGCTTTAAGTATTGCTCCTACTTCCTATACTATTATTACTGCTCACCAGTCTTGAAGCCTGAATGACAGTGGTCTGAGCCCTTTCAAGCAACAGCAAAAAGGTCAATTTTTGTAATGAGGAAATGGAAGTGGTGATGCATTGGATCGCTGAACCTTACAGTTTCTCCTATGAAAAAGTAGCAGTGCTCAAGCAAATTACGATGTAGGAACACAGTGACAACACCACTATGAAACACAAAACAGATGAACAAACAAAAACACTTAAATGTGTGTTAAACCAATGTGATATTGGAGCTAAATTTGCTGCTACTTCCACACTGCAGAATCACTGTAACAATAGAAAGCTGTAGACTAAAGTAAAATCACATTGCACACAAAGCCTCTCTTCCATCTTCAGTTCTTAGATCCCAATCACACAGTAAATAAAATCTCTTGTAGGAAAAGCTTATTGAATGAACCATTCCACAGAATTAAAATGCTTCATGTCTACAAAATGCTGCTCTGATTACTACTTTAGCTCCACTTGTTCTAGGACTTTAGATCTTAGTACAGGTGAGGAACTCAGCATGAATAACCTTCGAGATTTTAAAATGCTGTCAATAGATCTGCAATTACAGTACTCCAAGACCACAGTGTCTTTGTGCCTGTGCATAAAGCTTCCCCCGAGGAATAAAAATTAACAGCTATAAGCTACAACTATTTGACCCTTGAAGTCTTGCACAGTAGTTTAATGAGTTCAAAGTACCTCTGTATCCTATTCACCTCATCTCCTCCTGTTCAGATACAGTAATATTAAGTGTAATGCCTAGCAACAATATTCACATATTCATCAGCTTCCTGGTTTTACTTTAATTTGTGTCACTTCAGCAGCCTAAGTGACTTCAATGAAAGGGAGCAAACCCTAGCACCGAAAATCTATGAAAGAAATTATGGGCACAAACAAGAGATCAGAAGAATAAAGCAACTACCATTGTCAGTAAGTTAGTAAGAAATCATCTGATACATCTGAAGTAGGCTGATGAACAGAGAATGAAAGTTCATTACCCAAGCACAAACCAGATAAGGAGAATTAATTTAAAAGATTTTAATAATTTTCTTACATTGCAATTTATATAATGAGAATAATGGAGAAACACCAGGTAGCACAGGCAGGATACTTTCAACTATACACAGAGAAATAAAAATGGTGGATCAGCTGGAAAAGCTAAATAACCATTAACCAACTCTGATGGATGTCTTGTGTAAAAAAAAATTGAAATGAGTGAACTAATCCTTAAAGGCTCCAATCCTACTAGTGACATTTACCCAGGAAGATTCTCTTAAATTAACAAGCAGGCAGTATGATGATTAACTCTTTTTTGTGCAGTATTCTGTTGGGTTTTACTCTAAGGAAAGGTTTTAATTGTTCATGTCATTGCACTCCAGAACATACTGTACTATCATGCCAAGCAGTAAGGATGAGAAGGAATGCCACTCCCACGTGTTGATGCCTACTTTCCTGTACTGAGGACCCAAGTGCCATAGGATGTCTCACCTGACTTTGTGGCTCATGGCTTTGATCAATTCAGAAAAGGCAGATATAACCATAGCTTCTAAACTTCAAGATGGGCAAGGTTTCCTCTGCATGCAGCCTGCGACAAAGTCCTTTACTTCCAGGTGCATACACAATTTTCATCTGATTATTTCTAAAATATGTTTCAATAATAAATCATGTAATATGAAATAAACATTAATTTGCATTTCTACTGCATTTTGTATTCTGCTGAAATAAAGATCTTTTAAATCTTTATTTTTTTATTTAGGAATCAAGGAACTTAAGCTCATCAATCTCCCTTGAAGATGCCAGTTAATCTTCTCATGATAATTATATATAGAAAGCAGTTACAGCCTTATTTTCTGACAAGACTGGTGAAGACTCCAGTGGGAAATCATGCTTCTGACCAGAATCTCCAGCTCTTAGGCAAGAGCCTGTTTACTGGCAGCTTAATTTTCTGTATTTGTGCAAGCCGAAATTCGTTTTTTCCTTTTATGTTCTTATGTTGGTCTATGATGAAAGTGATGCGTTTCTTTGCTGGTCTGACAGTACATTGGGATTCTCTCTGGAGTTCTCTAGGAAGCCTTGAGTGGGACCTACATTGATTTTTCTAAATGATACTGACTGGCTGAGAAAACAGGGTGTCTGATTCATGACACCATCTCCATTCCTTTGGCTTGAGAGGTTTGCCTTTGTTCCCTTGGCATTCGTACCATCCGGCAGGCCAAACTTTGATGTAGAATTAGGAGTCCATGTAAATGCATTTTAAAAACCACAAGCCTGATTTCATATTAAGTTCTATAAAAACGTTAATATTTACTATTTAAGGGTCATTTAAATAGGCATTAACACCGTAAGAGTACTAGTTGCAATAGCAACTAATTTGGTTGCTAGTATGAAAAGTTATAGCAACTGTTAAAAGGCACACACTGGAAGAATAATATACTGGTATACAATATTTGCAGTGGCTGAGTCACTTTAACATTTAGATAGTGTTTTGGAAGTAATTTATCTTCCCATTTATGTGACTAGAAGAAGAATTCTTTGTACAGATATTATTTGCAGAAAGCTAACAAGTTGGCTTTCCAGTCCCTAAGGGCATTGCCTACCAACCGCACAATTTGATTCTCCTCCTCACACACCATCGCTGAGTCTCAGATGTGCTTCTGTGCCACTGGACTGAACACAACAGAAGTCTTCCAAGGACATACTTTGTGTTTGACAGATATTAAATCAATTGCTTTCTGAACATCATGCACTCCCACTGAAATAAACAACAACTGAAAGCAGTTAACAATTCCAAAGACTCTTAGCAAGTTGGTAAATATCTCTGTTACTTTCACTTGGATGGCATTATTTTTTAGTTTCAAAGAAGCCAGTATTCACTCAAAAGTCACTTTCTTTCTCTCTTTGTTCTAAATCTCCTTTCAATATGAGAGTTTTCCTTATTAGCATTTATTTTATTTTTTTGATCTAGTGGTTAGAATATGTCCTTCTTATTGAAAGTCTTATGAAAGTCGCATTAGTCCACAATTTGCTGCTAACTTATAAGATACATTCAACTATTTAACATGCAAATGGCCTGCCTTTACAGTAGATGTCCGCTTGATTTCTCTACTCACGTATATCTACATGTTTCATTCCTGTGTTTTCAGTTAATCAGCAGGATTATCACTTAGAATTTGCCTCTTTTAGGAAAAAAAAATGATTTTTTTGAAAGTTAAGCTTGCTATGAGCCCTGCTGGGTTTTACTGAGTTGGAGTAAGCACACAGTTATGCTGAATTTAATGTAATCCCTTTGGTCTAATCCTGCAAGACATCTGCATCATTTCAAATCAGATTTTAGAACAGTCAAACTATTACCAAATAATAAATACAACTGAGCAATTTTGTGTTGAGGTTTAAGCTAGCAACAAAGAACCACATGACTGCTCCCTCACTCCTCTCACCATCCCCCAGGTGGGATGGGGACGGGAATCAGAAGGAGGTCAAAAGTCAGGGGTTGAGATAAGGACATAGAATACACTGGATAAGGACATAGATAAGGACATAGTAATACAACAGAATTACACAAGAGGAGAACAGTCATAACAGCAGTAAAGGAGCACACAAGGTAAGCAATACTCAGTATGACTGTTCGCTGCCCAGAACCTGATGCTCAGTCCTGAAGGAACAGCCACAGTTCTGGAGTGCTGCCCATCCCCAGTCAGCTCCCTGCTATATACTGAGCATGAAGTCAGCATGGCATGAAATAGCCTGACCTTGCCCCTCAGGACTTTTTGGGAAAACTAATCCTATCCCAGCCAAACTCAGGACATTTGGGCACTGAGTTGATGGTCGGGTAGACCACACAGTCTGGTCTGATCTGATCTGATCAGATAGAAGTTGGATTTCATAGATGACTAGTTGTAGGTCACAGGAACCACAGTGCCAGACTCAGCAGACAAGACATACTTTGTGCCTCCAAGGGATACATATCTTAGCTGCAGGCTGCTTACTAGGTGTGCTTCAATAAAATTTGTGACCAAATAGATTACCTTTAAGCATAGGACACCTTGAAGTGATACAGGACTACAATGCTACTGACTTACTGAAGATGATGGAAAGTGTTTTAGCAATGACTTCTGCCAGCTCCCTCAGCACCCACGGGTGCATCCCATCGGGGCCCATGGATTTATGTACATCCAGATTGCTCAGCTGATCTTTAACCCAGTCCTTATCAACCAAACAAACTCCCCCTTTAACCTCACTTCCTCTGGAGTCTGAGGCTCCTGACGACAGTCTCCATCAGCATAGGCAGAAGCAAAGGAGGCATTCAGTAACTGCCTTCTCTGTATCCTCTGTCACCAGGGCATCCGCCTCATAGATACTGAAAATCCTCAAGACTTGAGCTGCAACTTGTCCCGGCACAGAGGAAGGTGTCCCAGTGGGTCTCTATATGTAAAGTCTATATGTAAAGTCAGAATTAGGGACTGCGGTGAACTCTGTGTCTCACCTACATAGTGGCACTTTTCCTAGAAAACCAGTGCCTTCTTTAAATGCAGCTGCATCAATCCTAAAACAGAGAGGGAAAAAAATTATCTTTCTGTCCTCATGATGGGAAGAAACAGAGATTTTAACAAAGCACTGTAGCACTCTAAAGACTGGTCGGTATCTTGCTACTGTTGTTTTGACAGTTGGATGCCATCACTGAGAAAGACCTGCAGCTATGTTGCTATTTCTGTACTGTTGTGTACAAAAAAAAAACTCCACAACAAATTTCTGCCCCCCCCATTTAGTTGAGTTTTTTTAAAGAATTACAGTAATTACATTCAATTTTATTAAGCACTGTCCTTTAAATCATCTTTAGCACTTATCTTCAGATCTAGGGTGAATGCATATTTCATTCCTTAATATTAATCTAATCTTTAAATTAAAAAAATACAGTAAGTAAGATTGCTAACAAATTATTCTCATAAAAAATGGTGTCACCAAACAGTACTTTTGTCTGAGAGGAAGTTTTTGTTATTGCATATACTCAGACATATTACTGCCAACCTGAACTGTCCCTTACTGTCTCCTAGGCTCAGAAATGTTATCCATTCTCCTAGACAATCCCATCCAAAATGAGAATTCTAGAGCATCACTGATGTATGGATAAGTGACATATAGTTAAAGGCTGGAAGTTCACATGACAGATGTGTGGTCTATTCCTCTCATCCCACTGAATTTGTATTACTTGGAATCTTTAAGTTAATAGCATGCTTTTGTAACTCATTGGTCTTCATTGCTGCCGTCGTATATATCAGTTGGCAGGGACTGGATGGGAAACAAGTCGAAGAAAAATGTCAAAATGAGCTTTTTCACTGAGTGCATGTCTTGATACTATAACATATTTTTGTCAAAGTAAGAGAAAGTGAGGAGCTCAACAAACTGGTAAGCAGCAGGTTCACAGGCCTTGACATGACCCAGTCATGCAAAATATGTATGGCAACTCAGATTTGGACAGAAAGACAAGCGTGCTAGAGAGGTATAAGAAATGTTATGAATGTCTATTCACGTTATAGGTCAGAGGAGGACAGGTAGAACTGTTTGTTGGCATCTATTGTCATTTAATAGCATTGTTGGTCAGCTTAAGTCCAGGCACACTCAGCTGCGGGACCAAGAGCTCTTTGTTGTCCGATAAGTACTCTCCCTCACCACTCCTGTAGCTTTGTTTCCTAAGTCTGTTTCCCTTCTCAAATCTCTATGTTTCCTACATGGCAATATCATTGCTGTTCCTTGACCTTCTCTAGGCTATTTCAATTTTCTACAAAGATCCACCAATAAAATTCATAGCCCCTGCATATTTAATCAGTCCCATCAAAAACCTTTTCACTGTTCCAGAGGTTGACTGTCCCATAAAACACAGTTTTGTATGTAAAGAGAGTAACAGAAAACTTGCCCAAGGGACTATCCCTCTATTGCAGCTCATGCACTTCTATGCTGATGTGAAGATTATACATCAGCTTCTTCTGTTTAAAACAGTTCACTTGATAAAATAATTTGGCATTTTTACTCATTCCAAAACCTAATTCATCCACCAGCTTCAGCAAGGCCAAAAATTACCCACAAGTCAAACAGTCTCAATGTATTACAAAAATATCATTACTAGTTGCATTAATAATCAGTCTATCCTTGTGTAGGAGAGATTAATTCCATTTTAAAATAACTTTGATGTGACTTGTTTGATTGAAGGGAGTTTATAGAGCAAGACACAGGTAAGTTTTCAAAGAGTTGAGAACAAATCATACATGACAGATGTCAGTCATGTTACTTAATGCACTACTGAAAACACATTTGAATGCTACAGGATAATAGTTTTATAGAGATATCTAGACGAACAATAGGCAGAGCATGTGTAATGGACTCACAGACAACTATTCAAATAGATGCAATCAGTAAACAGAATTGTAAAGGACAACAGGACAACATGGCTTATCATCTGGAGGGTAAAAACATAAATCTTCAAGTTACTTATACCCTTTATTTCCTGTTTACTTGTCAAGCAGTTTGTTTTAAGGGAAAGCTTGTGGGAAAGCTTGTGAGAAAGTTGATAAACTTGGGACAACCTGACAGGCCCTGCAGTCAATCATCCTCAGATAGCAGCACAGCAGAAGACAACAAAGGTAAGACAAGACCTAGAATTATTACCTCTGTACCCTACTATGCTCTCAGTTTTATTTTGTGGAACTTCTGTCACCACACTCTCACACCTTATTTATTTCTCCACCATACTGGGTATAATCCACCAAAACCAAGTTTTTCTCATTTTTAACCAACCTTGTTTCACCCAAGAAGGCATTCGTGTCTCTCTTCCTCTACCATTGTACTCATCCCATAGCACACAAAACATTGAATATCAAAATGGTAGTTTTACATCAGCTTTGATGTGACTTGTTTGATTGAAGGGAGTTTATAGAGCAAGACACAGGTAAGTTACTTTCTGAGCTGGTAAAGACCACAGTGGTACAAATACTTGTCTTTATATGTAATATAGCACTGGCAACAATAGAGAGAGAGAAGAAATGCTGTTTCCTCGAGCAGCTGCTTGCTGGAGAGAACCAATTTCTGGAACAGGCAAAAGTAAACCAGACAAAATCTCGCATCACCTTCTGCAAATGGGAACATTTGTAGGTGGCCAACCTCTAGATCTATTTTAAACACTTGAGGCTTTGAATGGATATTTGATTTTTGGGGGGAACAGACATCTAATTAAACTAGTACTGAAATGTATTTGGTCAATTAGGAAGAGATTTAAGATGGATACTAAGAACTGTTTATCTGATGGTTTTATTCCCTAGCGATTGAACACATCTATTATGGCTCTTCAGAGAAAGCAGTAGCAAGAAATGCAATACCAGTTTATCAGTGGAGATAGCAGCAGTTCTCAGATAAAGTCTTTATGTCCAATAGTCTATAAACACACACTCTCTCTTGTAATGACTTTTGCAAGGTGAATTCATGCAAAAGCTTTATTCTCAGGCTGTGTCAGTAACACACTGAAGAAGCAGGATAGCTGCTGCTTCTACTTTAGATGTGTATGAGGAATAAAAAAAGATTGCCAAATTTGCTCTCTGTTTTCCAGACTACACTTTTGTGTCTGATTTGCTGAAAGGCTTCAAGTTGTCAAATACGAAATGAACGAGGTACTGCTTCTACTTCCATTAGAAATTCTTAACTGAAGACAGAAGTATTAAGGCAGACCATTCATTAAGTGCTCAACAAAATAACATTCAAAAACGAATGTCTGTGTGAAATTCTTATTACAGTCACAAGTTGAAGCATTGTTTGCTATTGATATGTTTCCCATAACAAGACCAAACACTTGAACTCAGAAGGTGCTAGAACTGATAGCATAGTGTGACTGAATGATGACTTAGTCTTAAAAACTGCAGATACTAGAAGAGACGTGCTGGACAACTGGCTTCAGCCATAGTAGATCATCTTATGGCAATATTTTCTATTAATACTTTGGAGGTACATAAGTACAACTACACCACAATAAACTCCTCATCGTGTAGAGTGTGAGTGTAATTCAAAGGGTGAACCTCATCTGACAGCTGTGTAGTAGCTGTGTTGTCAATCAGAGCTTTGTCTTGTGTTGAAGAAACTGGAAAAGGCATGCTGGAGAGCCTGAAGAGTGTATGAAACACAAGGGCAGAATCATGGTTAAGAAATTTACTGCTGAAGAACAGTATGTTTTCTGTGTTGTTGTTAAAGTTTCAGAAATCAACATCACCTTTTGGACAAGATCTGGAGAACCTGACAATTAGTTCCATTTATTAACCTTTGTTACGCCAGCTACAAAACACAGTCCTATGACTGTAAAATTGCATGTGTCTGGGATTTCCTGCTCTCCACAGGTTCTATTCAACTCATTTGTGTAGGACTAATGGAATTTTACTGCCTAGCAGCCATAAAGTGTTTTATTGCACATGTAATTTCACACACACAAACTCCAGAGAAGTTGTGAACATTTGCTATCTTAAAAATTAAAGGATTTGAAAATCTAGATAAAATTTATGGTCCCTGCTACTTCAAATAAGTTAAATTCTACTAAGTTTCACAGACAGATTTTCCATTCCTTTACACCTGTACATGCTGCTCTGTCTTTCCCCAGAATCAAAAGTATTCAACAAGATGAAGAGAAAACTTGGCAAGTTTCTTGGATATATCACATTTTCAGAAGACTTGTTATATGTATTTGCTATCAGGTTTACTTCCAAGAAGGGAAAATCTGAATGTAAGATTGTAAGAAGTCTTCCCTCTCCACAGTTTAGATCTCAAGCCCACTGCAATTAACGAACAAGCCCCGTTGTTCTTAAACACGCTTTGAGTATGCAGTCTCACTGTTTGTGTATTGGCTGTTTATTCTAGGGTTTTTGGGGTTTTTTTGCTATGTTCCTACATAACTCCATGGAATAATATAAGCAATTTTTACCATTTCACAGCTCTCAAATTCTCCTCAAATTCTAAAGCAGTGCATTTGATACAAATGCAGATATATCTTTTTAGCTCTATTTAATGTTTTCCGTCTGCATTTGAACAGATCACTTTGTTGAGGAGGAGACAATTTGTTACCTCCTTCTGGGGTCCCCAAAGACATCAATTAACTCAAAGCACAAGTTCTGACAGTGCAAACAGGAAGAGTTAACCCCCCACAGTTATTCTTTATATTGGTCAATCCACCCTCCTCATTTCCTCTGTCCCTCTTCATTTTCCTTTCTAATGAACAGGGACAGATACCTCTTTCTACTGAGATGCTTCCACTACAATGACAAGTTGGGGGATCTCCCCAGGTGATTTACTTTTCAAGCAGTGCCCACTTATTGATCTCATCTCTGACAAATTTCAACACATGTACAGTCCTGGCAAACATTTCTAAAGATGAATCCTTCATGTTGTTCAAAGAGAACGATAATTGTTATGTCTTATATTTTAATAAACAGTTCCTGATACAGAATCACTTTCAATAAATTGTGTAAGAATTCATTTACTAAAGAGTTATGAAGAAGTGCATCTGAAATTCTTACCTTTACTACCACTTAAATATATTTGTGAAGTTTAATCTGCATTGATATTCTTCCAAAATTTGTCTTTGAAGAGATCTTTTTTGTTCATGTTTTTTTTTAAAAAAAACAGTGTTGCTATCTGATAGACTATCTAATGCCTTAAAACTATTTCAATTCAAAAACTAACAACAAATATGAAGACGTTTTATAGCTCACAACTAAATAGCAGATAAAAATTATTTTACACATAAATGACCTGTGAGAAAACATTTACCAAAAAACCCACATTTGGTTCTCTCCGGTGTTGATCAAGTTGCAGAAAAGAACATCCCAGGAAGCACATTATTACAGCACTGATAGATATTATAAGTATTAGGGGTATGTATTCAAAATATAGTTGAAAATAAAACATTTATCCTCAGAAAAAAAAACAGCAGTCACATTTTATCTTTTTTATTTATCGAACAGTCGCTATTTTACATAGACACTACAAGCCCTGGTATAGACCTCTGTCTTTACAGTGGCACTGAATGCTGCTAATACCCAATTTCTGCTGCAAATGCATAACTTCAAATACAGCCTTTTCCAAAATAGCTGATACACAGCTCTGGGTTTTTTTAATCAAGAAGAAACCTTCCACAAAATGTTACTCAAATTTTACTGATGATATCAGCTCTTCCTTCTGCCTGGAAATCCCATACCCTCAACACCTAGATCCCACTTTATGATACCTAGCTGCCAGAATAAGAAGTAGGCCTTGAAGCAAATTTCACAAGAACGAATTATAAAAACTGGATGCAATATGGTTTTTTTCCACTGCTTTCTGCATTAGTGTACCTCATGTTACCACTGACTGATCACAAACCATGATCTTTCCCAATAAAAAGCATTCAGAAAGTGATGCCTTCTACTGCATCAGCACTCCATGGTCCCTAATTCTATGCTGTCAAATGCTCCTTCTCATTTTACTCTTCAATAGCTTTTCCTTGCTCCTTGAAACCATCTGCTTCAAGCCACAGGCTGAACTTCCCCATCATGCTTAGTCTTACTTAACTCCATAATAGAGTTCTTCTTCTCTACAAGGCCCACCATACTTTGTTACTCTCCCTTATTCTCTCCCTCCCTTTATAAATACATGTTAAAGAACTAATTTCAGCCAATTTAGCAAATCTTACTCCTAAGAAAGTGTGTCTTCCTCTTTTGAGTACTGCAGCTGAATTGGTAGATCGCCTCACACAGCAAAGCTCAGAGAAATATATCTGCTCTGCAAAGTTAGCCTAGACCTTCCTGCAGACATGGTCCCTAAATCTGTATGTAATTCATCCTCACAACTGGCCCAGCAAGCAAACCATTCCATCCCAAAAAACCCATGAATACTATAAAGGCTATTTTATCTATATAGCAACAGGTTTAAACTTAATCATTTTGAACAGTTCCCCCTGATCTGGAGACCTCATAAAAATCAAAAGAACATAACAACCTGGCAAGTAGAGCAATATAAACCATGAAGGGTTTTTACCCCTTACCCTCCCCATATATTATAACCGTATTTGTCCTTAAATCATTACCAACATTTTCTATTTGCAGAAATGTCCATGTTACTGGTAGAATATTTGACTGGAAGGTAGGTATAAAGCTTGCAACATATTGAGTTAGTTTTGAGCAACATCTGTTTTTATTCAAAACAACAAAAAAATAGTGCAGGATTTTGATTCAAAATTCAGTTTTTATTTTGACTCTTAATACCTAATCTTAGGAGTGACTTGAAATCTTGAAGTCTTCAAACGTAACATTCCTTAGGTGCACAAAATTAAAACTTTTTACAGCTGAAGGGAAACCTGCACAAATTTCCTAGTCTGTGTAATAGGGTCACTCGGTTTCTATTATCATGCAGGGCTATTTAAGGAGAAAAGCAATCGAAAGGCTTTCAAAAGACCAAAGGTTTCTGCTCAATGTGTGTCACAATGGCAGCAGAAAGTAAAAGTGGAGCTGTACTCTTTCCCAAACCTGTTTTACAGTCTGAGCCTCTGCACGAGACACGTGTCCTTTTGCAACAGTCCTTGTCTTTACAGCTTTCAAGTGGCAGTGAGCCACAGGTCCCTCCAAATTTCACGTTTTCCACCGAACTGACAGTTAAAATTTCTAAGCTGGTGCCAGCATCCATTCAAACACTTTGACATCCCTGCCCAGAAACACACACACCGGCCTACTCAGGCCATTTGTAAGCAACCAGAGGCAACAATCACAGGGAGTAACAGTCACTGAAGTCATTAAAAAAAGCAGGTGAAAAGCACTCATAGACAGAAATGCATACGTTTGAATGTGATTGGATCTCAAGAAATCCAATTTGGACATATCTGTGTTTGAACTTTACATGACCTCTCCGGTCTATATCCCTTAGGTAGTAAGGTTCAAGAAGAGACGGAGAAATTGTACTTCCTTCTTTCTGTCACTCCAGGAGCAACACATGATTCATTTCTCTGGCATTTGATTTCGGTACTTCTGACCTCCACTGCAACTAAATGCTGGAAGAATTCAGCAAGTTTTACTGAACTTTAAAAAGTTTAATATTTGGATATAGGTTCAGGAGGATCCTGTATTTATCCAAACCTGATTGTCTCTTCTGAAATGTACACAAACACTCACAGACAGCATGTATACAGACAAGCAGGCTTTGTATTTCAACAATCAAAATAAATCACAGATAAGGAGCTGAGTGAAACTTGCCAGGGACTGTCCTGTATAAACAAAGCAAACATTTTACACATTCTCTCTCCCTCACAAAACAAAATAGTGTTTTGGGGTGAAAAACATTCACATATCAAACCATAACAGGATATAAAAGCACTTTCTAGCAGTTGAGATACGTAACACTAAAGAGAATGTAGATAAACAGAAACAGCACCACAGTGCACCACAGCATCTCATACTGGCAGACATACCCCTGGATCTTCAGTTCAGCTTGTACCTGCAAGAAAAGTGCAGGAAGGGAGCAGAAGCAGTGCTGTGGAGAGAAGCAACAATATAGGAATGGAGAGAGAGTGGGAGGGTGATGGCAAAGTCCCAAGAGATGGTGGGAGTGGGAATGGAACTGGAAGTGAGGGAAAGAAGAAAGTAATAGCCAGGAGGTCCACATAAAGCAGATTGTGAATTACAGAGCTATGCACGGTAAACCATCTGTCACTTCTCCTCAGAAAAGGATACTTTTTATGCTAGGGAGATGGATAACAATTGGCTATACTATTTTTTCCATAGTAAGCATTCCCTTACTCCAAGAGTGATCAAATTTTATTTGGAACAAGCCACGCTGCCTGTAAAGATGCATGAAAGGGTCTTACACTTTGATTAAAAGCACTTATGCTATCAAAATCACAAAGATTATGTTAAATAAGATCACAAAACATCAAATCACCTGTCACAGTACAATCAGCACATTTGTTCTCCATCCCTGATAATCATAGATTTACCACATGATTGGACATATCTCTGAAAAAGCAGCATCTTTTCATTTGAGAGTCCACCTTCTTCTCCATGTAAGGTCATGGCTCCAACAGAATCTCTGTTCTTATCAGATATCCTACAGTTTAGATATTTGCTAAACCATATACTCCTTATTTTTTTGTTCTGATGAAGCCATCTCTCTTTACTGGGATTTCTGTAGCTCAAAAGAGCCCTAGCCAAGGCTAGGAATCCCACTGTTATTGGTGCTTTCCAAACCCAGATGAAAAGTGAATTCCTGCCCCAAAGAGAGTACAGTGTACGTATGAGTGTATCTCCTTTTTTGGAAGAATTCAAATGCATGCAAAGAGCTCTATGATTAGTTTTTTGTTTTCTTTTATTTATTTTTAAAAAATTTATAGTAGTTTATATTGGAAGAGACACAAGGACACCATTGGGTCCCAAAGTAGAGCTGATTTTAAAGCTAGATTGGGTTTCCTAGGGTCTCATCCAGATGAGTTTTTAATATCACCAAGGATGTAGATTGCACAGCCTTTCTGAGCAACCTGTTCCAGTTCTTAATCAACATACCTATGAAGAATCTCTATTCCTCTGAGGAATTTCACTTGTTTCAATTTGGGTCGACTGCCTCTCATTCTTCTGTTGTACAGCTAAGAGTCTGGTTTCATCTTCCATATAACAGAGATGAAGACAAAGAATGGATCTCTTTTTCTCCATCTCTTCTCCAGGCTGAAGTTATCTGCTTAGTTCAAGTCTCTGCATTTTCCTAAACTGTGAAGTCTTTATGAAGTATTTTCACTGTTTGCAATTATGAGAATCCCGTTCTATGATTCTATGAATTATAAGTTCCAGTGAATGGCTCACAGTGGGTATTCCTGCCAGAGAGGCAGTAAGCAATCAAACTCTGGCAAGGCCCTAAGAAACCTATTCTCTGATAAGGCCAGGATTTCACTCTTGATAACTATCACTTTTGTTTTAAGGCAAAGGCCAGTACCCAGGTCTTTTTGTTTTCTGGAACAATTGTTTTCCCAGACCTTTCTGTCGCTGAAATTTGTCTTAATTTTCCAGAAAAGGCACTGATTTAAAATGCTTGCATTCCAAATCTGTTTGCTACCTGTGCTCCTGTTATCACTGCTATATTTGCAGTAGCTTACTCCTGTACAATTCGATCTTGCCCTCAAAATATGCAATACTGCACCCAGGCAAGTACCTTGAAAAAAAATCAACTACTACACATGTATGCACAAACTCAGGAGCTTTTCTCTTGATGATACACCACACTGTAGATTGCATACACAAAGGTAGATTAAGCTTTTAAGACACTAGAATATAAAAGCACTTAGAGGATGTCACTGTTTAACAGACACAGACTAATCTCTTCCTCTTTGACAGTCAGGCTTCAGAATTTGCTGTGTGTGCGTACAGATACAAGCTAATGAACAGACATTTATTCTATACAAAGTTCAAAAGCAGAGTGGAAAATTCTACTATTTCTATTGTGTGAAATTCCAGACATCTTGCTGCAGTAAGATAAATCATTACCCTGTAGCACATTGCAGCTGTTCTAACTAATATTCCTTCCCCAAAGTGGACTGTGCTTCTTTCATTACATGCCATTTTCAGTCTCACTTATGAAACATGTGCCCTTTCCAGTCCTCCCTTTCTTTAATGCAGTAGTGCAATGAAGTATTAGATCGTTCACTGCACGTGTATGTATCACTTTGCACAGAGAATGAAAGCTTCTTCTTGCAATTGGAAACATTTCACTTCCAGGATGACTAACTTTGGTCTCCTAAGCAAACAAGAGAGTGCATTTTATCATTTAATTTATTCTCACTGCTTGAAACGAGTCAGTTGCTTAATGGGAAGTTTGTTGACTTCCATCTAAATTCCTATCTTTATTTGATCACTAGTATTATTATAACAAATAAACAACTTAATAAACAGAAAATGCTTATCTAAATGTAGTTAATGAGAGTTATTGAGCAAGATAATTTATCCTTAACTTACTGAAAAAGATAAAACTACACTATCTCACTTAGGTCACCAGGGAAATTAACTCCTCTACTATCAAATCTCTTGCAAAGTCCATTCTCACTGAATGGGTACTTGTACCTCCTTTGATTATCCCCTCTCTATACATATCTATAACAACCATTCAGTGACCTTTCTATTAATTCTACTTTTGGTGGATAAGAAAGTTAGAGCACTGCTTTCTTCTGCTCACTTTCAGTTGTCCTTTACACAGAAAAAGATCTTAAAATCATATAAATATTTTAGGTGTTCTCAGAGTTTGCTTTCACCACTGCCAAGCAAAGAGAAGCAAATAGGTTTACTTTCATGTCAGTTTAGACGTGTTAGAGATTCAGAGTCAGCAGCTTAGCAGCTCTCTCTGTTTCATCTCAAACAGATGAGTCCTATAAGGGCACAAAGAGGATCAGAGAAATCCTGGTGATGCAAAGCACTGTTATTCTGCAAGGAGGGATGGAATTCCCTTTCTGAGGTCTCTCAGTCACGTAATGTGCCTTCTCATAAGGATTTTCAGCATCAAGAAAAGTCATTCCAAGTTACATTTCAATGTTCAGATCTCTATTTAAAGGTTTTTAAAATTAAAAAATTGATTCTGCTTTGAAAACAAAACAACCCTGCCAGTCTGACACCCACCTTTGGAGGCATTCCACAAATCAGCACTAGCAAGATGATAGCAATTCTCTCCAGAACTAGTTGTAATTCACACTACTCAGGAAAGACATTTTAAACTTTTCATGTTGCTGAATAACTGGCTTTAGACATTAGTGCCTTTAACTAAATCCTGGAAAGTCTACCCTGCAATTTTTTCCTCTCTCTGATATACTAAAAGTAGAAAGACCCATCACTTACTGCCTAATCAAAGATATTTCTAAATTTCTGTTTAATAAGACCAGTCTTTTGTAACTCCTAAAGACATTTTTTTTCCCCCAGGAACAAATTTAATGCAAATGCAACTATTTGTAAACAAACATACTTTTACACCAGCCACGAATCATGAGATGAGAAACAGCTACTATCAGAAGTGAAACAATCACAAACGATTAAAAAATTTGAACCCAAACTCTATTGGAAGCTGACTAAGCCTTATTCACCACTTATTAATTCTTATTAACTCACTTGATACATAATGCAACATAAATAAAAATAAGGAACTCAGAAAGTATATCTGGTTCACCAGCAAAAATATTTCAAATATTATATGTATAAAAAATCCTCAGAGCTCACCTGAAAATCAGATGCTTCCTCACAGAGGAAAAAACTCCCTGGAAATATTGCTGACTTGAGCATCTCATCTGAAGCACACAGATTTGTCTTCTTTTAAAAGGAACATTAGTGTAAACCATCTTTTTAGATTAAAATGAAACCTCAATTCTCTGCTGAGATTTCTAAGCATTAACAACAAAATAAAAAATAAAATATTTTATTAAATGGTATATAAAATAAAAAAATATGATGATTCACCTTAAAACATTAGTGTCCAAACATCTTTGAAAGTGTTAGAAAGGGTTTCCCTGTGTTCTTGTCTTTCTATTGGTCCCTTCTAGCCTTTGGGTTTGTGCTGTCAGTAAGTCAAAGGAGTTTAACGCTAAAATAGCTGCCTTGAGTTGAGGTACATATATGCTGTCAGGGAAGGGAAAAATCAGACTCTGTTCCTGAAACCACCTAAAAGCGTGTACTTAACTTGAAACTCATGTTGTTTAACAAAAGCAGAGTTGTAAGTCTCTGGCTTTTAACTGTAGTGAGATTAGTCACAGGTTTGAAGTAATATCTTCAGTAAAATGATGAGCTTTTCTAGCTTTACTAATGTAATAATGAATTCACTAATAGATAATTAATTCACTTTAAACTGTCTTGTACTGTTATATCTACCTTATAAATTAAAACAAGAACAGCAAGAAGAGAAGTAAGTCTTAATATTTGGTATCTTCCTTACAGCAAATATTACAAAACAATCAGTTCCACACCAGCAAGTGCAATGTCTTATCTATTTTAGCCCCAGCTCTCTTTTCTGTCTATGCATAATGATGCAACAGGTACCCATAGGTTACTTGCACAGAATGTCACAGCAGATTTTTAATCTATAATAAAGAATGAGAAGTTTGCATTGACTGAAAAGTAATGAAACTTTCTGCCAAGATAAATTTTACACATTAAATCTGCACCAGGTTTAGATCAATGCAGATAGTGCCAAATAAAACAAAAAACTACAAGAGAAGATTCACACAAAAATTGATTGTGGCCAAAATACGCCCCAGCACTGATAAGAGGTTTACTTCAGTAATGTCTGTGGTCATTGACTAGATCAATGAAACTCATTCTTTCAACAGCATCCAATTATCAGTTTACTGTGGAGTGAGCTTTCTAATAAATCAGTATACTTTACATAAAAGTAGACAAAACTGCAATGAAACTTAATAGAAAGATATGAAAACATTTTGGTTCCAGGAAACAGAAGTTTCTATCATACCCAAGAAAAAGAGCATGAATGATTACTTTCTTTATTCAAGGTTGATCCATAGTTAGTAAAATTCGAGGCAGTAACTTGCAGTTAGCTAGTTTATGATTAGCAGGATAATAGAGTTTGATTAAGCACTTAGGACAAGTGATCAATACACTTCTGTCATATTTACACTATAAAAAATGGACAGGTATAGTAAGTATCAAACAACATAAATTCAGGCCCAGTATCAGAAAGTCAGTTAAAGGCTACTTTCCAGAACACAGGATGTGGAATGGTTTCTTAGCAATATTACATCTCATGTGTGTTTTTCTATACTCATGTAAGTAGACAGCCAAGCAAGCATTTGAGCTTTGCAACAGTACTGTGTATGGTGGCAGACTCCAAGGTCTCTGTGGGTACTCTTCTTTCTCTTCTCCAAGCGGTAACTGCATGAGGAGTCCCCAAGATTGCATGCTGCCAGCAATAGATTGCAGACATAGATAAATTCAAGCACCTCACATCCTACAATGTTTTTATGTCACGACACTCCTGTATAGCAAAGGTTTTCTATTTCAGAGTTGAGAAATCAAAAGAGAGGTAGAAGTAGGACTAGATTCTAAAAAGTTCTTAGGCAGATCGTTTTAGAAGTCACAGCTGGCTGTCACATAAGCATTGTGGCAACTGCACAGGGACATCTACAGAAACCATGCAGCATTGACAGCCAAATAGCTCATAATCCAGTCTTGGAAGATAAAGGTTCATCATGATTAGCTGTTGGAGTGGAGGTCACCTAACATGGGAAGTTACTTGAAAAAATGTACCAGTAGTTTTAGTTGATTCAACCCTGAATGAACATCTCAACAGTGACTATAGGCATAGAGGGGCCAGGAATGGGATATCTACATCCATATTCAAATCCATCCCTGGAAGCCTAAAGAGAGGTTTATAGAGGGCAAAAGGCCATGAATGCCTCCCCTGTTCCTTGCAGAATATGTGTGCATACATCCAGCACTATTTGGTCCAGATTTTTACACCAATAAAGTTAAAATTCTGTTGCTCTTGCCGGGATTCTACAAAAATGTAGATCCTTTGAGATAAACTACAGTGTCATTGTCAGAATTTTAGACCTCTGCATTCGTGCCACGCCTGGTGCTGCAGCTAGGCTGCCTTCATTACAGTGCTAGAATTAGTAGGAGTAAATCAAAGGAACCAAACCGACAGCATCTGAAAGTGAGCCTGACCACTGCTAAAATTCACTCCGGTGCTGCATTGCCACATTCCTATCTGTCTGAGTTTCATTTGTAGCACTGGGATGTGTGGGGCAAGGTATGCTGCATAACCTGAGGGCATCTCCTGCATAGCTCACTTGGGAAAAAGAGACAGAAAATGCCAAACACCAGTTGTTATTTTGTTGAGAGACTGGAGTGAATGTCAATTACTTAAAAACGTAACTGATCAATTTTAATTGATTCTACTCTTCTTCCCATTGATTACCAGGCTCAAAGTGAGAGAGGAAAGAAAAATAATTCTCTTGTATCCTTGATCCTGAGGTAGCTGTTACACTGTAGCATACAGCATAGGCTGTTCTTTATAAAATCTGCACAGGATACAAATTCTTATTGGCATGAGCATGCAACAATGACTGACAACTCCTTCACTCCAAATTTGATTGCACTGAAAAACTCCTCACAAAGTATGCTTCATTATATATGTACCAGAGATGGTATATTTGAGCAAAACAAACTCTATGGCTGTAGGAAATAAAAAAATTGCTGTAAAAAAGTTCTCAATTAATTCAGACATTGGAGTCAATGAGTCAGCTGTATCTAAGGCTAGTATTTGAGGGGACGTGATTTTTGGGAGAGTAAAAGTTAAACTTACTTGTGAAGGTTGGAATGGTGCACACTCTTTTCAGATGGCAATAAACTCAGCAAGGTTCCCATCTTTCAGCAGCAGATGTTTATGCCTCTGTGCATCCTTGTGATAAAACCATTGCCTTTAAAAAAAAAAGTGGGTTAACAGATTGAGGCACTTGATTGTTCAATTCTCAAGAAGACTAACAATCAAGAAACCATAAAGGTTCATAAACACCATAGTTATTTATCAAAGACAGTGCAATGAGGCCTATTACAATCAATGAGAAGTCCTTCCAGTTCTGTTAAATATGGTACTAGCAGATAAGTTTCTGGCCTGGGAAACTTCTCATGCAAGTTGAAAACCTCTGAACTTGGTCTTGCAGTTACAGGAACAAGCCAATAAAGGCTATGAGCCTAAAGTTCTTATAGTACTGTTAAACACCAAATAGTTGCTGATGCATTTTATCCCTGTGCTGCCTCAAGGCCTACAAGTTGCCTTTGGTGCACCTAATTTGTCAGGTTGCTCCTACTAGAAACCTAGCAGTACTGTCAGATTCCAGCTCTGCCAGTTGCACATGCCATAGCAGCTTTAAACGAAGTCTAAATCACGTTGCTGACTATACTTGCAGACATAAAGAACTTTTTTGAGTGATCCTTAGTTATTCTTAGTTATTCAATTCCAGAAGCTGGAGACAAAATTCCTTGTGATCCAGATGCAATACATTGACTGTACAGTTATAAACATTTATATAATGTTTACACCAAATGTGCTCTGTCTCCCCACTGAGTTTTAGTGCCTGTGAGACTTGCCCCATAAAACAGCTAATATAAAAATCTGTCCATAAAGATGCCTTTCTCAGCAGCCTTAGCAAGGAGATGAGAAGCACATATGCAGCAATGCTCTGACATGAAGCAAGCTATACCCAGACTGTGCCTCCCCCAGGACACATTGCAGTCCCTGGAAAGCTGCACTCCTTGTCTTCAGCTGCAGCAATGTGTCCTGGGGAAGAAGAGGTGCGTCCCCACCCTGACAGTCCAGTCAGTTAGGGCTTTGGAGATGAAAGCCAACATCTTGAATCACATCCTGGAATATACTGAAAATCTGAGCAAATACAGAACACTTTGTCTTAGAATTATGGTCACATAGTGCTTTTAAAAAGTCAGGACATTTCTTTCAGGTGACTAAATATGAGCTTGGCTGATTATTTTTGAAAATTATCTGAAAAATCCTTAGTCTATATGATACTTATAGCTGAAATAACAAAATACAGATTTAGGTACTCTCTTTCATGCACTTGTTTTTCACATTTTAGCCTTAAACTATTCCTTCATTAGTATCTTAAAATGCTTACTCACTCATATTTTCATATTATAGTCTACATCTTCATATATTTTTCCTTGCAGTTTCAGTTTCTCCATTTAAAAGGTAATTATTTATAATGCAATATCCTTACCTCAATTTTTAGACATATCTCTGAGATATCCTCAAAACAGTACTGTTCTATTGCTTCTCTATACAAGATCCATTAATATACAGATAATTAGATACCGGCACTAAACCATCTTTTACCTTGCTTGTTAAAAGTAAATTTATAACAGACTGATTAAATCTCCCCTACAAGGTGCATACAAGCAAACTCAATTGAAATTGATTTAAGTTCGTTTGAAACCAGCATCAAGGTAAAAAGAAACAAAACAAAAACAAGGAGACAGAAAATAATGATTTATCTTGTGTTCCTGTAGCTTAACAGGAAAAACTTATTCACAAAATTTTGCATGTATATGCGGACAGACATACAGACAGACAGATATTTAGCTCTCACCTGAGAGATGTGACAGGTCACTTGTGTTTTGATCACTTTGCCACCACTTTTGTCTCATGCAGAACATTATTCACGTGAAACTTCTGTAACAAACACTTTAAACAATTTCTTGTTAGAACATATGAGAAGAAAATAGCCAGCCTTCATAATATCCTTATCAATGCATAATTTACTATTAATTGCTACTAGCAATTTATTGTTATTGCTCATATTTGCATGTATGCAGCTTTATGGTCTATAGCTTTATCCAAGCATCCTAAGGCTTTCACAAAGTTTAATTAAAAATCACAGTGGTAACAGGGACAAGAGATTTTGTGGGATATGAGTTCTTATGCACAGATCTCAAGATGGGAAAGCCCTGATAATAAATAAGGATTTTGATTATGAAGTAACTTAGTAATAAACAGGTGATATACTAGTTTTAGTATCAATGCCCTAGATAAGCCACCAGAAGGATCAACCACTCTCATTCACTGATTCACTCACCCTGAGTATTGGGGTAGGTTGTTTTGCAAACTGTAACCTGCTATTATTTGTTGAAACTCTTACCGTAGTTAGAAGTAGAGCCTGAAAAATAATTTGCAGAAGCAAAAAGTAGTGGCCGATGAGGGAGAATATTGTCTGTGCTATCAGAATAATAAAAGCAGCAACCATAATATCTGGATATCTGAATTACTGATGTTAGAATGCAAAGCTAATTCCTGATCTAAGGAGATCTGTAGCAACAAAGCAGGGCACAGGGTCTTGAGAACTGGATCACATTTGGAATTTTGAAAATTATTCAGTTATTTAGAAAAGACACTTGGAAATATTTTGATGGGGGGAAAAAAAGGTGCATGTATAGCTCCAGAGACAGAAGCAAGCAGCTTTAAATATAAATGTGAATTGGCTGCACTGCAGTTAAAAGGGTATATGTATGCACCTTTATAGCCCTCTGGCTTAGAGTATTACACAGTTCCATGTTGAAAATTCATGCCAGTGTTTACTATTAAGCAGCAAGGAGAAGCAGCATACTCATCTCCTTGAAATCAAATGCTTGCAAACCATAGACTAGAAACTTTGTTATGATAACTACTTCAGTACTGAATAAGAATAATTGTATCACTAATTTTGGGCTGTATCCCGCATGACTTCTCTGTTATTTAATAATATGAACATATACCGAAGGCATTTTCTCTTTGGAGATTCTAATACATGTCTTTTTTCCAGTACATAAAGACCTATTTTCATGAATTTCACTTGAAACTCATATAATTGAGCCATATCTTCCTTTGCTATATACATTTCAACTTGGTCAAGGAGTTAAAACTTTGATGGAGGAAGTTTCTGGGCTTCCTGGTAGATATTAGCCCTATTACCTTAAGAAAGTAAGCTAAATATACATACAAACCTCTTTCTGAGTATGTTACTGACAAAGTAACACTGTCTATAAAATAAATGACATGGCTGGTAATGATGCAATAGTGTTAGGATTAGCCTATTTAACTTGGTTGTCTGTGTTTTGCAACTATTTCTAAATGGGTTCAGGACACTGCAGAACTGTATGACATTCTGCTCTGCTCCAGCACATGAGTGGTGATCCAGTAAAATAGCACAGGAGATTCAGTACCATCTCTGGGCCTTGAAAAAAAAGCATTCCACTAGCAGTTTCTTGTACCACACGTTGACACTTATCAAACATGAGATAATTAAGTATCAGGGAAATGTTCCTGACCTTACCTTTAAATAAATTGGTTATTACAATTTTTGTAGTAACTGGAGAGCCATACCTAGTGAACTGAACTATCAGATGGCCTGCAGATATGTTTTATGTTTGTTTTCCTAAAGCTGCTTCTACTGTAGAATTAACTTTTATCATCAACTAGGTCATTAACTTGCTTAGCTTTTACAGGACTTTAATATTCCCTGTAGCTAGGAAATTACTACCAAAACTTAATAATTTTCCATCCTCCTCTCTCGCATTGCTGAAAAAAAAGAAAAAGTCTAGTGAAGGTAGTAGTTAAAAATCTTTTGTATTGATACAGCAAGAACACTTTGATAAAGTCAAATGTGCTTGTGTCATCAGGTGAGAACAGTGAATTGGTAGAAGCATTACTGGGAAGAAGAAAATCAGATTAAATAATTAGTGTCAATTAGCCCCAGCAAAATCATTCTATAAACAATTGGTCTCTAGTGCCCTGCTTAATTATGTGAGACTTTCATAGCTTCTTATCAAGTCTGCTCTGATTTATGTTAGACTCTTGATTATCCCAGAAGTATAATTAATTATTGTCTTGTAAACAAACCTTTCATAATTAATGGTAATGGAAGACAATAGACTATCTTTAAAAAGTATTGCAATATGGAACTATGAATATTTGAAAATTATTTCACTTCTCAAAGTAAAAGGTATTCACACTGCAGCAGGAGACGAGATGGTTGTAGCTAAAGGCCAGCTTGTTAGAAACAGTGCTAAAATAACCACCATTATATTACCATTATACTACAATTATATTATATATATTCTGTTTTACTTACTATAACCAATATAAACCTTTGTAATCTGGTTTAATTTATTTTATTTAATTTCCAGTTCCTATATTTGAAAGAAATTTGGGTGGATTTTTTTAAGATGTAGGCAACAAAGGAAATTTCTGCAAACAAATACATAGCTAAGATCAAATTCTTATTAAATGAGAATGCTTTGAATGTTCTGGCACAGTCAATCCTTCCTTGATACAACAACTTCAGCTGATCCCAGAACTACATGAAAACAAATGAATAAGAGGAGAATGGAAAATCATTCCAATTGCTCTGATAAATCATATCACATAACCTGAATTGTGCTACTTGAATTTGTAGATGTTCTTCCAGTAAATCACCTGTTCCTATGATTCCCCTATTTGACAGCTTTGCTACACTTGGAAAAATAAATTCAGTATCCTTTGCCTTAAGTAGATGTACATAGCTAATGACAACAATGGTGCAGAAAATAGATAGGCATTGAGCATCATTGGCTAATCAAAGTGTGTAGTAGATCTTCTCTAAAATAATGAGGATCAAGATAAATTTAAAAAATGCTGTACTTAAAATTACTGGTAGTACTAGTAGCACCAGTGAAGGGCTATGTTACAGGTCTTTATTGGAGAGGTATTGCATGCACAAGCTCATCACTACTGTACCTTACCAGTTCTATCACTGTTGGAGGCTTCAGAGTAGAATAAAGAGCATTGAAACCTAAGTTCTTAAATATTTAGCTATACCATCACTTGACTCACAATCCTGGCCACTGATTACCCAAATACTGTAATACCCTTCCCCTCTACTGGTTCAGATTTGTCTCACAGAAATCAGGGTCCTAAGGATGACTATAGGGAGGAAACAGGGAGAGAGTGACAAAGTGTTCTGCGGCATTTCCATTCCAACATGGTCTTGAACATTGTCTGTGCTTGCATCCAGATACACAGTTGGATATTCCTACAATTTCAGTTACACTATAGTGGGGTATTAGTAGGCTACTGCATATTTTTTACCAACCATCACACTGAGTTTGATACCATCATTTCTACAGATCTCCTCCAAGTAGTTGTAGGATGCTGTTATATTGCTCCTCTGCCTCCTCTTTTCCAGATTAAAGAATACCAGTTTCCTCAGCCTCTCCTTGAAAGGCAAATGGTGTAAGTCCTTGACCTTCATAACCCTCTACTCGACCCTTTCTAGTTTCTACACATCCCTCAGAACTGGAGAACCCAAGGATACAAATATTCCCAGTACAGCCTCATCAGTACTCAGCATAAGAGGATAATAAATTCCCTTAATCTACTGACTTCAGTCCTTGTAGACTATCTTAATACAGGACTCATTGCATTTGCAATGAGAATGTACTGTTGGCTCATACTGAGCCCGGTGTCCACCGTGATCCTCAGGACCTTTTCAGTCAGGCCGATTCTCCTCACTTGTACCAGTGCTTGAGGTTACTCTGCTGCAAGCGCAGGACTCTGCACTTCTTGCCGAACTTCACCGATTTTATGCTATCTTAATCCTCAAACTCTCAAGACCTCTCTGGACTGAATCTGTACTGCTTAGCATGTTAACTACTCCTCTTAGTTTGCTAAGAGCACATTCTGTTTCATTGTTTCTGTTGAACACATTTGTGCCAACCCAGGTATCAACCTCATGGTAGTCTGTTTACTGTCAGCTGCTAGTTGAATGTGGAGACACCAATAAATACCTCTGGGTCCAATAGTTCAGACAAGTTTTGATGCATTTAGCAGTCTCTTACATGAGAAGGTTGTGAGATGACAGGATTAAAGTCAAACAACAGTGCATCTACCCATCCTCCCCCATTCACACAGCCCCCATCCCGTTGTTTCATGTTTCATCATATCAAGTAATCAGGGTGGTCAAGCATGATCTGGTTGGCCTTTGTGCTAGGAAATTCCTCTCAATGATCTAAAAGCTTCCAGGACTGTTTGCACTGTGCTACGCTGCCCTCCCACAATATCTGTGTGGTTGAAATGCCCTAGGAGAATGAGGGTCTGTAAACAGGAGGTTTCTGCTAGCTACTTGTAGAAAGCCTTCTCTATTCATCCCTCAGAGTTAACAGCTATGTGGAAAGCTGTCAGGTTCTTTATTGAGTTGGAGATGCAGTCCTTCACTAGAAATTTAGGTGGCTATCCTCTCCCAAGATCAGGACCCAATTCCCTTTTTTCTGACAGCCTTGTTCAAAACCAACTGCGCAAAAGCTAGAAACACCTAAAACATCTGGGAAAATCTGGACAATAAAGGACACATTCCTTCCATCTCTTGCATAAACATTAACAGATTACAAGTATATTTAGACAAGACAGAAAACTGTGCAGCTGTGGAAAATGTAATTGTTATATAAAAAAGAATGGTCATTAAAAAAGGGAATGGTGTAAATGCAAATGAGTCAACCCAAGCATGACAAAGTCTGGGATACAACGCTTCAGGTGCAGGGCTGTTATAAGTTCAGAACACTGGGTTATGCAGAGAGTTAAAGCAGACAGCAGGCACAATGACATGTTAAATTACCCACATGATGTATAGCTTAATGAACCCCCTTGTGTTGATCATGCTTGGCATTAATCAAGAGCCATGAACAGATTCTCTTATTTTCTCAATGCTGCTCTGATAAACTGCAATTTCATTTAACCTTGGACAGGAACTTTAATAGCTTCCACGGGACAACTGTCAATACTTTCCCGGGTATACAGTGATTAAACTGCAACACAAGATGCATGTCATGAATTTTCTTCATTTTAAATTAGAATTTTCCTTTTTAACAACTATTTGCATAAAATATGTAGAAAAATATGGAAATATGTAAAGGTTTACACGATCCTCAGATAGAAATATAGCATGACAAAGATTTTTCAAAAATAAAATAATTAACAATACATTAATTAACATTTTGAGAGCTTCAAATAACCTGGTTGAGAAACAAGACACAAAAGACAAGAATTCAAAGAAAGGCCTGACAATATGTCCTTAAGTTAGCTCATTATGAACCAGATATTTGACAACATTACATGATACTTTAGCCTTTCTGCAATACTTAGAGGCCAAAGGATTGTCAGGGGTGGAGAAATGCTTTGTTTAGCAACTTCAGTGGTTTCTATAGACACCTTTGCATGCTTTTCTTCTGTAAAAGTAGTGACTGGCTTCTCTGTGGGGTGAGTCTGCATGCCTCAAAGGCATCACAGAAGAATTAGTAGATCCATTCAGTCTGGATGCCTGGAGGTTACAAGTCCAGGTGAATGTCAAAGAGGGCAAAAATGAAGACAAACATGGATTCACTGCCTTTCCTAGGCAATCTGTTCTAGTCCTTTCCCACTCCCTTAATCTAAAAGCTAGTTTCATTTGCTGCCAATAATGACAATGACAGAACAAATTTGGATCACAAGTGACAGAGAAATTTGTTATTAATAATTCACAAAAATTTTCATTATACATATGAACTCCGATTACAGGAACAAGTAAACTACTAAGACATCACAATTTGCTCTTGTATTTTTTTCTGTGTTTTTTTTCTACAAATCCTAATTAATCTTAATGAGGAAAAATACATCATTTTCCATACTCCAGAAAAACGTACCAGTGAAAAGCACTACTGACAGTACTAGTCACCAACCTACCTGCAATAGCACCTCCTAAATTGAAATGGTGTTGATTGCTGTGGGAGATTTAGCAGCAATTGCTCCCAACAAATAACTTGGCACGGCAATAACAACCTGAACATCCCACAGTCTCAATAGTTCTTTTGTCCTAATCCGAAGCTGATCTCTCAGACAGGATCAGTGTGGCCTGGGACTTCCAGAAGCTGCTCTTAAATTTTACCATTAAGGCAAAATTCCTCACACAAGGCAAAATATATTTATGATTGCATTAAGACCTCTTTATGCTTGATGAACTGATTGCAGGAGCCAGGTAACAGATGAAACCTAGATGTTCTGATCCCTTTGAGATCCCAGAGACTCATGGCATGCCACTGGTAAGAAATTAAACTCTTATTCTCTAAGAACATATTACTATTTGTATTTTAATCTAATTGTGCCAGGTGACGTACAAATAAAATAGACAATGGGAAGGAAGCAAACCCATAACAAAGAATGACTGTCAAGGTCATGCAGAGACTAAGAGAAACCAGGAATAGGATGAACAGGGCCGACACAAGCACATGATGATTTAGGAGCAGATATTCCAGAACTGTCTGCATGAAGGTAGAGGAAGGAAAGTTTTCCAAAACCTCCAGAAGAGGATTATCAGATATTTTAATTTTTATTTCAATTATTAGACTGTTTTTATCTCAACCTACAAGTTTTACTTCTGTTTGATTCTGCTCCCCAATCCACTGAGGAAGGGGAAAAGCCAGTCACCGCTTGGTGCTTAGTTGCTGTCTGGGGTTAAACCACAACACATTTCCATCACTTGTTTCTCAAGGTATGTCTGCACTGAAGGCTAAAATGTGAGACAGGGGTAACAGAGCTGGCTTGGATACTACTGGTAATCCAAATACACCTCTAAAACACAAACCTCAACACAACCATATCTTCCAAACACAGATCTAAGTACTGCTTGCTTAGTTAACATCTTTGCTTGGTCTGGCAGTAGCTCAGATTTCAGCTTTTAGCTAAGAAATGAAAAAAAAAAAAAAATAGCAGTGTATTGGTTTGGGGCCAGCACAAATCTTTCAAAAAATAAAGAAATTCTGTTAGTCCTACATGTAGCTAGGTCACACACTCTGTAAGGAGTCACGACCAAGAGTTTAAACTGTATGCTGGATTAAAGAATTAAGGGCTGGGGAAAAGGATGATGTTGTCTTACTGCAGGCTTACCTATTCAATTGCTTTTTCTCTACTAAAGCTGCCCTAAACACACCAAGAAAAATATGTTTCTGTACCTGCTGGCAGGCACTGAGGAAGCTGACAATATGCTGGGTTTTTTTTTCTTATTTTTCCACACAGTATCTCCATGAGTTATGTTTAAACTTGATCCTTCCTGCCAAGAAAAGGTAGTGGTAACTTGATTCCATATTCTATATGCTGAAAAAAGGGCAATCTGTGACTAACTAGAGACTTATTCTTTTTAAAGGATTGTAATGACCTGGATAGCACTTAATATAAATTTAGAGACACTGGTAAAAGAATGTCTCATGCTTGCACTTGAACATGAATCACAGATTCTTAGCCAAGATAGTTATGATCATGTACCCTGCCTTCCTGCATATCACACACTACAGGAGTTCTCCCAACAATTTCTGCCTCAAGCTACATCTTGTGGTAAAAACTACAGAATACCTTCAGAAAAACATGCAGGTTTGATTTAACATATATAAAATTGATTGCATCCTCTGGCAGTCTTTTCCATTGGTTAATTGCTCTCCTCAAAAGTTTCCAGTTTGAAAACTGCTGACTTTGACTTCTGTCATTGAATGAAGTTTTATGCGGATTTTCCTCTTTTCTTTTCTTTTCTTTTCTTTTCTTTTCTTTTCTTTTCTTTTCTTTTCTTTTCTTTTCTTTTCTTTTCTTTTCTTTTCTTTTCTTTTCTTTTCTTTTCTTTTCTTTTCTTTTCTTTTCTCTCTTCTCTTCTCTTCTCTTCTCTTCTCTTCTCTTCTCTTCTCTTCTCTTCTCTCCTCTCCTCTCCTCTCCTCTCCTCTCCTCTCCTCTCCTCTCCTTTCCATTTTTTTAAACAATCTGCTTGTCTTGGCTAACATCTTGCTATGAAAATGGTTATAGACCACAATCAAGTGGCTTCTTTATCTTTTTAAATAAACTAAGTCAATTAAGTTCCTTCAGGCTATCACTGTAAGGTGTGTTTTCCAAGACCAAATAATTCCTGCAGCTTTCTTCTAAACCTGCTCCAATTTGTTATTATTCTTTTAAAATAAATTATTTTAAAATCTTAATGGGACACAACATTTCCATAGCAATGCTGATGTGCACATGTGCTATTTATTAGTGATAGTCAAATCTCAGGTACCCCTCTAATATCAAAGAACACAATTTAACTTAAGAGAAAAAAGCATGCAAAGCTGACTTAAAAAGAGTTTATCTGAATTACTACTAAAGAAATATTTTACTGGTAATTTACCAGCCTGTCACTATACAGTAAAGCCAGGAATAAAGATGGAAAAAATTTAATTTAAAAAGAACAGCATGAAGTTTGAAGGCTGATTTAACAGACACTTCCAAGTTCAATCACCTGACACTAAGTTGGAAAACATTTCCTTGGAACCATGAGAAAACATTGTTGGTTACAAAACTAGGGCAGAACTAATGCTGTTATAATTTCTATATATTGAACAAAGTAAGACTCTTGGTCCCTAACCTATACTGTATTTGACAAATCAAGATGGAGATTTAAGCCAAAACAGCAAGTAATGAGCAAGAAAACTTGGAAGGTTTATTTCAGCATAATTCCCTGTAAACTCTGGTATAATAAAGGCAAGAAACTCACCGTTAAGTTGTATGCCATGCGAATAAGCTACCTTTAAATAAAAGAGGGGTTTAAATTTTCTTTTTCACTGCAAATTCATTCTATATATTATGATAAATTTAAGTATCTACAGGAACAAATTTCTTGTCACAGAGGTAAGGACTCTTTTGGAACGGATTTTGTGACCTTTGGCTTTGCCTGGAACTTTTTACTGATTTGGCTGAGATTATAGGTTCAAAATCCTTGATATATTTTTGCCCCATCTTCTTCCAAATGCTTCCTGTAAAGAGGCTGCCTACGGATCACAGGTAGGTAAGTGTCACTTTACACTGACCCTTTTGCCCTTCCCAAATGGTCTCCATATCCACCAATTCTGTACTCCAGACTGAGAGAACTGGTGGGAAATGTTTGCATCCAGAATGATCCTGTCTGCTCCTAACCCAAAGAAACAAGCAATGATCTGCCAGAGATCTAAATAACAAGGAACTCCCTCTCCCCATCATGGCTGGTGAAAGAGGTGCAGTATGTATGTCCAGACATCCATGCATGCATACCTACACCTGATGAGGTCAAATTCAGTCCTGAAATAAGCTGGCTTCATGGTATCAGTATCTATTTAGCTATATTTGAGGGGAATTTAATAGGTTGGCATGCCACGTTAATGTTTACCATGTTAATGCTGTTACTAGCTTTACTTTATGCACATATTGAACCTATGTATGACTGGTGGATAAAGGTTTTTCTTTGTTATGTCAGCCAAAGTTTAGAATTATATTTATGCTGAGTTCATTTGCACTGTTGAGAAAAGCTTTGCGGAGTAGCAACAGTAAAATTATTAACTATGTAGTTACACAAAACTTTAACGCAAAAGAAAGGAGAAAAGTCAAAATGCAAAAATCACAATGCTCTAAATAAAAAAAAAAAAAAAAGTGAAACAAGAATTCATCTATTTAAGTATGCTAGCACTGTGTCTTATTACCAGTCAGAAGTCATTGACTAATATTAGGGTAAACTATCCCTGAAAATGAAAACAGAATCTGCCATCCAGTCAACAGATGCAAATTACTAAGTCATTTTTGCAAAGAGATGTTTTGAATAGATTTTTACAGAAGATATGTTCAAGTAGGAAAGTGTATAAACTGAAATTACTTAAGCCAGTCTGTCTTCTATTTAACAGTATACTCTGAAGATCGGGTATTTTGATGGCTAAAATATTGATAATATACATTTATACAGTACCAGTGATCTGGAAGAATCAGACCTCTGGTTTAAAAGACTGTCGGTCTGATCGTATCCTTGAAGCCTCAGAGGTGAATGGATGACACATACAGATAAATACAGAGACAGTTGGTACCAGTCTGTGCTTCGCCACTCATTTTAGGCAGAACAAGAGCCCATTGCAGGTAATCCATGCAAAATATGCCTCCCTACAGAAGCAGGCAAAAGAAGGAAGGTATTATATTAAAAACTGAAGCTCTGTTTGAAATAAGTCTCCATCTCATCAATAAATGTTAATATGCAGAAAATTGCAGTGTTTCTGTGGGAAGGGAAGAGATTCTAACACTCTGAAATGCCTATATTCCATATAAATGTTCTCTAAGATTCTTTTGAATATCTTGGAAAACATCTTGGAAAATATCTTGGTATTCATGCTCCTGTTTATTCAGCTGTTAGCCACTGTGAAGACACACAAGTGTGACAAAAGACTCACCAGTTGCCCTTACTAACTGTCAAGAAAAAACAGACTAACCTAAAACTTTCGTCTGATCCAAGGTCTGTTGTGGGACAGTGTACTTATGAGGTATTCTTGAGAATGTCTGATGTATGCTTCAGGACATGACATTAACAGTATATAACAGTGTTGCTACTACCGGCAACATCACCAGGCCGATCACACAGATCACTCAGCCCAACAACTGCTGAGGGGATAAGATCACTGCATACTCAGTATGGATGATGCTTTATTCCAACTAATTGCTTGTGCCATGTGCTTTTTATCTGCTAACACAAGCTCCTCCTTTCACTCCATACCATGCCTACCTCTTCTGTACCCTCCACCTCTTGCGTTACAATCCAAGATCTTCTGGGTGCCTACAACATAATAGCATCAAGAATACTCCCCAATCAACAGTGCTTTCATTTATTTTTTTAAAATTGTGAGAACTAAACAAGAGAGGATTTTTTCAGAACTTTTCTAAAGTGGCATATGATTAGTCTTAAGAGATGGAAACCATATTGTTGAGTATTTGTATTTCAAATACTTATGTGGAGTTATTTGTATTCTTGTCACTCCCCCCACTCCCAGCTAACATGGAGTCAGATTCTATTCTCAGCCCAATGAAAGTCCACTGAAATCAACAGAATTACTTTGGATTTGCTCCAACGTAATGGAGAACAATGGCACTGAACACCACTATTGTGCTTTTGCACCTAAGCTGCTCCTTCAAAATATAAGTATTTGAGTAACTCCTTCTCCTTAATTTCAATGCAAATATATGTGCTTTTTCTTCATCTGAAGATTTTGAGCAACAATGTCCAGCCTGTTTACAGATGTATTCTCTTCCAACATGCTTGGCAAATAGTCTAAATTGATCTCCCTTCCCCCCTCTCAGTACCTGGTTCCAATCACACTCAAATCATGTTACTTATTATTCCTACTATGAAAATCATCAAATACAGTAGGTAAAGATTTATTGTATCTCTTTAAGAAATAAATAATTCATTGAATACATTAGATGGAGCATTGTAGACTTTCTGAAAATCAACAAGATAGCTATTTCTTGCAGCTTATATAGTTTAGAATGCTTTTAATCTTGGAGTAGATAATAAGTTATGTTTCTGGGGAAAAAAAAGAAAAAGGGGAAAGGAAAGTTATGTAAAGAAACAAATAAGGCTTTCTCCTCTAAAAAGTACCTGTGTTCAGAAAAGCATTTAAAATGTAAATCAAATTAAGAGTTTGCTTAAAACAATAAGATTGGTTATTTTAAATTCTATTTGAAATTGTCTCCTGACAAGGGATGATACAGTTTTCTCTGGAATGATCTTTAAATTAGCATAGCAAGAAAACCTAACCCAGAGCAGGGCTATATCTAGTTTGGAACCCATCACATTTGTTATGAAATCTGGGATAAAGTGAGAATAAAGAAAAAGGAGAAACAGATATTTTAAATTGTGTTTAAATGAGCACTCAAATAAATTTTTAAAAAAACACTCTTATTCTTTCCAGCACTTGAAGTAAGTAAATGACAGGTTTGAAATGAACAGACTGTGGTTTGGACACAAATAATACAAGATCACAATGTTCATTGACTGCTCCAGGTCACTAGGAAAATCCAAGCCTTCAGTCTTTGGACTAAAGATGGGTGACGTACTAAAAACAGACCTACTTCCTTAAGTGAGACAGAAGAGAGCAGTTTAATTTTTTTATTGTAAAGGTTTTATAGATTCTTCACCTGGGATCGAGTAATCTAGTCATAATTCAGAATAGGTTTAGCAAGATTATTCATTTGGATTGGGTAGAATTTCTGAAAGACTGGGTTTGCATCCAAAGATATGTACAGTCGGTTTAATCTAACATCTGTGTCTCAGAATTTGATCGTTGTGGATGTTGCCATTTCATTATAAACGAGAAAGGTATTCAGTCATGCTGAATGGGGATATTTATATGTAAATATAGGAATTTTTGCTTTGGCAATAACTTCATTTCTGGGATGGAAGTTTATGCACTTCTCCAAATGCTACATTAACCACCAAAAAAACCTGACACAAAGTAAAGCCAAAAGACAAGCCTGCTACTCTATCCCTGAACACATTTAATGCCTCACTTCTACCCAGTAGCCACTGTGAAACTACGCAATGAGAAAAAGAATTTGAGCCAAATTTGGTCCTGGTGTAGGTCCCCAGGAAATCAATACATTTATTTCCAGAGTGAACCAGACCACATGGCTGCTTTATGTAAGTGGTCACTGGGTTCACTGACACAGAAAACCCTTTGTTGTCAGGAGGAAAATGTGAAAATACAGAGATGATCACACAAAATATTTGTACTGAAAGTATGTTCATGTGGCAAATTTAAGCCTTCTCAACTTCAGAACAACCAGAATTAAGCTTGCCTTCACAACTTTAATTTAAGCTCATTGCACATATGCATGATAATAAGTCTTTAACTACACAGACACATACATCATTCAGTGCATAGGATGGACGATGCTCGCTGAGTGAGCAGCTGTTCAATATTCTTTTTATTCTTATCACTCAATATGTAGCTCCATGCCTTCCTTACTGCACATCATTCAAACCCTGCACAGAATACTGAATTATTAATATCTTTATGGATGTTTCTATAGCATTCTCTGCTAGGGTTTCTGAGTGCTTCCCAAACACTAATTAATTTATCTTTAAACGTGTTAAGTGAGTCTGTACTATTAGACCCACTTTACAGATGCGCAACTGAAGTGCTGAGCTGTTATGGTCAAGATTGATGAAAATGTCCACTAATTTGGGATCCTCAATATGACATGCTTAGAGCTAGATTTTCCAAGATGCTTAGCATTTTTATGGTACTTCATATGTTTAAAGCAAAAGACCCAATGACTTTAGTATCTGTAAGTACTTAGCACTCCTGTGAATCAGTCCCAAGTATTTGAAGTTATGCACTCAGAAAATGAGGAACACGTAATAAGTGCGTTTCACCTATGGAACATTCACTTGAATCATATAAGGAACCTAAATCTACAACAAAGACAAAACCAGGACAGATGAGATTTAACTTCTAGCACTATAGTTACAAGAGAATTCCTTTATCCACTGTAACAGTCAGCAGCCTTCACCAAGAGAGATAGCTTTCTTCTGATTATTGTTTCAATTATTGCAGCTTCTCACTTTTTCATGATATTCCAGCAGATGATAGTCTTTTATGTTAAAAGACTCTGGTTTGCTCCAAAAAAACACCTGTGCTTGTGCCTGTGTCTGTGCATGAAACAAAAGGGGAACGTTGTAGAAAAAAAAAAAAAAAGAAGAGAGCTACTGTGTATTTTGAGGGTGATTCACGACATGAAGAGGCATATCTAAGACTGGCAAGGAAAGTTTAATTAAATCTATTTCTAATCTCTAAGTTGAATGCACAATCTAGACCTATTCCACAAAACAATGCTTAACATTAGCTAAATGATGCTTGTTCCTAAAATTAATTTTGGACTTGATGGGATAGTAAATCTTGAACATTTTTTTTTCTTGGAAGTTTTAAGATTTGGCAGATCAGTGATGTGGAAAATTTTCCAGTGTTAGTAGAAAATGAGACAATATAAGCATAAAAATAGCATGTAAATTTTCGAACTACCATTAACATCAGAATTTTGGAGGAGGGCAATGACAGTATATTTACTCTTGGTCACATTCTGAATGTTCTCATTGCCTTGTTTTCTTACATTATAACTCACATCCCTTTGATTTTATTAATAAATTACTGATCCTGATATCAATGAAGTTATTTGGCATTTTGAGTGGGATGTGGGGGAAGAGAGGATAATCTATTCTCCTTATACCACACCATGTTTTATATTTGGCTACTTGTTAATTTTCACCCTACCTTGTAACCTAGTTTCCATGTAACCTAGTTTTTCCATGTACCACTTTTGCACTAGAACTCATTTAGTGTCAACATGAAGAGGCAATGTGGGAACAGGCAAGAGTTTGGCAGCTGTAGCCACTGTACTCTGCTTCTTAGCAGCCTGTTGAAACTCTAATGACTGATCTAATAAGCCAGAAGTATTAGAAGGTCAGAGTGAACAACACTGCTCAGTTTGACCTTCCATTATTTATGGTTTGTCACATCAGCTATCAAAGCTCCAAGCCAGGGGCTGATAAGGAGCTGAATCAGCAGCAGAGGCATGAGGCTGCAACATTCTTGCTTTATGTGAATAGTGACCCTGCATTGAGGTGACCTGTGCAACCACCCATGACACATGGCCCTAGAGGTGGTCTCTGCCTGTGCACTATTTTACATAGAAAACTCTTTTTTGTAAAGCTTGGGATTATCAATAAATTGGCAGTCAACTATTTTTTTTTTCCTTTGCCTTAGAAGGTCTAGATGCCCAAATATTCTTTGGATTCAAAGGCTCCTCTTTTCATATCAGATCTGTTTTCATACTGTTCAGACCACAGCTTAGCCATTAGCGAAGCTATGTGATGCAAAAAAAAAACCAAACCCAAGTACAGTCTAGAATTTAGAGGCATCTCCCTCACCCGAGACAGCAGAAGCTCACCCAAGTAGCATAATTACTTGGGCAAGTAAGAACCAGGCTGGAGAAAGTGACTCACTGCCTCAGATCCAGTCCCTTCTGGGTGAGTTTTACAGTCTTAAGGATGTTAGATTCGTAGCAGGATCACAGAGACGGTAAGAAGACATCTACTGTAATTGCCCCTGTGGGCAGCTGCAGGATAGTGTGGATGCTAAAGAGTCTGAGAAGCCAATGCATAGATTCTGTCATCCAAGCCATGAACTGATGTGAGACAGCTGCCCAAATACTATGAGTTTCAATGTAGTTCAGGGTATGTATGTAGATCAGGGTAACCATGTTTACAGCTCTATCCTCTTTGTTACATTAACTTTATAATTGCTATACTGTTATGATGGAAATATGAACATTATTTTAACAGATCCTAGTGTAATCACAATAGTAGCTCTGTTCCTTCAACAGTGAGAGCAGTTTTCCTGAAAGCTGACAAAGTGACAATCCTAGTCAGGTCATTAAAGGCTGCAAACTTGTCTCTGCCTATTTCACGTAATTTAACAGATGATGAAAACATACTTTTGAGGGTTGCCAACCCAAAGCACAAACTACATGTCATACGTGATAAGGAGTTTAAGTGTGATTCCTTTTCATAAGACAAAGACAAATGCTCCGAGTTGCTTCAATGTCTATATGCTCATTAAATGCATCCTAAGCTTATTAACTTTCAAGATCTGCCTCCGGAAAAAGATTTGGGGGAGGTACTCAAGCAAAATATCCCCAAGGCTAGTTACAGTCTTGACAACTCTTGTAATTTTATTGTATCACAATATTTGGTGTTGTTACCAAGCTTCAGACCCCAGAACAAAACACTCTTGCAAAACTCTCAGCTGTCATTAAAAAAGCACACAACAAAACCGAATTTTATTCTGCAGTGTTTCATAAAAAAAGGCTTAAAACAAGTGTACACTCCAAATTCATAAACCAGAAGGAAAATGCAAAATATTTAATTTGTATCATCCATGGGAAGGCCATGTAGAATTGGCAACAGTTTGTTTGCCTTCTCTTACAAACCCCAGGGAAATTTCCATACACGGTGATATGAAGAAAACTTACTGTGATATTTCTATTGGAAAATTAAATTTATAGACCAGGGTTGACTTAGTTTACTTTATGAATAAGACAGCTAAGAGGATTGTCTTTTCTGAGGAATGAGAGCAGGCCAACAATCAATTCAATTACATATTGCTTCCCCCAGCAGACACATGCAGGAAGATACCTTTGGACAGTCTAGAAAGTCCTTTTCCTTCCTTTAAAGCTACTGTCCTTTTGACTAAAAACTCTCATCCTGTTCTGGGTATCAGTTTCCAGTGCTATAGAAACAGAGACAAAAGGTGGCACTGAATCATTTGTTGTCTGCAAAAACCCAGGGGCCTAGGTGAAGATGAGTACATTGTCTCATATGAGGAAGAGATAAGTTTGGTATATAAGTGGAAAGAAACAGAGGAAATGGAAGGCATCATGTCAGTTCCTGAACCAGAGAGACTGGAAGGAAAGGAAGAGCTCATCGTTCATGGTTCCCTTCTTCAGGGTAAGAGATGTTCTTATTTCTGGGGACTTTTTTTTTAAATTCTGTGATAGCGACTATGGACTCAGGCCTGTTCTCCTACCTGTAAATATTAAACACCAATAACAATTATTTATTTTGCCTATTTATGAAAGCTTGGATACCATTCTTTGCAACTGATGGTGACACTTTAAAGTCTTTAAATATGGTCCAGTAAGGTCTCACAATTCCAGCACTTGCTAACAGTAAATTCCTCAAGATTAGACTGACATTACTGTGGAAAAATGTAATCCATTGAATTTTATTTAGAAAAGCTGAAATGGATCAAGACCAGCCTTACTCGGAAATTGTCTCTTTCCTGCTGCCATTCTTCTGTTTCTAAGATCAATAGATAAACAGTAAGTACAGCTTTTGAATCTAAGCCGGAGGACTAAGCTGCTGAGCTGAGCTGTTCCTTCAGTGACAGTATAGACACAAGTCAAATCAAAATCACCATATAACCACAGCCTAGCTGTCACCATGCATGTGACAGGCAGCCTAACAGCCTAACTTCAGACTGTGGATTCCCCTGGACAGCAGAGATGGGTTTCACAATGCCTAAACTCCTCTGAGCATTTTGCACTTCATGATGCTTTATCCAAATTTTGGGACTACAAAGCTGAAATTGCAAGTTACAGAGGTGTATGCCTAACACAATTGCCACTGGCTGGAACTCTGAGGTTTATTATAGTAGCTCTTCATTGTGATTATAAGGAACGTAACACCATTTACTATTGACTACTAGTTTGTAAGTCGAAGAGAATAGTAAAATTCATTCAATAAATTAATTTCTACTTTGTTTGGGGTTTTTTTTTTTGCTTTTGGCTAATTTGCTGGATATTAAATCAAAGGTGATGAGGTTATGAGGTCAAATATTTCTTTTACGTGCTAACATATTCTTCCGAATTTATTTCATCTCCTTCTCTTCTTCTCCCTCCTCTTCCCTCTCTCCTCTGTTCCATAATGACATATGTAAAAAAATGTCATTTTTGAGTTTGCAAGGAATAAGCTAATTTACATTTCTTGTTTTCATCTTCATCCAGAACTCAGCAGTTGTGGTGTAATTCACATCCTGTAACAAAAAAAAATGTTTTCTGCTTTATGTTCATGTATACATCTGCAATTTACATACCCATGTGTCACATGCCTAGATATAAATTAATGCCAACTACTTTAACTTCGATTAAAATGTGTTTTATTAACAAATGCAGGTTCAGGATAAACTAATTGGACATTTAAAAGAGTTTATATGGTAGGATCGAAATTCGAAAGACCTTTTATACAGCAATCCTACTATTCGAGCAGTGGGAAAACAATACAATTACATGCAAGGGCTTGTAGAGACTTGCTTAATTCATGATGAACACGCTGACCAAGTACTGGATCTTCCCACCTCTCTATCCCAGAAGTATCTGAAAGGAACAGGACAGCTGTAGTCTTCCTGATTTTGGGCCATTGCAGAGAATGGGATGACAGATGTTGAGCTATTCTTTCAGTGCAGGCGGGAACTCCTCTCTGTCAAACAAAGAAGATTGACAGTCTCAGAGCCCAGTTTATTTGTATAAAAAAGCCAGCTGCTTCTTTAACAGTTGAAGGCAGTATTCCTGGCATCGTGGAAAGTAGATGAATAAATTAGTAACTACTAACATGATGTTATCTGTTGAATGATTCTGTGGAAACAGTAATTCAAAAAAAAAAAAAACCCACAAAGTAGCATGGACTTAATGTCAGTTTTTCCCACAGAATGAAAATATGTCTTCACCACTAAATTTGTTCATGAAGCTGTCCCCAAGTTTTATGCAAGATCTAACTAATACTTACCACTATCACATACAAAACACTGACTGCATCCTTATGTAACATATTATAATCATAATTTTAAAGTTTCTCCTGTTTTTTTTTTACAATGTAAACAAATTTGTAATTTGTTAAGGTCCAAGTAATGGACCTTTACCATTTCATAGAACCCATCTAGCCATTCAATTTCTCTTTTATCTACTTTCAATACATGATACAAACTGGTATTTAAAGAGTAGTTCTTTACAGTGCTATTCATTTTTTTCATTACACAAGAATGTCTGGGGAAAAAAAAAACCAACACAACAGTTTATCCCATAAAACATGAAAGTCGATTTTGAAAAGCAGTATCTGAAAAGTACGGGGTCAGCATAAAGACAAATATTGGTCCAATTACAAATGTGTTATAATCCTTAAAACTGCAAAACCCTTCTAATTACCTACCACCATACTGTGCTATACATATTCAGACCTGAGCATGGGAAAGCATGCGATTTATTGATATCTACTTGTATAAGCTTTGCTTGCATTATTTTGATAAGATTTGTGTTTATTGGCAACAGAACTGTTAGAAACCGTCCCAGTCTCCAGCCTGGTAACAACACCCAGGCCCAGGGCTGCCTCGCGGCCACACCGACGGCGCCAGCGGCAGCTGAAACACACGGGGCAGCAGGCGAGCTCCCCTCCCTCGAGGTGGAGTGGGACGGAGCCCTCACGCCGCTGCCCGAGCGCCCGGCGGTGCAACCTCTCTGCCGCCGCGCCGGCAGGCGAGCGGCGGCACTCGGGGCGCGGCGGGAGGGCGCGGGGAGCCGCTCCACTCCGATCGCGCCGCCGGCGGCGACCGCCGCTCCCGCCGAGAGGGCGGAACGGGGCGGGCGCGGGCGGAGGGGTGGGCCCGGGGGGCGGAGGGGGGCCGGGCAGGGTGGGCCGCGCCGCGCCCGCCCGCGCCTTTTGTGCTGCGCCCTCCCAGTCTGTCAGCGCGGAGCATCGCCGTGATTGAGGGGGAGGGTCGCTGGCGGGGAGGGGGTGAGAGTGCATGTATGCGCGGGGCCATGGACCGGGGTCGATGTGCCCGGGGGCTCGGGGGGGGGGCTCTCGCGTGCCAGCTGGGGAGCGAGGACGCGGGAGGCTTAGGCAGTAGGTTGTTGTGGAGGGGGCGGGCATAGGGGGGTGTGCGGTCCGGACATAGACACGTGTCGGGGCTTTACAGGCAGGTGCGTGTAGCCCTCGTGCGCGTCGGTGTGAGTCGGGAGAGGGCGGCTGCGGGTCGGGCAGAAGGCTGCAGCTGTGGTCTGCCAGGGAAATTCGGTCTGCCTGAGCATGACCCTCTGACGGGTGAAAGAGTGCTTCTTAGCTCACGTAGGCCCAGGCATCTTCAGCTTGGTCCAAGGCTTTATCTCAGTGTTACTTCCAGCCCAGGAACAATCCTGTCTCCCACTGCGGCAAAAGTGTGCACTTTTTTTTTTCACCCTCTGTAAAACAGGCAACTACAGTAAGCTTCAGTTAAGACTTGACTTTGTGTTTAAAGAGCAATTTTCCATCCTCACAATAGTGACAGGCTTTTCAGAATCATAGAATGATAGGGATTGGAAGACACTTCCAGAGATCATCTCTGATCATCATCGGAGATCTGCTAAAGCAGGTTCACCTTAATCAGGTCACATGGTAATGTGCCCAGGTGGGTTTTGAAAACCTCCAGAGAGGGAAACTCCACAGCTTCTCTGGGCAGCCTGTTCTAATGCTCTGCGATGAGTTTTACTACCGGCCATGTCTGCTTCAACAAGGGTCACCTGTCCTTTTATCTTACAGCTGTTGCACAGATTTGTAGTTAGACAATTAGCTAGACACACCAGAATCAGTGGCATTGGCTTCTCTTTATGCAGGTCTAAGTACTCTTCATTCACTGGATCGAAAGTGACAGCCTGCTGGTTCACTTAGGAGCTGGACTCCCAGGCTTTGCACAGCAGTCACCACTTTGGCCATTTCAAGCGGCTACACTGCAGCCCTTGTCTTGCAGAGCTCTTCCCCTCAGCTTCCAGATGGACTTTTTTCTGTAGTCAGTCATAGCAGAAGCACTGGATCCAAAGGCAAGCTGAAGTTGTTCAGAGTTTTCTGCTGGTTTAAACCAAACCTGCCTGCCTACAGTTGCCAGGTATCCAGGGCATCCCCTTGACAGATGTTGCAAGAAATAGGAGAATGATACTTACCCAAAGAGAAATAGCCCTGCATTTTGTGTCCTGGTAGAGACCGACCCTTCTGAGAAATATTCTGGGCATCTCAGGCAAATATGTCTTTTTTTTTTTTTTTTTAAAAAAAAAAAAAAAAAAAGAAAAGAAAAAATTGGACCTACTCACCTGAAGTTACATGTTAGACTGCTTCAGCATGGAACTCAAGATCTTTTCCTGCCTACTGCATGACTCCTGAGATTTCTTTCTAGTTTCCAGTAGGGTTTCTCTCCATCGGTTCATGCACATCAAGAGTGCAAAGATGTTTATGTTCAACAAGGATAAAAACAGTTTAAACTACATCTGCTGTGAGTGTATGCAGATTGAGGTTAAGGAGAACATCACACAGGGTAATATCCTGGATGGTTGAATTCAAGGTAACATACTAGCTGGGAGAAACCACTTTGTCAACACTAGTAATGTTCCCTCCAAGCACAATTACAGTGGCAACTTGCCTGCTCCCCAAGGAAGAGGGAAAAAAAGTGAACGTGTCAATGAAAATGTTGCATATTATTATACTTCTATTGTACAGGTACTATATATAGTCCAATGAACCCACACCACACTAAGGTGCATGAAAAATTGGAGGTCCTTGGCTTTTTATAGGAATTGACAGAGACTTGGTTTATTCTTGAAGATGTATTAGTATTTACAAATATCTAAATGGTGGGTGTCAGGAGGTTGAGGCATCCCTTTTTTTCTATTGTATCTAGCAACGGGACAAAGGGTAATGAGATGAAGCTGAAACACAAAAAGTTCCATTCAAATATAAGAAAATACTTTACTGTGAGGGTGAGGGAGCCCTGGCACGGGCTGCCCAGGGAGGCTGTGGAGTCTCCTTCCTTGAAGGTCTTCAAGATCCACTTGGACACGTTCCTATGCGACCTGATCTAGCTGGACCTGCTTTGGCAGAGGGGTTGGACTAGATGATCTCTAAAGGTCTCTTCTAACCCTACCATTCTATGATTCTGTGGTTCTATGTGGGCAGAAGTCTCCTATAACAGAAAAAGAACCCTTCCATGGACAAGGAGGTGTTGCCAGTTTATCACTTCGTGAGTAACTGGATTTACAATAAGGAGGCAAGCAAGTAGAATTTGCCAAGGTGATCCGAATGGACGGGGAAGGGGTCCATCTTGTACAAATGTGACACAGATCACGAGGGACAAAGAAAGGCCGGGTGGCAGGATTGCCCCCCCGGGCCCGGCCAGCTCTCACCGGAAGGAAGAGGTGCCTTTCTTTCGCCGATATGCGAGGAAGGGGGAGAGGGGGAAACCCTCGCTGTTCACACTTCGCATCCATGCTCTCCTCGGCCACTGCTCCTTTAAAAATACATATATGCATACCGCTCGGCTCCTCTGGATCGCCTTTGAAGATGTTTACTCAGAGAGACGGCAGCGCTTTATTGCAGTATAATATACTGGGGGTAAAAATAGAAGGGGCTCATTATTGTGGTTGATAAACATAGGAAAAGCATACGCCTGACCTTTCATTTGTACAATTAATTGTTCCAGCAGAAAGAAAATGAGTCTTAATTGTGCACAGCTTCCTAGAGGATCAGTTGCGTGTGCCCTTTCGCGCTCAGGGAAAAACGCTGCGCATTTTTCCCTAAGGCTTTTGCATTCTACTACAGCAGGAAAAAAGAATAAAACATCACTGTATTCTCCTACACACACATCCAGTTCTCTCCCAAAGAGAAAGAATACCGAACTCTAGTCCTATTTAAGGAACTTTCAGTACTTCCTTCAGTTTTGTGAAACGTCCTTTTCCTCATGCGATTTCAGTGCTGTTTCGCGACTAAAATAGCGAAATATGTTTCTATTGCGCAATCAAACCCCAAAACAGCACCTTAAACCCGGGCCTGAAATCTGGCTGTGGGATGACGTTGGCAGTGGTGGGTGGTCACGGTGAGGAGAGGGGCTTCCCGCTGCGCTACCGGGGGAGTGCTGGTTACAGTGTCCCCACGCACGAGCCTCGGCATCCGCTCGGGAAACGAGCCTCTTCGATCAGCTGCTAGAGACGTCACCCACAGGGAGCGGAGGGACGGCTCCGGGGGGAGTGGGCCCGGGAGGCCCCCGCCGCAGCGGCAGGTTCGGGATCGACTCGGGGCCGCGGGACGGACTAAATTCCTCTGACAGCACTGACAGTTCCGCCGGCCCCGGGTGGGGCTGAAGCCCGCGGGATACTGAAGTTTTGCTTCTTTCAGAAACGCCGGAAAAGCCCTTTTGTCTGGCCCCGGCTTCCGAAGAGCAGCCCCTCCGGCAGCGCCCTGCTCTCAGCATCACTCCCGGGGAGCCGCAGGGCTAGGCCCGCCGAGGGGGAGAGGGATCGGGCCCTTGCCGTGTTGTGGATGAGCTCCTGCCCCGACAGTGTGACATTCTTAAACGTCCCTCTTACTGGTACCGACTTTTAATCTCCAGATCACAAAGGGACACATTCTGTGCTCCTTAATAGAGCACAACGCCCATTGACTTCTATCCCCTTGACTTCAATGGGAGTTTCGCTCCATTAAAAACTGCAGAATTTGGCCTAAACTGACCGCAATAATTTTGCTGCCGGTAATGGAGCTTCAAAGCCGGCTCTAATTAGCTGATGAGCAAGAATCGTTAAACATGCTGTACAAAGCAATGTGTGCTACGTGGGGGCTGCGGCGCGGCTGAGCAGTCCCGTTCGTAGCCGGAGAAGCTTAGAAACCGTGTTCAGACATAATGGCAACTTCTACTGAGACGACTTGGGAACAAGGGTGTCTGACGAGCCACTTCACAGCTGCTGCGTTTGTATGGGAGCGGGAAAAAACCAAAACAAACAAAACAATGCTTTGAAAAGTGACGGGAGATTTGATCGTACACTCAGCTTTCTTCCCCACCCCAAGATGCTTTTAAAAGAATCGCAGTATACGCTACTGCTTCAGTTCATTAAAGATAAACCGAGTTACGGAATTAGTAGTGTTTACCCAGGAGCACTCCTAACGAGTTAAGCTAACCCGCAGAGAGTCTCCGAGCAGAGATTAGCTGGAGTTTGGGCTGCGATCAGACCTTCATGTCTGACTAGCAGTTTTCTCAGTGACGGTGAGGTGGAAGGGGGAAGCATGACAGAGACAAACTCAATCCACTTTAGCTGAAATCGGCTGTAAAGGTACTTTCATCATATGGCAGTCCTGCAGTTTGTGAGCACTATCTCCTTCCCAATTCCGCAGCTGTAGACCTGTCACGGTGGAGAAATACTTCGTAAATGTTCTTATTTAATAGCCTAATTCTTAGGGGCTTATACAGATGCATTTAAATCCCTGCAACCTGTCTATGACCTGTAAATTTAATTTGGAAAACAACATTTTCTCTTGATATTAAATATTCAGCCAGAGAGAATGGTGTAAATGCTTTCGATCGAACTAGGTGAGATGAAAGAAAACAAACAAACAAAAAACAAAGTTGAAAATCATAAAGTTCTACGGCGATTCCGTAAAATCTTCTCGAATCAACCCACAGGAGAATATAGACCACCATTAATCTCTAGACATGCCCAGTATATTGATAATATTTTCTCCTTTGTTAAAAAAAAAAAAAAAAAAAAAAAAAAAAAGAGGGGGAGCTCAGAAGTTTTGGTCAGTATTCTAGACAAAATATGCTCAACAGATGATAGTGGAGATGCAGCCAGAAAACAACTCCAGCTATTTAAACTGCCAAATGAGACATAAAGCCGCATTGTAAAAATCATCTGGAAAACAGGTTTTCCTATTGAAGTCGCTATGTGTTAATTACTGTGATCTGGAAGAGCTCTGTATCTAAACGCCTGGAAGCCGACTTTCACCCCACATATGGAAATGAAGAAAGTGCTGAATCTAAGCCAGGGGGTTCATGTTCGGATCCATTCCCGTGCATGCCGAGACATTGATATGTGTTCATGTAGGGTTCGTACAGTACGAGGTGTTATTTCCTTATAAAGAAACACCGGGTCTCGCTTTCCATTCTCCTTACAAAATTATTCGCATTATTTATGCTACATTGAGCGATCTAATTTCTTCGTGATAGTCAGCTAATTGCTCTGGCAGGTAATTAGAAGCGGTTTACAACGCAAAGGGCTTTTGCAGTGCCCCTCGGATTATTAAGTTGCTCTGTAAATTATACCATATTTGCCGAAGAGAGGGAGGGGGAAGGGACTGACGATCTCTTGAGAAGTTCTTCTCCCGCGATCAGAGCTGAAACACTTATCCGTTCCCCCCAACACTTGAAAAAAAATGGGAGGAGGGAGCTTTTCCAGGGCTCGGAGTCGAATTATTCTCAAGCACGCGATCTGAAGCCCATTTTGTTCGTGCTCACTGGTCCAGAATAACTTGGCCATAATGGCCGGGAACGGGCCAGGTCTGCAGCAAGCTTCCTGCGCCCTGGCAGCATCCAGCAGGCATGTGGGAAAAGAATGGCTTAAATGGGGACATCTGTTCAGTGTTGCTCATCTCGTTCCTGCGGCCAGGTCGGGTTAAGAGAATAACCTGTCCTCCACCTTGCCTCCTTCCCGCTGCTTCCCTACCTACCCTCCCTCTCCCGTCAAGGCTGCTGGGGGGACAGGGGGAGGTGTGATCTAATTGCCCTACTATATAGGTAAATAACGACAGGGAAAGGGGGCAGCTACATTTTAAGTGGAACAGTAAATACATCAATATTAGGGTCTCTCCAGTCAAATCGCAGGAGTTCTGCATTCAGGAGAAGGCTGCGGTGTACACTGGTGGCGCGAACCGACGTGAGCGAAACCTCCTTGGCTGAGTGCTCCGAAGGTACGTCCGGCCCGCAGGACCAATGGCTCTTCCACATCGCGGACGGCAGGAAGCAAAGATTTCGCTTTTTTCTGTTTTCCCAGATGGACACTTCTGTGCAATTGGTAGAACAAAGAAATAAATACATACATACATACATATGGGAAAAGCTTTCCTTTTGCTGTATGTTTTCTGCAGTCTATGGTTTTGAGTGCTAGAGGGTTTGTATATGTGTCTGTCACACCCACGCATTTCCATACGCGCGCGTACACACAAGCGCACATGTATGTCTGTATATTTGTATGCTTATATATAAATAGCATGTATTTCGGGCCATGACCCAGCTTCAGGCAGCCTATCTAATGGGAACGTCCTGTCTTTACACACCCATTTTTCAACCATTTACTGTATCTTGTCACCCGTTTGTAAAGCTTGTACAATAATTTGAACACATGTGTGGTTAAACCATCGGACCCAGAACAGCTCCTAGATTATTTGTAATTAAACACAATTCCCTAAGTAACATTTATCTTCCCGAAACTGCGATTGCAATTGTCAGCCGTCTGGAGGAGACGCGGGGTAATCTGGAAGCATTACCTCTTCTGCTAACGGAGCTGGATGAAAAGAAATCAATACCGCTGAGGAGAAGAATTTAGTAGTTTTTAACTGTGAGTAGTGCCTGGGAGAAAGTGATATATAATAGGAAAAACAGAAAGCAGCTTAAACAAATCTATTCGACGAAGGACCGAAGGGATCGGCTCTGCAGCCGGTGCCGGGCTCTCGCTGTCCCTCCGCCGCCTCCCGGTGCTTACATGACCGCTTAGGAACTGCCGATGCGTGCACAGCGATAACACACCGGGGGGCGAGGGGAGGAGGGGGTAAAGGAAAAAGAGTAGAAGAAGGAGGAGATGCGGGTAGCATCTGGACGCACACCGGCAGGGTGTGTGTGAAAGTGCATCTTCCTCTCCCTCCCCGCACACGCACACACCAGCATGGGCACAGCGTCTTCCCAGGGTAATATAATTACAGGGACCTTTCAGAGGTGCAAACAGAATACGTGCGCGCTTTTTTTTTTTTGCTTTTGCTTTTTTTCTTTTTTTCCCGTGTGTTGCTTTGTTTTTTTTTACATAGACCCAGACAAATAAATTAACACCGAAAGACACAGATGTGAATCCCTTTCCGCCGGTTATGAGCAGGCAGGTCGACGTGTGCACTCGCCGACATGGCTCAGTGAGAAGCCCGGGTTCTGTCGGGCATCTCCCCGCTGCCTGCGCTGGGGAACAGTCAGGCCGCTCAAGGCTGCACCGCGGCCGAGCCGGGAAACTTGGGGCGGGCAGCGGGACAGGGAGCCCGGAGGGATTAGAAAGGTACCTGGAACAGATACGTTTGCACTGATGGAAGAAATAACGTCGGTAACCTACATAGCAATGGACATAGACATCTGTGCACATGCACTGTCTGCGGCTGCCGGGCGGCACGGGGTGCCCGACTGAGAGCCCCGGCCCACGAAACTACCCAGTGAGGCAGTGAGGGAAACGTCCCAGGTAAACTGCAGCAGTGCAGAGGTGCCAATGGAGGTTAAAGAACGCCATCAATCATCCCCTTCACTCAGGGACCGCACGGCACGATCCTTTCTGGCTGGTGGACGTTTTATTTCAGTTTCGTGATACTCCCCTTCTTCCTCTCCCCGTCCAAGCCCAGCCTTTATGAGCCTGCAGAGTTGGTTATGAACCCTCGGTAAATCTTCCAGGTGACAGCTTCCAGGTGAAGGTGGGGGGCGGAAGGGACATCTCCTGGCCCCTTGCTACCCTGGGGCAGCGGGCGCGATGGGGCAAAGCCGAGGGGGAGACAGCGGCTTCCAGAGCGCGAAGCCCGGGGAGGACGAAGGCAAGGCCCCCGGTCAGGGGCTTTTCCCTGTGCAGATCGCGGGAACGGATCTGGGAGCTGCTGAGCACAGAGGAGCCAAGGCTCCGTCCCCACCGGACCCTAGCAAGGCGACGGAGCAAGAGTCGTACAACCGGGGAGGCATGAGGAGGGTCAGGCTCCAGAGTACGTGCCTGTAGGTTGGGGCAAGGGCGGCACGAAATGCACTTTCCCGTACTGATATTCAACGTGCGGCGTGGTCAGCGGTCAATTTTTCCAGCTACTCCCTTTCAAATAGCACAGACCTCTGTTACCCCAAAGAGAAATCTCCCCCCACCCGGGACTTCTGTCTGTAGACAGACGAGGACCCCTGCTACAGCGATCTGCCCATCGCGCTTACTCACGGGCCACATCGGGGAGGGTCGGGACTTTCTCCGAGGAAAATCCCCCCCACCTCCGCCCCCTCAAGGTTAGTGACAGCTATCCTTGTGGCTGAAGTCCCGATATTGCTAATGTATATTGTAGACACAAGATGTTAGGTAGACTTGAGCAAGTTGTTCCCAGGATGTAAATTAGATCCCAAAAGCTGTTGTCCAAATCGAAGAAACAGAGAAATTAATCTGGGAGACTATCCATCATAGCCTGTAATAAAGGGAGCGACATGGATGAGACAGATGATATGATTAAGGAGCTGTGGTCGTTTTAATTAACTTTTTGCTGTCCTGTAATGATCAAACTGGTCAACAGACCCGGTCAATAAGCATGTTAATATCAAACAAATAAAACCAGGGATGATTAAAAACCTCCTGGTTTATTAAATTTGAAATTCAAATGAAATTTATGCTGCAGATGCATACAGAATGCTAATAGATTTTTAGCGTTATTGAGAGTGGATCCCACAGGTTTTCAAGAAACAGCACGAACATTTATCTACTCCCGTACATTAAGCTTCAAATGGGGGTAAAAAAAAAAAAAAGTTTTAATTAATTTCGGGGAAAACTCTCTTTACTGGCTCTCCCTGCCCCCCCGCCCCCGCCAGCCCCCACCTGCATATTCTGTTGATGTAGTGCACCCTTAAGTACAGTGGTCAATAACGCAAATGCAAACAAAATTGTAAGCTTCCTTAAATCCTTTGCCCAACAAGCAAAGTATGCAAAGGGGGAAGGTTACAGATGTTTCTCGGGAGAATTCAGCAAAGATCAGCTCACCGCTCTCAAAGTTCAGAAGCTGCTGCCTTCCCAGTTCCAGGGAAATTATCAGAGTAGTAGAAGGATGCCACTGCTAGGAGTTTTGTGATTTCTAATCGGTTCTGATGTATTTGCCTTCCCTCTCTCCCCCCCCCCCCGCGTTGAGTTCCCTTGTAAAGACTCCGACGACTATTTTTATAATGAGTTTTTCTTATTTTCCTAGATGCTTTTAAAGGAAAAGCGGGCTGAAAATTAGGGACTTTCGGACCCAAATCAAAACCGCCAGGATCAGCATCGGAAAAACAAATACAGAAGAAATCAGGAAAGGACACGTTTCCTCCGGGCAGACAAGTGCAGACAAAATACGGATGCGAATTGAAGAGCCAAATGGCGAAGCTCTCCCGAAAAGAGAAATATCACTAACGCCTTAGCCTTCCCCGATGGACGGCAAAGTCTCTCAGACTTTCTTGGACTGAAAGGAATGCGTGTCAGCCTTTTTACCTAACCTGGCATACCACAAAATGCGATTTACTGTTCATCTAAAATATAATCCTAACGATGGCTTGTTTTGCTCTTCCGCTTTCTGTTCTATGTCTTAATAGTTCCTCCCCACCGCCAGCAGCTAAAGGAAGTAGAGATAAAAAGTTAATAAGCGTTCATACAAGGGAGTATCTCCAGGAAATGTTCTTCCCCTCTTCGCGGGTGATAGTATTGATTAAATTAAACCCAAAATTTAAACAAGTGTGCGTTAGGTCTGAAAAAAATGAATATCGTTATAGAAGAAGACCAAAGCAATGAAGTTAATTCTTTTTTATTTGTTAAACGGAGTTCCCTCCTTCCCCCACCCCTTCCTCCTCCTGGGCTGGCCTGTCACGCCTTCTCAACAGGCTAAAATCATTCAGAGCAGCTCGCAGAGAGAAACGCGACATTTATGGTAACCGTCAGCCTTCAGAGAAAGAAAGCAGTTCATTAATTTACTTCACTCTTACTTCAAAGTATGATAATGTACGTTACCCCCTTGATCAATAGATATGATATACAGTCAATATCCCTACTGCACAGGAACGGGTCAAAACCGCGGCCGACAGAAAAACAGCCCTCATGAAAGCAGATCTCTGCCACGACGTTGCCCGGAAAACCCGCTCGCGTGAGCACACCTGGGCGAGCGAGGCCAGGCCAGGACAGCCCTAGTGGCTACTCCCCCTGCGTCACCCCCGAGGCCGTCCCGGCCGTTCCCCGCAGCCTCCTGGTGCTCGGCGAGTGGAGCGAACCGAGCAGCTCCGACCCCTGGGCCGCTTCAGGACGAGACGGCGAGGGCCGGCCGACAAGCCAGCTCCAGCTGTGCCGGTGCCGCTCGTGTGGGCTCCCCCGGCACGAGCTCCGCGGAGCTCCTCCGTGTATCTCCTGCAGGGGCACCTCTCCTGGGGCGGCTATGGGACCCCACGGTTGAGAATCATGTCTGAAACGGTCGGTCTAGGGAAGGGGGACTCACAGAGCATCCTGAATTGCTCCCCCCACCCCTTGCTGCGACAAGTACCAGCAGAAAATGGATGAGGGACGAGTGAGCAAGATGAGAGTGGAGTGGGGGTACTCCGCGGGAGCTGGAATGCTCCTGCAGTCTCCCATAGTAAAAATAATAGTAACGCTGGGATGATGATATTACAAATATTACAAATTCAAATGTAAAAGGCTACAAAAATAACCTGTAGCAGATTACAGACAAGGGCGGGGGGGAAGCAGATGGTGATGTAAAGGTGTGTCCGACATTAAGCATCCCGACTCGAGGAGAGGCGACCCGGCGGACCGGGACTGTGGGCCCGCACGGCTTGACGACGTGACTGCGTGAGGTCATCAGTGCCGTCGAGCCCCGCCGTCTCGGTGGAGCTCGACGGCGCTGATGACCTCACGCAGTCACGTCGTCGAGCGAGGCGGCGGGACCAGGGATTGGCTGGCGGCGGCTCAGCGGCACTTCAAAGCCGGCGAGGGAGCTACAATTGTGGTGGAATGGGCGGAACTGATCATTGTATTGCACACCTCTAAAAAAAACACTGCCTCTGATTTATCAATATAAAAAAGATCCTCTGAGAGGAGGGCACTTTTGTGTGATGGCAACTTCACTTCTAGGGGTGAGTCTAAGGATTTTTTCTCTTGCTGGTTTAATTGGTTTCTTTTTATTGTCGATTGGATGGGGTTAAAATCACCCCTGTCTTGACCGGGGCTATCAGTCTCCTCTATTCAGCCTTTTTTTTTTTTTTTTTTTTTTTTCTTTTAACTTAAGTACAAGTGAGTTTAGGAGAAAAGAAAGAGCGAGAGGGGGGAAAGGGGGCAGAATCACTTTTCAGTGAGCAGGAAAAGGTTTTAAGGGCATTTGTAGAAACAACCTACAGCGCCTGGGCTGTGCTGTTCCTCTGCCCCTGAAGAAGTGGTCTTTCTTCTTTCCATGTGACTGCTGGAAGGAAAAAACCCAAACCAAAAAACCCCAAACCCAGCACTATCGTTTTCCGTGTGCAATTTTTAATTTGCGACAGATTGTGGCTTTTTATTTCCCTTTAATATAACACAACCCGCCGTGTCCAGCAGGTACGTTGAACTTGCGTATGCATACATATGTACAGATGTAAAATTTATATATATTTAATTTTCGTTGGTTCACAAATTAGGAGTTTTTTAGGGAAGTGGTTTTGGATTTTTTTTTTTTTTTTTCTCCCTACCAAAGGAGAGATTCTATATTTAAGTCTTACTCGCCCGAGGGAGGGGGACCGACTAGGTCCCGGGGAAAGGGAAGAGGCTGAAACGTAGCTGCCGCTGTGCCGGGACTGCTGTGCCGGGTCACCTTTAAAGTCAGGGTTACAAGACGCAGCTTTCCCCCCATTCTTTTTTTTTTTTTTTTCTTCTCCCCTTTTTTAATCCTCCCCAAGCTCCTCCGTGGGAGGAGGGCTGGATGGTGACAAAAAAAACCGGAAGGCGCTTAGCGGCACAGCCGCGGTGCCGGCTCCAGTGAAGGGATCCTCCCGCGGGAGTCGCGAAACTTTGCTCCCGAGGCCCGGCGACAGAGCGGTGTGGAGCGGGGCCGGGCGGCGGAGAGGTGCGGTGTGGTACGGGGCGGAGCGGGGCCGAGAGCAGGCGCGGGGTGGTGGGCAGCAGCGGGACCGCTCCGTCCCTGATGCTGGCGGGGCCGCCCTCTCCCCTCTGTGCCCGCAGGAGGAACCGCGGGTAGGCTCCACTCCGCTGGCCATGCTCGCCGCGACCTGCAACAAGATCGGCAGCCCCAGTCCTTCGCCGTCCGCACTCTCGGACAGCGCGTCCTCTTTCGGCAAAGGCTTCCACCCCTGGAAACGCTCCTCCTCCTCCTCCTCGTCCTCGGCGGGCAGCTGCGGGGCCGTGGGCTCCGGCCTCTCGGGCTTCGGCGTGGCGGGCGCGGCGCGCAACGGCTCCTCGGCGGCGGCAGCGGCGGCAGCGGCGGCGGCGGCGGCGGCCGCACTCGTCTCGGATTCGTTCAGCTGCGGTGGATCGCCGGGCTCCAGCGCCTTCTCCCTCACCTCCAGCAGCGCGGCGGCGGCCGCCAGCTCGCCCTTCGCCAACGACTACTCCGTCTTCCAGGCGCCGGGCAGCGCCGGCGGCGGCGGCGGCGGCGGGGGCGGCGGCGGTGGGGCGGCGGGACAGGAGGCAGCGACTCATCAGCCCGTCTTCATCTCTAAGGTGCACACGTCGGTGGAGGGGCTGCAGGGCATTTACCCGCGGGTGGGCATGGCGCACCCCTACGAGTCTTGGTTCAAGCCCTCGCACCCGGGGCTGGGCGCCGGCGAGGTGGGCTCGGCGGGCGCCTCCAGCTGGTGGGACGTGGGCGCCGGCTGGATCGACGTGCAGAGCCCCAACGGGGCGGCCGCACTACCCGGCTCGCTGCACCCGGCGGCCGGTGGCCTCCAGACCTCGCTCCACTCGCCGCTGGGCGGCTACAACTCGGATTACTCGAGCTTGGGCCACTCGGCCTTCAGCAGCGGCGCCTCTTCGCACCTCCTCAGCCCCGCCGGGCAGCATCTCATGGACGGATTTAAGCCGGTACTGCCCGGCTCCTACCCAGACTCGGCCCCCTCGCCGCTGGCTGGCGCCGGGGGCTCCATGCTGGGCGGTGGCCCCGCCGCGCCGCTGGCCGCCTCTCCGCGCTCCTCGGCCCGCCGCTACTCGGGCCGCGCCACCTGCGACTGCCCCAATTGCCAGGAGGCTGAGCGGCTGGGGCCGGCGGGGGCCAGTCTGCGGCGCAAGGGACTGCACAGCTGCCACATCCCCGGCTGCGGCAAGGTCTACGGCAAGACCTCTCACCTGAAGGCGCACCTGCGCTGGCACACGGGCGAGCGGCCCTTCGTCTGCAACTGGCTCTTCTGCGGCAAGCGCTTCACCCGCTCCGACGAGCTGCAGCGGCACTTGCGGACCCATACGGGCGAGAAACGCTTCGCCTGTCCCGTCTGCAACAAGCGCTTCATGCGCAGCGACCACCTCAGCAAGCACGTTAAGACCCACAGCGGCCCCGGCGGTGCCGGTGGCCCCGGCGGTGGCGGCCCCGGCGGCGGCCCTGGCCCAGGAGGCAAGAAGGGCAGCGACACCGATAGCGAGCACAGCGCGGCCGGCAGCCCGCCCTGCCACTCCCCGGAGCTGCTGCCGCCCCCCGAGCCCGGCCACCGCAACGGCCTGGAGTGACGGGCGGACGCGCGGGGCCGCCGCGCCGCCCCCCTGCCCCCTCCCGTCCCGCCACCCCCAGAAGCCGCCCCCTCCGGGCGCGCAGTCCCGCGGCGGGGACGCGGACACGTAAGTAGCCGTCGTGGCTCCGCAGAGACCGCGCTCAGCCCCCGCGGCGGCCCCTCAGTCCTCCCACAATCCCGCACGGGACGGGCGGATCGGCCGGGACGAGTAACCCGCGCGACGAGGGCAGGGTAGCGGCTTGGCGAGGAGCGAGAGCCGCGGCCTCCCGTGGGGCAGCCCCGCGGCTGCCTCCCCTCCCCTTTGCCTTTGAGACATCACACCCCACTCGGGTTGCCTTTAGAGCGGAAAACCCCGCCACGTTCCCTCTCGGTTTCCTGCTGGAAATCGTGCCGCACCCCGGTGCAGCAGCGGCACCCCGGGAGCGGTAGGCGGGCGGGCTGGAGCTGCCCCGGGGCGGGGATTCCGACGGCAGCGCCGCAGCCGGCATCCTTATCCCCACGCAGCGCCGAGCTGAGACTCAGAACTGCCCTCCTCTCGTTAACTGCCCAAAGCCCTTCTGCTCCCGGGATCAGAGCAGAAGTGTGCTTACCCCTTGGTTTTTCTTTTTTAATTTTTTCTTTTTCTTTTTTAAATTGTAACAAACCGTTTACCTTCTCGAGTCCAAATTTCATTCCGTTTGCCAGCGCATTTGTATAATTCCCGTTTGAGTGGGAATCGTGAAATACGCTGAAAATAATGAGGTTGAAAGTCATATATTTTTAAAGTCCAAACAAATGAAGAAGCACCGTGGGGTTCAAAGCGAAGCTGTAGTTCCAATGCCAAAAAGGGAGGCCGGGGGGAGGGAATAGGAAAAGAAAATATTTGTAAAATATGTCTGAACCTATAGGTTTGTACAACTGGGGAATTGTTCTAGATTAGCTAACAATTAAATAAAACTCCACCAATGTATCGGTGTGAGGTGCAGTTGTCCAGGAGACGATTTTGTATAGTATTTTTCATGTAAATTACTTCCAGTAAATATTTGAAAATATATTGAAGTATACTTGAGGTTTTTTCTTTTTTCTTTCTTTTTTTTTAATTTTTAAAAAATGTTTCTTTTCCTGTCATGAGAAAGCGTTATTGTTGCAGTCCTGGTTCACTGCATCCTTTTTTTCTGGACTCGTTCCTTGAAGCGTACATCAAATCGCACTTCAGGATACAGGTTTTGCTTGAATATTAATTTAGGTAGGCATACAACTGTAATTAAGCAAACAATATTTGATAAATGTTGAATGACATTTAATTTAATGGAGCATGTACTTATTTGCATTTACTGGCAGTTCAGGTATAGTTACAGTGAGAGTTCTCCTATATTTCATAAAGTGGGTTTGCCACGACCCATGTATTAAATAAACTGTCCGAGTGAAACTGAACTAATGTTGGCCTATGTGTATTTCCTGAAAATAATATTGATAAATGTTAATAAACACTCCTGACACTACTTTAGCAGTTTGCAATGCTGCAAACTGGTTGTCTCATTGTAATGTTGAAATAATTTGGATATTTCACATTGAAATGGAAAGCCCTTCGCTGGAACACTTTAGATTTGCATTTTAAATGCATGAAATGTAATTGATTTTTATCTGTAATATTTTAAATGGTATTAATAAACTCCAGATAAAACATTCTACCTTAGGTCAGCCAGTTGTTTTTCTTCTTTTTTAAAATTCCATCAGTCAATGATTTACTCTGAACTTACATGACAGGAGTTGCTTTCTAGAGTTTCAGAGAAAAGTGAAAATGCAACGAATTCAGTCCCATTGTAAACTCTAGCATCAAAGAGGAGCAGCACTGAGGCATTAAACTGACTAAGTTGGCATTCTGTTTTGTGCTTTTCATAAGGCTCTAGGGGAGAAAACTTAAGGAAAGATGCTGAGGTTTTTTTTTTTTTAATAGTCTTTTACATAATGTTTTAAAATATTTTTATCACAGTAACCATAGGGTACCTCTCACAAACCTGACTGTGCCTGAGAGGCTGCCTTGCACAGACCTTTTCCTCCTCGGGGATCTGTTTTTTTTCTGTAGTCAGAACCATTTTGAAAGGCGATTCAATATTGAAATGATAAAGGTCTCTAGTGCTTTCAAAGTCAAAATAACGAGTGGTCCACAACTTTTACGTTTAGCCAAAGTGTTTGTGGCTAGGGGCGATGCTAATTGTCATAGTGAGTAGTGACTTCAGCAGGTCTGGTGCAAAACTTCATAGTTGTGTGTGAAAATTCCCTCCCGTCTGTGGTTGCTCTCCCCGCAGGAGCAGAGCTGGGGCGATGTCGGGGGCTGCCAACTTGCTGCTCCAGTGCTACCTAGCTGTGCCCTTTACATCTTGCCCGCAGCGCTCTCAGATTGACAATAAAAATAGTAGTGTGAGGATTTCTTAAAACCTGTTGTCTTTTGCAGTTACAGTCTTTGCTCAGGGTTTTGGGAAAAAAAGCCCCAACTCGCTGATACTTTCTCTTGACACTTTTGTTTTGTGTGGGTAGGTGTGGGAGAGGTGTTGTTCATGTTTGCCTCTTGGATTACATAGGGAGATGATGCTCACTGTTGGGGTACTGAAAAATCAGGGCTGGAGCAGGTAATCTGAGTAGCAGAAAGTTCTTTTTTGTGTGTGTGTCTGTGAAGCACATTATTAGTAATAACCTAAAGAGCAGGTATTGAAATGTAGAGAACAGAAGTACAGATAGATCAACACCAGATGCATTGAAGATTTCAGTTCTCTGCATGGTGTAGGGATTAGAAGGGTCTTTTAACCTTCACTGTTTAAGCAGAAGGTGTTCTGGTTGAGTTTCTCCAAGCTGAATTCTCATTTTACTGTGTTACAAATGCCACCATCAGAGGCCTGCAAAGTTTTCTCCTGAAACAAAGCAACAGTTTGCTCTGCTTCATTTTTCTCTCATTTTTTTCTTTCTGTTTTTAATACCATGTAAATAAAATGGCATAGCAGCTCCTGATTTCCCTAGAGGGAGTGAGAGGCAGCATTTTTGCTACCTGGAGGTTTCTGCTCTGATGAAGTGGCTTGAGCACCAAGTGAAAAGGGAATGGAACAGTGGGTAACTTCGTGGGTAACACTGTTTCTCCCATGTCCCTCTGACAAGAAAGTGCTACCAAAATGGCACTATCTAGGAGCTTGATGGTTTGTTTAGGACACTGGTTGCTCATCTCTGGGCAGTCTGGCAGTGGGGTAGAGCCAGAGACAAAACTCATCCTTCCCCTGGAAAGGAACATGTGTATCTGCTGCTCAGGAGCTGCTGGATCTGAGCTGTGTGAGAACACACATATTTTTTCTTTCCATTACCAGCAAAACCCAGCACTTGGAGGCTGAATAGCTCTTTTTTCTAGTTGATTTACTTTTACTAAACCCTTCCAGATAAGGGCATTGAGTTGTTTGATAGGAGCGGGGAACTTGTCTCTGCATTGTGCAGATCAAGGTAGAGTTAAACTAGTTTGCTGACCCACAGGTCAAACCAGTGTCCATCAACTTACCTTCCAACTGCCTTCAGATGATTGTGGCCATTCCCATTTGCTCTCTGACCTTTTAAGTCTCTCCCCTTCAAGCTCATAGCTATGTCTATCGAATTTTGTGACCTGCTTTTCCCATTATTCCAGCTTTTCATTGTCATTTTCCAGTTTAAATTTTCAATACAGCAGTGATGTGAGAAGTGCACAGCTGAAGCGATTTAAAACATCATTTCTGCCTGTAGTTCCTTTTCCACACTATCCCTGGCCTATGTCTTATGAGACTATGTGGCGATCAAAGGGTGTTGGCTTCTCCATCACTTCCAGTGTAGGAATGTGAAAGTAGAAAACAAAAAATGAAATCTCAAGCATGTTATTTGTGGATGGATGGCTTATCCAGCTGTCAACACCTTCACAGCTGTAAAGGCGATGGAGTCAGGATACTTGATGCAGTCTAACAGATCTTTCAGTAGGAATGATTCTAAGTATGCGCTTGTCAAAACCCACCACACTTCAGTTAGGTCTCATAAAGTATCCTTTCATTTAGCTTTGGGAAGAAAGAGACAGGAAAAAGTGTGAAGAATTCAGGAGTGTGGTTGCTTACGCTTTCATCAGTTTTACGATAAAAGGACAAAAGTCTTTTACTGTATCAGAATAACCTTCCATTTCTTAGAAAAAAAAAGCAGGGTCTGTTTTCTCAGCTCTCTGCATTATACTTGACTTTATTAAAATATAAAAAAATAATTCCTCAATGTTTTCCATGGAGGAAAGCACATTCTGCAATATCTGGTTTAAAATGTAGAACACTAATATTTAGACTGTTTTGTGTGTGGTGTCTTTTCAAGTTAGCTGGCTGTCTGGTGCTACAGCTAATGGGGAAATTGTTGCATGTCAGGAAGGTGTGCACTGGGAAAAACTGCACCATTTAGGACAATTACAGTGTTTCCAATTCTATGGTTGTCTAACTGCTTCCTGGAATTATAAACTTTTTTAAAAAGATATGAGGGAAATCGGGGATAATAGTAAGCAGTTTTGCACAGGAGCTTTAGTGGAACACTCTAAATACAGTTTTGCACAGATCTTGAAACAAACTGGGAACGCTGCATTACTCTGTGAGTGGTGAATGATTTTGCAAGAGGCATATTTCTGATGCCTGTAAAGCTTGGTAAGAGGCTGGATAATGGACCCACCTCCTGGGGAGCAACTTCGATCTTGGCATTTGGAGATTTCTGTTTTTCAGGCTGAGTGATATTGCTCTGCGAAGTGCAAAAAGCAGTCACAGAGCATTGAAACTTGCTGGTGAAGGGCTAGTAGTCCTGGGGCCTGATGATCGGCGGCAGCCCCAGCCACTGGCCATAGCACCAGGCCTCGCTTCAGATATGGGCTGGAGAAGGAAGGGTTGTAAGCTTATAAGGTTGAAACTCCTCAAATAATGACCCAGAAATCTCATCCCTGGTTAGGGAAAGCATGATTGATGGGCTGATGGTGGAGCCTTCTTTTGTTTCTGGGGAGGTGTAACAATGTGCAAGTTTTCTTTGGGGTAATGGGGGAAATAATTGTGTTTTGTTTGTTTTTGTTCTTCTTTTTGCCAGCACACCCTGTGCTTTATGTGTGCTCCTGAAACAGGAGCATGTATATGAATGTGCCCATATACTTGGTGTAACCTCCATCTGCCTCGTTTCAGAAGCTCACCTTCCACTAGCAATAAAGCTGTCCAGTCGCCTACCCCGGCGGCTGCTGGGCCACAGGCTTTGTGACTCTTTGCCTGGACTGTCTCCCAGTCGCTGCATGGCTGCTGTCGCACCAACACCACTCCCCCCCGCCCCCCCCCCCCCCGCAAACCCGCATCCTTCCCTTTCGCTTTTTCTGCCCCGACTCCTCAACTTGGACTTTCTCCCCATTGCTACAGGGATGTTTTTCGTTTTTTCTTTTTCTTCCGGAGAAGGATGCTGCTGCTCCAATCCCCTCCCTTTGCCTGCCTCGGCTGGGACACCACAGACGCGGAGGGGCACGGCGCGTCCCTCCGCGGGCTCGCAGCGCCACCCGGTGTGCGCGCCCCGGAGGCGGCTGCTCCCGCTCACAGCCTCCTTACACCCCTTCCCTGGGTCTTCCCCACGGGAGGGGGCACCGAGCAGCATTTGGATGGGCTTCCTTGGCGAAGGACAGCCATGGTAACCCTCGCCGATTGTGATCAGGTCCTCAGACGACCCGTGTGATGCCGGCGGGGGCGGCCGGGAGATGCGGGTCCTTGCCTCCCGGCCGCCTCCGCCGGCATCACACGGGTCTTCGCACCAGACGCCACTGGGGCTTCGCAGACACCATCCGCAAGTGTCCTTCAAACTTGGACCCAATTCCCTCTTCCCCTTCTTGCCATACTCCCCCCTCCAGACTACACCCAGCGATGCTCCTTAGGAGGGTGGGATTATTTATTTACCGAGCAAATGGTCCAGAAGCCGCTTCTACCGGCAGCTTCCCGCCTTAAAGGGAGAGCAAATCTCTGTGAAGTCGCCTGGAAATGAATGAGGCGGGGAACGTACCCACGGCCCCCTGGCTCTACTTGAGCAGCCAGTGCCCGGCGGCGGGACTGCCGGGACTCTCAGACGGAGCGAGAAGGTGTCCTCATCACAGATAAAGAGACGCTGGAAATGTGAAAGGAGCTATTAGGGCAGGATTTGGGATCTCGTTTAGGTGTTTCATCCCCGAGTTCTTTTAAAGCTGCTGGGGGAAGGAGGGGGGCGGGGGCTGACAGGGTGACAAGGGCCTTTGACTATGTTGCTGAACTCATTGGTGTGGTTTAACGCTAGGTCGGAGGCGGGTTTTGTTTTTTGTGGGTTTGTTTGTTTGTTTGGTTTGGATATATTTTTGTTTGTTTGGTTGGTTGACTTTGTTTGTGGAGTTTGTTTGTTTGGATTTTTTTGCGAAGTATATTGGGGAGACTTCAATCCTGAAAAAATACTTTCAAAGTACTTTCCTGTATTTAGTAAACTTAGTCTCCCAGGGTAGCTCGGGTGTTCCTTACACCGACTTGTTCGTGCGAACGGCAGAAAGTGCGTTCCTGACGATTAAAATTTCTCAGCAATAAATTAACACTGTACCCAAGCTCGCAATCTTCGGAGAAAAGCCTTTTTTGTTGTTTTTCTTTTCTTTTCTTTTCTTTTCTTTTCTTTTCTTTTCTTTTCTTTTCTTTTCTTTTCTTTTCTTTTCTTTTCTTTTCTTTTCTTTTCTTTTCTTTTCTTTTCTTTTCTTTTCTTTTCTTTTCTTTTCTTTTCTTCTCTGAGTACAGCGTGTTATTAAATTCTGATAACCCCGTTGGCAACCACTTGGCAAAGGACTAACCGGGGAGACGGCCAGGTGCACCTCGCACTGGAATCCCGCGGGAGGGACCGGTGGCGGCTCCGGGTCTGGAACTTGCGGGGATGACGAGGGGGACGGGGACTGCAAAGGAATGAACACACCGAAAGTATCCTGTCAGAGGCAAGGAAATTGCCTTTAGCCCGTACGGGAGGTGTCAAAATGCCGGCTGAGGCGATCGAATTTTTAATTTCTCGAGGGAAGAAGTTTTAATGCTCAGAACCGCGAGGGCTTTCCCTTCTTCACTGCTGCCCCTTCACACACAGCTCTCTCATTTTTTTTAACCCCTCTGTCACCTCCTCTCTTCCACTCTTCAGAGATCAAACACGAACACCTGGCAAGAGTTATGAGGATTTTCTTCTATATTAAAATAATCGACCTAGTGTGAAGATGTTGCCTATCCCTGCAAACCTTGCCTATTGCAAAAAATCCACCCCAAAACAACGAAAAGCCTCCCAACCCTCCTGCAGCAAACAATTGCTTTCAGAGAGTCGCCAGGTGAGTTCTATGCTCCTAGCCTCTAGTAGGGGAAAGCAGACAAGCCACAAGTATTTGCCCGTAGCCATTGCTGGTTTCTCAGATAGATAAATACCTTATACAGTGAAATCAGTGAACCACAAAGGATGCTACATTGGGTGAGGAATTTGGCTGGCCAATGCAAAGCAGCTGTCTCAAGGAAGAAATCTCTCACTGGTAAGAAATGGGTACCTAAGTGTCAGTAAAAGCCAGTTTCACGGTCTGCCGTATGTGTTTGCTTTGCTTTGGATAGTCCACACTAAGAATAGGGCTTAATTTGCTTGCCGTATATGTATGAAAGGACAAAGCCAAATGGGGAACAGTTGCCAAATAAGTTTTTCAATTGCTTACTGTGTTGAATGCAGTAGCATGTTGCTAATGTCCAGTCATCTTCTGTGCTAAGACAAACACAAGTCTCACTTCTTAGAGGGATCCAGAGCAGGACTTCTTCCCTCCAGAGCACTGACGTCACTCATACTTACAGTAATGCAGCCCTTGCTTAGCAGTCAGTGAGTTTATCAGTCTCACGTGCCAAGCTTAAGATTTCCAGCAGACCTCGGTTTTAATGCTCACTTTGACACTGGATCACATCTAGTTTCAATTAAACTCAACAGCCTGTGGGAAAAGTTGCAGACTAAGTTTACCTCCATTTTGCCAAGCACAGAGTTTTAAGAAGAGTGAATGAATTGAAAACACATACAAGCAGCGTATCTTTGTTAGAAGAAAGTTTTCAAATCACCGTGAATTCTAAAAGATGCAGATCCTGAAAAATTTACTCTTGCAGTGGACATAATTGAATAAGTAGATGCAATATATTTGTTTGTAGTTTTGCCTAATCCTTTGCATCTTCTCCTTTCCTGACATAGAAAACCAAAAATTCATTTTGACCTGTTTCTGTTCATAAATGAAAACAATGTACTGGATGCCAAAATCATGATGTGGATCTTGCTTCTGTTCTGGATAGCTACTCTGTACCCAAACATGAGTTCAGTTACAAAACACACAGTACGTAAGAGTTTATAATGTTTTATAGACATTAAATAACTACCTAGCTAGCATTTACATTCATGTTAGGCCCTGCTAATTTTCACTTGCCCTGGCAGACGATTTTTTTTCTGATTGTATGAGTCAGGCAAGAAAGATGAGGGACGTATTATTATTACCCAATGTGCTAAGTTTCCACATCTCCACCCTCTTGTCTCTTGGCAGGTAAATATTCCCGAGTGTATTTTTTTGTGGTATATCAGAGACTAGGTTTAAAAAATCCATTACAAATTTGTCCAAGTTGAAATATAGATGAGCAGAACAAAAGATCTTTCTCCTTTTGCTCAATATTTTTTGTTCTTACATGCATAGTAGACAATGATATTTCCTGTTGTCTGTAATAGTATTACATATATATAACATTATTGAAGGCAACAGGAGAAACTGTGCTGCCTGCTAGAGTCAGCACACATTATACAGGACAGACTACCTATTTTCAATATCTTTCAAATAGACTTTAATAAAAGATGAAAGCCAAGAATCAAACATAGTTAATGGTCTTAATTAACATGCCTTTTTCTTTTCTCTGTGGTTGTATTTATCTGTTTTGTTTTGAGTTTACAATTTGATAGCAGAAAGATAAATTTGTCTCAGAATGTAATTGCTGGCTTGCTATCAAAATGCTCATAGGAGAATTAAAGGGAGTTTTTAAAAAAACTCCAGCCTCAAGAAAATATTCACATTGGTATTCCTCTTGATGTAGGAGGTGGGATAGGAATGGTAGAGAGATCGAAGAGCTATGTATGAAAGAAAATAATTTTTAGTCTTTTGAAAAATACTTGGTGAATTGCATTTACTGATTTTGGACGGAGCAAACATTTTACCTGCTGCAATACGTCTAAAGCAAGATATGTGGATTTTGACATTTTGCAGCAGAGAAAAATGCACGTATGAAGTCAGGCTTAATTAAAGAAATTTATGTTACAAGTACTTTCATATAATTTATTGCGTTTCTACAAGTACAGAAGGGATCATAAAGGAATAACTGCATCTGCTAGATATATTTTTTACACGTCATTTAGCTATACCTCCCCTATTAGTAGTAGGTATCATGATCTTGCTGAACTTGGTATCCTTCCCTTGATATTTTTGTTTGTTTGTTTGTTTCTATGTGTCAACTGTTATCTCTAGCCTGGCTACAGTAACTTCTCTGATAAAATCTATATTTGGTCTTTTTTTTTGGACAAATTTTCATTCTCATTGAAACACTGATTTTACTGGACTTTACCTGGGTGAAGACAGCTGAAAAGTCAGTAAGACTCTGCCTGTGCCTTCATTGTAAGATGCTTGAAGACAGGTTGGAGAAGAAAAAATCTTTCTTGCAGGCAGATCTCAAGGCTGATTTTGCTATGATGCTTCCCTTGCCAGCATGCATTACCCTAGGTTGACATTTCAGTTTTTCAGCATAATCTGCATTTCTAGAGAGTGTAATACCAGCAGAAAAAGCAAATCAAGGTTTTTCCCCTTCGCATTGTTGCCAAAACAGCAAGATAAGACCCAAGAAGACAATAGGAATGGGAAATAGAACATAGACCCTTGGCTGCTGCCAAACCCAGGGACACTTACAAATATCTTACTTTACAGATCCCTTTTTGCTGAGGTATGCACCTCTGTACATGCCCTCAGGCTCTGTATGGCTGACCACTTTGGGCTCTTCTCTTGCTAGGTCCCTTATGAACTTGATCCTGTTGATGCACTTGGAGGAATCTCCATGGACACTATCAGGCTTTAACTCTCCACACAATGTATGGGAAACTGCTTTTAATGAATGATGAGAGGAATGGTACTGCAATATGTCTCCATTTGTTGTGAAATCACTGCTTACTGGGGACCATACAAGGTAGGACTTCCAAGTAGTCAGAGCAGAAGTACCCAAGGAGAGAAGAGAGCAAAGTTTTAGTCATGTTGCCCCCAGGCATTATCGAACTGCTAGATGCACACAGGCAAAACTAAGCATTTGCTCCAGAGATTAATTGATGCTTGGTTTCACTTGGATTCATGCCAAACAACAGAGATCTGTATCTTCACAGAGATATGAACTCTGACAAAAACTTATTCTGAAATGGGAACATTTAGAAAAAACACTGTGCTGGATAGATATTCTAATGTGCAATATGATGTGAGCTTGGCTTTCTCTTTAAATGGGAATCGGTAATAATCTGTACTACATAGTTGGTTATTTTATTTTTAGAAAGCTAATTGCTCCTCAAACCAGCCAACAGATACAAGAGTTCTTGTGAGGTGAGGTACAGAGACAGTCTATCAGTTTGATTGTATGAGGTTTCCATAAGAAATCACTTAAAAATGAAGACAAATTTAACTGCACATGTGCAACACTGGCAACTAGAATCTTATGAGTTCAGAATATTCTTTACATTTTCTGATGAGTAAAATAATATGTTCCTAGTATGACTAGAGACTGCCTGTTTTCTTGAAGCTGCATTTACATTTGACAAGTGTCTTTCCTTTTACGTAAAGCTGATCTGTGTAACTGAGGTAGTAGGATGAATTATTCTAATAAGTGAAATCCAGGAGGTAATTGTAGCACACTTATCCCAGACTCATAAAATAGTACATTAACAAAATACTGTTCAATACAGAACCTGGTACAAAAAGACTTGCAAACTAACATCACTGTACTGCACATTACTTTTATTAAGAGGTATTGTCTTACAACCTGGTTTCTTCATGTGGGATTATTCTGGAATTTGTTTGATAAAGCTAAGTCAATGATTTTACCTGAGCACACAGAACCTTAGATTTCATTTTTAACTGATGGGAAAGCATCTCACAATACGCAAATCCTGCTGCCAGGAGTAGTTGTATTCCTCCCTGTGGGAAGCTGTAAGTATAAAACCTCTATCATGATGGTATTCTGTAACACAGGACTACAGTAATGTGGAAAGATGTATATTTAGGATGGATTTAGACCTGTTTAAAAGATACAGTTTACCACTGAGTAAGGAGCAGCTTTGATCCTGTTTCTAAGATTCATGGAGTCAAAATGCAGCTGCTGTAATGGTTAAGCACAGATGTAAGTGGAAGAGAAGTAGAAATGTGCCCAAATTACACTGCAGTTCAAAGAAATTACAAGAATATCTAGGGTACTTTAAAAATTTATCAGGAAAGTTATGTATCTAAACATTTAACATTTCCTCTACAGAACACTACTGATACAAGGAGTTAGGACATTCACAATAAATCTAAACAGTCAGAGGATTGGTTAACACAGCAAGAACAAGGGGAGAGCAGGCACTGTGGTCATGCTGATGCACATCCAGATGGACACTGCAGTTGTGCTTTCAGGATCTGTCTCTCCTTAGCCAAAGATGTGACACTTCAGGGGGAGGGAGAGATGTCTCAGCCACACATGCTTGTTGCATAGTTGTCAAACATACTTGCATTGTGATTCTGTCAGAGGCCATTGCCACTGCATCATGGTTGCTTTGGGAAGCCTTCCTCTCCTAGGCCAAATTGCAACTATCAAATTTCAGTTGGTTTGTCTGAAAAAGGATGATGATAGTGATGACTTTTCACTGAAAAGGATTGTTTCCCACTCTGTTGTATTAAAACACAATATAAATTGGCCAAACTCCATCAAACTCTGAACTTACTAAATATCCTGCTAATTTCAATGAGAAGACAAGCTTTTTTTTTTTTTGCTTTATTTGCCAAACTATTTTGAGCAATTTTTTACATTTTCACAGTAGTTTCCTGTCAGAAGTGTCAAAATTTAGTTCCTGTGAGTAAAACTAAAACATAGATGCTGAAGCAGCTAACTAAAATTCACAAATGAAGTCTATGATGATATACTGAACTTGCTATGTTTTTTACATAAAAATGATTTTTTTTTTAGCAACACTGTGCACACTGAAAACTTCAGTCAACATTTAAGGTCTTGTGTTGGGTGCTCAGGCCAGTACTTGTTCTGTCTACTGAAAGATAAAGAGTTTACTTTTATAGGATGACAGACTATCACTCTCTGTCGAAGCTGAAGTAGAAGAAACAATCACAGCAAGGATCAGCCTGAGGATTTGTAAAAAAACAAACAGCTTTCATATAGACATATTCACAGTTCCTTTCCTAAAGCATCTGAAAAAAGTCAAAACAAGTGAGCAGGACAAGAGGGTGGAGGGCCCTGGTGAGTAGCAGTGCCTACTTGCAGTGTAAGTGGCTGCCCTAGCTGAAGGCTCCCAACTGTTACATGGTTTGGGCTTTTCCAGATTTTAAAATATGAATCAGACATTTCCTGCTAGACCAAAAATTCACTAAACTATCTTACACAATAAAAATCATTCAACATTATGCAAATGTACAGCCAATTGCTTGTAACAGTCTCCATTTGCAGCTGGAGAGAAAAACAATTCTCAGACCAAGGTGATAGATGAACAGACCTGATACATAAGGTATCCTGTAGAAGATGATCAAGGTAACTGAAACTCAGAAAAACACAAATATTACTATTCAACAAAATACAGTAAGATTAAATATTATAAGCCTAGATGTAAGAAATCTAAATATCAATTGTTATAAGCTTATATTTAAGAAATACAATCTGTCTGTTCAGAGATGGGACTCTAGCCTTTCTCCCTCTCCTCCATCCTCCCTCCTCTCTTGAAAGAACAGTCTGATTTGCATTTGTGTGTATTTTCATCTGAAGTTTTTAGGGAACAGTCTTCTGATCAGCGTTTCTGCAGGGCTGCCCCATTCTTTGCGGTGACTGCTTTCTTGCTGATATCCTGGAGTGAATGAGTTCACATAAAAAGAAAACAGTAAGTCTTGATTATTAAGCTCTGAGAGTAGTGCACACATAAAGGGTACAGCAGAAAATTAGGTGCAGAATTAGACATTGGAATGTAGCAAGAAAGAAAAGGGACTGCTGACTTTGAAGAATCCATGCAGTCCAAACAGTAGATGAGTCATAGTAAGAAATGTTAGTGAAGAGAACTTTTATTTGAATGTTGCAGACATCTAGTGGTAACTGAAATGTTCTATTTTAAAAGTCCTATTCTGTCAAGATACATAGATTTTGTGTTTTACCGAGCTTGCTATTTAGCGATAGCACTAAAAGAAAACTCCAGTGAAAAGAGATTGAAGGAAAGTGTAGAGAGAAAAAAAAAGAAAGATAATTTAGTGAAGATCCACAGGAATGACTGAACAACTGGGTGCTAGATAAAAAAGACTCTAAGGACACTTACTTCTAGTTTGCAAAAGACAAGATTAAGTGGTTACACCTGCAGTATTTGTGTAGAAAACAGATATCTAAAAGAGAAAGCTTTTATGATCCTTGGGATTTCATTGTTTGCAATCTTGTCTGAAATGAGACAAGTTTAGACTCTAGATTGCAAAATTTTAACTGTGATAATAACCAGTCATTGGAAATAAAGTAACTGATTAATGGAATCATCCACAAAATCTACAGTAAAGCTCTTACTAATGGTAACTCTTTAATCACTTTTATTTTCTAAAGGAAATAAAGTGTAGTCTAGGTAGGAATTGGTTTAAGAAGCTCTTAAGTAATATGGAGGTAATCAGAGCAGTCCTCTACAATGAGTTTACTATCTCTGAATGTATGGAGATAGGCCATCAAGTGACTGGGTACAAAATGCAAAATTAGTTGACTGCTAGAGGCTGTAGGACACTCCATGTTTAGCATTTCATGCTGTGAGAGCTGGAAGAGGCTGACCGAGAACTCATGGTTCTGTTATGGTGAGGCATATGCGGAGATATTATTTGGATAATTAGGTTTGAGTGGTTTAGTCATTTACTCTTAGATATTTGCATAATAAAATATAAATTTGTTTAATTTATTCCTTGATCATTTGGGAGAAATCCAAAGTTTGAGAAAAACACATATTTGTTCAATTTTGCTGATTCATTCATTTAATTAATTAAAATACTTTTAAAAAAATCAAATGCTGACTTCTGCAGAACTTTATTTTAGTGTTGGTGAAGGATCATGTTTAGCTTTCTTTTTGAATCTGATTCATAGTTCACTGAAATTTATAGGAGCCATTCATTAACTACAATGAGCATTGAAATGAGTCCCTTGTGAAACAGACTGCTTGGATGAGAACAGATGCAATTATCTTTGGGTTTTTAAACACTACAGCCTGAAGTTGAATTGCTTGCATTGACGTCGAGGTATGCTGACTTAGAAGAGGTGACTCAAACAGTTAAATACATCTGCCTAGTAACTTTTACTGATTGCTTCTCTGTGAAACCCTCCTGTTAGCAGATCCATAAATGACATTCTGCAAGAGTTTGCCGTGGTTGTGTTATATTCAGTATTTTCATAAATGACCTAGGGAAGAAAAAGAGTATGCTTATTAAATGTCCAGAAAATGTCAAGTTGAGAAATATTGGATGTTGGAGGACAGGATTAGAATTCAAAATTACCTTGGCTAACTGCATAAATTGTCTGAAAATATAGGGCAATATTCAATCAGGACATGCTCTAGGAACTAAACTCAGTGGGGAATGACCAGTTGAACAAATATAGGCTGTGGACTAACCATGATAACTGACTTGGTGGCATTTTTACAGAAAGGAAGATACAAGTTTATTATTGAATGAAATCTTGACACAAGTCAACAATGTCATGCTGTTGCAAAGCACTCTTCTGAGGTACACTAGACAGGAATACAGATTACACAGCATGACAAAAAGTCTTCCCGTTCTGCTCAGCACTGGGAATGCCTCAGCTAGAGTATGATACTTGGCTTTGGGCAAAAAACCCAAATGGCAGGACCCATTGACTTATGAGCCTTAAGCCTGGCCAACAAGTCTTTAACCTCTTCCTCTTCCACCCAGGGCAAGTCCTCTGATGTCCTGGCCATCCTGTTATCCTTGCTGGACTGGGCTTTCTGAGGGTCAGACTTGGCTGTAAAGACTGAAGCAAAGAAGGCATTCAGTACTTCGGCCTTCTCTGCATCCTCAGACACCAGGGCACCCTCAGCATTTAGCAGCAGGCCCACATTGCCCCTCGCCATCCTTCTGCTGCTGATGTACTTCAAAAATGCCTTATTACTGTCTTTAACATCCCTGGCTAAATTTAATTCTAGAAGGGCTCTAGCCTTCCTAGTTGCACCCCTGCATGCCCTGGCAATGTTCCTACACTCTTCCCAAGAAGCCAGCCCCTGTTTCCACCTCTCATAGATGGCTGATTTCTGCTTGAGTTGTCCCAGCAGATCCTTGCTCATCCCTGGAGGCCTCCTACCTCCTCTTTCTCTTTTCTTGCACATTGGGACACACTGATCCTGGGTTTGGAGGATGTGATGCTTGAAGACTGACCAGCTCTCATGGGCACTTCTGTCTTCTAGAATCATATCCCATGAGACCTGTCCAAGTAGATCTTTGAAGAGGCCAAAGTCAGCTCACCTGAAATCCAGGGTCATGGTCCTGCTTTGTGTTCTGCCCCTTCCACACAGGATCTTGAACTCTACCATCTCATGGTCACTGCAGCCGAGGTTGCTTCCAACCTTCACATCCCCAACCAGGCTCTCTCTATTCATCAGTACCAGGTCCAGCAGCACACCCCTCCTTGTTGGTTCCTCGATCAATTGGGAAGTCCAGGGATAGACAATCCAGGAGCAGATTCTAAAAGAGATTTATAGCATTTTAAATTGGGACTGAAAATAGTTAAAGGACCAACCCCTAACTTACATTAGAATTGAGCTGAGCTAAGAGGTCTGAAACAGAAGTATTTTATAAATTTTATTTTGCTTAATTTCAGCTTTCAGATCAGGTCCATCACTATACTCTATAGACCCAAGAGTTCAGTTTAGTGATTTAAATTAACTCCTACAAAAATTAACATAAAAACTGGAACAACAATTTAAGATTATACAGCTAATTAATTATATCGACATTGTTAGCTCCAAGGGAGTCTGCTCTATTGCATCTTTTATGGAGTAGGAAAAGAGGGAGGAAACACTTAAGTGAAAAGCAGAAAAATTATATGCAGCCCACTGCATATTCATATTCAACTTGATATAAAATGTGTGTATTTATTCTCTGAAAGTAAGAATACTGATCAAGTTGAAAGACTCGAGCCCTAACTAGGATTTGTGTGTTAGGAAAAAAAAAAATGCTGTAAACCCACCAGGTCAGACAATAGCCTTTTGATACTAACCACTCTTTTTTCTTTTTTTTTTTTCCTCTGACAGCTCATTTCTAAAGGAGACCTCAAGCTACTGATGTTTTATGGCAGTGTGCATTTACTAAATTAAAATATGCTTCATGACTTGCCATTTCTATTGGTGAATTCTTATTATTTTTTCATTGGTAACAAGAAGAATAACTGTGTTCAGTGCTGGTGATGGTCAGTAAGTGGTCCTAATGCAGATCCTTCCATTCTAGGCACAGACAAAAGCTTTTCTGCTTCCTGAAGAAAAATAAGAAAAGTCATAATGTATCTACACAATCAGGCAAAAAGTGAAATGGGCTTGAAAGCATCTGAAAGGCAGTTCTGGATATGCAAATTCAGAATGTTTAGGCAAATATTAAATGAAAGCAAACTAAGACTACTGCAATCTATTTCTGCAAGTACGAGAAGCATCTCTGTGTAACATCTCCGTCACTGACTAGATAAGGAAACAGTGTGTTTTTGCAGGTCTACTTCACTGGATAGGTTGCATTCATTTGGGATCTTAGTATAATGCTTCTCACACATGACATCTCCTTGCTGTCAAAATCTGGCACTTTGTTGACAATGCCATTCTGCCATGCAGATGGGGAGAACACAGGCTTCTTCATGAAGTTGAGTCTAATGAGCCAAGTTGGTTGAGTTTGGTTCAAATAGTCAATATCTAATCCAAATAAAATTGAGGTCTACAGAGCACTTAGAGGGCACAAAGTTATACCAAACTAGGTGATGATAGGGCTTGATATGTTAGAATAGATTGTAACAAGCATGTCCCCTTGATCTTTTCCTTAAGGTTAAGCATCTGTGTTGTCTCTGCACTGCAACTTCATCAATTATATCTCATGAATATGAGGTATGAATTTTCCTGTTATGGGCAAACTTGAAGGGTTTTTTGTCTAGTTGGAGAAATTTACTGCCAAAACTATAACTGCCTTCATGGATACACTTATTCCTCCCATCCCCATGGGGAATTACAGCAGTATAGTTAAGCTAGTAAATTTTCCTATCTAGACAGGCCCAGATATCTCAAGAAACACTGCTAAATTAAATATTTCTCCTAGGGGAGTAGTACGTATACATACTACTAGGTTTTGGTCACACCTGCACACACAACAAACAAGTTTAAGAGACAACTACCCACAGTTGTGTCACAAGGAAGTTTTTTCCTACTATATTCTGTCAAGACTCATTCACCTGCTTTGCACAACTTGTCTGACTATAACCTTGGGGTCAACTTTATGAAGCAAAAACACCTTAGAGGAATGCTGACAAATCTTTTTGCTCCAAGAAAACCTAAGTCTGTACTGGGAATAGTGCAATGTAGTTGTCAGAAGTATGAGATAAAATATAGTTGTGAGAGGAGTAGAAATAGAGTCTGCTGGTAATCCCATACTGCTGTTTTTGTAGTTTAGAAGATTGTTGGAGAAATAGTTGTATATTTTTTTACAGTGCATAAGTATTGAGAGTATAGCATTAGATCAGCAGCAGAAGATGCATTAAAATGTCTTTTTATATCTCACTTTTAAATATATTCTCAGGGTTGAAAACTGATCTCACTGAAAGCCACAGGATTTTTTTGTTTGTTTTGTTCACTTATGAAATATAAGAAGATACATGAAGTAGACATAGGTCCACGTGTCATTAGAAGCTATGAATAAAGTGTTAATCATGTGAATTTAGGGTGCAAATATCTTGACTTGAACAGGGCTGTTGACCCAGAAGTAGTCTTTCAAGTACAGCAGTTACGCCACACACTAATGCACACCTTGCTCTCAGTCATCTGCTTGTATGAAGATCTGAAATCTTTGGGCCAAATGCCTGCAATTGTAGATTCATCCGGCTCTCAAGGTGTTACCTACTGAATTCACCTTCTAGATCTTCTTGATGCTAAGGAAACTCCCAACTGCCTATCCATCTAAGTTGGTTTCACTGACTTTTTGTGAGTGTTAAAGGCTTTTGCCATGAATCACTTTAACTATGCTCTTAAGATTTTTGTACCTATCATAGTTTGAACAAACAAACCTAAGATACTCAGAAACTTCCCTGAATCCTAACAGTCTCTCCTCTGTATATACCAAAAAAAAAGAGTTTGTACCCAATACTTATTTGAAAATTGTAGTGTCAATGGATAGTGAATGTGTCCAGATAAATTCTAAAACAAAAAAATACTACTATAAAAGAAGATAGTGAAGTTTATTATATTAAAATGGCAGCTAACAGGCTTCAACAAGGTCTATGGTGGTTTTAAAAAATTCCTGAGTACTTAGTTTCATCAGTTCATAACAACATCTTTGGTTTGGTTTGCTTTTGTGAGGATGTCTGTTAATTGGTAGAGGAGTGAAAAGACAGTAAAGAATTATCGAATTGTAAAGTATTTCCTGGCTGTGTAAGACAAAGTAGACATCTGGTAAAGTTAAACACACAACATTACAATGAAGCAGAAACTAAGAATTAAAAGTAAGTTCAGAAATTTGAAACCTAATGTTGTGGTTTAACCTCATCCAGCAACTAAGCACCACACAGCCACTCTCTCTCACGCTGTGCCAGAGGGATGGGAGAGAGAAACAGAAGAGTAAAAGTGAGAAAACTTGTGGGCTGAGGTAAAGACAGTTTAATGTGTAAAGCAAAAACTAGGCACATAAACAAAATAAACCAACAAATTCATTCACCACTTCCCATAGGCAGGCAAGTGGTCAGCCCTCTCAGGACAGAAGGGCTCTGTCAAATGTAGCGGTTACTTGGGAGGGCAAATGTCATCACTCCAAATGTTCCACTCTTTCTTCTCCAGCTTTATATGCTGAGCATGACACTATATGGTCTGGAACATCACCCGGGTCAGCTGGGCTCAGCTATCCCAGCTGTGTTCCCTCTCAGCTTCTCTTGCACCCCCAGCCCACTCACTGAGGGGTGGTATGAGGACCAGAAAAGGCCTTGACTCTGTGTAAGCACTGATCAGCAGTTACAAAAATATCCCTGAGTTATCAACAGTGTTTCCAGCACAAATACAAAACATTGTGCTGTAACTAGCTATTAGGAAGAAAATCAACTCTACCCCAACCCAAACCAGAACACCTAAGCTTTTGAAAGCCAAAAGGGAGGTACAGATGAATTCAAGAAACTATTTTCTTGAACTTGCACCAAGACTCTGCATTTGCCCTATAAAGTATTAGTTAAACATGTTTCTTTGCAAGCAGCCAAGGTAATAACCCAACATAGCTGTGTACAGTAGGGTAACATAAGAAACTTGAGGATCAATTGTTATCCATTTTGTAATTCCACTGTTGCAAGGACACAAATCTGAGTTTCTATCTGGAGTATCCACACTGGATCAAACATCCCTGTTAGTCTTAATCTTTCTCCTGTTCTTGCAAATTGCTAATGAACTCTGTACATTTTTCTATAAGACCATAAGATTTATAATTTCTGAGGGCTTTGCAGTGAAAAAAATACTGTTTTTTTGCTTTTCCTTGGTGAATACAGGGACGTGTGGATGTTGAACAGCATCTGTCTCTGAGGCTGCCAAAAGTTATCACTTGGTGTAATAACTGCTTTTCCTTGTTGGGTAACAACAGTAGGAAATGCCAGCACAGTCCTGGAACATCCCTCAGTGAAGGGGAACAGTGACAAGAACAGCAGGCTACATTAGATGAGAGGATGTGACCAACCCAAGGGATAGAATGGCATTTCTAAACCCCAAAGCTGTCAGTTGCTGAAATCGAACCACATTTTACTAAGTCCTTATCATCCTCCTTGATACAGAGGATGGAAATTGCATTTCATTTCCATTTATACTAAGTGGAGTTATTTCTTAGTGAAATTGGGACATCAGTGAAATGATGAAAGTTCTGTCTTGATCTGTCTTATCTGATGAAAACTAGTATAGCTCAATTGACCTCAATGGAGTCATGCTGAAGCAGAGCAAAATAGCATCTTGCCTCCTCTTAAGTCTCCAACTTGCCGATAGTTATTTTTAAATTGGATAAGGAAAACTACATCCTATTTTCTTACAGGTTAGCAATATTAAACTTCACTATATTAGTAACAAATAACAGTAGCAATCCTCCTTGTAAACCGCTCAAGACTAGACACTAGTTATCTTTCTACAACTGTGGCACAAGCTAGGTAGATTATAAGGAAATCATCAGTGTTACAAATTGTAGTTTTAGCACTTGCTCTTCCATAGGGCAACAGTAAAGGTTTGCTTTTCCATCATCTGCAAGTACCAACTACTGCTGCTATGTTCAATTTAAATTTTAAGGGGCAAAATTTCTAGGATGGAGAGGTCTGAATGAGATGGATGAACAAAGGAAATATCACAGAGCTCTAAACTTGAGATGTGATCAACAATGCTTACATGCTACTCACGTTCCAAAACCTCTCAAAGTGCTTGTATCAGATTAAGAATCTATTGCAGATATATGTTTATAGATAGCTCCTCCATACTCTGATGCTCTGAAGTATTACGTTCACCAAAAGATTTCTGTGATGTCCTTGAAATGCCGGTGTGGGTGTAATGGTGACTAAGTATTCTGAATAGTACTTATTAGCTGTTCTTCCATTTTATTCTACCATAATCAGCCTTTAATTTTAGGTCTGAAGCTATATTCTTAACATTTCTAGGAATAGAATTTGTTCAAAATTTGTATGCAAAAAAAGGGCAAATGTTGACCATCTATATCTCCTTGTAGGGGAATATTTGACGTCCTTCCAGACATAAACAATTTAAAAACACTCAGATACAATGCAATTATATAACTATGTCAGCATCTGGGTTCCGAAACTCTTATGATTTAAATACCACATTACCAATTTGTGATCTGAGCACTTGTCTTCTATGATCCTTTGAAAGGATGGTATGCCTTAAGGGTAATTAAAATACCTACTTCGGTTAAGTCATGTTTGTTTTGAACTTTCTTTTTATAGGTTATGGACTTACTGTGAAAAAAGTCACATTTTCTGACTGTCAAAACACACAGTGGGTTACAGACTTTTTTTACTGGGTTGTTCTAGATTTATGTTGCTGATTTCTGCACCGTAAAGAACTGTTTACTTCAAAACAAAACAAAAAAATCTTGTAAAACACTATTTTTATTTTCCAGGCTTTTATTAGCAAAGTTTATGTTGTCTATAGAAAATTTTATTTTTCTTTCATCCTGCCTGATAGTAGATCTTGCTATACTTCTTATTTGATCTGATTTTCTATAGCTAATTGATCAAAGTGAAAAATGTAAATTTTCTGCAATAGGAGGCAGTCACAATATTGTTTTAAAAGGATTATCAGGTATGATGCAGTTACTTTTGGGAAATAAATGAAAAGAGAGATAGAGAAATAAGCAGGCCACATCACAGTAATACAAGAAAAATAAATAAAAAGATCAGTCCTTCATGGTTCCCGACTGTGCATCACGTATCTTCTCTCAGACAACTTCTCTGCAGATTCTACCTCTTGTCAGTGATTGAAACAACAGTGACGACCTGTTCCTCCACTAACCCAGAACAAAGCAAGAAGGTATCAAATTCAGTCACTGAGACACTGAGCTCTAAAGAAGATTAGCAGAACAATGCTGTTTTGGGATACTGTCAGAAGCTTTAGAACAAATTTAATGTTTAGACTGTGTGCAGCACAAAATCAATCCCTTCCACAAAAAATACAGCTGTGCAGATAAAACTATAAAAACCAGTAACTTTTAATAGTTATTATTGCTCTCCAAACTCTTCAAATGAGGCAAAACTGGGAAATGAGTCCTCCACATTCCAAGGGGTTTCCTTATTTTCTGGTTAAAGTGCCAATTATTTCTTTTGCATCCTGATAAAAATTCAATGAAAAATGACACATTTTGACAGAATAATACATTTTTGCAAAACATAATCCTGTATTTTTAAAAAAGAAACGTAAAACAATCTTGTTAAAGCATGCCATCAAAGAGAATTCAAAACCCATAAATTTAAAAGTTTCCTTTGTTCCTTTGTCTTGATGATGTTTTAGAAGGTGGAGGAGGCAAGGGGAATATTTTGCTTTTTCAAACAACATGCAGAAAGGCAAGTTAATCTATCAAGTAAACAACTAGATTTGCCTTGCTGCCAACCACTATGGAAGTTGGCAGTGTGTAGATTTAAACAAGCTAAAGACATTACAGACATTGCATCCCAACCTGTCCTTCTACGGAGGAAAGCAACCTTGCAGTGTAGCTCATCTTCATATATGCCTTGTCAAAATATCTATTAAATCAACCTATTGTCTTAGCTCCAGTTTCCCAGCAACCACAGGGTGCTGTGTTGTTTGTGAACTCTATACACAATGTTATTTCAATGTCAAACTTAGAAACTGCTCTACAATGGTTAGATTTATACTCTTGAACCCCGTTTCTGCATCCTTTCCCATTCTCCAGGTATGCATTTCATCTAACATTATGATAAACTGCTGCTGGAGACTCTAAAACTGAACACTGCACTCCAGAAGTGTTACCAATGCTATATAGGTTTTCTTCAGGTGTTGCTGCACCAGGTGATGCCCAGCATGTGGCATGTAGCTTTCATCACAGCAAGGTCATACCACTCAACTTATTGTCTACCACAATCCTGAGGTCTTTCTCTGCAGAGCTGGTCCCCAGCCAGTCAGCTCCCAAACTATCTTGCAATATGACATTACTTTGTCCCAGGTACAGGATCCTCATGAGGTTTCTGTCAGCCCATTTCTTCAGTCTATCAAGATCCCTCTGAACAGCAGCCCTATTGTCTGACATATTGAACCTTCTCTCAGTTTCATATCAGCTGAGAGCTTGCTAAGTTACTATGAGGACATTTTAAAGCTTGCTGTGTGAGTGCAAAGATGATAAAAGACTTTGGCAAAGTTCAAACAGATTCAAGTGACATATGAAAAATAATTTTCCAGAATTTTGGTTTCCAAAGAATAGCCCAGATTAAAATATTTCTTTTTATCACTGGTGTCGTGGTTTGGCCCAGCTAGCACAGCAGCACCATGACAGTCTCTCGCTCGGTGCCCCCATTCACCCCCACCCTCGTTAAGATGGCGGAGGCCCCAGCGAAATGGGAGTAAAAAAAAATAAGCAAGGTTGTTGTGGATTGAGACAAGGGCAGGGAGGGCTCACTGCCAATTATGGTTCTGGGCAAAACAGACTCCAGTACTCGACTTAGAGAGGAAAGTAGGAAAGTTTATTCTACAAGAAACAGAACAGAATAAAAGCAAAAAAAAAAAAAAAGGGAGTAGGATGATGAGAAAATTACAACCAGCACTTTAAGATCTCCCTCCCCCATCCCTCCTTTCTTCCTGGGCCCAGCTCACTGCTCCCCATATCTCTACCTCCTCCCCCCACAACGGCTCAGGGGGGCAGGGAGTGGGGAATGTGGTCACTTTCTCACAGATGGGCTCTGCCGCTTCTGTCTTCTCAGATGAGGATGACTCCTGGCATTCTTCCCCTGCTCCAACACGGGGTTCCTCCCCCGGAACACAGTCCTTAACAAACTTCTCTGGTGTGGGTTGTTCCCAGCAGCTGCGGCTTCTGCTGATACAGGGTCCCTCACATGGGACGCAGTCCTTGGTGAATATCTCTGACGTGGATTCTTCACCACGGTTGCAGTTTCTGCAGTTGCAGGGTCCCTGTCCCTGGCTCGGGGCCTTTAATGAAGTGAATCACTGCCCCTGGTCCGGGGTCAGCTTTAGCAAAATGAGTCTCTACCGCTGATGCGGGGTCTTTAAAGAAATGAAAATAAATCTCAGCTTCACCAGTTCTCTCCACAGAATGCAGGGGAGTCTCTGCTCTAGCACACCTCCTCCTCTCTTTCATCACTGACCTTGGAGTCCGCATGGTTGTTTCTCTCACCGTTCCTACTCCTTGCACCACCACCAGCCAGAAGAAGGAAGAAGGGGCAGAAGAAAGAAAGAAGATGGAGGAAGAAGCCTCCCCTTCTGACTTCTCAAAAAAGTGATCGTGGAGGCGTCTAATTGGCTCAGCCCCAGAAGTGGGTCTGGCTCTGAACTGGGGAGAGTTGCGAGCAACTTCTTACAGGAGCCATCTTTACAGCCCCTTCCCCCTTACCAGAAAAGGCTGTCATGTCAAACCATGACAACTGGTGAAACTGATAGCTATTGCTGGACTGAAGTGCTGTGCCATAGGTATCCCTAGTCATTGGTAGACTGTTGCTGCCACCGGCAACACCACCAGGCCGCCCGCACCGATTACTCAGCCCCCCCGCTGAGGGGACAAGGATCACCACACACTCAGCATTGATGATACTTTATTCCAACACCTTGTTTACACCATGTGCCTTTATCTGCTACCACCAGCACATCCTCTCAATCCACCCCGTGCCCACCTCTTCTGTACCTTCCACTTCTCACGTTACAACCCGAGATCTTCCGGACGCCTACCACAGTACACTACTGTTTCTTAGCATCCTTGTTATCTCTTGAAGACAAAAAGAAAAACTATCTTTAAAATTATCTATCTCTTACAAGCAAAGCATGGAAAAGTAGAGACATGCACACAATTTCAGTTTTCCTTCTGAACAGTGCTTTTTTTGTCAAATGAGGGACGCTTTGTGTCTCCGGTGTTGAAGAGTTGAGGAGCTGGAAGATAAGGCCTCAGTGAAGCTGACCAGGGGCACTAAAGACTGTTATTGTCCCAGAACTCTGAGGGCCACCTTCCCTCCTAGGATGGCTAAGACACAGTGCCTGAGAGGCTCCAGAAGGTGCTCCAGCCTATGGCCACTTCAGTCAGAGAGCTGCTGAAATCTCCTCCAATTTGAGTTTACAGCTCAAATTTTACCTCAGTGATGCTCTGTCTGTCCCTGCACCAGGAATACTGGGAGGCAGGGTGACAAGTAAAGAGGTCAGAGTGCTGAGACCTGGAAACAGGATGAATCTGTAGGGAGCCTGAGCGGGAGATAGGCAGGAAGTCTTGGGCTTGATTTGGTCAATGATAGTGAGAGGTCTCCCCTGACTACAGTCCACCTTGGCAGGTATCTGGGGTCCCTCAGTGAGGGTTATACTGACACCAGCATGGGTCTCAGCAAGGCTGCCTCATCCTTTGATGATAAAAAGGAAGAATAAAGTTATTTCTTATACTAATTCTCTTTTAAAACAACATTGCCAACACAAGTGGACTGACTTTCAGGGCAAATAAGGACAAAATCTGAATAATCAACTACTAATAATGCATCCATGCTCACCAGTGGCCTCTCTCTTGCCTTGTGATGATCTCTCTCTTGCCTTGTGATGATCTGCTATGCTCTGTCCACTGATGTAATTCACTTTCCTGGCTCTGGGTGGATATATTAGTCCAATATACGTCTCTGTCTAGAACAAGATATATTTATATTTAGCACTTAGACATTTTTAATATGGCAAACTTCTCTGCCAGATCCTCACCCTCTTGGGGAGCTATTCAAAATTTTTGATCATCTGCCTTTCAGATCTGTCTCAATTACTTTGCCAATGTCTTCCCAGATATTACTAGCACACATGATTAGGCACAACAAGAGTAAATATAGTTTATTGCCAACAGTACACTACCAGAATCAGACAGGATCCAAAAATGTGTCATCCACATAAATGTTTTGGATCAAAATGCAGACTGTGCCTAGAATTTTCATTTTTTAGTTAAAAAACCAAATCTTTCAACATTTTACTAATTACCACAAAATGAAAAGTGGTAAAGCGACAGAAGGGATGTTTGAATAGGGTATAAATAAACACTGACAAATTTTGATTCAACTATAAAATTCTTAGGAATGCACACTTCGTACTCTCCCAGAAAAGGTTCAAACCCTTTCCTCCAGGCTCCAATTTATTCATGTTCTTGACGCGTCATATGTTGTTAAAACATTTCCAAGCGTATCTTGCATTTCAGGTGTGGAAATATACCGACCACATGGTTGTGGTGAATTTAAATGTTCCAACCAATCTTCACACTGCCAATATCTACTGGACATATCTATTTACAGATAGAGAAGCATTCTACTTCTCTATCTACCATCTCTGACATGCATAGCAGGATGCACGTCCTTGGGTGCTATAATTGGGTGATATAATTAAAAATGAGAATAAACTTCCCAGGAACAGCTCTCCATTTTGCAAATTCTCCATGACAAGTCTCAGCATTTGCTGAAAAAGGCTGTTGCTGAAATTGGGCTGAAGTGTTTTGAGAGTATCTCAGGAGTTTTAAAGAATACAGATGGAAACCAGATTTATTTCATTCTACTTAGAAGGTGATTTATCATGTGATGGTGAAATATTCTCCAGGATATGAAGGGAGATGTAAATCTGCACACACTTAATTAACATGTTTATGTTTATTAATTTATATGACTTGCATGAAAACACCCTTCACAGTCAGTCTCACAAGAACAATTAGATACACTCTCAACTGGAATCCCTTGGTACGTACTGAATTCTTAACAGCACCCACCTATATCAGCTGTATTCTAAGTACTTCTGCAATAGTCGCTATTTATAAACATAAATCAGTAGTAAAAACTCAACAAAATCTCCATTTGGAGAAACAGGGAATACTGTAAATGAGACAGCTTCTCTTGTAGACATGGAAAGATCCTATGCACAGTAAGGTGCATCACACACAGACTACTTGCACGGGTGGAGATACATATAATATTGCCTAATGCTAAATCTTTCCCACGGCTCTCACCAGGGAACCTGTATAAGAAGTGATGAGTTATTGTCCAGGTGTAGTTACAGGCAAATGACTAAGTGTTAAAAATTTGTATGTGTATTTCTCTAATACAAAGCATCCATCACCACAGATCCACTCCACTTGCCATACTGTGTCTAGTTCTGAAGTCCCCAGCACAGGAAAGACACAGACCTGTTGGAGTGGGTCCAGACAAGGGATACAAAATGATCAGAGAGGTGGAACAGGGGCCTCTCTCCCATGAAGAGAGGCAGAGAGAATTGGGGTTGTTCAGCCTGGAGAAGGCTCTGGAGATGTCTTATTGAGATCTTTCAATATTTGAAAGGGGCTTATGGGAAAGATACGGACAGATTTTTTTACTAGTTCCTGTAACAATATGTCAAGGGTTAACATTTTCAAAAAGGGTAGCTATAAGGAAGAATTCTTTTATGATGAGGGTTGTGAAACACTGGAATAGGTTGCCCAAAGAGATAGTAGATGTCCTGTTTCTAGAAATGTTCAAGGCCAGGCTGGATGGAGCTCTGAACAACCTGATCTAGTTGAAGATGTAGCTGCTCATTGCACGAGGGTTGCATAAGATGACTTTTAAAGGTCCCTTCCAATACAAACTATTCTAGATTCTACAAGCCCTTGATTCTGCCCAGACGGGGTGTCACCAAAGCCACTCATCACCAGAAATTGACGGTAAAAGCCTTCTGGAAGCAATAAGAACAAGCATCTGTTAAACAAAGCATTTGGGTAGAGGTTGCTAACATCATATTGCTCCATCAATTCTCGATGGAAGCCTGTTTATCAGTGTATTTCTGATAGTTCTAGGGATAAGTCAGTTATCTAAACACTTTCCTTTCTGCTTTTGTCTAAGAAATTGACAGGGACTTGATCTTACTCTGCTTGGGTCACCCAAAATAAGAGACAGCTCTCTCTCATATACCAGAGAAGTATTTGAAGAATGAAGCCACAGTTACAAAAATAAATGCTGTTTTTAACTGCTTTTAATAGGTGTCATGGTTTGGCCCAGCTAGCACAGAAGCACCACAACAATCTCTCTCTCGGTGTCCCCCATTCATCCCCACCCTCCTTAGGTTTCACCGGTGAAATGGAAGGAAAAAGATAAGCAAGGATTGCTGTTGTGGATTGAGACAAGGACAGGGAGGGCTCGCTGCCAATTATGGTTCAGGACAAAATAGACTCCAGTAATTGACTTAGACAGGAAAGTAGGAAAGTTTCTTCTACTACCTACAAGAAACAGCCCCTCCCCCTTACCAGAAAAGGCTGTCATGTCAAACCACGACAATAGGACAGAATTTAACCTCTAGACATCCAAACATAACAGCTTTCCTACATAAGAAATTTCTTAAATATGAGAAATGATAGTCAAAAGAAATATTTTAACTAGTTGAAAAGATCTAGCAGCAAACTGTGTATGATGTCATAACTATCTGCATTTCTTCTGCATTATCTTATTCTCACTCTCAAATTGATGTTGAAGGCTCCTTGAGAAACTGCTGTTCTTGTCTATACTAATACAATTTTTTCCCTTCTGCTCTTCTTGATTTTTAGTAATACTAATACTAACAAGAATAACATCAATAATGATATAGGCTTTAATTTTGTCCACAAAATCGAAAAATGAAAGGGATGATTGAAAAAAGAATGAAAAAGACAATGCACATAACTTCAGTGCTTCCAGTAATGGTTGACAAGGTTGATAAGACCCGATTGTCTGAATGATTTCTGACACATAAAGCTTTGGTGGATTTTCCTTTTGAGAAGTATTGTTTTGTTAATGAAAATGTTCTTCACAGCTTCACTTGCTACATTTAGTGAAACAAGAAAGACAATCACTCAAAAGAAGATGGAAAAAATGTCAATTATTCTTTCCAATGACATCTTCCATTGAAGTTTTCTTAGCAAGGATTTGGAGTATTTTGGTAGCTGCTGTATCAAGTACAGGAAAAGAAATATCTTATTCTTTGAGGTTATTTGCCTAGGAAGGTCGGGAATGCACCTCTTTGCTGAGCACTCCAGCGATGAACTGTGGCTTTTCTATCTTCATAAGCCAGAAGCTCATGTCAGGATATGCGATGTGTCAGGAGGAAAACCATTTGACAAGGGCTCTGATCAAACCCCAAGACATAACACAAGTTATTTCTATGTTTGCTGTCTATGTTTGGCTTGTCTTTAATTTTCTTTAATAAACCCTCATGGCTTTTGTGAACTTTATCTTCTATAATAAGATAAAGTGTGTTACCCTAAGTGGGTGACATTATTATCAAGTTTGCATAGGATGTATATGTAAAGTATGATAATTATTGTGCCATTCATGTTACTGTGTTGATAGTGTGTGCACATCATTGTGGTAACTTCAAGAACCTCATTTATAGGACCTCACTGTTACAAGTCTGATAAAGATGGAGAGGAAGGTTGCTGTATAGAAAATACATTTTAATAACGCCACAGCACAGATCACAGTACCTTTAAATCCTGAAGATCTGGAGTTGTGCTGGTGTGCTATCTGTAGTGCCTGCAAGTCCCTTTTCATCTTGATTGTCCATGGCACTTAGTACCGTGGTTCCTGTGACAAGTAGCACAAATACTATAGAAAATATCAGCAGTTATCCATACATAAAAGTCATAATGACAGAAAACCCAAAGACAGAGGTGTTTTATGTTACAGCTCCAAGTCTTGTGCCAGTTGGCTATAATCAGGTATTTAAAAATAAAATATTGTTTGCCATTGGGTGTTAAATTATTTTAAATCTCATCCTCTGGCTCATAGCAAGCACTTTAAGAGAGTGGTGAAATGGAGAGGAAAAAAATGAGAGACTATGAACATGTCAGATAAGTCATTCTCTGTGGCCTCTTCTCACTTAAGAGAAACCTGTATTGCAATCTGTCAACCAGGCAGTGGCCATTTGTTAAAAAAATGCTCTCCCAGGCTGTGTCTGTAGTCTGTGTGCACAGAATTGCTGGTCACAAGGAGCTGGATGTGATATGTTTGGAGGAAGGACTGAATAACACTACTGTTGTTAGGACACATCCCATTCTGGTTGGCATTTTAACACCAACCTTTTAAAAGTAGACAGTCAGAGGAATTTTGGTTAATTGGTTTCAGCTCAGACTGCAATATAGAATTAAAGACATTTGAAAAAGATGCCATTTTTTAGTCTGGCAGCTGAACCACAAAATAAGCAAATTAAATATATCTCAAAGTGGATCCAAATCAGAAAAATTATTGTATTTTTCAGCAATTAAAAAATTAACAGCTATGCAAAACATTTAATACTACATAAGGTTTTTTCTTTTCCTTTTCTGAGTTATTCAGCCTTCCTTGAGTGATATTTGTAAAGTTTACTTTGAACTGAAAATACTGTTTTGAAACAAAGTTTCAGCTAAAAAATGTCAAACCAAAATATTCTGATTTTTCCTAATTACTCTCTTCCCTTTTCTATCCCTTGTAATTTGTTGAACTTAAGAAGTTGCTCTGATTACTGAGAAATGAGATTGTATGGGTAGATTTACTACTTGATTCTTTGTTGTTTCTTTAATCCATTATCTTTCTGGGATGGATCTCTGTAACAGTTCAGCTGAAATACATTAATTCACACATTTTCTCTCCTTCCTTTGCACTAATTCCCCACTTTCTTTGGAATTAGTCTGAAATCTTGTCCTCAAGTACACTTAAGCTTTGAGGAATCTTGAAGTTTGGCATCCCTCACCATAGCTGACTGACCTCTTAATCCAAACTCTGTAAACACTCAACCTCTTGGGAAGTTGCAGTGCAACCTTCAAACTTCACAGCTCAGTTCTTATTGGCTCTTAATCCTTTGAGCTTAATTTAAATTTGATTTGGTTCAAATACATGTACTCTACGTTGGCTTCTTGCAAGTACAGGTTTACTTGATTGTTTTCCCTCCTGTTTGAAACCTGTTTTTTTTCCTCTCAAGTGACTCATGCTTTGCAATGATTTGCTATAGAAATATGCACTCTGTAGTAAGTTTGAGGTAATTAATATCATTTAAGATTGACCCATATGTAATGTCAGTGTTAAACTGACACAGAAATGCCAGGAAAAGACACAACATGAGAAATTTTTGTCATTCTCTGGTTAATCTTGTCACAAAGCTCCAGTACATTTTTTTTTTCATCAGTGGGAATTTTTCTGTAAGAAGAGACTATGCAGAATGTGAAGGTAGTGGAAGAAGAAAAGAGGTTATTCAGTGTGTAAGAAGCCTCTTCTCTCCTTCCCACACTATTATTTACAAAATCTTCAATATCTGCAAGTGCATCTGTTTGCACATGAGAAAACACCACATGTATTAGTTCAATAGTACTCTTGCTAATTAATGTGAACATTTACATATGCAAATCACATTAACTGTCAGTATGTGCATACAATTACTTGATTTATGCATGCAAATGTCCATCTGAGGCCAGATCTTTACCTATTGTAAATTAGCATAACTCCATTGACTTCAGTCAAACTATGCTGATTTGTATTTAGAATTATTCCACGGTATTTTTGCAGCCCACTTTCATTCTTCTCAGCATTATAGATGCAGTTACAGACTTGCTTTAAAAAAAACCAATCTTTTGCATTCTAAGTAAAGGTAATATCTGACTCTAATGATGGCCTGGATTTTGCATTTTCTTCAGATTCTGTATGTTGAATCTCCTCTTAATCTATATGAGCTTTGCCTCCTCTATAAATCTTACTATGCCCTACAACTTGCAGTCTGAAAGGAAAGTGGGTCAGCAATTAGCCTTTTTCAAAATGATGGCATGTCATTGTAAGGGTTTTGGGTGGTCCTGTATATCAGATTGACTTTTAGTTACTGATCAATTGAAGATCAAGTATGGGATACAATGAGAAACTAGGTACTCTGCTCATCTCTTAGTATCTGGTTAATGTTGATTCCAAGGCTGGAATGGAGACAAGCTAACTGCAAAAAGAAGATCTGGAAAAAGTTTCATTATTCAAATATTTCTTCAATTTGAACTTCAGTCTAACAATGAGCAGGTTGTTTTGATGCAGATGTCAATTTCAACTAAGAGTACATTCATTGTATCACTGTAGTATGTACTGCAGGTCTTCAGAGAACACTGTAGTCCAAATGACTTCAGCATGGTCTGGAAAAAAAGGTTTTAGATAAAAATAAAATGCCTTCTAGAGAACTGAAGAAATAATTCCAAAATCATTATGAAAAACTTTTCAGTGGATGTATTGCAGAGCTCAGGAAATACAGAATCTCCTTTTTCTTGATATCAGAAAAGATTGATCTATTGACTATAGAGATGCTCCATTGCCTACACTGAGTGGAGGGTGTAAGGTACTAGTAATACGCATGTGATGGTTTAGCCAGGTGTCCACCAAGTCCTAATATCACTCCCCCTGCTAAACTAGATAGGAGAGAGAGAAATATAATAAGCAGTTTGTGAGTTGAGATAAGGACGGAGAGATTACTCAGCAATTACTGTCACGGGCAAGACAGACTCAACTTGAGGAGAAAAAGGTTTGATTTATTAACGGAACAATAAGAACAGGGAGATGAGAAATAAAACTGAATCTTAAAACTCCTTCCCCCAACCCCTCCCTCTTCCTGGGACTCCCCTTCTTTACCCCCCGGTGGCACAGGGTATGAGAGATGGGGATTGCGGTCAGTTCATTACAGATGGACTTTGCTGCTGCTTCTTCTCAAGGGGAGGCCTCCTCATACTTCCCATTGCTACAATGTGGGGTCCCTCCCTGTGGGACATAGTCCTTCACGAACTTCTCCAATGTGTGTCCTTCCAATGGGATACAGTTCCTCATGAACTGCTCTGGTATGGGGCCTCCCACAGGGGCAGCTCCTCACATCCTGCCCCAATGTGGGTCATCCACCGGCAGAACAGTCCTTCAGGAACACACTGCTCCAACGTGAGTCACTCACAAGATCACAAGTCCTGACAGCAAACCTGTCTGGTTTGGGCTCCTCTCTCCACACAGGCTCCCAGGTCCTGCCAGAAAATTGCTCCAGCATGGGCTTCCCATGGAGTCACAACCTCCTACAGGCATCCATCCGCTCCCTCCACAGGTTGCAAGTGGATCTCTGCTTCCCAGTGGCCTCCATGGACTACAGGGGCACAGCTGCCTCACCGTGATCTTCACCACGGGTCACAGGGGAGTCTTTCTTTTAGGGCCTAAGCACGCTGCCTTCCCTCCTTCTCCACAGACCTAGGTGTCTGTGGAGATGTTTTCAAATTCTCACTCCATGTTGCTGCTACCGTTTTGCAACTGCACAACTTCCTTCTCAAATATGTTATTAACAGAGGTGTTACCTCCATCACTAATTGGCCAGGCCTGGGTAAGGTGTGAAGTCCAGCTTAGAACTGACTGGCCCTAGCCCTATCAACTATAGGGGAAGCTTCTGGCAGCACTTTTTTTAAAGAAGCCACCTCTGTATTTTCCCTGCTACCAAAAAACATGGCCCAGGCAAAACCCCTGCATTGCTGACAGCATAGATAACCACCAAAACGAGGTTACTCCGGTCACCAAGGATTCTGCCTGTTAGGGGCACTGCTGCCTTGTAATGCGCATCCTGCTGTCTCAGGATACATCGTCTCTGCGCATTCACCCGGGCCCAGGGTCGGCAGAGGATGGAATGGGAGATGTGGAGTGTAGGGGCTTGAACCCTCCGGAACTTTCCAGGACCCTCCAGAGACAGTACTGGGCACAAGCCAGGGAGAGGCATGGATATAAGAGTGGGACCAGCGGGGATGCTCTCTCTCTCTTCCCCGCATTGGAGTGGACAGAATGTTAGAGCTTTCAGACAAGCAACTGCCAGGAGTGCTGTGGACTCTTGGTGGTGACAATTGTACAGTCTGTCTTTCTCTCACTCTTCTCTTCTCTTCTCTTCTCTTCTCTTCTCTCTTTCTTCTCTTCTCTTCTCTTCTCTTCTCTTCTCTCCTCTCTTCTCTTCTCTCTCTCGTCGTCTTCCCCTTCCCCCTTCCCGCCCCTTCCTTCGCCTATCTCCCCTTCCCCTTCCCCTTCCCCTTCCCCTTCCGCACTTCCCCTTCCCCTTCCCCTTCCGTCCCCTTCCCCTTCCCCTTCCCCTTCCCCTTCCCCTTCCCCTTTCCCTTCCCCTTTCTCTTTCTCTTTCTCTTTCTCTTTCTCTTCCCCTTCCCCTTCCCCTTCCCCTTCCCCTTCCCCTTCCCCTTCCCCTTCCCCTTCCCCTTCCCCTTCCCCTTCCCCTTTCTCTTTCTCTTTCTCTTTCTCTTTCTCTTTCTCTTTCTCTTTCTCTTTCTCTTTCTCTTTCTCTTTCTCTTTCTCTTTCTCTTTCTCTTTCTCTTTCTGTTGTTAATTGTTGTGAGTAAAATACATTAGTTTAGCACTTGACTCCCTTTTGAGTCTTAATTCTGTTCCTGAGAATATACAAAATCTGATCACGATAACCTGTTTGATCGGATATCACTCAGGAGTTCAGCCCAGCCACCCCTAGCCATGCAGAATTGATTGACTACAGTTGGAAAGCAAGGGGGTTTCACTTCTGCCAAATTAAACCCAACAGGGGATAGTGACAGAGAGACAGGTCCTTTAAACAAAAGTTGTTTGTACAGTAACCAGAAGATTATTTAAGATCTACTTTCAGAAGAAGATAGTTTGGTTATGGCAAATACTGCTGGGCAGCAGATACACAGGAATAGTTCTCCATCTTCAACCATTTATCATTCTGAGTGTGCAGTCTACATTACTGCCCTGGTCACATTTGTAACCATGGTCATTCCTACTCAGGGAAATGCATGTCACTGGGGTACCATGAATATCTTATAAATAGCTTTCAGTAGAGCATCCCTGAAACAACCTGTTGATCTTGGCAGTGAGAATGGCCAGAAATGAGCTCCCAGAATAATGACAAGTGCTGGGATACAAGATGAGAAGACATATAGGTGATTCTGGAAAAAAAATAACTGCTTTCAGTCAGACTTCCTTGATTGTTCTTATCTGGCAAACCTGGAAGAAGTAACAATGCAAGGAGCACCACAAAAAGCAGGCAGTGACAGAAGCCTTAGAGAGACACGGAAGACAAAATCTTGGACACAGCCAGCAAGGTGTGGAAATACCACTTTTATCAACGTATGTTCAGGTTCAAAGAGACTAAAGGCTCTGATACTGACACTTCGAAATTCTGAGTAAAAATGGGAAATGTGCAAGTTGTGGTGAGATTTTTTCAGGAGCAACATGCAGAGAAGGCTTGTGGAATAATAAACTTAACTTTCTAGAAGATCTAATGGGGAGGCAATTTTAGCATCGAGAGGTGACTAAATATATCCTTCTGCTTCTTGGCAAATGAAATAGCTATTTTGTCCATAAGCTTTGCTCCTTAAAATTGCTACTTGATTTACAGCTGTTAAGTCATTTTAAGGACTTGATTAATCATTTACTCTTGGCAGGCAGAGTTATGTCTGCTAAAAATAAGAAACAGTGTCTTGTGTCTTAATCAGTTAAATGGGGACCATGGCCAAACAGGAGATTCTGGCAAACTTCCTTCACACATACATGTACGATGTGTGTTGGAGGCAAATATCTGAATACTTGCTGCAACATGCTTGGTTAGTGAAGCTAATTATTAAAAGGAAGCTGAACCCCACCAAAATTTAGTGCCATGACTGCTCACGGAAACTGTGTGAGAAGAAAACATTTAGGCGTGGATGTGTTTAGCAAAGCTCTTCTCTGTGCACTAAAAGATGTACAAGTGCCGTGGTTTGGCCCAGCTAGCACAGCAACACCATGACAGTCTCTCGCTTGGTGCCCCATTCACCCTCAACCTCTTTAGGATGGCAGAGGACCCAGCAAAATGGGAGTAAAAAGATAAGCAAGGTTGTTGTGGATTAAGATAAGGACAGGGAGGGCTCCTTGACAATTACGGTTCTGGGCAAAACAGACTCCAGTACTCGACTTAGAGAGGAAAGTAGGAAAGTTTATTCTACAGGAAACAGAATGGAATAAAAGCAAAAAGGGAATAGGATGATGTGAAAATTACAACCAGCACTGTAAGATCTCCCTCCCCCATCCCTCCTTTCTTCCCGGGCCCAGCTCACTGCTCCCGATATCTCTACCTCCTCCCTCCACAACAGCTCAGGGGGGCAGGGAGTGGGGAATGTGGTCAGTCTCTCACAGATGGGCTCTGCTGCTTCTCTCTTCTCAGATAAGGACGACACCTGGCATTCTTCCCCTGCTCCAACACGGGGTTCCTCCCCCGGAACACAGTCCTTAACAAACTTCTCTGGTGTGGGTTCTTCATTACGGTTGTAGTATCAGCAGTTATAGGGTCCCTCCACTGCGACATGGCCTCTTTTGGGCATAAGTTTAATGATCTGCTTTGTCTTGGGTTCCTTCCCACAGTTACAGCTGTGGATATTGGATCCCTTTCTTTGGACATGGCCTGCTCTGGCCATAATGATAAAGCTTCCCTTCCTCGGGACACGGCCTGCTCCGGCCATAGTTTTAAAGAAGAAAATCGCTGCCTCTGGCTCGGGGTCGGTAGTGAAGTGATTGGGTCCCTCCCACAGGACACGGCCTCCTCCGGCCATAGTCACTGTCAGGGCCTTTAATGAAGTGAATCGCTGCCTGTGGTCTGGGGCCAGCTTTAGAAAAATGAGTCTCTGCCCCTGACATGGGCTCATTATCAAAATGAGTCTCTACCACTGATGCAGAGTCTTTAAAGAAATGAAAATAAATCTTTGCTTCACCAGTTCTCTCCATAGAATGCAGGGGAGTCTCTGCTCTAGCACACCTCCTCCTTTCTTTCCTCACTGACCTTGGAGTCCGTATGGTTGTTTCTCTCACTGTTCCTACTCCTTGCACCACCATCAGCCAGAAGAAGAAGGGGTATAAGAAGCAACGGGAAGAAGAAGAAGGAAGAACCCTCCTCTTCCAGCTTCTTCTTAAAAAGTGATTGTGGAAGCGTCTAATTGGCTCAGCCGCAACAATGGGTCTGGCTCAGAGCTGGGGAGAGCTGTGAGCAACTTCTTACAGGAGCCATCTTTACAGCCCCTTTCCCCTTACGAGAAAAGGCTGTCATGTCAAACCATGACAATAACTAGCAAATGATATCAGTATTTTTTTTTCTGTAGAAATTGATGCAACAAAATTGATCTGGACTAAAATGTGAATCAAGTGTGCCTAAGATAGATCTAAGTCAGACTTTAAATGCTGTATGTCTGAACATGCTGCTTAGAACTTCTCCCACTTTCCTATGATGAAATCTTTGCAAGAAATAAACTGCGCAAGTGCTGTATTTCACTTTTACACTTGCAGGCGCTCTGCTATTTTGCATACTTTATATAGGTTATTTTAGTAGCCTGTAAGAATAGAATATTACAGGTAAATACTAAAGTGATGGGATCAAGACAATTACACAGTCAAACACTTTCTCACTTCTCATGCCATGATACCTTGTCTGTGAGCACTAAATCCATTACAATTTAAGCAAATAGAATAGAAATTCCTTCTATGATGAGTTATCCTGTTAAACCTAAGAGTTACTTTCAAGATTTAAGTGATTAGCAAAATATCATCATTGTAATGGAAAAAAACATTAGGTTAATTCTGAAATACCTAATTATAATTCTTTCTTTATTTAAACAAAAAGTAAAAAGACAATAAAATCTTTGGGAACTTTAGTGATCTAGAAAGTTACTAAAGAGTACTGTAGACAATTAATTTTAAGCAGTTCATAGTCACAGTCTTGACAGGGGACTAGAAGAGGAAAAGATTATATGAATCATAGAATCATAGAAGGGTAGGGTTGGAAGAGACCTTTAGAGATCATCTAGTCCAATCTCCCTGCAGAAGCAGGTTGCATAGGAACATGTCCAGGTGGGTCTTGAAGACCTCCAAGGAAGGAGACTCCACACTCGTCCTGGGCAGCCTGTGCCAGGGCTCCCTCACCTGAACAGTGAAATAATTTTTTCTTATATTTAAGTGGAACTTCTCATGTTCCAGCTTCATCCCATTACTCCTTGTCCTGTTGCTAGCTACTATAGAAAAAAGGGATGTCCCAACCTCCTGACACCCACCCTTTAGATACTTGTAAATATTAATAAGATCTCCCCTCAGTCTCCTCCAGACTAAACAGCCCCAGTTCCCACAGCCTTTCCTCATATGAAAGATATTCCATTCCCCTGATCATCTTGGTGGCCCTGTGCTGGACTCTCTCCAGCACTTCCCTGTTCCTCTTGAGCTGAGGAGCCCAGAAATTGGACACAGGACTCCAGATGAGGCCTCACCAGGGCAGAGCAGAGGGGGAGCAGAATCTCCCTTGACCTGCCGGCCACACTCTTCTTGATGCATCCCAAGATGCCATTGGCCTTCTTGGCCACGAGGGCACATTGCTGGCTCATGGTTAGTTTATTATCAATCAGGACTCCCAGGTCTCTCTCTGCAGAGCTACTCTCCAGCAGTTCGATCCCCAGTCTGTACTGGTGCATGGGGTTGTTCCTTCCCAGATGCAGGACTCTGCACTTGTCCTCGTTGAACCTCATGAGATTCCTCTCTGCCCAATTCTCAAGCAGGTCGAGATCCCGCTGAATGGCAGCACAGCCTTCTGGGGAATCAGCCAGTCCTCCTAGTTGGATGTCATCAGCCAACTTGCTGAGGGTACATTCTGTCTCCTCATCCAGGTTGCTGACAAAAATGTTGAACAAGACTGGCCCCAGAACTGATCCCCGCGGAACTCCACTGACCACAGGCCTCCAACTCGATTCTGTGCCATTGATCACCACCCTCTGGGCTCTGTCATTCAGCCAGCTCTTGATCCACCTCACTGTCCACTCATCCAAGCCACACTGCTTGAGCTTTCTGATGAGGATGTTGTGGGAGACAGTGTCAAAAGCCTTGTTGAGGTCAAGGTAGATGACATCTGCTACTCTCCCCTCATCTAGTCAGCTGGTTATGCACTCATAGAAGGCTCTCAGGTTTTTCAAACAGGATTTCCCCTTGGTGAAGCCAAGGGGAATACTCAGTTAATAATGCTCAGTTAGAATTTCGTTTTATAGTTAACTTCTTTTACCTTTCATCCTTTTCCCGTGTACCTCTGAGGAGAATTCAGCTCCATCTCCTCTATATCTTCCCATTACCTAGCTGTAGTCAGCAATCATCATACTTCTTTTCTCCAAACTGAACAAACCCACTCATCTCTATCTCAGTGCTCTTCAAAACCTTCTTTATCTTCATGGCCTTCTGGTGGCCTCACTTCAGTATATCAATGTCTGTTTTTTGCAGTGGGAAGGCTGGAATTGGACACAGTACTCCTGACATGCTTTCAGTTTCTGAATACAGAGTAATCACCTCTCTCCACCCCCTGGTTGCACTCATTCACCAATAGACCCCTGTGCTATCATCCTTCCTTCCTAGAAAGACACACTGCTCATCATGTCCATCACACTGTTCACTAGGATCCTTAGGTAGCTACAGGATAGTGTTTATATGACAAGGAAGACTGATGACTTGGTAACCAGAAGCTGAAAAATGTCAGTAAGATAGTCTTGCACAAAACCATGGTGATGAAACCATACAAGTGTATATCAAAATAATATGTACATAAAGAGGTTTTCTGTGTCTGGATGAAATATGTACCTAAATGTGTATCTAGGTGTCTGTTAAATATATGCATTATGTGTAGATGTGCAAAATTAAACTGTTAGATTTATACAGTAAAAATCTTCCTGTGAGATCTAAGCAAAATAATTACTGTATATTTTAAACGAAGCTGCATATAATTCTTTATTTCCATTACTTTTATTTTTTCCTGTGGAAATACTCTATGTAAACTTAATCTGTTACCAAAATCAGTATCCTAATTTCACCAGAACACCCCACCTTTATACTCCTATCAGCAAGAGGGAATTTATTTTATTGATCAGTCTACTAGGAAAAAAAAAAAAAATTAATCTTAATGTAAACCTAAAAAAGGTATTTCCCCAATACATGTTGTATATTTCCATTCTCATTCAATTTGTGAGTCCTTTTAAAGATTTAATCTAAATACTGATTTGTAGGAAACTATTTCCATAAAAGTACCACACACAAATGGTTAATTCAAATTACAACTTTCCCCTTTTTTCTAATGGAGCAAACAGCCAAACCCTATTGCAGTGAACTGTTTGATACCATAATTTTTTATCCTAGCCCAGGGATAGTGTTACAGTGAGGTTAGATTTTGTCTTCAACAAATTTATTTCCACAATTGGAGTTGGAACTCTGTATTGTCACACTGATGATGTTCTTTCAAAATGCACATTAAATCCCAATGACTTTTAGAGAATTTACAAGAGAACTAATTTGGAAAATTTTACACTGATCTACTTGGATGGATCTCATGGGATATGATTCTAGAAGACAGAAGTGCCCATGAGAGCTGGTCAGTCTTCAAGCACCACTTCCTCCAAGCCCAGGATCTGTGTGTCCCAATGCGCAAGAAAGGAGGAAAAGGAGGTAGGAGGCCTCCATGGATGAGCAAGGATCTGCTGGGAAAACTCAGGCAGAAAGCAGCCATCTATGAGAGGTGGAAACAGGAGCTGGCTTCTTGGGAGGAGTATAGGAACATTGCCAGGGCATGCAGGGGTGCAACTAGGAAGGCTAGAGCCCTTCTAGAATTAAATTTAGCCAGGGATATTAAGGACAGTAATAAGGCATTTTTCAAGTACATCAGCAGCAGAAGGATGATGAGGGGGAATGTGGTCCCACTGCTAAACACAGAGGCTGCCCTAGTGACCGAGGATGCAGAGAAGGCTGAAGTAATGAATGCCTTCTTTGCTTCAGTCTTTACAGCCAAGTCCGGCTCTGAGGACGCCCAGTCCAGCAAGGATAACAGGATGGCCAGGACAGCCGAGGACTTGCCCTGGGTGGAAGAGGAAGAGGTTAAAGACTTGTTGGCCAAGCTTAAGGCTCATAAGTCAATCGGTCCTGATGGGATGCATCCTAGAGTGCTGAGGAAGCTGGCTGATGTGATTGCAAAGCCTCTCTCCATCATTTTTGAACAATCAGAGAGGATAGGAGAGGTGCCTGAGGACTGGAAAAAGGCCAATGTCACTCCAGTCTTCAGAAAGGGCAGGAAGAACAACCCAGGAAACTACAGGCCGGTCAGCCTCATCCCCATCCCTGGAAAGCTGATGGAACAACTCATCCTGAATGTTATCACTGAACAGGTGAAGGAAAAGATGGTTATCAGGGGGAGTCAACATGGATTTACCAAGGGGAAATCCTGTTTGAAAAACCTGATAGCCTTCTATGAGTGCATAATCAGCTGGATAGACAAAGGGAGAGCAGCAGAGCCTTGACTTCAGCAAGGCTTTTGACACCGTTTCCCATAACATCCTCATCAGAAAGCTCTAGCAGTGTGGCTTGGATGGGTGGACAGTGAGGTGGATCAAGAGCTGGCTGAATGACAGAGCCCAGAGGGTGGTGATCAATGGCATAGAATCGAGTTGGAGGCCTGTGGCCAGTGGAGTTCCTCAGGGATCGGTTCTGGGCCAGTCTTGTTCAACATTTTTGTCAGCAACCTGGATGAGGAGACAGAGTGTACCCTCAGCAAGTTGGCTGATGACATCCAACTAGGAGGACTGGCTGATTCCCCAGAAGGCTGTGCTGCCATTCAACGGGATCTAGACCAGCTTGAGAATTGGGTAGAGAGGAACCTCATGAGGTTCAACAAGGACAAGTGCAGAGTCCTGCATCTGGGAAGGAACAACCCCATGCACCAGTACAGGCTGGGGATCGAACTGCTGAAGAGCAGCTCTGCAGAGAGAGACCTGGGAGTCCTGATTGATAATAAACTAACCATGAGCCAGCAATGTGCCCTCGTGGCCAAGAAGGCCAATGGCATCTTGGGATGCATCAAGAAGAGTGTGGCCGGCAGGTCAAGGGAGATTCTGCTCCCCCTCTGCTCTGCCCTGGTGAGGCCTCATCTGGAGTCCTGTGTCCAATTTCTGGGCTCCTCAGCTCAAGAGGAACAGGGAAGTGCTGGAGAGAGTCCAGCACAGGGCCACCAAGATGATCAGGGGAATGGAATATCTTTCATACGAGGAAAGGCTGTGGGAACTGGGGCTGTTTAGTCTGGAGAAGACGAGACTGAGGGGAGATCTTATTAATATTTACAAGTATCTAAAGGGTGGGTGTCAGGAGGTTGGGACATCCCTTTTTTCTATAGTAGCTAGCAACAGGACAAGGGGTAATGGGATGAAGATGTAACATGAGAAGTTCCATAAGAAAAAATAAGAACATAATAAAAAGCTATTTCACTGTTCAGGTGAGGGAGCCCTGGCACAGGCTGCCCAGAGGGGTTGTGGAGTCTCCTTCCTTGGAGGTCTTCAAGACCCACCTGGACATGTTCCTATGCAACCTGATCTAGGTGGAGCTGCTTCTGCAGGGGGAGTTGGACTAGATGATCTCTAAAGGTCTCTTCGAATCCCTACCATTCTATCATTCTATGATTCTATGATTCTATGATTCTATTATTAGGAGTGTAGTCCTCACAGCGGGGTGGCCAAGAACTAGCACAAGCTGCCCAGAGAGGCTGTGGGTTTGCTATCTCTGGGGCTATTCAGGAGTTACCTCTACAAGACCCTGAGCAACCTGATCTACCTTCACAGTTAGCTGTGATTTGAGCAAAGGTTGAATCAGATAGAATCGCAGAAGAGTTTAGGTTGGGGCTGTGCCATTCCCTTTGTTGACAAATACTTCTGTTTGCACCAGGGGATGCTAGAAAAAAAAGGCATGATTTAACAATCTAAACAGCTGTAAGAAGCTTCAAAGATTCACTTATTAGGAGTAAATAGAATGAGTAAAACCCACATATGTTCCTGACACCTAATAAAGTGTAGTCCAGGGAAAATTTCTTCCCAATTACTCTGTAAATGCTCAGTCATTAATTCTACATGGGAAATGTGTCGTGTATGTGCTCGGGCTCACTACACCATCAAGAAACTATGTCAGGAGTAACTTTTTTTTTTGAGTAGTCAGATTCAGTCTTTCTTTTCCTGAACTAAACATGATCACATTTAAAACTGTTTTAGAAAACAAAGTCATCATTATCTTAAATTGAGGGATTAAAGATCAGAGAAGTGTTGGCAATAACACTAAATAAAGGATCAGTCTAAGAAAAAAAACCCCTATCTGATATTTCCTTGTGGTATGGATAACTGAAGACTGCCAAAGGTACTTTCCAGGTCACTTAATTAATTTATTTTTGCAATTAAATTATGGGAAGAAAAACCACTTCTTAGCTTATTGTTAAACCTTCAGCAAGCATGATTGAAAACACAGGACTAAGCACTCTTACAACTGTAGTTGGTATTCACAGCCCAATTACTGACCATTCAATACTTGTTCAATTTCAATAAATTTGGAATCCCTATGGAACATAAAAAATATATTTTTTTTTTAAATTACAATTATTCTACTATTTTAAGATAAATGGATCTGACTGTATTCTTCAGTGTATGCACGGAGGGTCAAGCTTAAGAATCCTGTTGTCTGCTGAAAAATCGGCAGACAACAAAGTGCTTGTCAAGAGTGAAGAAATGGGTCTGAATCATTCCCTAGTGCTACCTCAGGACCATGATAACAGCAAAATCCACCTTAACAGTTGTGCTGAATCAATGACGCTAATTTTAGAAAAAGGAAACAGTCCTCCTGACAGCTACAGGAATAGTCTCTGATGCATTCTTCCAAAGAAATGATTTCAATGTGAAAGGGGAAATGATATATAGGAGCTATAAGTAGCTTTCATAGATTCACAGAACCTCATCAGTCAGAAGACATTTCCAGAGGTCATCCAGTCCAATCTGTACTGAGAGACTGCTGCTTGGGGCCTCACTACTTTGGCTTTCTCAAGCTCCAAGAACGTAGATTCCACAGCTACGTTCTTTGATAAATGTTTATCCTCTTCATGCTATGTATTCAATGGTTCAGTGAGACCCCTGGATCCATTTAGCCAATGTAAATCAGTACCTTTTGAGAGATTGCTGCTTCTTATGTAGCATGATTTCCTATTTGCTCTACTGGGTTTCAAGCTGTTGATGCTGTGTGCATTCTTGGGATCCTCTGTGGTCACTATTTCCTCTAGTATCACCCAATCAAATTAACTCAAAGAGAATAAGACAAGAAAAAAATCAGTCGAGAATATGTTGCATTGGTCACTCTGTGAAAAGAGGACTAGTTTGTTTGTAGTTTCATGTAAATACTCTGGTAGTCTATTTTAAATTTATGCATCTGACCAAATTAGCTACATTTCTCAAAGTTACTGCTATGTACAGTTATAAACATTTCCCTTAGTCATAAGTCTACAGTATTAAAAAAGCAAACATGTTGTTTCAAGATCTAGGAAAACTATGCCTGCTTTCCTCTAGAGAAGTTAATTCTTTGCAATTTTAAAGGTTCCTGCAAGCATCAATTGACCACAATGATAGATATTATTATTCAGCATCTCTTCAAATGGAAACGTTTGTAAGCAAACAATAGATACCTGTATCATTGACAACTTTTAATGTAGTGTTTTTTAATGCTTCGGCGAACTCTGGACAACATGTGCTTGGTGGCTGCTGCAATTTGTGAATCTTTGTCAGTGTTTACAGTTTAACAAATCTACCATTAAGGTCAAATAGAGCAAGATTCCACCCAAATTTTTGTAGTAATTTCCTTTGTGAGTCCACATAGTTCCAGACACCTCCTCCGCACACAAATAGCTAATTAATTCTAGACAGTATGCCTGAAAGACTCCCCTGCCAGGCACACTGTCAGCCATGGCAAAACCACACCTATCAAATGGCTTAGGTGGCATTCCTGGGCAGGGTCAGATAAGTATGTGTTGTAAAACATTTGGCAGAGCACAACATTAAACAGTGCTTCAGTAACCACTGGAAATAGAATCTCACTACTTTTACTGTCCATTTTAACTTGGTTGTATTAAACAAGAGTGTCTCAAGTTATGCTGCAACAAACAGTATGTGAACTGACAATATGCTAGATTAAGACTTTGTCTCTCCTATCACGCTGCCAGCATTTTTCTGCCTGTCAGTGTTGACAATTGCTCAAACCTGGATAGAAGACATGTTGGAGAACTTGCCCGTACCAATATGGGAAAAATGGTCTAAATTGTTAATACATCTGCACAAAAAAAGTGCTGGCTGGCATGTTGAGGTATTTTGTGTCCTCCTATTGCCTTCTATTTTAGTATGTCTCCTACAGTGCAGGTAGAGGTCAGAATTACAGCCTCAGCTACTTCTCTTTGTCTTTACAGCCCACTCTGAACTGTGGAAGCCTTAATTCACAGTTCTATTAGAGATTACAGGCACAGTTACTGCCAGAAGATTGCAGAGAGGTAATACAGAGTAGTGCAGTCTTATATGGAGTCAGGTTGGTTTGGCAGCACTGACAGTACAGCACCAAAGGGTTTCCCAACCGATGGCCATGGTTTAGCTATTGGATCACTTAATGCTTCTGCATCTGGGTTTAAGCATCACTTTAAAGCATATGCCAGACTATGCATGAATCATGAGCTACGCTGTCTTTTAAAGATCATCTGAGACATTCACAAATAAATAAACACACCATACATCATAAAAGACACCAACATTTGTAAAATTTCTAAGTTACAAGTGCTTCTACATGTGGTCATATTTCCAGCTCCTGCATCTAAAACTGTTCTCAGTGGGGATTTGATCCATGATGTATCATCCTGCACACTATGATTATATGAATGACAGTAGTAATAATAATAAATACATCTGTGAGGTTGCAGATGAACAATATGGCTCCTTTTTCTCCATCAGCTCTGTATGTGTTCCCATTTCAACCACTGTGCCATCTAGAATGCCCACTATTACACCTGCAATCTGAGCAGTGGAAAGTCAATGAGAAATAATAACGGTAGTTTGATCTTGCCTGGCCTGTAAACAAAATATCAAACTGTTATTCTTGTCCCCTGTTGCTTGGTGGTTTAGAGTAATTCCTCTAATTTGTCATATTGATACTGCTGTTACATCCCATTGATCTCATTTGCTGAACATCCATATAATCCATGATTGTCTCCCAATTGACTTAAACTACAACCAGCTCCTTCTCTGGCAGGCTGGGCTTGTAACCTGGTTTCTTTTTAAAAAAAATATTTTGTTGCTTCTGCTTTTCATGGAGGATGTGTCAGATTTTTTACTTGCTGTGGAAAAGCCAAGCCATGAGGTAGAAAGGTAGGAGCATTTCCACAGAGACTGACTCATGAGTGCAGAATACATTTGTTTTGTTCTGAGGATCCTACAGATTCACACAGCATGACAGCAGTTATTTGACTCCGGTAAGTGTTGCTCAACATTATCTGGCTGAAAGTGATGCATTTGCCTTAAATAGGTATCTTTGGGCCTCCATTGCTACACAAAAAACCCATAGGGCTTGTAATTTAGCAATTTGTGGAGGGAAGTTATTTGTATCACCTAAGTGCAGGTGCCAGATTTGCAGGAATAAATATATGGGTTAGTGTCTACAGCCTGTCTATATAACCAAAGAAGAGAGACAAAGGATTCTTCCAAAATGCCTCTGACCCAGCTACCTTCTGAATTAACTGTTGCAAGTTACTCCATCAGAACAGCTGTCTGAAGTGTTGCAGTGAGTGCTTATCCACTCAGATGACTATTTCATGATGCCAGTCCCTAGCTGAATGAGCCAAGTGGAAATCATTGTTTCACTGGTGATGAGGTGGAAAATATGAGAATGTTGTCACAGAAGAACTATGGGCAGCTTTTTGCAGCAAGTGAGGAAACAATCTGTGTCCTTGTTACAAATCTATTGTGGAAAACAAATGTCACTCGTGTCTTCTCCATGAATTTGGATTAAATGCATCATTTGAGTAAAGAGAAATGGTTATATCGATGAAAGAGCACTTACTTTTCTGAGTTCAATTCGTCTTGCTTTTTGTGTCTAAAGCAGATACAATGCCATCTACTAAAAGAGTTTTAGGACTACTCAGACAACAATCATTCCTGATTTCTAATTTCTGATTTCTGTGTATTTCCTGTCTCAACCAGAATGACAGAACTTTTCAAAGACTGTAAGATCAATCATTTTTTCACTGTGAACAAATAATTTTTAATAAGATCTGACTGAGCATAAATAGAAATGGAAATATTACCTTTGATTTCTGTAAGTTCAAACTGCAAAGAAACAGGTTTTAAAGATAATGTTTTCTTCTGACACAACATTTCCTCCTAGAAACTGAGTATCCATGCAAATCTCCCCTAATTCAGAGTATTTACCCACTGGCATAACTCAGTACACGTGAGCAGGTTCTCTGGCAACCGCAACGACACTTCGGAGCTTCAAGTTTCGCTTGTGTCAAATGTCTTGCTGAGGTGATGGACTGTGCTTGCAAAAAGATTTTGACATCTGCAGTTTCCATTTTCGACACGAGGTGGCTGCAGAAAGCTAGTGTTTGATTTAAGCTGGGCTTCACCCTGCATCCCTCAGTTTTGCTCGTCTTACAGAGGGACAGACATAATCCCTTCAGGACTGGTATATGAATCCCTCCCTCCCGTCACACTGTCACGACACCCCCAATGCCAGTCTAACTTTTCAACTGTATTTACATTCACTAGGTCACCTTGTAGCTTTGGACTTTATTCTTTGTACTCATTGCCCCGTTGAGCATCCCTTATTTTTTTCTCTCAGCGAGTTTAGAGATAAGTTAAATTTTAGGAGATAAACTGTATTATAGATAGGCACACAAAACTCCACCATATACATGAAATAAAAAGCTTTTGTTCAATACTGAACTTTGTACTAATTCATTTCCAAGGGAGAAAGATACTTGAATATCATAATAGGAAATACACTAAGTTAACATATATATTTTCTTCCTTGGTTGTGGTGACAACTTCTTCATCAGTTACATTTTCTTGGCCATATCTTCTTACACATGTTCTAATTGCCACCCGAAAAAGATGGCTGCCTGGCTGACCATGACTATGGAGTCTCAGAAACCTCTTTTGTTAAATGATTTTTCACCTCAAGTTCCACTGGCGTAATCTATGGAAAACATCACACTGTCAGAGTAAAAGATTGCATTTTATGGCCTTTTTTCTCTGAATCACATTGAACATATAGTGCAATCTGATATCAGATTAATGAGTCATTAGGAAATGGTTTGTCCACTTCAGGTGTGTGTGCAAACATGTCTACTGGTAACTAGAAAGTAATTACATACATACATGCACATACATATTTGTATATGTCAAGTGGTCACAGAGTGAACAACTGTCTTGTGTTTTTTCATGGAAGAGCACCTGGCATTGGTGTATATTTTGCCACCTTACAGACTGATCTGGAAAGACAGTCTCTTATGACTTCAATCCTGTTAACTTTTCTTATATTTAATTTCATCTATATAAGTGTTACTCCAAATGACAGCATTTTCTGTTTTTTCATCAAGTCTTTTCAGGGACGCCTTTGTCTTCCCTTCATTGAATGCAAAGGGAGCTCAGGTAATCAAAGTCTAGATGGTTAAACTCAGGTAAGATAACACCCACATGAGATGTAAAGACGATAAATTTTAAACTTAGACTTATTTATAAGCTGAAAGGAAACAAATGAATAGGTTGTTTTCGATGTTACTCATCTTCCCTGGAGAAAAAAATGATTATTATGAGAAGTCAGTGAGAAGGTAATTCTCAAATATTCGTCTAGCTGAAATAGTTATTTTTATAGCAAGGTTTACAGCCTCCTACAATCCACACAGGAAGAATTGTTTATTTCACCACATTGTAACCATCACTATTTCATCTGTAATCTTGCATCAAGTAGCAGATAAACCTTTAGTTAACTCCCTCTATTCAAAATGCTCATTTCTACCCACCAGAACACTGCTTAGAGGAAAGGCAACCTGAGACTTACTTAGGCTTTAGTAACCATATAATGCTTAGATGAGTCAGAATTTAATGATGAATACTCTGAGAATACTCTCCTCCACTGTTATTGAGATGTCCCCACATAACTTATGATGTTCTGTATTTAGGTATTTGAAACTAGAAATTAAATTTTCCATGGTCACAGAATGTTTTTTATGTTTCCTAGTTAAGTAAATATCTCATGAGTTATATTTTTGGCTTTAATGGGTCTAGGAAGTGAATTTTACCATCATCCCACAGGCATTTCAAGCCATTTTAATTCTACTAGTACCATATTTACACCAGTTAGGAAAATATATGTTTTGACATGGCCAAGATGGCTTTTCTTTCCTGCCATGCTTCAGTTCTGTTAGGTAGCTGACTGAGGTAAGGACAATTGAAGGTGTGGTGCTGGTAGGGCCCTTTCCTGACCTCCTTTAAACTGGGGAGTGAATGATTGCAGTGGAATAGATGTGGTTACAGCAGTGTGAGAACATTGATATCATCAGATGATTTCAGTATCAGCTCTGAAGACTTACTCTAAAAATGTTAGGAAGTGCTTTTGAGACAGCTGAGGTACTGAAGAAATTAAAAAGGTCATTTCAGAACAGGATAATAATCCTACTTAGCACAGACACCCATATGAAATCTGAATACCTTTGTGTTTTAGACATTTTTTTCCCCAGACTATCATATTTCTACTAGTTACTACAGACCACTATGGCCTATTTATCCTACAAACATATAGTAAAGTTGAGATTATTGTTTACTGGAAAATATTTATTTAGTAAAGAACACTTTTTTTCTATTAGTGTGGCAGTGATAACAAATCATTAAAAAATACAGTTTTACATGTAATATCCTAGGAGCTCTTGTATTATACCAGTTCTGTCATCCTCATTGTTTGTAGGGTCTCCACCCCCAGGTAGACTTGGAGTGAAAAGAATAATTGCTGAAAATCAGGGGATGGGAAAATCCATCACAGAAAGAGAAGAAAAAAGATTGGGACTATTTTACCTGGGAGAGACTGGAAAAGGCATGATTTGTATATAGGGTACACAGAAAAGAGATTAGAAATGTCTCTGTCTCTCCCTGTGCAAGTACAATTGCTTAATTTCAATATCTGGGAACAAAAGAGGTTTCCATCTGGAATAACACAGGAATGTTAAATCTATTTCCAAAATTTATTTCAAGATATAGGTCCAATATAGTAACTTACACTGTACTGGACTGTACATATCCTTTTGTGTGATTTTGCCTTTGTTTATCTATTTAAAACATTCAGGACAGATGAATTTACAAGTTTGGAGGCAAGTTCCCTGTTTTGGGATGCACTTTCTTTTTGTCTACTCAGAAAAGGGAAATACTAGAAATGAGTCATCTGATACAATATTCACTTTCTAAAGCACTTCTATAAAGACAAACATTTCCTCCATACTAAAGAGATATAAGCATGAGAAATCACACTGCCTCTCCATATATAGGCAGTGCAGTATGCAGCTTCAGAGGATTTTCCAAAGGCATCCGGAATTGCCTGGAGGTGTGTAGAAGCTGCATAGAAAATAGCAGCTACAGATCATTTCAAGAGAAATATTAGTTCAACTGCAACCAATTTCCTGCCCTTTGCCATGAGAGACTATTTTGCGTGAGCATATTTTTAACTTGGGTTATTATTTCTTTACTATGTTGTGATAGCTACAGGAGCACTGTTTTCAGTTTGTCAAAGCAAGCTTTAACTTGGAAAAATGAACTTGTTCACACTGTATGTAAAGGCAGAAATAATATTGCTGCCCTTTATTTCAGAAACAAAAATATAGCAAAAGTCATATTGAAAGCACTAGAGCAAAACATTATGAAACTAAAGTCTTTGTGACTGATAAGAAAAACATAAAGACCATCTGCCTGCCAGCTTCTGTGGAAGATATAACACATTGTGTTAATCACTCTAGGAAGTCCCAGCTTAAATGAAAGCCCTCCAGTCAAGACAAGACTTAGCATGTAGGGGACAAGGGGGAACTTGCAATGATTGCTTCTTTGGCCCTGAGCCTTTGCTGCTGACAGTTGTTGAGGGTCTCAGATCTTCATATCTACAGTTTCTGACCTTGGTGTTTTGCCTCTGGAAGCAAATTAAACCACAACACAACTCTACAGCATTGTACCCAAACCATACCAGGAGGTTAGGTAACACCCCAGCTGGTGGGTATGAATGCCAGTAGCAACCATGACCTTCACAAAGAGTTTCCCAGTGTCCTGGCAGGAACAATCAGAGCTATGTCTGAGAGAAAGCATGGCAGTGTAAAAGCCAGAAAACACTGCAAGGTTGGAAGAACTGGTATGCCTATTTGCTTTCAGTTATAGTGCAAAGGAAAGGGAATGGAATAAGATCTTCAAGGTAGAGATTAAATAGCGGTTGAAGATACTTTTAAAAATGAATGAGTAGAACTAACCCATGAATTTCAACGTCCAAATATTGCAGAACCATAACAACACAGAAAAGATTTTACTCTTGAAAAACCCAAACCAATTTTGAGATGATTGACACACAAAGTTTGCAACAAATGAGATGAATTTTAAAATTGAAAGACAAATGGAATCCTTTACCAGACATCACAGTTCATTCCTTCATTGAGTTCACTACTGATCAGAATCACAACTATATTAACTGAGAAAGTTTACTGTTAATTTTATTCAGCTGCATTAAATATCCAGTGAAGTCAATTGGTCTGTAGAGCTTGGGGACTGAACCTGAAAGGTTATTCCATTTACAAGAAGCAAATGCTATCAGTAATTGAATGGCTTTAGGGCAAAGACTAATCTCAAAGAAGATATTGAGTGAGCAAAGAAACTGTGAGAAGGGAAAAACATATTTAGCAATAAATTTAGTTGTATTTTAGATGTCGGGATCATTAAGGATGAAATGAGAAAAAAAAATCAAGTAGATTCAGATGTTGTAAAAAATTAAGAGTAATATCAGGTAGTTGTTGAGATATATAGACAAAAAATGAGAGAATCAGCAAGTTCATTGTGTATAATTGCCTTCACCATAACTGCATAATGTAGGCATGACTTAAACTACTAAGTCAGTGTCTTGTCTCAGATTTCCAGGGAGCTGATGATGTCACATATATGGGAAAGGCAGAATCACAAAGAGAGCAGACAGCACAGAAATGGAAATGACCACAGTTGTGAAGCTTGTGGGCTCAACTTAGATAATCTCTCTTACAGAAAGGAAATGACATCTACAGTTCTGCCTGAAGGCAGCCAGTATATCTGGGTACATCTGAGGCATGTCACTTGCTTTCTTTGGCAGAAGATAGAAATATTTTTGGATGTGAAGAAACTGATTAGAAATTACACCATCATCTTTTAGATTTGTACGAATAGTTTAGGCAATGCTAAATTTATTTTACTGAATCAATGGTATGTATAAGAGGAATTAAGGGAAAGTGTAATTTGTATTCGATTTGCTAATCAGCAAACAAAACTGAGGACTCGTTTAAAGTTTCTAGTGCAATTTTTCCATGTTACTCCAGTGAAAAATATGACCTGCAAATCCATAAAGAAAATGTATCTACTGCTATAATACAAGGAAGTAGGATTGTCTCCAGTAGCATAATCCATTTACAAGACATCTCAGAAGTAAATCATAGAATGGTAGGGTCGGAAGGGACCTTTAGAGATCATCTAGACCAACTCCCCTGCAGAAGCAGGTCAACCTAGATCACGTTGCATAGGAACATGTTCAGGTGGGTCCTGAAGACCTCCAAGGAAGGAAACTCCACAACCTCCCTGGGTAGCCTGTGCCAGTGCTCTGTTACCCTCACAGCGCAATAGTATTTTTCTCATGTTTAAATGGAACTTTTTGTTTTCCAGCTTCATCCCATTCCAATACTATCTGTATTAAACAGATAGTGTATTATAACATATGTTAAGACTGGTAATTCATGTCACTACTAGTTTGTATAAATCAGAGGCTCAGATCAGAAATTATTATTTCATTTATATCTTATAATACCTGGCATTATAGCAGTTTCAGGACTGTTAATTTATAAATTGCACACATATAAAGGGAACACATATGAGATGTAGAGCACACAACCTGATTTGCAAAGATTGACCTGTGGTTAGAAATATATTCTTCTGGAAAACTCTTGTATTTGACAGATATCTTTCCCCGTACTTTCCTTTATAGTTCCACTCAGCAAATTTGATGCAATGTATAGACTTAATAAATACTTCTCTAAGTTTAATATTACTTTATTTAGGTTCTTCCAGTTAAGTGGTTGCTATCTCCTCTTTTTCAATTAGCATTGACAAGAGCTGACTTTTCAGAGCAGAAAGGTTGATGTCCAAATAGCAAATAAAAGCAGCAATAGCTATGCAAACTGCAACCTCTGACCCATTCAAAGCAGTAAAAGACAACAGTCATCTGAAGCAAGGAAGTTTCTAATGAATCTCTTTTGCACTGAATCTTCATCCTCTTCTGGGGAAGAAGCTGGCAGTTAAAAACATAAATGAGGATTAAAAAAACTGAAAGAAAAAACAAACCTTGTTTTCCATAAAATATACTAACTATACTCAAGACTGATATCTGTCAATTTTGTGGAGATTAATGATGCCTTACACAGAGCAAACTCTGTCATGGGGAGCAAAACTCTGTAAATGCCTTTAAAACATGTTTATTTTTTTTAAATTGAGGTGATGACCTACTCACACACTGTACTATATTTGTCATAAAGTAAATACTACTACATATTTATAATGTATTTATATATTATATACTTATATGGGATATATTAAACTTATTAAATGTATCATTGCATTTGCTATATACTTAGACACTGTGTACGTGTTATACAATTCATATTTTTTTCCAACTGTATATGTACTTATTTCACTGGAAAAAGTACAGAATTTTGTGTCAGTATATGATATTCATTAATTTATTAAATATTAAATCCTTTTTTTAGAGTATAACTTGTTAAAAAAAGAGTTGTGATCAATTTTTCCATGTTGTTTAATTGCATGATTACAGATTTGTTTTAGGCTTATGAATATTATTGTCTTTTTGTGTCTTTCCTTTAAAATATCAACACGAGATATTTATTTTCTGAACAGATTCCATCTTGACCTTTCCTTTCCCCGAGATTAATACTCTTGACTCCTGAAGCATTTGAAAATTCTGGCAATTCTCCAATCGATATGTTGAAAGGATTTTCTTATTAGCATCGTATTCATGTTTCTCGATCAGATATTTCATGCCAAGCATACAATTAATAGTTTGCCAAAACATAAGTTCAGTGAGATAGCATCTCAATTTTACATACAAAATATATAAATGTATATTTATATAATATATGTATTTACATACACAGAAATTTATAAACACTATATATTTATATTTATTTATTATGTATTTATCCATACAGAAGCTTTTCTGGATTCATATTCTGCCCCTTTCCCCCACCGCCCCTTTCCTTTCTCCCATAGCTTAGTGAACGAACAAGAAAATTCTAATGGAAATAAAGGTTTCCCTACTGCCAAAAGTGAATATAAAACTTATGGCCATGCACAATAAAAATTAGCTTCCTACTTTAATAGAAAGTTTTAGATGATAAGGAAAACATGTCTGACAATATGAAGCTTGGAGCAGGAGGATGTTATTCTGAAACACTATAATAATTTATTTTCAAATGACAAACCTCTTCTCTCCAGAATCATGAAAGTGGCTGTACTTGGATTGTGGAAAGACATGATGCATTTTGGAATAGGCTTTTTATTCAGAACATTTCTTCTGCAATTTGCCTTGATTACAGCTAAACACATTACAGCTAAACCTTGTGTTTCAGTTCTATCAAAGCACATTCTTTGCAGAACATACGGGGAAAAGCTAAGGAATTAAAAAACCCCAAACAACTGCATGTTCATATCTGCTTACAATAACATTGTCCATGTTTAAGGGATGAGTATCCATGCCAGCTCTCCAAATTCATCACAAGCATCAATGTGTCAGGACTTTGTTTCAGGTACAAAGCTGCAGATAAAGACCTCCCAATTCCAATATCTAACTAGTTCTGACACCACAGGTAAAGGCATCAAGCTAAGTTTGGAGCAAAGCAGAAAACCTGTTGGACTATTATTGTGGTTTGTTTTTATTTTTTTTCCCCTCACATTTATCTTCACAACAATATGACTTTGACAATTCTTGCATTAGCTGGTCCCCCCCATAGTCACCACTCATGCTGGCGACTGGATGCTCCAATCAGTGCTGTGCTGGCTACTTTTATCATCAAAATGTGTAAGAAAGAAGTCAGGGAGACATGGAATGCTTTTCTGAATCCCAGCAAATTGTCCCTGTAGCCAGACAGTAACAGAGACTTTTAAAAGTCAGGTTTATCTGCAGAACTGGTGAAGAAAGTATTGTAATTTGATGGACATTTTGTATAAAACTATAGGTAATTTTCCATGTACCCTTCTGACTCTGGCTTCTTCTCTCTTCTTTATGGTAGTTGATTGTCTAAGCTGTATGTATCATTTTAGTTACTAAAACAGTGACTCAGTTTATAATCAGGATCAAGTGTCGCCAGCTTGGAGATATCTTTTAAACTCAGTCTGGATTTACAAATACAACCAGCCATGTGAGCTGTACAAAACACTTAGATAAAAGCTTTTTAAACAGGTGAATTTGCTTTCCCTTGGCTTTGACTTTGGCCCCAGGGACTTCTTACTGAGAATGACACCTAGCAGGACGATTACTCATGATGAAAGAAAACCTTGTAACCCAGAAGGACTTATCACATACTACATTCATAAAAGTGTTCACCCAAGATAGCTCTGATGTCACAAGTTTCCTGACTTGATGGCTCACCAGGGATTTTCTTGCATCACTGTGCAGGAAAGTCACTCTTTTTCTAGAGGTAGTATATCTCTTTGTTTATGCTCTGTTTTTTTAGTCATCAGCAGTGGATGGATCAGCTCTCACTTCTCACTGGTCAACAGCAATGACTGTGACCACAATGGAAATCTTATTTCCTCATAGTCCTCTCCTTCTCTGATTTTGTTACACAAGATTTCATAATGTTAATGATTTGGGACCTTACCCAGCTTAGATTTCTTTACAGAGATCTGACTTAGATATAAAAAAGTTAAAACTCATTCATACAATAAAACTTGACTAGATATCACATTATTATAAGAAACAGGTGAAATAGAAATTCAAATCCATGTTAAAATGAATTTTATATGGTCTCTTGTCTTTTTTTCACAGGCTTCTTTGAGGGCTCAGGGAAAGGAAACTGATTTCTTGTGGTTAAAATATCTTGAACTTTAAGCTTTTCTCTATGTCTCTTCACAGTCACATGGTACTGGGCAAGTTTCTTGCAACTGGAATAATTTGAGACAGTTTCAATGAAAGAAGGTTTAAAAAACTGAACAAATCTAAAAAACCCAGAGATTAACTTGACTTAACAATGCTTCTGAAATATTTGAGTATGTTGTATTCCCGGAACTCAGATTATCCTCTTGCACTGTTTCAGGTGCAATTATGGAAATAGGAAAAGTTCACCAGGAGTTAACAGTTACTGGCCACCCTAAATCAGAAAATATTATGAATAAGAAAGGGAGTAAATCCACTTGTTTACTTTTCACTGTCAGTCAAGAAGAAGCAGATAATTTGTTCAATGCTCGCATAACTATTTCCTTGATAGCCTCTCACATATTCTCTCAATGCACAGACTTATTGACAAATAGATACAGCATAGGAACTGATTGCAAAACTCTCTGGGACTCTGACAAGAATTAATTAACTTTCTCAGGAAAGTTACTCCTATGGGGTAAATTTTGTCACATTGCAAGAGATGAGTCTTGCAAGTCAAGTGACCTAAAAACACTAATTCAGGTCTTCAAAAATGACTAACCCTGAAATTACATCACGAGCTGGGAAATCTGGAGCTTGAAGATCACCGTGGCTCCCTGGAGCTGGTCTTAATACACAGTCTCAAGGACTTTACAGACAAAAATAAACCATAGTTTTACTAGCAGTCTTGCTTCTAAGTGTCTGTGCCTTGGAGAACTACTGGGTTCTAAAGAGAGAAGAAGTCCTTGCAGTGAAACCTCTTCCTCCTCTCCCTCAACCACATGTTACATGACTGTTTTTGCTACAAATGGAGGTTTACACAAGTGAAAATGTTTCTAAAAAACGAAATAGGTCAAAAAGAAGGCATCCACTGCAAGTGCAGATTGCAGAGGCATAAACTACCTACATTTTATACTGTGCAAAGAAAATAGGCCATTCATACAGGAGACTAAAATTCTTTGTGTTATAATGGCAAGTTATCCAATAAGCTCCTTACCTATTATCCCTAGAGGTTTGCAGGGCCTGTGCACAAGAGCAGCGGCGTGCTCTCCCAACAGTATGGAATGTGCCCTCACAGCACGTCTAAGGCGTAAACGTGCAGGGATCTGTACAAAGCCTGTGTGCCAATAGGTGTCACTGCCGCCTACTTTATGTAGCTTTATACTTCTAGCAAAAGCTATCTGACCTAGCTGTGCTGGGAAAGGTCTGTATGGGGATCCTGTTTTATTTCATACACTCTTGTCTATGCTTTTATATATATGAGCCCGTGGATTTGACAAAGAGCAAGTAAACTGGGGCATCTGCTGGCTCATGCTTCATTAAATAGTTAAAAATAAGTTTTAGGTGTCATGAAACCTTTCAAATTGTTCTATTTGAATTTGCAGGCCTGGCAATTAGCAATACTATCTGCAATACTGGTGATGATCAGAGATAACAGAGATAACAGAGGTGAAAACGAGGAGCTGCAAGCTGCACATGTTGTTCCTATGACTTGGTTGACTGAGATATCTGTTCACCTGCTGTGTTGTTGTGGGCACATGTAACTGAGAGCAGGACTTGGCATGGCTTTTTTGGCAAACCCTGTGCCTGACTCATGCTCTGAGAGAAATAACAGAACGCTCCTCTGCTAAAGCACTGGGAAAAGGCACCTCTTCTACACTGGCCACACCATCTGGAGGCCCCCCTCTGCAGGGAGAAGAATTTTTCAGGGAGTTTTATTCTCTCACCAGTGGTTTGCTTTCCTTTACTTGCCAAATCATTCATCCTTGCCATGTCCTTTCACACTGCGTGCAGCCCCTGCTCGTGCTTCTGCATCTCTGGTTACGTAGCAGGGGAATCACAGAGAATGTTACTATAATTAATTCGTCACTGCAGGATCCTGTCCTGCCTGTGCTTTCATTCTTGGCTAATGACTCAGCCGCTCTTTTATTCCTCCTTATGGCAATCAACATGTTTCAGTGCCTTTACCCCAAATGGTAACGTTTTTGTTGAGGAAATCGAGATGTATCTCTTGCTCAGCGATTCCAGGTAGAACACAAGTGGTTTTGATTTTACTTGCGTAACTAGAAAATCCAAAGAGGTTTTTTGGCATCTTGCATTTCCTGCATCTCTCATGTCCAGCACACATCTGTAACAGCTCACCATCAGGCCTTCAGCACATGGCTCATTGAAAAGCCATGATTGCCAGCTTCTTTTGGCTTAAATCTTTCTCTTCACAGCATAATACAAATACTGATCGGTGCATTGAGTACCTTTGATGGAGCTTGAGGCAAACAAAAGCAATCTCTTATCAGACAGTTCAGTTCTCTGTGGGTATCAGTGTGCAATAACCTCTGTGCCCCTCAAGAGTGGGAAAGTGGAAAATCCCCACAGATGAGACTCTGACCTGAGGAATTTGCCTTGTAAATTACACGGAAAGATCAAATGAGGTGAGGAGGCTTTGGTTTGTCCTTCTACTTTTTTTTTCATTTCCCCACATAATCATATCGCGTGTAACTTGCAAGCTATATATATTTTAAAAAAGTGAAAAATATATGAGGCTTGAAGTCAAGGTTGTTATTTCCAATTCCCCTTTACTCTGTCTTAATTAAAAAATAAATTCTGATAGATTATTAGAATTTAATTCTTGGAGCATGTGAACTGCTAATCTTACATCAAAAGCAGAATATCTCAAACTTAAACTGCCTTAAAAGCTTTGTCATTCCAGTAACAAAAGATGGAGGTACAGACTATCATCACCTTACTCTTCTTCAGGAATCTCGGACATTTCCTGAATTTGGGATCCAGAGAATTTCTCATGAAAACATTGCTCAAGACCTATTTTGCCTAAAAAAAAATCTTGATTTAAGGCAACTTAAAAATATTTGACTGTCTATTGAAGAATTAAAAAGCACTGAGAGTTTTGTAGGTATGTATTGAGAAAGGAGGAAGAGTGAGAACTCTAGCAAGTTGGGTATTGAATTTTTTTAAATAGTAAAAATCAAACTGAATATGGACGAAAACTTAGGTGATAGCTCTCCTTTCTCCTACAGACCCATTTTGTCCTACAAGTGATGACGTCAGAGGAAGCAAGGCTTGCTCAGAAGGCTTATACAGGGCACTCCAGCAGTCCTGGACCCCAGCCATCTCCTCATCACACTGAAACAAGTATTTGTGCTGAGAATGCTGGGAAAGGCATCGTGAGGAGAGTCAGTGGCCTGAGGTCAGGGTAGCACTGCACAAAGCAAGGGGGGCTATAAGCTGTGGCTTCCTGTCATTGTCCTCTCTTTTCTCTTCCACACATATATCTCCATTCACTGCTTGAACAAAATGTCCAAATTATTTGGCTTAGTTGAAATAAATTTTTAGTGAATGAATTGTCATTCTGGCCTCCCCTAAAACAGTTTGAGGGAGAATGTCTTTGCAGTGGCTTTATAGTTGCAATTTGCTAGAGAAGAACTTGCTGTGGCAGAATTAATGGTGTCAGCTAAGATCCTGAGCCAATTTTGGAAACATTCTGATAGACATTTCTGCACTGATCCTGCTGTATCTAGTGAAGAAACTGGTCCCACAGACATAGCTCAAATCCCTGTTGTCTCCTCAAGGCTCTCGGTATGGTCTTGGGACGCTGTGACAGACCCTCATGCTTCAGAACCTGGAACAGACTGGACAGATTGCTTATCTCCGCTGTCACTGGATGGAGAAAATCCCATTTTGTAATCAGAGTGGAACAAAGCTTCTTAGAAAAATATGACCTCTTGAAATCTCTACTACTAATCACCTGGAGAGCAACCATACCCCACGCAAATCGTTTGCCTTTTGTTAGCTTCCTGTAGCATCATTAGTGACCACTTCAGGAGCTTGTTTATCCTTTTCATGTGTAGGACTTCTTTGTTTGAGACACCTCATTTTTATTTTGTTTCATGTGCTGAAAAATATTTGGGCAGGACCGGAGGTGAATGATGCTAGTCATTTCCTATACAACTTGGGGAAATACCTCCCACTCTCTTGACAGGTTTGCCATTTAATCTTAGGGAAGGGAAGGGGAGGGGAGGGGAGGGGAGGGGAGGGGAGGGGAGGGGAGGAGAGGAGAGGAGAGGAGAGGAGAGGAGAGGAGAGGAGAGGAGAGGAGAGGAGAGGAGAGGAGAGGAGAGGAGAGGAGAGGTCCAGGCAGCAATCAATCAGCTAGGTTTGGTTGGGGTGGCTGAGCGAGGAGCCCAGGGTGGCCCCCACACATATGATGGCCCAGGTGGTCAAAGACTGTGCTAGATTATCGAGGAGTCCAAGATGAACCTTCCCAGCTGAGCACTCGCACTTGGCCATAGAGGCAGGAAGTGGACCCAAAAGCCCTCAGGTTGGTCAGATGATGTGATGCAACCTCTGGGGCAAGTAGGCTGAGAAAAAGGAATTTTTTTTTTTTAAAGAAGTTCTGGAAGAAAAAGAAAAAAAGAAAAAGAAAAAGAAAAAGAAAAAGAAAAAAAAGAAAAAGAAAAAGAAAAAGAAAAAGAAAAAGAAAAAGAAAAAGAAAAAGAAAAAGAAAAAGAAAAAGAAAAAGAAAAAGAAAAAGAAAAAGAAAAAGAAAAAGGGGAGGACAAAGAAGAATAAGCAGAAGTGGCGGAAGAATCATAGAATCATAGAATCATAGAAAGGTAGGGATTGGAAGGGACCTTTAGAGATCATCTAGTCCAACCTCCCTGCAGAAGCGGGTGCAGCTACATCAGGTCGCATAGGAACATGTCCAGGCAGGTCTTGAAGACCTCCAAGGAAGGAGCCTCCACAACCCCTCTGGGCAGCCTGTGCCAGGGCTCCCTCACCTGAACAGTGAAATAGTTTTTTCTTATGTTCTTCTTTTTTCTTATGGAACTTTTTGTGTTCCAGCTTCATCCCATTACCCCTTGTCCTGTTGCTAGCTTCTATAGAAAAAAGGGATGTCCCAACCTCCTGACACAAACCCTTTAGATACTTGTAAATATTATTAAGATCTCCCCTCAATCTCCTCTTCTCCAGACTAAACAGCCCCAGTTCCCGCAGCCTTTCCTCATATGAAAGATATTCCATTCCTCTGATCATCTTGGTGGCCCTGCGCTGGACTCTCTCCAGCACTTCCCTGTCCCTCTTGAGCTGAGGAGCCCAGAACTGGACACAGGACTCCAAATGAGGCCTCACCAGGGCAGAGTAGAGGGGGAGCAGAATCTCCCTTGACCTGCTGGCCACACTCTTCTTGATGCATCCCAAGATGCCATTGGCCTTCTTGGCCACGAGGGCACATTGCTGGCTCATGTCTAGCTTATTATCAATCAGGACTCCCAGGTCTCTCTCTGCAGAGCTGCTCTTCAGCAGTTGGATCCCCAGCCTGTACTGGCGCATGGGGTTGTTCCTCCCCAGATGCAGGACTCTGCACTTTTCCTCGTTGAACCTCATGAGGTTCCTCTCTGCCCAATTCTCAAGCCGGTCGAGATCCTGCTGAATGGCAGCACAGCCTCTGGGGAATCAGCCAGTCCTCCTAGTTGGATGTCATCAGCCAACTTGCTGAGGGTACATTCTGTCCCCTCGTCCAGGTTGCTGACAAAAATGTTGAACAAGACTGGCCCCGAACTGATCCCTGTGGAACTCCACTGGCCACAGGCCTCCAACTCGATTCTGTGCCATTGATCACCACCCTCTGGGCTCTGTCATTCAGCCAGCTCTTGATCCACCTCACTGTCCACTCATCCAAGCCACACTGCTTGAGCTTTCTGATGAGGATGTTATGGGAAACGGTGTCAAAAGCCTTGCTGAAGTCAAGGCTCTGCTGCTCTCCCTTTGTCTATCCAGCTGGTTATGCACTCATAGAAGGCTATCAGGTTGGTCAAATAGGATTTCCCCTTGGTGAATCCATGTTGACTCCCCCTGATAACCATCTTTTCCTTCATATGTTCAGTGATAACATTCAGGATGAGTTGTTCCATCAGCTTTCCAGGGATGGGGATGAGGCTGACTGGCCTGTAGTTTCCTGGGTTGTTCTTCCTGCCCTTTCTGAAGACTGGAGTGACATTGGCCTTTTTCCAGTCCTCAGGCACCTCTCCTATCCTCCCTGATTGTTCAAAAATGATGGAGAAAGGCTTTGCAATCACATCAGCCAGCTTCCTCAGCACTCTAGGATGCATCCCATCAGGACCGATTGACTTATGAGCCTTAAGCTTGGCCAACAAGTCTTTAACCTCTTCCTCTTCCACCCAGGGCAAGTCCTCTGCTGTCCTGGCCATCCAATCATCCTTGCTGGACTGGGCTTCCTCAGAGCCGGACTTGGCTGTAAAGACTGAAGCAAAGAAGGCATTCATTACTTCAGCCTTCTCTGCATCCTCGGTCACTAGGGCAGCCTCTATGTTTAGCAGTGGGACCACATTCCCCCTCATCATCCTTCTGCTGCTGAAGAAGAACAAGAAGAAGACGAAGCAGAAGAACAGGAGGAGAAAATGAGAATAGTAAAAAAAAATAGGGAAAAGAATGGAGAACAGAGAAAAGAGAAAAAAGTGAAGAAAAGGAAAAGAGATAAATGTGAAGCCAAGGTCCAGGAGGCAGTCAGCCAGCAATGTTTAGTCAAGATGGCCACATGAGCAAAGCCAGGGTGGCTCCCACACATGCAATGGCCCAGGTGGCCAAAGACTATGCCAGATTGTTAAGGAGTCTGAGATGAACCTCCCTGGTTGAGCACGCCAGAGGTGGGGAGAACGAAAGTAGGAAGCCTTCACAGGAAAGCGATACTTTCTGGAAGGAAGCAAGTATCTGGCATAGCAGTAAGGTGAGAGGTTTAATTTGCTGTAAGAAGTGTTTTCAGAGCATCTGCTTTGAGTTGTATGGTTTTTCATAATACCATCTCTCATGAAAGCCAGAGGGCAGCTTCCGGGGACTAGATAGACCTACTGCTGCTTTCATAGCAGCTTTTCAAGTGCAAGAAGTTTTTTTTTCCCAGGCTATATGGCTACAAGGCCACTAAAAATGGAATAGATGTGCATGAGTAACTACATCATGTGGGCAAGTGCAGTATGTGAGTCAAGAGTGATGGCTTGTCTGACTAAGCTGAAGAGACATTTCATCACCGAAGCTATCAGAGAAAAAACTACTTTAGTCTCTGCAAGAACAAACCAAAATGATGAAAGCAAATTAAATTTTTCCAGGAGCCATTTGATTTTTTGCTTGGATTCTTTCCTAACTTCTTACCATGAAGTAGTCTCTAATGTTTTTAAATACATAAAAATATGTATTTCAGAAATATAAAACTATATATCCAGTTAGGTATACTCATATATATTGCAAAGCATTTGCTTTCCTCTCTTTCATAAATAGGGCAGATTAGACATATGGTCTCAGAAAAAGAACATCCATAACTCTTTATTGGTGAGAAATATTAAGACGTGATAAGCACAAAGTTTACTTAATGCTGGTGAATGCAGACAAATTTATCAGAACCAATATACATCACCACACTGTCCAACCAAATGTGTAAGTCTAAAATAACTATAAGGTAGTAAGATATATTAAAAAAAAAAATAGAGAGAAAAAAACCCATTAAAATATAACACTGAAAGAGTCCCAAAAGCATTGGCATAAATTCAAGGACAAAATTTCTTCATGTCTCAAATATGAGTAAAATAAGAAATTGAAGGAAACAGTAATATGAGCCTTTATTGAGAAGCTTATTTATTCCAGTTAGAAGTACATTACTGACTATTAAAAGGTAACTGACATTACAGATGGCTCTTCACATTGTTCTACCATCATAAAAGTGGCCCATTAAAATTTCATTTTAATATTCAGTATTATTGATATAAACTTAATTTACAGTAAATAAAACACATGTACTGGATTTATAAACAAGATCACTAGTGCTGTATAAAGTAATAATTCCGTGGTTGACTTTCCTCTGAAACAAGACACACTCTACGTTGCCAGGTGTATGTTCATGTGAATAGCACATGTGGAAATGTGAACTCCAGTTACCATTTTTAGTGTGGGTTCATAAAAAAAAGGGCAATGTGTGGGATTGTCAGAGATATGATTTATTCTGATCCCTGAAAGTGTCTACTCCTTGTTTGAAATTCTCTCACGGCACTCAGGAAAGTAAAAAAATCCAGATTCTATTAATTGACTCATTGTTTAATACATTTTGGATGACTCTGATATCTGTAAATTTATCTTCCATTTCAAGCATTCAGAACAAATAATCCTGTTTCCTGAAGTTTGTCCTTCACTCCAACCTTCTTGCACTGCTAATATCTAGGGAAAGAAACTTCGCTCTCCTGTGCTGTAGAGGCCCTTCTTCTTTCTCAAAGCACTCCTTGTCTGCAAGATTATGCTTCCAAGTGCCTTTCTGACCAGGACTTCTAAAGATTGTTTGCAGGGCTGATAACATGGCCCAGCAATCTCTTTAAGAGAGAGTCCATCAGGGGACAAAAGACCAGGATTAGCCTCAAGTACCAAAGACCTGAGGATTGCCAAAGGGCTTAATGGCTGCTTAAGGTCCAGGACAAAACAGACCAGGCTACTCGGCTTGGGGAAGAAAACAAAATAATTTAATGCAACATCAACTAAAGCATAACCATAAAATCCCAAAACATAACCAAAATAAAACAACACAGAGTGGTACAACAAAGAAGAGTCTGACCAGCCCTTTAAGACGATCTCCTCCCCACTCCTCCCCTCTTCCCAGGCTCAGAGCCCTGATCCTGGTGTTTTTACCTTCACCTCTCTGAACGGCCCAGCGGGGCAGGGAGTGGGGGTTTCAGTCAGTCTATTTCTGATAGCTTCTGCTGTTTGTCTCTCCTCAGGGCAGGTGGGATCCACACTAGTCCTCCCTGCATGTCCGTGGGGTACCTCACACACGGCAACCCTGCATGGGCCGCTCCCACATGTATTTATCCTAAACGCTGCAGCTCCTCTCTGCCTCTTGTGTGGGGCTGCTCTGAGGCACGCAGGCTCTCCAACACGGCCCGCGCCATGGCTGCCTCCTCACACAGTCACTTGTCTGTCTGGGTGCATCCACATGGAGCGGCTGATAGCTCTGAGTCCTGCCATGGCCCTGCATGGGTTGCAGGGGTACAACTTGCATTCTCACCATAGCTTGCAGAGGGGTCTCTGGTCTGGTGCACCTCCTTCCTTCCTCCTTTGACTGTGGTGTTCACGTGGTCACCTCCATCTTGTATCACTCTTACACCTTCTGCCAGCACTTCAAATTCCTGTCCCTAAATAGTGATAACAGAGGCGCCAGATTGGCCCAGCCAGACCAGAGGTGAGTCTGAATCCAGGAGCCGGGGGAGAGTCAAAAAACTCTTTACCGGGTCTTCACTACAACCCCCTGTTACCAAGCAAAAACAGCTCCTTGCTAAACCATGACAGTGGCCCTGTGCTGAACTCTCTCCAGCAGCTCCCTGTCTTTCTTGAACTGAGGGGCCCGGAACGGGACATAATATTCCAGATGTGTTCTCATGAGGGCAGAGTAGAGGGAGAGGAGACTCTCTCTTGACCTACTAACCACAGGCCTTCTAATACACCTCAGGATGCCATTGGCCTTCTTGGCCACGAGGGCACATTGCTGGCTCATGGTCATCCTACTGTCCACCAGGACCCCCAGGTCCCTTTCCCCTGCACTACTGTCTAAGAGTTCATTCCCCAACCTGTACTGGTACATGGGGTTATTCTTTCCCAGATGCAAGACTCTGCAGTTGCCCTTGTTGAATTTCATTAGATTTCTTCCCGCCCAACTCTCCAGACTGTCCAGGTCTCGTTGAATGGCAGCACAGTCTTCTGGTGTGTCAGCCACTCCCTCCAGCTTAGTATCAGCAGCAAACTTGCTAACAGTGCCTACTGTTCCCTCATCAAGGTCATTAATGAATCTGTTGAACAGTACTGGTCCCAGCACCAACCCCTGAGGGACTCCACTAGATACAGGCCTCCAACTAGACCCTGCTCCATTGATACAGCTCTGCCTTTTTCCCTTCAACCAGTTAACAATCTACCTCACTACCTGATCATCCAGCCCACACCTTCTCAATTTTGCTGTGAGGATGCTGTGGGAGATGGTATCAAATGCTTTACTGAAATCAGGATGAACCACATCCACTGCACTACCACCATCTCTCCACCCGGCTACGTCTTCAAAAAAGGCATTCAGGTTGGTCAAACATGACTTCCTGTTGGTAAAGCCATGTTGACTGCTCCTAATGACCCTCTTGTCCTTTAAATGCCTGGAGACAGCACTCAGGATAAGTCATTCCATCACCTTTCCAGGGATGGAGGTGAAGTAGTTACCTGGCTCCTCCTTCTTGCACTTTTTGAAGACTGGAGTGACACTTGGTTTCCTCAGGCACCTCTCCTGTTCTCCACAACTTACTGAAGATGATGGAGAGTGGTTTAGCAATGACTTCTGCCAGCTCCCTCAGCACCCACGGGTGCATCCCATTGGGGCCCATGGATTTATGTACATCCAAATTGCTCAACTGATCCTTAACTCAATCCTCATCAACCAAACTCCTCCTTTAACCTGACTTCCTCTGGAGTCTGAGGCACCTGAGGACAGTCTCCAGCAGTACAGACAGAAGCAAAGAAGGCATTCAGTAACTCTGCCTTCTCTGTATCCTCTGTCACCAGGGCACTCGCCTCATTCAACAGTGGCCCTACATTGCTCCTGGTGTTTATTTTGTCTGCAATGTATTTGAAGAAGCCCTTCTTGTCATTGACCTCCCTTGCAACGTACAACTCCAATGAGGCTTTAGCTTTCCTAGTTGCCTCCCTACATCCTCTGACAGTATTATATTCATCCCAAGTAGCCGTCCCTTCTTTCCATGATCTATAGACTTTCTTCTTCCACTTGAGTTTGCCCTACAGTTCCCTGTTTAGCTGTGTGGGTCTCCTGACTCCCTTTTTTTGATTTCTTACCTGCTGGGATGCTCTGATCCTGAGCTTGGAGACAGTGATCTTTGAATAGAGACCAACTATCTTGGGCCTCTTTATCCTCCAATACCCTGTCCCATGAGATGTCCCCTAGTAACTGCTTAAAAAGGCCAAAGCTGTCTCTGCTGAAGTCCAGGGTTGTGATCCTACTTGGTATTCTGTTCCTACAGCACAAGATCCTGAACTCCACCATCTCGTGGTCGCAATTCTGTGGCAATGCTGTCTGTGGTAGATCAAATGCTGAGGATATCCTATTGCAACCAGGGTTGAACTTCAACAGTTATTTCCACAAACTCTCCCATATACAGGTCATTCTTTCAAACCTCAAGGACCATAATAAAAGAAGCTATTGTAGCGGTGACTAAATGAAAAGCGTTTTTCTTTGGACAACACAGGAGAGGGCAGTAGTCACAGATGATGTACATATTGATTAGAAAGATAAGTATGTTACTCCTATGAAAACAGCAGAGTAAGGAAATACATAATGGTCAATTCAAAGAAGTCCACAAAATCTATCTGTTGAGCTAACACAACTTTAAAATATCTTCCTGTGAAAGCGTTCAGTAAAATAAAGATTAGCAACTTCGGGACAATTACAAGAAGGCTTAGCGAGTTTGTTTTGGAGCATCTGATACCGATGTCATCAGGCAGGCTGGGGATCACTCCAGCGGATGTGTGAGCTTCCCTAAGGGCACAGCAAATTATTATTTCCAGATGGAAAGTCACGCTTCAGAAAGTAGTTTCTGGACATAACTACTACTGAAACAGGTAGGCAATAAATAGTAAAATGAGAAGATGATTGTTAAGGTCTGTAAGGTACTAGCAATATGCCTCAACATTGCTGGCAGCATAGATGACCACCGAAACCACATTACTACGGCCACCAAGGACTCTGTCTGTTAGAGGTGCTGATGCCTTGCAATGCGCGCCCTGCTGTCTCAGGATACACCACCTCTCTGCATACGCCTGGGCCTTGGGTCAAGGGGCTGTGACTGTGCCTGATTTTTAGGGGCTTTCCAAGACCCTCCTGGACCCTTCAGAATTTTCCAGGACCCTCCAGAGATGGCACTGGGCATGTGCCAGCGAGAGGAGTGCATATAAGAGCTCTTTTTTTTTTTTTTTTTCCTCACCCACTGGGCTGGATGGATTCTTGGAGCTTTCAGACAAACGACGTGGACTCGCAGCATTGAGTGTTGTACCTTTTCCCTCTCTCCTTTTCTTCTTCCCTTTCTCTTTTCATTGTTGGTTGTTGTGGGTAAAATAAAGTAGTTTAGCACTTGACTCCATTTTTAGTCTTAACTCTGTTCCCAAGAATATACAAAACCTGATCACGATAATCTGTTTGATTGGACATCACTCAGGACTTAAGCCCAGCTGCCTCCAGCCATCCAGAATTGATTGAGATCAGTTGGAAAGCAAGGCGGTTTAACTTCTGCCAAATTAAACCCAACAGGGGATCGTGACATTAAATTGGTTTCATGGATAGCATTCTCAGAGAACAGAAAGTGCAGTTAAGAGGTGACCTCCTGGGAGTGCATAGAGGAAATTTGCATATTAAGGTTTGATCCTCCTGGGACGATAACTCCTTTTTGTGGGGCTCTTACCTTGTTGTGGAACTCTTGCTTTATTATAAGGATGTGGTCTTCTGGGAGTTATAGGGGAAATTTGGATATTAAGGTGTCACCCTCCTTTTTTTAGGACTATTTTTATTATAAGGTGTAACCACCTGGGAGCCTATAGGGGGAATTTGGACATTAAGGTGTAGCCTGCTCAGGATGATAGCCCCTTTGTAGGATTATGGCTGCCCAGAAGGCAGCCAGTTCCTGTGATTATGTGCCCTCATGGGTTGAAGGAGTAGACAAATTGTTTGACCTTTTTAGAAGCACATGGATCCTGTCCCTCACTCCAGGGACAAGATTGGGCAAAAATCCACTGGTTTCGACCTCAGAGTGTGGTGTACAGGATAAAAGTGTTGCAGAAGGAAGCTAAAGTTAAGAGGGGGAAAGGAAAAGCTTTAATTTTTGCAGTGTTGGGAGCAAGACTGGCAGCTGCAGTATGAGAGAGAAAACAGGACTTGTGTAAAAATGAGACTTCTACTGAAGTACCATCTTCTACTCCTTGCAGATGGTAATAAAAATCTTGAGGAACAATTAAAGGAAAGTAAATAATTGTTGGAAGAGGAAAAGAATCAATATATGATATTAATGGAGGAACTAAGAAATCAACTTTTGATGGAAGTGGATACAGTCAGAGATAGAAGCGAAGTTTGCAGAGAAGGGGATATGGCACATCTATCCCCAGAAGGAATGGCAAAGGGCAAAAGAAGGCACAGAAAGGCCACTGAACATGTATCCGTTGGTTAAACAGAGTATATGTATGAGGATGTTGGTGATAACCGTTCTCAGGTTATCACCAAACAAGTCCTATTTACAGCAACTGAATTAGCAAAACCGAGAAAAGATTTTGCAAGGACTGCAAAGGAATGGGAAATTAAGTATGCGTGGAGAATATCTTTGTCAGAAGGAGATGGAATTTTGTTGTCAGAGAAAGAAGCAGAAGGATATTGGGGTCCAGGTGTGTTTCTAACTACCTGTGACCACCTCATGGTCCTTAACTCAGAGAGCTACATATTGGGCTGGAGGACTTAACCGCTTGGAAAGGGGACATCCCCTTGCCATAACAGGTATGGTGGATCAGTTAATAGAAAGTGTGCTAAAGGCAGCCTGTCTCCAGATGATGCATGATCGGGAGTTCAAGCCCAACCAGGGCTCCCCAGTGATGATGCTTGATGGACCCAGAGAAGATGACTCCTCTAATCTTGGGACTTCCTGACTTCCTGAAACCCATTGGGATTCAATTAAAAGAGAGGATTCAAAACATCCCTGATGGAGAACAAATTCGAGGTGCTTTGGAGGGGATAGTGACCCCTGACCATCAGTGGATAGGGAGAAAATTATGGACATGAGGGGAGGTAGCACAAGAATTAATTAATTTTGAGAGAAAATATGGCCCTGTTGGTAGCCAAAAAAATGAAATTAAGATTGTATGGGTTGTAGAGCAAGTTAACAATCGGCAGTCATCAATTGTGAAAGGCCAGGATTTAAGGACACCTTGTAGAAATAATCCTGGGAGGCAGAAACTCTTAACTCAACATGAGTTGTGGCACTTAGGACTTCAGAAAGGCATTCCCCAAGACCTGATGGATGGACTCCTGACCCAAAAATTGGAAAAACTTGTACAGAAATGGTCAGGGCAAAAATTCATTTTAAAAATTAATGGGTTCTTAAAATGATCTTTAAAACATCATAAAGGGAATAAATGGATATCCCCTATTAAATGCCTTCTATCCCAAACTCACAGCTTTAATTTCAAGAACTCAAACTCCTAGCACTCCTGGAAAGTGAACATTCTCCCGTGGATGGCCAGTGTTGGTAGAAATGCCAGCCATTGGAACTTCCCCTCTCACTTGCTGAATCCCTTAATTAACATGCCTGGAAGACTAAGGATGCTTCACAACAGTCAATGGATTGTTCCCTCTTTTTAAACTGAGAAGCAAAATTGTTTTGTTTTATTTTCAGGAGTAAACAAGCTATCCAGATGTGCCCACAGAAGGAGCAAAGCAGGTGTGGATTTTAATATAATTTGGTTAAAATGCATATGTTATTTTTGATTATAGTGTTTTGGGGATTTCTTTATAAGAGTGAAGAAAAAACAATCTTCTCCCGTTTCCCCTACTCATATGATCCTTTTCAAGACAATGAATTTGTTTTGTTAGCAAGAGCTGTAAGCCAAACCTTTAACCTGAGCCACTGCTGGGTTTGTGGAGGACCCCTAAAGTCGTTGAGCTGGCCATGGACCTCCATACCCTTTACCCCAGCACAAATTGGAAGTAATTACAGTGAAACTGACAACATTATCTGGGATGACAGTGAAACATGGACAGTCTAATTTCCCACTGTAGGAAAATGTTGCTGAAATCTCACTCAGAAGGGAGGAGCTGATGTGGGGAAAAGCAAGTGTCAATGGACAGTCACATACAAACTAATTAATGAAGAGAGAGATGTTTAAAAATGGATATGGCTTGATAAAACTGGGCGCAACAAAGGGTTTAAAGGGTCGTGGTCAAATAAAAATGAAACCTTTGTACTTCGATGGCCTGGAAATTGAATTTATAATCAAACCTGTGAGTGAAATAACAACACTGGTGTCTGGTATTGTACTGACTTGGACAAACAACAACAGCCCAAGCATCTTTTTCAGTCCTTTAAGAAATTATATCACATTATTTCTCATTTCCAAAGTTTGCAGCTGGACTATTTGCTAATGTTGACAAAGCTAAAAGAGGCCATTATTGTATTTGTGTCCACACAAATACAGGCTGCCCAGGGAGGTTATGGAGTATCCTTCTCTGCAGGCTTTCAAAACTGGCCTGAATGTGTTCCTGTATGACCTGATCTAGGTGGACCTGCTTGAGCATCGTGGTTGGACTAAATGATCTCTAGAGGTCCCCTCCAAACTCCTACCATTCTGTGACTTTGAACACTTCAAGCAATTTTTAAAATTATTCACAGAATCAGAGAATCATTTAGGTTTGAAAAGACCCTCAAGATAAAGTCCAACTTGTAATCTAGCATTACCAAAAGTCTGCCACTAAATCAAGTTCCTAAACACCATGTCTATTCAAAAGAAAGTGTTTTTCAGTATAAGATCCTTTACATTTTTTTTTAAAGTGAAGCTATTTACATGGCTGACATGAGTCCAATCCTAAAGAAGCCATCCTAACTTGCTCACAAGATTCTGAAATTTTCCCTAATGAATGCAAAGAACCACTAAACTCTGTTAAATCTACAATTGAAAAATACTAAACACAACAATGGTATATTTTATGTCAGTTTATCTCTATATGGAAAGCTAGTACCTATTACAATCATTGTCTGAAATAGAATATTGAATCTCCAAGAAATGTACGAAGCACAGTAATATTAGAAATGTGGCATAGAGTGGGAAAAAAACCAACCACTCAAACTCACCCATCCAATGCCCTTCTCTCTAAATTTAATACAAGTGCCTTTACTCAGAATCTCAATGGTCAATAAGAATTGACAGTCATCTTTAATTAAGAAGACTCTATGGCTGCATCTGGCTGGTGAAGAAACCCAAGAGACAAGTGCAGACACCAGCTCACTCCTTATGCATGATGCTTGACCACTGCTGTACTTTGGTACTGCCTTGGTCTGTAGCACTTAGTATGGGCCAGGGTTTAGGGGCACAGTGAGAGCAAGACAGCCCACTTAAGCTATGATTAGGCCAGGTCTGGCTCTCTCCAGATACCGTTCTACACAACCGCCCAGCAGATTCATTATTGACACTCCCCTGTGCACCTTCTGTTACCCACGGGAGGGCATGAACTGCTTATCCCCACGGGATAAGCACTGGGTACAGAAACAAGGCTGCAACACACAGTCCCTGCTCCATCAGCACAGACACAGCCAACATTAATTCTCTGTAAGTTTTCCAAGTCTTCCCAGAAAATAATAATAATAAAAAAAAAGTCTGCAAACACTACTAATTAGAGACTTGTGCATTTACAAGGGCATAGTAGTGTCCTTCCTTTGCCAGTAACTGGCTGTGGGTGCCCTGCTCAACCACCCTGCCATTGTGGATCACTGCGATGATGTCTGCAGTCTGTATGGTCGTTAAACGGTGAGCAATGATGATGCAGGTTCGACCTTGCCGGGCGTTATCCAGAGCTTTCTGGACAATCTGCACACAGATGTGAAAATGCTTTTAGCACTAGGAAAGACTTCAGTTGTCATAAGAACCACATTTGATTTCTTACCCTTTGTTATCACCTGAATATATCTCCCAGATATATAGGTCAGTGCATACATGAGACCTTTACTCATGTAAACTGAGACTTTACCTCAACTCAGTGAGGGTTTCTTACTGAGGTCAGTGAGATTGATCAAATGAGCATGAGACATTGGGAAGTGGGCATCTAGTTCAGGGCAGAACGCAAGTCAGTATTTACCATCAAATACAGCTAATAGCAAAACAGATTAAGAGTATCAGCTCCCCATACTGTTTTCTACTTAAGTTTTGGGCTTTTCTACTTGTTTATTTAGTATCACTCAATTCACAGTTTGCATCTAGAAAAGATACCATGATACACCTGCCCTGTTATTTCAAAGCTGAGCATTTGCAACGTGTTTGCATTTATTTTATTCTACAGAAAGCAGTTAACCATATACATAGATGTATATATCACATGTTATAATCATTGCTTACCTTTTCACTTTCTGTATCAAGAGCAGAGGTAGCTTCATCCAGAAGTAGAATGGCAGGATTACGAACCAGAGCACGGGCAATTGCTATTCTTTGTTTTTGACCTCCAGAGAGTTGTGTTCCTTTCTCACCCACCTGGGTATTATATTTCTGGATGTTAAAATTTTAAAAAGAAGGCTCGTGAGTACCCTTAAAGAAGGAAGATTAGAAAAGTAAAGGTTTATGTGTGACTATAAAAATCATTAGGTATTCCCATCTTAAAAGAAAAGATTAGTGCAAGTGGTTTTAAAGAAACTAAAGTTTTAAAAACATCTTTAGTGTAAACAGTTATCTATAGAGTCACACATATTTATATCTGGTCTGATGTACTTCCTCAAAGACTGGAGTAGATCTTGAATGGTACCACCAGTGACACAGCAATAAAGTGTCCACAGATATCTGTCTATAAGCATATGATTACTAAGAGTAACTAGACACATATATATGACGAACTTGATCCTGGGTTACTTGTGAATAAAGAATCCTGAATGTCATTAGTAATAATGAAGATTAAATATTTTTCAGCATCATGGTATAGTTTTGAAGTTGTACAGAACTACAGTGAAAACAAATTGTCAAAGCATTTTTCCTTGTTACAATCAAACTCTTGGCAGGCATGATGGTCAAATGCCATGCCATTCACTTTTGATTTATTGCCCCTTCATATTTGTTAAGAAACACTTCCTATGTGTGCCCATCCAATAAGGAATAGAATTTAGTTTTACTGAATTATTTTAAGAGAAAAATCTCTCAGAAACTTCAGCTGGCAAAGGGGAAAAAAAAAAAAAAGACTTATTTATAGTGTCCTCATATTTTCTCTCTCAGTCTGCTTTGTCTACTACTATATTAATTGGAATATTGGCTTTTTTCAAATAAATTAAGAAGGATGTTAAGCTTGAAATACACTGAAATTTTAAACCAGAAATTCTATACTTTTTTAAATTAAGGGAAGTAAAAATGTTTACTTTTAATTTTATCTATGTAAATAGGCATTATCTAGATGTCTCCATATAATTCCAAATATCTAATCTCACTTTTAGAAGATCACTATCTCTTACCTCTGGCAATTTTTCAATGAAGGAATGAATATTTGCTGCTTTAGCTGCTTCTTCAATATCCTCTTGACTAACCACCGTACTGTTGTCTCCATATTGAATATTTTCAGCAATGCTGCAGTCAAATAAAATGGGCTCCTGTGACACCAGGCCCAGCCTGGACCTCAGCCATTGTAAATGTAAAGATCTGGTATCAATTCCATCTGCTAACTAGAAAAAGCAACAGAAAAATGATGCCAAGTTGACTACAGAGCTCATCCTCAGACACACATTGTAAACAAGAAACACAAATTATAAGAGGAAGCTTGTTATGTGTTAGATTCCCATCTGAGATCAAGTAAATTTTGCATGTACAATGGAAAAGAATTGGTAGGCTAGATGAAATATTTCCTTTCGTTAGATTATTATCTTGGAAGACAAAAGAGTTCTGTAGATTTAATTGTTCTTAATAGCCACACAAGTCCATTGTTACCACTTGTCCTTCCACTGGGTCATAAAATCTCTCCAAGAGCTGAATGGATGTGCTCTTGCCACAGCCACTGCTTCCTACAAATGCCAATGTTTGTCCTTTGTTAACCTTCACGTTGAGTCCTCGCAAAACTTGAACTTCTGGCCTTGTTGGATATACGAAATGGACATTTCTGAATTCAATGTTGCCTTCAAAATTGCTCTGAAAAGCAATAGAGAGTTCACATGTTCATATAAGCATTTATTAGCTTTAAGAACACTTGTAGAACTTGGTTATTAAAGTGAGAGAACTGACCAGAAAGTCTGGGAGGATGTTTTCAAGACCGCTTTTGAAGTTCCCATTTTAAATAACATATGGGATTGAGGGCAGTATCATTATTTATGGGATTATCTGCAGATGTAAGTCTCTAAATCCTTCATGAGAAACAGTTTTCCAGATCTCATCTATTTTTCACTTTCACATTAGACAAATAAACAATGTTAATATTTTTCATTTCTGACACATGTAATTGAAGCACTTTTCTTGATATCAGCTACAGTATTTGCTTTCCTGATGATCGCATGCTGCAGGTAACACAACTCAAATGACTTCAACACAAGGTGAAGATCAACTATTATTAATGCAGAAATAAATTCTTTGTGATTTACAGGCATGTAGAAGAAGTTGTGTTTTAAAAGCAATGGTAACTGTTAATCAGCTATTCTAGCCAGGCCAGTTTCTAAGCACAAATGTCAGATAGAAGGCATACATTAAGGCTATTGCCTCTCCTATCATTAGGGTTAGGACCCAGCCCCATGTGCACACCAGTGGCACTGCTAGTACAATGCTCTCACAGCAGCTGATCTAATTTAATTGGTTCAAAGCTTTGCTTTGGTGAAGTCATAGGCATCACTAGTACCCAAGTCCAGTTTACACTAGAAATATTTTCATGAAAGTTTTATTTTATCAAAGACCTTCTGCCAAATCTTTCAGTGTTTGTGCCAGAGTACTCTAGTTCAAGAAGATACGTAACTTTAAAGGCTGAGAATTCTTGTATGTAAGCTTAAAGTTATAGACACTGGATTATGGCTTCCTGAGTAGAGCCTACCATCTAAAACCTATACAGAAAGTTAATTTTAAACTTACATGGATGTGCAAATGTAATCCTTCTAAACAATATATACTGAAAGCATTTAATGCAGCAATTTGACAAGTTTCCTTGCTTTACAGGTGAGGTTTTAGGGTGCTGCTTTTTTTTTTTTTTAAAAAAAAATATCTTTTTCTCTGTTTTTCCTTCCCCTCCCCATTCCTCTCAGCTTTAGAGAAAAACACATGATTCATTAAGGGAGTTTTGACTTCACAGGAGCATGTTTTTACTTGTAAGAGTTTCCACAGTTTTGAGAGAACAGATTCTGGCAAAACCATTCTGTCTGTGAAGGAATCAGTCTTTCTTATCTACCTAAAGAGTACAAAAGTGCACTTCTATTTTATTTCTCTTGTAAACTCTTACAAAGGCTATGGAACTGTGAGTGGAGCTGACATTGTCAGTGTTTTCCTGAGATCATTTAGATGAGGCTCAGCAGAATGATGAGTAATTTTTTAAAATGTAATTCAGAGCAAAACTTCACTCAGGGGTACACGCTTCTGACCAAAAAACAAAAATAATATGGTCCATTAAAAATAACAAGGCAGTACCACTATTTGTATTGTCCAACTTCTGTGATGCCCTAAAAAACCCCACAACTCTGAGTACAGTTTTAAGACAAAAAAAACAGTAATTTAATTTGCTTCAAGGTTTTTTAAAAAAAAAACAACTTACCAATTTTCTACCTTCTTCACTATAACTGTCAATTAGAGGTTTTCTATCCAAAAGTTGAAAGATTCGTTGAGCTGACTTTCTAGCTTTGCCATAGTCTGGTGCTAGGGAAGCAGACTGACCAACATTCATAGCTGCAAATACGATGGAAGAGAAGACTCTAAAAAACAAGAGGCAAAGCATCATTCATTGCAGCTAGAACAATGTATTGTTTTTCTTGTGTTTTAACATCCTTAGATTATGAAGTCCCCTCTTTCTCCCAAATGTCATCCAGTATTAGGAAGTTCTGTTTCTTCTGTTATGTACTTTATAATCGAGCAGTGATATATCACACCAGTTCTCTATGCAGTATCCTCTGCCTGGAAGTAACATCAAACAGCAAAGACTTCTCCAGAGAAAGTGTGCTGGGCACAGCCATATGCTTTCCACCTCAATGCCTAAATATGCACCTTTCCCCAAAACTGTTGTTCTACCCCATCTGCACTCCCAACTGGACTGAATTCCTGAATCTGTAACCCCCTAACACTTATGTAATTAAAGTAATTTGTGTGCACTGAAATCACTACCATGATTTTTTCCATTTTATAATTTATACTTACATAAATACATTTTCAAAGTTGCTCAGACAATGGACAATGAGCCATGCCCCAAATCTGAAGACTGCTGCATTAATAAAGTATTCTGCAGACTGAGCTACTCCGTAGTTAATTCCATAGAAAGGAGCTTTTCTCAGAGAATCTCTGATAAAGAAACAGACTTTCCGTAACTAACTTGTAAAACAGAAATAGGAGACATTAGTGTGGAGTGGCCTTATTTTTGAGTTACTGCTTTCAAGGAAAACAGTTCATCCCCTGAAAACACAATAAATCAGTTCAGAATGTGTGCACCCTCAGGAAAAAAACACTGCCAGACCCTAAAAGCAACTTGCATTGTGACATGAACAGAAAGAGCAATGAGATCCTTCCTCCTCAGTTATGCTATTTGTAATGTCTTAATTTGTTTTTGTGCAGCAGGGCAGGTCATCAAATCAGTTAAAAACAACTACCAAAACTATCCATTTTATTAATAAAATAAGTGGTCTCCAGAAGAAGGTCTGCAGACTTCTGCCTGGTCTTCCCATCTGAGCAGAGACTTATTCCAATTTGGAGCAAGGCCATATTGCCAGGTATCCCTGCAGGGATTCAGACCAAGGATCTATTTCTCAATCTTTCCTTCCAGAGAAGCTTTGTTTTGTGTAGATAATTAAACACACACTGAACTGGGGTCTGGAGGACTCTCTGCCCTCATGGTTTAGGATGCTCTCTGAGGAAATGAAAGTCTCCTTTCTAGTCCAAGCTATAAATCAGAGACCTTGAAAGTCTAGGCAAGCATCCTGCCTGTTTTGGGGGTATCACCAGATCCTTAGACACTAAATTTTAACACTGTTTTTGTTGAGAACAGATCACACAATGCAGCATTTAAAATTCCTTCTTTTACATCAGTTACCTCAAAGGAGTAAATAAACAAATTAGACTCTGGGCTACTTTATTTTTTTTTAATGAAATGGATCTAGAAAAATTTGCCCCCCCGATGATTCAAACACATTTCAATAAAGACAAGTTGGTGAGATATAACAGGTCAAGCAAGGGAAATCTAAAAAATTATTTTACAGTTTCAAAGTAATTTAAGTAGAATAAAACTGGTTTATATTAATAAAGAGTGCAGTATGGGAGTTAAATGCCAGTTCCAGAATTAACCAGTATCATGCAATACACAGAAATGGAGTGAATGTAGGTCCTGTATTATAGACATACATAATATTCTGTAACACAATTGCAAAGAATGCAGTTTAGAAAGTGTTTGCTTAATGAAAAAGTAAATCCTGCAAATGATTTTTCATTGTGCGTTTAATAATGTGTATTAAAATATACTGAGTGAACAAATTTCAAAACTATGTAAACAGCCATTGATATGCTTCCCAATCTTTTGTGTATGGGAGAGTTTGCAAGAAATGTATTTATAAGAAGTCTGAAATGTAGAAAGAAAGACTTAAAGAAAAAAAACCCACCTATATGGACCATTCAAACTAGTAACGTATCTTTCATAAAATGCTTCTTCCCTGGTCAGTGAAGCTACAGTTCTTATGTTTTCCACTGATTCTGTGGAAATCTAAATTGGGAAATAAGACAAATGACAGGTAAACTGTTACAATTGCAATCTACAACGTATCTCCTAAAACCTTGATCTTTTCTCTAGCATTTATTATTTTAGATCGGAAAACACTTGCTTAAGAGAGGAGACTGAGGTCTATTACTAGGTGAAGTAAAGCCCAGAACAATGAGATTCATCCCACAGCTACAAAGTCAATGGTGTGGGGCTGAAGCCAGCAGCATATTTGAATTCAGGACCTTGAGCCAGCAGGCAGGTAGCATCAGCAGCCCCTGCTCTAACCTGTGCATTGTGATGCTGATGATTTAAAGATTGCTCAATAAAACAAACCTCAGTCATCTAAACACAGCTTCCACTTTTGCCTGGACTACTATTGTCTCCTGGAAAAGCATTATCAGGTGAAGACAGTACCTTGAAACTCTTGAGCATGTAAATGGTTTGTATTTTATGATAGAATAAAACAGCAATGTTAGGAGCTGATGGGTCAGCCCTGTAATGCTGCTGGCCAAAGCACAGAGCAGTGCAGAGCTATGCTGTTCGTCCTGGGCACAAGATGCACCAGTGCTGGGGCTGCTGCCACTACAGCTGTCCCTGAGCAGAAATGTTCTATGGAGGCTTTCAAATGCATTTTTATAGCCTAATTTACAGATGTTTTGTGTTATCAATGTTTTACTTTTCTTGGGGATATATAAACATTCCCTTCATCCCCCACCCTGTCCTGTCCTCTCTTCTTCCCCTTTCATTTATCTTGGATAATTGAGTCAGCTGTAATATAGCTACAATGTTGTCCTTAAAAGTGATCTCACACCATAACCCTGTAGTTAAAATTGGAGAACTTACTCTTCCAGCCTCTTCCAAAGCTTTTTGATCTTTTGCGGCATGACCAGACACAGAGCTAAGGCTCACAGCATTCGTAGCAATAAGGAAAGGAAGGCAGGCCAGGATAAGCAAAGTTAACTGCCAGCTGTATGCAAAAGCAATAACGATGGCAGTCAGAAGGGTGAAGACAGTCATCGTCATCAGTCCAAGTCGACTCCCGGTTGCCTGAGAAAACCCCAGAATCCCCAGATATCTGTTATTAGATTTTCTTTTGTTACTTGTCACCACTGCAAATTGCTTTATAGTCAAGGCTATAAATCATCTGGAAAACAAAACCATGTGTGGTCACATGCATGGATATTATCTACTTACTTAAGTAACTGTTCCTAGAAATTTCCCATACCTGCCAGCATTCAGGCCTTCAAGTGTGGTAAAAGTAGCCTAAACAGTTGGTGATGATTATATAGTTGTTTTTAAAAGAAATATATACCCAGGACCTCCTGCACCACCTGAAGCACAGAGGACTGTAGCCACCATTAGAGCAGGGCAGACTGGCGGTCGTGTGATCAGCAGCAGCCAAAAGAGCCTTCATTCTAACAACAGGTGTTCATTGACCCATCTCACCAATGGTGGTGGAAACTATTCAGCCTCAGATTTTCACACAGCTGCACCTGGTGGTTGGGTTCTCAGGGGAAAAAAAAAAAAAGGATTTGGCCACCCTGTGCAAATGCTTTATCTCAATGGGATGGTGAGTGGGAAAGAAACTCATACCAAAGAACTCCTGTCTCCTCCTAGTCTGTGACATTTTCATCAAGAGCTTTAAAAATTATTAGCATCTAGCATCTGGGTACATTCTGATCTGCATCAAAAAAGATCTGAAAACAGCCCTGTGGAAAGAGTTAATCTTCCAAAATTTGGCTTGATCGAAAAAACAAAAATCCTTAAGTGGAAAGCAAAAATTCTTCCCTTATGCCAAAGACTTTCCTGCCCTGAAAGACTTTTCTTGTTCAATCAAATTTAAAATAGTAATAATTAAACCAATGCCAAGGTGAATTGTTGCCATATGTTCTAGGAGCTGCACATAAAGATGGATTTGGAAACTTCAGCCAGCACGGCATGAGGCACAGTACGTACTTAACTGATATTCTGTAGCTCTCCAGAGAATACAACAGCTTTGTAAACGAGTTGACTTTGTATTTAGAGGACTCTGTGTACCCCTCCTTTCTACAACACTGACAGGGTGATATAGTTAGTGCTGTTGAAGCAAACCGGAATTTTAAAAGACTAATATGACCAAGTTTTGTCAAAGACTATTTTTTCACTACAAGCCCACAAGAAAGGACAGGAGAGAGAAACTGGAGTTTAGAGACACTGAAAAATATAGGGATTAAAGGGGTTTTGATGTATAAACTTGAAGGAAACAAAACTTTCTTAAAATAAACCAGTAAAATTTCACCCCTCACAAATCCTGTAATGATTTTTTTTCCCCAAGGAGAAGGGAAGAAGCAGAGACATTTGGCAGATTGTCAGGGACTGCTGATGAGGTGAGCAGTAGGAGGAACTATGCAGAATCTGGCATATTCTCTTGCTAGTGGACAGTGACCACTTCTCCCATACTATTGCCTTGAGTCATAGAATTATAGAATTATTTCAGTTGGAAAAGACCAAAGGATCATGGAGTCCAACCACTAACCTAACACTGCTGAGCATACCACTGTTCCCTCTTTGATCATTGACTCCCTGTGCTCTTGATTAATGTTGGACTGTTTCCTACTATTTGGTCTCCTTGTGTGTGAAGAACATTTGCTGAGGAATGGGAAGAAGAGTTCTCTTCACCAAGGTCAGTAAGGATTTTTACCATTAGCAGATGCAACCTCTTCATGACACTCAGGTGACACCCATCATAAGGTGTAGAAACCTGGGGTCTTCTGATTCTGGTCCTCAGCACTTTGCAAGGTGAAGTGGTCTACAGGTATGATAGCTTAAAGACTTGCAGTGAGGAAAATGAAAGGTACATGAACATCTGCTGGATTTTTTTATAACTCTCATAAATAATAAGTTGGGAAGCCATTCTCAAGGTGTCAGCAGCTTGCTACGTAAATGCAACTGCCAGTCTGTAAGATAGATTTACTACTTTCTCTTCTCAAATAAACCATGTCCCTTGTCAATTGCAATTAATATTTTTAAGGAAAGAATATTCAAAACACACAAAAAAGAATCAGCATACCCCTTTGACTTGGGAAGCATCTGTAGCAAGTCGAGTTAGTAGAACACCAACAGAATTTTTCTGATCATCGTACCATCCAATATCCTGCAAAAGACACTAATTTTTGTTTCAAAGAATTACATGTTCTTATCATGGTTCAAATTTATTAGGATTACTAATAAACATTTCCAGCTCAGGTAGGATATAGGGAAATGGAAGTACGTGTCGTCATGGCTGGCTGTAATAGTCTTCCTCTGTAGTCAGAATCTTTCAAGTAAACTAAACCAAAAAGCTTAAGAAGCATTATTCTATCATGAACACCTAATGGTTCACTGTCAAGGTAGAATTACTAACTGTGATGTTCCTCTTAACATGCTTATTTGAAAACTTTTATTATAACTTCCTTTTACTCAGTCATTCCACGGGCCTGAGGAGTTCTTACCAAGTGGCCATGCTGTTAACTACAGAAGAACTTTTTCATCATCCTTGCACGCACAGACAGTGGCAAACTGTGTGCATACTGGCATGTCAAAATATGGACATTTGCAATGACACTCCTATGTCATTAGACTATTTGCAGTCAAATTGCACATAGATTAAGAAACTTTCAGAAAAGTTGTACTTTTGCCTAAACTAGTGGTGAAAGAGATGTGTTTTTGTTTTCTTTTCTCCAGATCTCACAATTAAAACCCAATGTGTACCTTGACACAGTCTGCAAAAGCCATCTGCTTCTCGTGATACCGTGGCTGCATAATTCTTACCTGCTGAAGTAATGCTCTGAAGGACAAAGAACGCAGTCGCATTGTTAGTATTTCCCCAGACTTCCCAAACATGAATCCCTGGGGGAGGAAAAGTCACATTTTCTTATTTGATGCTTTAACTGCGTTTATAAAGCTGCACAACAAAAGCAATGACACTAAAAAGTCACCTACAACCCCCTGTGCATATATATGTCTTGGGAAAAATGTCATTCACATTCACTCTATTTTCTCACAGAAGGAAGGAACACAGCAAAGAAGGCAGAAACTTTCTTGTAATGCCCCAGCAGCACTAAAGATAAATTGGCCTATCTAGTCTTCAGCCACCCTACTCTGACTACTACCAGAGACATTTACAGCAGTCACACCAATGAATTTTATGGTATAAAGTGGTAGTAACTATTTCTTGCAAGCTATGGGGTAGTCATAAGAGGACAACAAATGATAGAGTTTGCTTCATGTGATGAAAAACAGTGTCTCCTATGAGAAGAGTCTATTTTAAAGTTACTTTGGCAAGAGCCTATAGCTTGTCAATGAGAAATGTCACTCTAACTTTTAAGTCCAGACCCTCAAGTTTGATTTAAATCATGCTGAATCCACATTGCCTTCAAGTGGTTTACTTCAGTCAACATCATGGATATATATCTTAAAGTAAACATATCCATAAACCTCACATATCTCAGGAAGAACTCTGGCACTTCCACGTATTTTTGTAAGCTTTACTTGGTGTTTTGCTTCTCAGATGGCATTGATATGAGTTACACCTGCAGCCTGCTAGACAGCTCAAAAACTTACCACATTTCAGCAGTGACACTTACTTGGATTATGTATGCTGCTAAGATAATCACTCCAAGTAAAAGAAACATTAGAGAAAGCACCAAAGTGTTTTTATTCCTCTTTTCTGGATCTGTTTCTTGAAAAGCCTATGCAAGAAGAAAACCACAAAAATGAATATGTAGATAATGAGTGCCAGTTACATAAACTAGCCTTCATCTCAAGAAGCTTGTCTGCTTCAATTTCTCTTAGTAAGTCTTCTGAAATCAGTCTTAGTCAACATTCTGTTGAGGGCCAGAAGACAGTCCATCTTTCCATTTAGCCTGTATCTTGCTAATTTGTTCCCCCAGCTCCAATTATGTATTGTTCCTCATTCTCCCTGTTAATTAGATACAGTTCCACCAGGCTTTGACCCTAGAGGGTCACTTCAACATTTATCCATTTTTCATGGCATCCATTTGTACTAGTAAATCCCAACTAAGGTCTCACACAGGGGGAACTGGAGAAATGTCTGAGCATGAGGGAGGCTCAGATTGCAATATCCATTTGCTAAACTAAAAAAAAAAAAAAAAAAAAATCAAACCCACTCCCCATCCTCTGCCCCTTCCCCTCCAATAAAATCAAACCCCAGACCTTACCCCAATTATTTTGCCAAATATAACAGCAAACGCAGGATGGACTGCACCCGAGATGGCAGCAGCAATCACTCCCAGCAGTATATACAGCCACTCAGGTTTGTTCAGAGCCAGTATTCTTGAGTAAGGCACAGAAGGCAGATTTTCTTCCTACAGGAAAGAGAAAGCTGCAAGTTTTCCTTGGAAAGCTGCAGAACATTAAATTCCCCAGACAGTGGGTGTTCATTATGCTTTGAATAGTGAACTATCTTGGTAAATTACTGAAAGTCCTCTCTGTGCACCCAGAGTGAAACTCGCTGAATGTCTGCAGCTTTGCTGTTTCCTAGAATTTCAACTGCACTGTAAAGGTTTGAAGGCAAAAGACTTAACAAAAGGCTAACTCATGAAGGAAAAGCTGCCAGGACAGTTCACTGAAAGTCAGATAGGACTCGTCACCATGAATAGCAACTAATGCTTGAATCTTTATCAAGAACTAAAAGTCTCATTGTTCAGAGGACTGAAAAGATCCCTATGGCAGCTAAATGCTAGTGGGCTGGCAGTAATACAACTGGATAGAGAGGTCATCTTTCTCTTTTAAAAACTATGGCTTATGCATCATTACCAAAATCATGATGGAAGTATATGTAACAGCCAATTAGCTTCCATCTCCTTTGAAAGTACAAAATGCCCTATTCTGCTTTTCTAACTTTTTCAAGTGTCTATGCCTCTACAGGATGAGTTCTGGAAAAGCAGAAAATGAAAACACTGAAATAAAATAACAAAACCAAAAATGTCAGGTGGGATTACAAGTTTCTCTTGCATCCTGGTTATTTTATCCCATGTTTCAGATGCTGAATGAGAGTGGCTAAACCTAAATCATTATGGTGGGCTGAGCTTTCTGAAACAACCACTGGATGTTTGATTTCTTAATTTCTTATGAAAATGACGAATATTGAAGTCTAGACAATGGACGTCCACTATGTCCTCTGGGGTCTTAAGCAGTCTTAATACAGAGACAAAGATATCTTTTCAAGTTGCATAACACTTTTGTGATAATGAGAATGGATCCAGTTCCTTCATATGATTTGAAATATGTATTAGCTAGCTGTAAGCCTTATTTTAGTGAAACGGAATATTGATAGATACAAATTACACCAAGGCTTCCATAAGTATTTAAAATAATCAGATGCTATATTACAGATGAGATTCTAACTTCCATAGATTTGAAAGAATCCATGGTTTTACTTCAGAATTTAAATCTTCTTCACTTCAAGGGTCCTGAAGTCTGGTAAAAGAAAAACTAAACAAGCTGAAACAAACAAACAAAAAAATAAAACCAAACTAATCTTCCTACATGCCATGCAAAAAAAAGTGGCAGTTCAAATACAAATCAGTAAAAAACAAAATAAAGTTTCTCTTGGGCTGTCTACCCAAAGTCTGATCCAGAGTCCATTAGCATCTACTCCTATTGACTGCTATGAACAAGTTTTACTCGTCTTTGACAAGCAAAGTTCTGTTGCTAAAACCTGAACATGGCAGACAGTTATCTAAAAGTAATGAAAATTATGTTTTTCATGTTTTTGCTTACTTGTTATCGCTAAAATTCTAAATGAAAGTTTTAATACCAACCTCCAACTCTTTTTTCTTTTTTCCAGGGGACTTTTCCTTGGAGGAATGTCTCTTGCTCCTGTATCTGCTGGATCTTCTTCGAATGCTGCCTCTCCCAGAAACCACCGATTCTTCAAAATGATCTTGAAGAGTCAGTTCTTCCAAAACACCACTTCCATCATTTTCCTCGTATTCCTCAGTCCCCATGTCTTCACTTTCTTCTCCTGTCCTATCATCTTCATCTGCATTGCTACAGCCCTAGTGAGAATTCAGGGTATTCAGTCACAGGATGCTTTGAGCAGGATGAAGCAGGATTTTGTTTTGTTTTGTTTTTCTCATGAGCTCTGCTTTTTTAATTATGGGATCAATGTTGCCTATAGGCCACATATATTTCAGCCTGTGATAGTGAAACAGTGGACTATTTGGTCCTGATTTCCCTTTTTAAAATTTAAACAGTCTACAGAATCCATCTAGTTTCTAACAATTCAGGGGTTATGCCATAGTTATGTAGTCTGTGCCTACAACTCGTATTTTTGACATATTGGATTGTGTAAAAAGTGAAACATTTTTATGAGTAAAACAAGAATTCCAAGCCTATGTCCATGCCCAGACTAGAGTGACCAAGCAGCTGCCAACTGGACAACATGCAGGAACTAAAGAATTACTCCATGTACCATAATTTCACAACGTTGTGAGATAGAGAATAAGTGAGTTTGCCCTTACCTGCTGCATTACAAGAGAATAGTAGACTCCCTTCTGCAACATGAGTTCACTGTGTGTTCCCTGTTCAACCACAATGCCGTTCTCAAATCCAGCAATAGTGTCAGCAGTCCTGATGGTAGACAGCCTGTGAGCAATCACAATGGTGGTACGTCCAGCCCGAGCCTTGCAAAAAAACCAACAAAAGATATTTCCATTAAAATGTGCAAGAAATCAGCACAGAAATAAAACATTATTTTAAATATTTATAATGTAAAATATATCCAAACATTAAACAGAATTCTTTCTTCTAAAAGCCAAGTTTGGGTTCTTTTTCCTGGTTTCACGTCTCCTGTTTAACAGTAAAGATATTTTCATTTGCCTAATTCAGGTAGAGAAAAATCACATTAATCTTATTAGACAGACAATGCAGGTAGTAAAGGTTATATTGAAGGTTATTTGACTTTTTACCAAACTTGAACTGTTTGAGCTAAAATGTTTCCACACACATAGGAGGGAAATGCTGTCAGAATAGTTAGATCTCTCTCAAAATAAAGCTCAGATAGCTAGTATATAAAAAGATGATATTTTCTTTACATACTGTCAATGCATACTTTTGGAAGTATAACATTAGCATGACCTCTGACAAAACTTAGCAGGAAAATGTAGAGGAGTGGAGCACATCTAGGATAAAAGTGTTTCAGACACTCCCTAAAACTTTCTCCCAGACTTTTGAAATACTACATCTCAAATCAGGGGCTTGCTGGGATTTGGCAAGGAAAGCTGCTGAAGCCTCAGTCTGAGGTTACAATCTCCATCCATTTCCAGCTTCCACGCACAGACCAGGAACATGTTTAGTCCTCATACACCAGCTCGCAGCTGCCAGAGAACAGCTTCCCTCCTCATTGATGCCTGGAGCAAATGGTGGCTTTTAGTATGTTCTACAGTCAAGGAGCCTGCTGGAAGTTACTTGTTACAAAAGGATTTGCCCATCATATGGGCACAGGAACCGAGGTATGGAGAAGTTTAAGACAGTTTCAGTAGATGAATGCTTCCATGGAGATTTGGATTCTTCTCCTATACCTGCCACCAAGTTCTCATGGATCTGATGTGAATCACTCAAAGCCTGTCACAGGAACTCTTGTCCTGGTGCAGTTTTTTATGCCTGTGCCCTAATGCACAGAGGTGCAGAGCTCTCACCACTGCAGCTCAGAGCTGCAATCAGAACAAGAAAAATGCTCTAAATGATGCAAAGTTAAATGAAAAACAGAACACTACAAGCATCTGCATATGACTACTCAGAAACAGTGCACATTTGTGAGGTTAATATACTAATATAGTTAACACAGCTCCTCAGCTGTAAAAATAATGAATGATATTATCACCATATTTTCCAGTCAGGGATGTTGAGAAGAAATTTGCAAATTCCATTAGGGACTAGTTTGATGGACATCAAAAAGCTGTGAAAAGACACATAAGTTATGATTCAGAGCACATTTTGATGTGTTCTGGGAACATGCTGAAGGATGAATAATAATGTATATAGAAAAGTCTCCTTAACTGAGTGATCTCTCTCTGTTACACACTAAATGAAGCAACAAGCTTCTAGAAAAGGTTAGTATTTGATTTTGGAATTAAATAATATGCAGAAGAAACCTAAATTATGGCTGAAGCAGCAATCTTTTAGCATTTAACTTCACAGCAATAACAACAATCATGTACAAATTAGATCAGATGAATATTATTTCTGCATCCATATGTTACTTCAGTATCATTACTATCAGTATAGTCATGTGAATATATCCAACAGCTGCATTTTACCTCAGATTTAAACTGACTGGCAATGAAGGTGGTAAATTCTGTATTTTCCTTGAACCATACTTGTACCTCATCTCTCTGTTCATAACTACTGAAATGAAAGGCAGAATTTTTCACTTAGCTTTTAAAAACACTTTGAAATAAATATAAGATAAATGAAACAACATTCTAGCCCAACCATGAAAATCTTTTTTAATCAAAGCCTCTAGGCTTCATGATATCTTGGCAAAGACTGCTGACGAAGGAGGGCTGCAACAAACAGACTGTGAGCTGGTGGGACAGAGGCATAGGTACAAGCTCCGACAGCTCTGCTCTGCAGTAACACCTGTCCTAGAGCTGTGGATTTGGGGCTGAAACACCAGAGGCAGACACTCAGTACTGGTAACCAGCTCAGCTTTTTGTTCTGTATAGAATCTGATCCTCACTCACTGTCTGTAAATAAAAAAGACTGTTAAATCCCAAGAGCCTTTTGAAAAATTATGAAGCAACTATTCAATGAAGAATGAGTAGTATTAGTATTACAGTATAGATTTTTCTTAATCTACTTGAAAGCCATTCAGTCCTCATGCCTTGTTTTGAAAAAAACACCATCCATACTTCATTAGCAAATGAACAACTGTGATTTGAGGAACAGAGTGCAGGAGACTTAAGTTAGTTACACACAATTGTAAGTATCGTGGTAATTAGTTATAATGTTAAAACCCCCCACAAAAAGACATGGTTCCCAAGTAAAATTTTGGTCATTTAAACTCCCTGTCAACACTCAAATTAAAACATCTAAATCTTATTTTCCATTGTTATTTATTCCAATGGAAACCTGTGGTGTTGTGTTAATTCTTCTTCAGTGCTGCTGCATATTTTCGTGCTAGCTTCAATAATATGACTCCTACCTTATCGAGAGCTGCTTGTACTATGGATTCACTCTGAGCATCTAGTGCAGATGTAGCTTCATCCAGAAGAAGAATCTTGGGATTTCTTGCCAGGGCACGGGCAATAGCTATTCGCTGCTTCTGTCCTCCACTCAGCTGAGCTCCTCTTTCCCCTACTATGGTGTTAAATTTCTGAAAAAGTAAAAAAAAAAAAAAAAAAAAGGCAGAATTTACAGGTCTCCATTGAACTCCTTGCCTCTCTATGCAAACATAAATATTCAGCTTCTAGATGAGAGGTACCTTTATCTGGCCAACTTAAACATGGGTAGAGAAAACATGCAACAATATCCATCCTTCTAGCCCTTTACTAAGCCCTCCTACACCCATTACATATTTTAGATACCTAACTTTGAACTTAGGGTTCATTAAAGTCTTGCTCTTTACTACTTTCTCAGAAAGTGCTCCAAACCCCAGATCTCCTCAAGACAAGCCTGTAAAATGCATCTCTGCATTTGCTGATGACCGCCTATCTTTCTGACAGGGTTGGGATCACAGGTACCTACTAGGGCCTAAAACATTGAACCCAAAACACCCCCTTGGAGCTACCTCTCAGTGCCTACCAATGGTGGCACTTGCTCCAAAGTGACAAGTCTCAAAGTCCACTGCAGTCTTTCATTATATAGCTCTTTAAGAGTAAATAAGATCAAATAACTCTTCCTGAGAAGGAACATGGGAACCGACTGACATGATAGAAATGGCACATGCTTGAGAGATGGGGCTCAAAGCTCTCAGGTAGTAAAAGAATTTGAAATAAAATCTCAGGTGGGTGCTTTTTCCAGATCTTTTAAACTGCAGGACCAAAAGGAAGGACTTACCATTGCCCATTCCTGACTATCTGTTTTGAATGACTGATGTCACTTCCTGCTCCCATCCTGAAAGAAGTCACCTACTGCCAGGTAAGGGCTCAAAGCTGTGAATCTCAGGCAGAAGGAGAGCTCAAGCTCCCAGCTGCTAAAATTAGCCTTGGTTAAGTGCATACTTATTTACTTCTGCCCTTCATTTCCTATTGAATGTTCAGAGAGCTCCTGACAAAGGATTAATTTTCAGGATCTTCTGTTTAAAAGTCCAACTCTTCCCATGTTTTGTGAGATGAGTAATGGTAATACAGTTGTGAAGCTTCCCTTCTGAGTCAAGGCACCAGCACTTTTTCGAGACTTAGGCACAAATTCTTTGAAGGCAATCATGCAAAGGCACAATATCTAGTCCAGAAAGTCCCTGAATAGAAAGATACTGGAGGCTGTAAGAGTATTTTTGGAAGTTGTACTACAAGTTGAATTCCCATGTTCTCACTCTTAGAAACAGGACACCAGCTTAACTGGATCTTTTGTTCTTATTCTCAAAAGAAATTCATGAACTCACATCAGGCAGTCTAGATATAAAGTCAAAAGCATTGGCTTCTTTGGCTGCTTGCTCAATTTCAGCATCAGAAATATCTTCTCGGCCATAGCGAATATTCTCAGCTATTGTTGTTGCAAACAAGACAGGCTCCTGGCTCACAATACCAATATTTTCTCTTAGCCATTTTACATTAAGTGTCCGAATATCTCGACCATCTAAGGTAATCTGAGAGGAAAAATGTGTCAAAAATTGAGGAAAAGCATCCTGGTCATAATAAATCAATTAATTACTATTAATCTACTTAAATACTAGCTACAAGGTAAGGACAAACAAGTAAAAAAATTGTATTTAGCAGAAAACTATATTGAGGGAGAAGTAACAACTGTAGCTTTTCCACACACCGCACAAATAAGAAATTGGTGATGAGCAGCATAAATAGAGAAGACAGCGTTCACCCAACCCCAAGTCATACTGTACAAGCTGGCTTAAAGAGTTTTCCAGCTTCCCTGCATACTTTTTTACCTTTTTCTCATACCCCTGTGCTGGTTTGCTGCCCTTATAGTTGTGGCTACAAAATTGCCTCTGTAACTGTCTTTCACCTCAGATCAAAGAAATATTCCAAGTTGACAGGAAGGGAAAGTTATTTTTAACCTAGATAATTTGCAATGTGGTCCTATGAACATTGACTTTAGTACAGGGGAGGAACAAAAAACTGAGAAATGGGAACAGGAATGAACAGTCACAGAAACAATGTGTTGTTAATAGATAGCCACCTTGATACACTATGCAGTGATAATTTAGCACTTATTATTAGAAATGCTTACCTAGTTGCAACTAGCAGTAACAACTAAATAACATTCTTCAAATATTAAGTATAAAAATATCATTTCCCTTAAAAATATCTTTGGGTTTTTTTTCTCCTTTTTTTTTTCCTTTGGAAGTTTATGAGAAGCATTTACCTTATACTTACCAAATCTAGTGTTTAGTGGTAGAGCAGACATAAAGCATAAAGTGTATAATTACGGAAATTGTTGTTGTGAGTTAGCAGATGGACAAAAATGAGCCAAGAAAACACCAATTTAACAGGAAAATTCTGTCCAGGTTTTAGTTTACATTCAACGAAAAGGAAGCAAAATAGAGTAGAGCACTGTTTGTTTAAAAAAGTATACAGAACCTTAAAAGCCAATTGTTGATGAAAATAGTTTTAAATTCAGATCTTGCATCTATTCAAAGACTTGTGATATTTACTATTTCTGGCGTAGTACTGAAAGGAGGAGGAGAATAATGAAGTCAGTCCAACAGAATATGATAGTTAATTTGAAATTTAAATTGTGGAAATGTTGAACTAGGCAGAGATAGCCTCAAATTTGTAAAAATAGAAAAAAAAATCAATATTCAGTCAATATGGGAAACTCGTGTTTATCCTAATAGCTCTCATTTTTTACAGTTCACCTGCAAACACTCACTTGTCCCTGGACAGGATCGTAGAATCTCTGCAGCAACTGAACAGTAGTGCTTTTTCCACAGCCACTGGCACCAACTAAAGCAATGGTTTTCCCAGTTTGAACTTTCAAGTTTAGACCTTTAAGGATCTGAAAGAAAACACAAAACCCAAACAAAAAAACAATAAAAAAAACCCCACCAAACCCCTTAGTTTGATACGTTTGGTTAGAAAACAGCCTGTCAAGTTAACTATGGCAATAATCAAGGCAGCAGTAAAAGGTATAGTCTGAAGGCATGGCAATATTACTAAGTTATTTGTATCCGGGAAAATCCTGGGGGCCTTGATACAAAAGAGCTTGCACCTACGCTACAGGATGGCTACATGCAACCTGCCTTTTGAGAATGGTCCCTGGTTCCTTCTGGCTACCAAACCAAGCCTGGGAATTATTTGAAAAGATGAATAACTGGAACAGGCCAAGTACATGCCAAAAAACATTTTAAGAGTTCCCTTGCAAAGACCATTGCATTCCAGTGCCTGGGAAAATTCCCCAGCAGACTCAAATCAACTATACAGACACAGCCACAGTTCTCTCAATTTGTGTGATGTGGCAGCAGGCTCGACATCTTAGGTTCTCCTGCTGTCTTCTGTTTTCCAGTGCTTAGATAATGACATAACACATTCTGAGAATAACAGAAAAATATTTCTAAAGGTGCTAAAAATTATTGCTTAGAAACAAGCCAGTTTTCTTCTATTTTTAGACTATAAATAGCTATTTTGACAAGGTAATTACTGGAAAGCTCTTAAAAAATCCCAATGCTTACCATTAACAGCCTCAGCAGCCTGTGGAGTAGTTACAGATTAATGATATCTTTATTGCCCTTTTCACGTTTAGAAATATTTTAGTTCAAAGATGTCCATCTCATATATGAGTAATGCTGTGTAGTTGCCAAAATATTTGGCTGCTATGGGAACTCTCATTTTTGTTTATACCAGGCTGATTTATAATTTTGCCTATACATGTTTTTGTAATGAGAGATTAAAATAGTTGCAATATTGCTCTTCTCTCCCTGTTTTACATTCAGTGGGGTTTCTATCATCAAGAAGCTGATATACTGGTGCCTGCAATATCAAGCAAGAAGTATATTCCAGACACCATACTTTTGCCAGGTGCAAGTAGTCACAACCACCTAATAGACTACTTCTAACTCACTTTTGTTAGGTAAAGTCTTTTCAAGATTAAAACTGACAGTAACTAGACTCCTTAGATCTTTCATTTGGTTTGGTCTGGACAGAGGAGATCACACTATGTTGCATCTATTGCTTGAGAGGTTGTGGAAAACTTATACACATTTTTGCCGATTCCTTTTGGCTCTATTAAATAACATTGATACTCTTAGTTGGAACAGCTGCTGACTCAGTAGATTTGGGAAGGAGGACAGATTATTTGCTATTTCCCTCCCATTTGGATTGCAGACATATAATGTAGCTCATCTGAAAATTATTTTTTACGAAGGATGAAGAGTTTGCCCTGTCACTTCTGATTTCTGAGACAAGAGTGAAAAGAGATGCATTGCATTGCCTTCAGCTAGGCAGAAAGCCTTATTCTGGGTCTATACTTCAGCAGTTCCAGTCTTCTGGAAACAGATTTGATACCCGATGGGATAGATCTCAGATGACTAAGGTGGGAAGAGTCAGCTGAACAAATAGTCACAGTGATATGAACTTCCCCATTCTTACCCCTTAATTGGGATGTCCAGCTTTTAATTGTTGGCATTCGAAATCTCTTTCTTTTTCTTCAAGTAACAACAGCAACAAATACCCTTTCTTTTCACCTTTGCCAATGTCTTTAAAAGATTATAAACTCTTGCACATGTTAGACAAGTCAAACCAACTTCACCACAACTTCACCATGGCATCATGTACATAACACTGCACAATACACTTACCAGGCAAAGTCACACTGGCAAAGAATAGGGACACCTGTTTATCAAACAGCAATTTTAATATCTGTCCAAAATAACATTTAGCTTCCAAATGTGTATTTAGGATATGTTTCAATCCATTTGATGGCATATTGTTGCAAAGCCCATCTCACAGTTGGTTTTTCTTGTGAGGTATCACAGAAACTCCATACAAGCAACAACCCTACCATTCTATGATTCTATGACTAGAAAGAATAACTTCCTGCTTTAACTCTGTAAGGTCTGGAAGTTTTAATGAGACATCTTGAAAAGCCTTATTTATTTCACCAGAGCTCCTCATCACACAAATTCACTCTAGGTATAACACATTCTTCTTAGCTTTGTCCAGCAGAGAAGAATGGTGAGCAGGTAGCCAGCGGCAGTAGACTAGAACTCTGTCTTCAGACATTCCATTTTTTTTCCCCTGGTAGCACACAATCTCTAAATATAATTTGCATTTAGCAGCAACAAAAGTAGAGAAATAATACTGACATAGGCTCCAGAATTTCAGTACAGTAGATTAATCTGAACACTTACTGTAACATCAGGTCTGGATGGGTAACTGAAATAGATGTTTGTGAATTCAATTTCTCCCACGAGCTTGTTTGGTTTGTAGCCTTCATTAGAACTGCTGTCTATAAGCCGTTTCTGGAGAGAAGTTTTTGAAATATATTGCTGGTTATTACACTTTTGGAGCTGTTATTTCAGCAGGATACATTGTTCTCTTGTTTACTTTCTTAGCTGCTGTTTACAATGCAATATACCTGCTGTGTTTTACTTGCAAGATGCTGAATGCAGGGGGACATCTAACAGTGAATTCTGCTTTGACAAATACTGTGCACTACAGTATAAAATCTGTAATTGCAGAACTTAAGTATATATCTTGCAGCCAAAACTTGGCCCTCATTTATCCATTCAGGAGGGTTTCATATTCATATCAAGAACGATATAGCCTTTTCTGCATGAGTTTTCTAGTCTTACTTATTTTTAATATTTTATATATACAGATATCCATTTGCTGCAGAACACAGCAAAAACAAGATAATAGCAATGCGGAAAACCTTTTTCATAGTAGTATCAGCACTAAGGCTTTATATTATTATAGCTTTTGATAACAGTATTAATCCCCTCCTCACCAACTCCCCTCTCCCCCAGAAAATCCAGCTCAGCTGAAATTGTGTGTTCATGCATTTTAAAAAGAAAAGTATAGTGTTTTACTAGTTTCCCTCTGGAGTTACAAGTCTAATACAAAGAAATATTAAAGACCTCATCTATAAATCTCAGATACACATCTATGAAGGAATCTACGAAGTTTATGGTTTCAGGGACTTTTGAGAGTTTTTGTTACATCTTGAGAGAAAAAAAAAACAGGGAAAAAAAAGGTCTGGTTGAAAAGCTTCTTTTGTACTTAGATACTTACCTTATTGATAACCCGATATACTTCATAGGCAGCCCCACGTGCGTTAGCCACACTTTCCAGGTTGGGAGCTGCCTGGCCCAGGGAGAAGGCTCCAACAAGCACAGAGAAGAACACCTGCAGGAGATGGAGGGAAGCACCACAGTTAACAGCAATTACAGAGTCACTAGTGTCTGCTTGTTAAATGTTTAAGTCTTTCTAGTGCAGCCTTTCCAGGAAAATTAAATACGCTAGTGAAAGGTGTGTTTCACAATTGCTTCCATCCACTCTCCATTTTCCTGGTAAGTACTGACACACGCCTTTGGGGCATGAATGTTTGTTTAGATCTTTTTAATGCTACTGCATGTTCTATCATCTACAAATAAAACAAATATCTCTCTGTGATGTTTCCAAAATTAAAATGCTTGCAAAACTTAGTCCAGATTTTCTTAACAGAAACTCCAACTGCAGGATCAACACACAATTAACTTGACATGCAGTGAGGAATCATACTGAAGAGTCAGGACATCAGAAGTCACTTGAGTGTGGAAGTTAAGCATTTAATTAAACTTTTGATGGCAAGAAGATAGTTTAATATCCTCAAACTAATACCAACTTAGAAGAGTAAGTCATACACAGTAAATGCTTGCAAATAAATAACAACAAAATGAAGAGAAGACATTGTGGCTAAATCAGATACCGAAGACTTCCCAGTACACATTTAGCACACCAGTGGGATTCATTTAATCTTAGTGTCTAGCCAGAATTTTATTGGCCGTCCAGGTTATGTCTTTGCTCCTGAACAACCAGCTCTAGGTTGCTCATCCTCCCCTACAATATGGTTTAAGACAAGTGAAAAAAGCACAGATACTTTTGCCTCTACACTGATTAGAGTGGGAAAAAAATCAAGGTGCCCTGTTCAAACTTGGTTTATCAAAATCTAGGTAAGGTGAATGCCTTCTTTCCAGTTCTTTTATTCCAAGCAATTTTCTAACGACTAATTTAGCAAGCATTTGGCAGAAAATAGAGACAATTATATACACCACATACATAACTTTTCTTCAGCTTAGTATTTTTGAAAGCTGCATTGTTGTGCTTACAATTAACACACGTCCGATGTCATAATTTTCTTCCTCAGTAGTGAGCTTGGTTCCATACCAAAATGCAAGTGCATATGATCCAAAGATAATAAATTGAGAAACACCTAGAGATGTGTTGGTGGTAATGGATTTTTTCACTCCAACACTTCTAGCCGTCTCTAAGTTAGCATCATATCTGAAAGTGGATAAGGAAACCATTAATTTGACAGGTACCACATATCATTCTGAGTGATATTTCCCAGTACTCTTCTTTTAAAATCAAAGGATTTCTACCATAAAGCAATTAAAGTCTCACAAAGAGAATAGGGGGTTTCTGAGTTTGTTTGTTTGGTTTTTTGTTTGTTTTGTGACATATTTAGAAAACAATTGAGTTTTGTCTCAAATGAGACTTTGTCATGATGGGAGACCCAATATCACTCTTGAGCCATCTGTTTGCACTAGTCCTGACAGGAAACCTTGAAAAAGTTTTATCAACATTATCTATCAAAACTAAGGTTTAGTTTTCCACATTTAAAAGACAAAAGAATCCACATCAAGCACTATGGATGGAGGCAAGTAAACAAATAGAAGTCAGAGTTCCCACTGACACCAGCACTTTCTTCCTATTGGCCATTCTGGGAAGTCAGGAATGTTTCCTTAGTTTATTTTACTGACTAATATGGCAATATAGCAAACCAGCAAACAAGTAGACACAGAAGAGCAATTTAAAGACCAATAGGTTCAATGCAAGAATGATTTCTTCTAAGTACAGTACATAATCATTCATTCATCTATAGTTTCCAGCTGATAACTTTCACTTACTCAAGTTTATTATGGAAAGTATAGCTTAGGAATAGTGCATCTTTTTACTTGTCAGTGACATGCTCAGCAACTTATATTTTTTTTCCTAACACATATTTTCTACAGAAAACATCCCCATGGTAGGAAGACATGAAATTTAGTCAGACAAGAAGGAATCTTAAAACAATGTACATTAATTTGTTAATGTAAATTTCTCACATGCAACCAATGTTGTGTCTGTTACTCAAATATATTTAAATGTTTTGGCTTGCTTGTGGTCTTAAAACCAAGCCCTGCTTTTGAGTTTGCAGCATCATAGGTCCTCCAGGAAAATGACAACTGGATTTCAGTAACATAAGAACTTTAATGATCACTCGACTACAGATGAAGACCTAAGAAACAGCTAGCAAAAGAAGAAGACTGAAGGTCCCTTGCAAACAAACATTTGCAGTCAGTGGAGGCATTGTGCAGTAAAAGGCTACTTTTCCTAACTCTGAGGCTTTAACAGCTCTTGAACAAAGAAGTCACAATCCAGGATTTGCAAATTCTGTAGTCAGTCCCTAGTTAAGAGTTTGTCACTAGTAGGTGTTTCTAGGAGAGCCATCTGTTCAATAGGGGTTTTTTTGTACTAAATGGAAGAGGAACTGTGGAAGAGGCTGACTAGTCAACCATATATGAAAGAGGCCTTACTGGCATGGAGTTGCCTGGATATCAGTTTGTTCGGTTTGGGGATTTTTTTTGACATCTAGAGATAAAATAAGAAATAAGGAATAAGAAGTAGTTTGAAGAAGCTCCTACCATTTGTTTTTCAGATATTGGTATTTGAAGAGGAGGGGGGCAACTGATCTAGGTCAAATGAGGGCTTTTTTGCCTTTACTATGTAAGCAGAAAGAAGTCTTAATATTGTTGCAACTTAAGGACAAATCCCAGTAAGTGGAATATAGTGGTTATAAGCTAGTCAGAGCTCAGTCCTCAGACGAAGACAAATGCAGAGGCAGGCTGTAGGCCCCTGAATAAGGGCTATCATCATCTTAAAAATTTAGCACAAGAACAAGGCAAACATGAGAGTTGAAAAAGACAGAAGAAATTTATGGAGTGTATGGATTAGGTCTTCTGGTTTGCCTTTCCCAAATGCACAGTACTGGCGATGCCCTGTACTTGTATACTGAGTGGTATTGTTTATGCTTATTGAGTTATCCAACACATATGTGAATGAATTTGTGGTCAGACATATCCCTTTCACCTTTTACATGTGACTGGGGCCAACTCTGTATTAGGTCAAGTACAAGTGTTCTTTGCAAATCATTAGAGCGATAAAAGCCAGTGATGCGATTTTACTTAAGGCTGCTATCCAGTGAAGCTTAAATATAAGCGCATTAATCAAAGATCTAGAACATGTGCCCTGCTGTTCTGAACTTCAGCAATTAATCACATGCTTTGCTGCATTTGACTACCAGGTAAAGATAACCTTTCTACCACTTTCACTTTAAATTCAACTTCACATCTCAGTCAGAGGAGAAATTTGAGTCTTTGCTGCAGTGATAACACCAAGTCACCCGTAGTAACTAACTAGGTCTACTTGCACATCTTTATTTTCAGGTGGGGTGTCCACTTATAGAAGAATAAAAGGATACTAAGGAGAGTCTAATTTTCATGCCTCTCCAAACAGAGCCCCCCAACCCACAGCTAAACTCCTTCTTCATATTTGAAACATAATTCTTATTTCAAAAACCTTACTTTGCTAATGCCTTCTGCTGTCCATTGAAAGCCACAACAGTCCTGATTGCTGCCAAAATTTCTTCTGCCACAGCTCCTGCTTTGGCATAAGCAGACAGCTCTTTTGCAGTAAGGGATGCCAGGAGCTGGGAAGTTGAAAAACAGATGTTATTGCAGACTACTGAATGAGTATGCACACTTTATCAGTGAAAAAGAATGATCAATGTTCAAGGCACAAGATGAGATTTTAGGAAAGAGGCGATCAACTCATCTGTGGGTTGAATTTCCCCCAAATCTCATTGTTTCCTCATTACAGTGAAAGACTATGTGAGCATCAGATGAGCCTCATGACTAACCCACTTTCCTCCCAAGCTGAGGACAATCTGAGACTACACTATGCTGGGTGTAGGGCCAGGGAGGTGTGCTATAGCTTCTCTAGTGGTGTGTCTTGACATGTTCAGAATCTAGACCACCAGTAGACATTGAAATAAGCAAGGTAGTCACATTATAGCCTCTAATGTTCTCCTTCCTAGCTTATTTGAAATACTTTAAGTAGGAAAAAAAACCCTGAGTATTATATGCAAGTAACCACTCAGGAATACAAGATATATCCATTAATGTAGTGACAATGGATCACAAGGGGAAAATGGTTTTGTATCTGAAAAGAAAACCTCTCCAGATATTTCCCTAGTTTATATCACTCCAGTCTACAGCAGCTCTGTATGTCCTAGGGTCTACACGGCATGAAACTTAGTAAAGAATTTGCATGAAATGTGTGCAGATTGAAAAAGCCTGCAAGGCAGTTGTGTTAAGAGGGAAGAGGGAGGGTCAGGAGCTTGTGCTGGGCTTCCCTGGTGCTCTGCCTGATGAAATCACTCTGCAAGGAAGATGCTCTGATGCAGATACCATCCTGCCATATGGTGCAAGAAGAGAGCATGTGGACAGAAGGAATATGACAAGTACATGCTTAGGAACTGAGAGAAAAATTACAGAAGGAGCTGAAATCATTAAGTCAGCATGAAGATAACCTCCCAACTTAGAAACCATAGCAGTTTTCTCCCATTCTCTCCCCCCTTCCTGTGCATAAGACTTTTAATGTTTATCTGGTTTCCTTTGTTTATTAATTTCCACACACTTACAGCTGACCAAACAGCTGCTGATGCAGCAAGCAGAGGGCTGATTGACAAAATCACCAGTGTCAGTTTCCACCCGTAGATGAATCCTATAATAATCCCGGTCAGAAATGTGGCAAAAAACTGTACAAATATACAGATCTTGTCTCCGATGCCTCCATGGATGGTGTTGATGTCACTTTAAATAATAATAAAGAAAGGTTTGTTAGCTCTGAATGACTTTCATTCTAACTCCCTCTCCACTCTGCTTCGTGCTGTGTGGCCTAATGTCAGAAGCTTTGCCACTTCCTAACCGGCACTATGAAATTTCTAACCACAGCTACTGAACGGTACCATTAGTCTCTTATGTGGCCAAAGAGAACAGAAACTTCCTAGTTTTTAGGACTCATCTCCTGTATTTTCCATTATTCTCTGCTGTTTCTATACCCTATCACAAGGTCACAAATGACCTGGTGCCCTTATCCATCATCCAAACAATGCAATACTAGTAAACAGACAAATAACCTCTCCTCACCACCCGTGACTATCTCCAAATTATTCCTTCTGCTCAGCTCTCTGATGCATTTTATGTTCTTATATTTGGCTACAGACTCAGATCAAGGTGATCTCCATCATGTCAGGACAACTATTATTTATAATCGTTTCTCTTTTTCATACAAATTTCCATCCCCATTTTCTTTTCCCAGCACATATGAATATTAGAGTGAGGACTGGTTTCATTTAAGCTTCTCTTACACCTTTCAGGACACAGCTCTGTCCAAAGCTACCTTAAAACCCAGAAAAAAAAAAAAAAAAAAAAAAAGAAATCTGTGTTCATGCATATAGTCCCACTGCATCACAGGGCATGCAGACCTCATTCCTAAGTCTATTTCAACCTATGGAAAAACTCCAAAGACTTTAGCTGATCAGACAGAGTCCAGACTGAGATCTGTCTGCATGTAAATGCAAACTCCTTTCGATTCAATGAAGTGTCAGAGCTTTCAGTGTTTGTAAACTGGCTGGAGATAGCTGAGCTGTTTATCTAGTATTGCCTGATACATTCTTCATGGACACAGAAAGCCAGTAACAGGTATTTCACAGCAAAAAACTTTTCAATGGATATATCACAGGAACTGCACAAATGGAGTTGAAAAGGATAATTAATTTCTCCCTCAGAGATGTAATATTTCACACTTTAGGTCTAGTGGTTTTTTGTTGTTGATGTTTTAAACTCTTTATAGGCCATTCCATAGGAGATAAATGGCAGTTTTCTTTTAAATATCATACTTAGAGGGGTAAAAAATGAACAGAGCCCTCACTCTGTCAGCCTGGTGTTCAGCGTTCCTATCTGGGTAGTATCAAACCAAGCCATCTCCTGATGGAGCACTGCAAAAAAGAACTTCTGCCGAATCCTTGACGTCTGCCTTGCAGCAGCAATCAAAAACGTCCATACTTGGATGGTGCTCAGGATCAATACAGCACAGCCAATTCCCACATAGTAGTAAGCAAACCTGTGATGAGGGAACAAAACTCTATATGACCCCACTGAATCTTGTGAGGAAAGTTAGACACACAAAACAATTAGTCTTCACTTACCCCATCAGAGTAAATACTGGAGCCTGAGATACATGATTGGGAAGACTTTTTGAAAAGGCAAATATTTGTCCTCTGCTCAAAGGGATAACACAGCAAAAAAATAATTTGTTAACAGAACAACCGCAAAGACTCTTACTTTGTCATTTCACCTTCTATATCTACACCTGGGATTGATGGACAGCTGGAACTGTTCACTGAATTATCTGTGGGGAATAAAAAAAAAGTACTAATATATTATATGTAGAATCTAAATCATGAGAATCTAGGGTTGTCAGTTTGGGAATGTTCTGCATTTTTCAGGTGGAGTTTTGCAAACACATGAAATATTTTTTAAAAATAACTGTGTATTTGCTAAAGGAATATCTAGTAATTAGTGCCTGATAACTGATGATAAAAAAGATGGTCATGCTCTTCACCATCTTGCCAAAGCTGAAATTTATGAATAAAGAACACATCTAATACACTGCTTTTGCCCTGGTCTAGCATTTAAAATTTGATTAAAACAATTGAGTAATTTCCATCAGTATGATTTTTTCTTATTGTATATTTCTTTAGATGTGCACCAGTGCAAAGGCTGGGGGGAGGGGGGGGGGGGGGGGGAATCTTAGCTCCTGTAGCAAAACCATACCAGTTACAGTGGTATGCAGAGAAAACTCATTTTACCTTCTGACACATTTGATTTCACACCAGTTAGCACAAAGCTGTTTGTCATCTCTCCAAAGACAATGATCATAAGCGGCAATCCAGTACCATTTGCAACAGCTGCGACCAAACCAACTACCATCAAAAGGACATCCACCCAGTCAGCATAGCAAAACTATGTGAGCATTAAAAAAAAAAAAAAAACAAAACACCAGTGAAATTATGCCTGACAGTTTACATATTTGTTACAGTACAGCAGACTTACAGAGCATGCTTTTTTTTTTTCCTACCTACATATTCTAAGCAGCAACAACACTCCAACCACAGGTAAACTCAGAACGTAAAAATTTTGTAGTAGCTCCCACAGATCTTTAAATTAGTACTCAGTAAGGCTGCTAAGGGAGTAGTGGCAGGACAAATCATTCTTCCCCAACTCAGCAGGAAAAAAAATCCGAAGTGTATGTCCTACATCTTTCAAAGGGACCTTCTCTGTATAATATATTGCATTTTGTGTTCCAAAAAAATTACAGATAATTATATATTATATATTTATTATAATAATTATAATACAAAATTACTAAGATAATGCCTTTGAAATGGAAACAAGAGTGAGTTATTGACCAGCACCTGGGTTATAGCTACTGTTAGAAAATATTTGCAGCACAGATTGTATCTTCCAGCTTGTCTATCCTTGAACGTTTGTTTGGTTTAAAGAAGGATGTGAATTTAAGCTGAAATAGCTATTCCTGGATGTGGTTAATCTGAAATCAGAATATTTTATTCCTGACTGTCTTAACCCTCATACAAAGTGTAAATGAACACAGAATAAACCAGAGAAAAAGAAAACTTCTTGTGTTCCAGAATAAGCAAGTCCATGTGCAAGAGTTACTTTGGAATAGTTGTTGTATGGAAAACTGACACAAACCCATAGCACTGGTTCTCTCAGAGACCAGATTCCTTACATGTCAAACACAGGATATATGCTTTATAAACAGTGAAGACAAGAGCCTGTGCAGTATACATGCAGCCTCAGCGCAGGTGAGCTTCAGACTCCAACAGCACAAAGGTTGAACTGCTGACGGTGCTACGAATACACCAAGGGAAGAATCCGACCTAGCAGGTGAGATCTCAAAGCATCAATAGGTCTCAGGCTTCTCCTCCAGTTTTTGGTTGCCTATTAACTACAACTCATGGACAACTCACAATGACAAGAAAAGATGATACAGAGTAGACCACTAAACTGGACACTAACCAATTCAAAAACGCCAACCACCCGTCTCTCTGGCTTCTCATTTTCCTTCCTAGAGGAAAATAGAAAAGACTAATTAAAATGAGGGTTTTTTAATAGGAAAACCATATTAAACTCCCCAGTACACAAGCTGGAACACAAAGAGTTCCATTTAAATATAATAAAAAACTGTTTCACTGTTCAGGTGAGGGAGCCCTGGCACAGGCTGCCCAGAGGGGTTGTGGAGTCTCCTTCCCTGGAGGTCTTCAAGACCCACCTGGACACATTCTTATGTGACCTGATCTAGGTGGACCTGCTTTGGACTAGATGATCTCTAAAGGTCCCTTCCAACTCCTACCATTCTATGATAGACCAGCAGCCAATGTGTTAAGTTCAAAAAATACCTACTTTTTTTTCTTGTTTTTTATCCGGTCACTTTGTTCAAGATTTTCATCACGTTGGAAAGAAGGGTTGTCATATCCCTTGCCTGCAGATTCTGTGAAGTAAAAAGCAGACTTTTAAACATTAACTACTGATCTTTTTTACTAGTTTCTTGCAACTTTTCCTGCTGATTCTTTTGCATTTATCACTTAAAGACTAGTTTTTCCTCATGTTCTTGGGGTAGGCTGGTGAATTTCTCTTGAAACTTCCTTTCTCTTCAGCTCATCTCCTGTCCTTCAGAAAAAAAGCTTCCAGCTCCATTTCTGAGATAGAAACAAACTTCATTTTTACAATTGAAATATGCTTATACTGGAAGGCTATCAAAGACTAACAGCAAGAATTATCTGCAAACACATATGCAACTGAATGGAAATGACAAGGAGCTCTACTGAAATAACTGGAATTGCTTACAGTAAATGCTTTAATTGCTATAGGCATCACGGAATAGATGCAAGTTAACTGAAGAGTAACGTCTCTGCCTGTAATAACTGTCTTCATTATTTCTTTCTTTCTATATCAGCAGTTGCCACATGTCCCACTCTTTTTGTGCTAGAGGCTTTAGAAATCCACAGAAAAGAGGAATCCAACCCTAGAAAACTTATGGTTCTAAATGCATAAAATGAAATGCAATAAATGGATAAAGAAGCTGATGACTAATCACAGTAGGGAGCCAGTTGCAAATCACATGGGGAGAAAAGGGCTCCACACAGCAACCACTCCCAATTTACATTTACCTTAAGTTAACTGCTGCCTCACTAGAAATAGAATCTTCCACATACTGTTTTTAATGTCAGTTAGTCTATAAAGACTGGTTTAGACAGCCTTTTGAGGGCAATGACATGTTTTCACTTTACTGAGCTTACCTTATAAGCATTTTCATGCCCAGGCTAGGACCCACCTAAATAGTTTTCAACAAGTTCAACAGAATTTATTTACATAGGTGAATGATTCATGCATAAATGTTTTCTAGGTAGTAGCTTTAGTTCACTGGAAACTCACTGTGTTATCTCCTGTAAAACCACTCTGGCAATCAGGAAAGGCTTATGTCACTATGTTTGGAGCTGTGAAATATATTTCTTGAAAACACACAAACCTGTACTCATGCCTGGGGCTTACCTGCATCAGAGAGACCCTTTTTTGTGGAATTTACAAAACACTCTGCCATTGTTGTTCTTTCTTGTATGTGTGTGAGATTAAATCACACTAATTAAAACCTGCATTAAAAAAGCGACAAAACATTTAGAAATAAGAGATATTTAAAGAGTTAATATTAAAATATGTGTGGTTTTGTTCTATTACATTTTGGTCTCATTGTCTTGCTGTAATGTAATAACTAAAAAAATAGATAAAGGTGTGATAAAGAGCTAATTTTAATGAGATATTAAGAACTGTGCAAACTATTACAACAGTAGCCTGTTTTAGTATTCTTTTATGCTAAATCCCTAGATCATTCATATACAAATTACTGTGAATGACCCTTTGTAGAATAGAACCCTTCCCTGTCTTATCTGATTAAAGCTTATTGAACAGTCACACCACCATCAAAATAACAACTAAAGATACTCCAATGCATTTTGCCATGTATCAGGTAAGCATGATTTCAGGTGGTAAGTGGGTGACCGATGCTCCAAATTTTCCACAGGCTTTTCTTCTCCACATATCACATATACATTAAACAAACTAACAGAAACGAACAAAAAAAAAAAACCCAAAAAAGAGGAAAGAAACACGAATTTGATGTAGGCTAAAATAATAATGCTAACAAAATACATAATCAACCTCACACTAAAAACATATCTAATTTTTAAAAATCCTTTAACATGCATGACTTTTTTTGTTTTTCTCGTGGCATTTCAGCTTACCTTCACAATCCCAGCTGTGCCCACATGAGTGGGTGCCCCCAGCCCCTCACTGCCGCCCCGGCACATGGGGAGAGGCGGGGAAGCGGTGCGGTGGCCTCGACGCCGAGGAAACCATCCGTGTCCCTGCGAGCCGGACGCCGCGCCCCGACCGCGGCCTTTATACCGGCGGTGCCGCCCGCCCTTCTCTCCCTCCGTCCCTCCCTCGGCTCGGGTTTCAGGTGAAGGTCGATGCTGCAGCCAAGCAGGAGATGCTGTGGTCTAGGGGCCGGCCGAGGGATTTCGGGGAATGGTTCTGGCCAGAGGGGTCCTGCCCCCAAAGCATCCCCTTTAAACCAGCCCCCAGGTTCCCGGCCCTACAAGCTGCCCATGGCAAGCCCCTTGGATCCCTCTTCGGGGTACTGCTTTCCACCTTCAATCTCACCATGACTAAAAGAAGCCAATTGTACTTTGGAAAACTCTGGGTATAAGAGGACTTGAGGTGATATTTACAGAAGAGTCACTCTCCCGGTGATATAAGGCTTCTGAAAGCAATCTGCGGGGTTATGCTGAATGTGGGGAATTGCTTCCCTGCATTTGTTGAATTTCAACTAAGAGCAAAGATAAGCTGGTGAATTTGAACTAGGAAGTGTTGTTAAGAGAAGTGCTTTCATTTCCCACTTCTAAATGAGATGAAGATCAAAGTTAGCTAAACTCATCACTGTTTTTAGAGAAGCTAAGCATCACATTTTGCTTGTTTAGTTCCCACCTCTTCTGTACAATTTTTGTGGGGTTTTGTTTTAGTTTCTTGCTTTGAGTTTAGAATGTTGGGGGTCTGGGGTTTTTTTTATTTGGTTGGTTTTGGTTTTCCTCTGAAGAAATCAGGTAAACAAATTAGATTTTTTGCACAACTGTAAAAAATAACTGTTCACCAGCTTTCCCCCACACATATTGGAATCTGTATCATTTGCTTCCAATAATGCCTTTAGTGTTTACAAAAAATAAACTCCACTCAAATGCCATTATCCCAAAGCCAAACCCCAGAAAATTAAACTAGTTATTTAACTTAAGTGATTCTCAAGTAACAAATGCAGGACTCAGCCTAATTCAAGTTTCCCTTTCTTACTTTCCCCACAAGATTCAGATTACATTCCACACATTGGTTATGATGTCCTGAAAGAACCTCAGAAAAGATGTTATTAGGCATCATTACCTCCTGCTCACTGGCACCTTATATTTTTTGTTAGATTCAAACCCTTACATTCAAGACCAATTGCTTTAGTACTTTCTTGTCTCATGAGCATTCTCCAGGGTTTATATTACCAACTCAGCACTAAGCCTACCTAATACACAGCTATGTTCTCCATTCCAGAAAATTAGTTAAAAGCTTCTGCTGCCTTAAAGAATCTGAGTTTATAGATTATTTTAAATCTCTTTTTTAGAAGAGTCAAAACAGCAAACTGAGGCAATTCACTATCCCAGCTCCAAAGTTCACACCTCTACGCAGTATTTCCTTCACTGACAGCAACACAATTTGTCTTGCTTGTCTCGATGGGAGCAAAACCAACTCTTAACCATGTCTCAGCTTGTTAAAACAGGTGATTAACTTATTTTCAAAAGAAGCTATCATCATATTAAAAACAGAGACATGCCACCTGTAAAGCAAATGCAACATGTAGAAGAATGGAAGTAGTATGAACCGAAAAACCTCTCTTTGATCAGTTTTCAGAGCTGCTAATCAATCATTTTACTCAGGATCACTGGCAACTAGGGAGTATTTGGTACCATTGAAATACAGATGCTTCCACTTTTCAGCTGTTCCTTATCAACTATTCACACATAGTAGCAATAAAGTGTCAATTACATTTCACATTCTTTGCTTTACACACTACATGGCTGGTAAGAAAAAAAAATCTCAGAGTTCCCTTGCATAAAAAAAGTCAGTCCAAAGACTGAGTGTGGGATGAGAGGGGCAAGCAACTGATAGTGAAGAGGAAAGCTGTGCTTAAATGAAAAAGAAGTTAGCTCAATCTGATGTTTTTGCAGAAGCAGAATTCTGGCCTAAACCACATATGTCAGGCAGGGAAGACTCCCATCAATAAAAGAAATCAGAGAAGCAAAACAAGAAATAGTAGCTCATAGTAATGCTCTTGTAATTTGAATTGAGGTGGGAAGAGACATTATGATAAAATATCATAAATTGATTTGCAGGGAAAATACTTTTTCTTCTTTTACCCCAAAATGTTTCTGTAACTTTGGAAAATGATTCTATTACCAACAGCCAATGTACCACCCATGCCTCCATGTGTTTGGTTCATCAGTCCAAAAGTGGTCAGCAACAGGAAAAGCAAAATTAATCATAGTCAAGTATCACTAATTAACACCAGCCATAACTGACTGAACTAGAAAAGATATCTGCTTTGAAGAACTATTAACCATAAGTACAAAGATATTAAAAACAAACAAAAAACCCCACCAAAAACCCCCAAAATGTAAGCTGGAAATGAAAACTCATTTCCCTAGCAAAGCATAACACTGAAAAGAATTCAACATACAGTACACAAAAGCAATAGACATCCAGCTTTACTGGAACTTTTCCTGAAAATATCAGCCAGATACAAAGGTATATTGCATTCTAAAAGTGCCATAGCTGCTTACTGCTTTTTGATTGCTGAAAGAGAGCAGAAAAACATCAGCAAGAGATCCAGCCTGCACCCTCAAATAACTTGTGGGGTGTCAGGGCTAGTATTTGACCCACTACCTTAACCATATCTACCTTTTCCATGCAGCTGGTTTGTAATTAAGAAGCTAAAGCTGTAAAAGACCTTTATCTTTACTTGCTCCTCTCTGGAGTTAGTTGCTTTTTGAATTTTATGTCTGTATTGTACCTGTGATCCACTCAGAAAAAAACTTGCTTTCTCATTTGTCAGAAATCAGACTGAAGTGGCACATTGAGATTGTAGGTCTTACAGTCTTTGTGGGCTAGTTACCATTAGTTATAATCAACTTCCGCGTACAAGGACATATGTACTTTTAGTTCTGTGTTTGCAATTTTAAACTAGTTATGTAAGTTTACATTTCTGTATGCATCACTGCACAGTCAGGCTTTCACCAAACTCCTGCTGTTTTACTGCTTTCTAAATAGATTAGAAGAAATCTAATGAACTTCTGGTTGGAGTTAAACTAACATAGGCATCAAAGAGGTCTGACAAAGGATATTTCCTTTTAAGGAGGATTTGATGCTTTCAAGGTATGTACAAGAACATACATGAATAGCTCTTAAAAATCCAGGAAATGATTAGGCTTTTCTAGTTAGCAGTAGCCTGCCAAAAAAGATTAGACTATCAGAGGCTAACTTTTGAAATTTGTTGATCTTCCTTTATGTGCCTGTGATTATGAGAGAAAGGGTAGGAACACTGAAAAATAACTGTAACTGCTGGCTGCCATGTATTTTTAAATTCTTCTTTAGTCTTTTCAGAAGGTTGTAAAATTATCTTTATTACATTACAAAGTCTATCTGAAGCTCCTGGATGGTCTCTCAATTGCCCAGTGAAAGATTAAGTACACAATTAATTCAGGTAGCATGTCAGTTTATTAACAGGTCCATAAAAAAACCACGTTCATAGAAGCAATACTTCATTTTAAGGAACCTTTAGCTTCACTGAAGAATGATAGTGAAATAGACATGCTGAAAAGTAACTGAGATCAGTTTCACCAAAAGTAAGCTCAAAGAAACAGAAGAAATTCAGTATTTAAATGGTTGTTATTCAAATATTACCTTGATTTATTAATGTATGCAAATTTATTTATGTCAATAATTAAAAAAAGAAGTTGTTTTTTCATAAGGATGCAGTTGTACCATTCTGATGAACTGATACTTACAGAAATAATTAGAATATCCCAGCTGCACTGCTCATTACTATATATCCTTGATGTCAGTATATATGTCACTGAGTGTTTCACTTTTTGATGTCATTCACAAAAGCTTTCAATGAATTACAAGTAAATTCATACCATATGTCCAAGACAGCAGTCAAGAGGAGCTTTCAGAGTATCACTAAGGATTAGACACTTTTGCCTTTATTTTCCCTGTTTGTATTGGATGCTATCCCATAAGCAATAAGACACAGTCTGAACATTTATAATTTCTTTTTACATCTCCAAGCCAGTTGTATTGGAATGCTGTGGAATAGCAACATTCTGCACCACTCTGCTGCCTGTTAAAGATAGATCTAGGCTCAGAACCCAGTTATTTCTCGTGAAGGCCTGGAGATTAGTTTAATTTTTTAATCAAGAAAACTATTATTGTCTCTTTCCCAATCCCAGACCCCAACTTGATCTTATGATAGCTTTAACCGGAGCCCAACAGGGAACTATCCTTTCCTCAACAAAAGCATATAAATGTCCAGCCATGGAACAGGACAAAGACAAGATTTGCTGAAGTGCTAAAAACAATAAAGAGGCAAGGTGAGAATCTCTTCTTCACCAGAAGCTCAGAACAGTGTGGGACACAAAACTTTTAAATTCCTGCTCTGCTGGTTGTGGATCATGGATCTGGATCTTCCCAGTGCCAGGACACAAGCCTCAGTGCAGCAGGAGGAAGGAGATGCAGTTTTGCTGGTGGGATGTCCAATAGCTGGCGGGGCCCCTTGAGTCCTCATTTGGTCCAATTACTGCTGAGTTATCTAGACAGCATGAAGCAGTTTTCCAGCTGAGATCAGACACCAGGTGATTAGCAAATTCTTGATAGTGAAAGAGGATTAAAATTCTGTTTGGAAAATTATGGGCCTGCAGCTGGCTCTTCAGCAGCCTATGCTGGGAATGAGATTCAGCTGACAGACTGAGATACCTACATTTATGTGATAACATATTGATGCCTATGTATGAGCTGTACATCTGAATTCCCATTATTGTCACCAGGAGACTGGCCAATAATATAAATATGTACTTTAAGGAGAGCTGACCACTTTTCTGTGCTTCTGCTTTTCTGTGCAGAGCCCACCTGCCCTGAGGAGAGACAAACAGCAGAAGCCATCAGGAATAGACTGACTGAAACCCCCACTCCCTGCCCCGCTGGGCCATTCATGGGGGAAGGAGGTAAAAACATGGAGATCAGGGCTCTGAGCCCAGGAAGAGGGGAGGAGTGGTGAGTAGGTGGTCTTAAAGGGCTAGTCAGACTCTTCATCGTTGTACCACTCTGTGTTGTTTCATTTTGGTTATATTTTGGTGTTTTATGGTTATGCTTTAGTAGATGTTGCATTAAATGATTTTCCGTTTTCTTCCCCAAGGCGAGTAGCCTGGTCTGTTTTGTCCTGGACCTTAAGAGGCAAAGCTCAGGTCTTTGGTACTTGAGGCTAATTGTGGTCTTTTGTTCCCTGATGGGCCTAAACCATGACAGAATGCAAGGGATACATCATGACATTTCTGCAAATGTCAACCCATTTGCTCCTAGGTGAAAGTCTTTAGAGAGGATGGTTTAGGACTGTCAAAACTTTCATTAAACACGCTATTTGTTCAATTAAGCTAAACCCAGAATCCATTCCCCTGTAGCATCGTCTTGAAATGCTGCATGGAAGGAATCTCAGTAGTCTTAGTTGGCATTCTCATGGAGATCAAAAAATTAGGGTGAGTTTTGGAAAACTATGCTTCCTGCTGTTTGAGACTCAGTACATAGCTCACTGACAAAAAAAGATTATTGGACTTGGTTAATCCTTGTTTTATAAAAAGTTATGCTTGCGGTTTTTCTTTCTGACAATTTTCATTTCATGTACTAACTTGTTTTCCAAATATTACGGGTTTAAAGAAACCAACAGCACTGAAGAAGAGTAAAGTAAGATTGGTAAATGCTATTGACTTACACTCAAGTGATTTGGGTATTTACGTGCAGAAAGGTCATGTGGCTTGTGTCAGTTGTCACAGACACTAAAAGAGACTAGCTAAAATCCACAGCTTTTAAACTATATATATTAATTTTTCCTGCTCTGATGGTCTATTTTATATAAAGCTGGGAAAGTTGCTGTGTTGGATAAAATTTGTGGTAAGTGGCGTCTTCATTAAAATAACTTCACTGAAGAAGAAAGACTGCAGTGTCACAAGCAAGACTTATCCTACCCATTATGGTAGATGTTATACAAGAGACTAAAATAATTACATTTATTTACACCAATGTAGAATAATATTGCCACTGTAATTGGCAAGAAAGAGTTAAAATTTGAGTAGAGAGTCAGGGAGAGAGGTATATCTTCTTTGTCTTATTTCTAAGTATCACAGTGACTGTGTAAAGCATATGTTTTAACTTTCAAATTCCATATAGTAGGAGTGAGAAACCATGAAGTATTTCTAAAACACTACTGTCATGACAGTCTCAATATTTCTATGGCATTGAATTGAGTTCAAGTTATTTCCTGATGGTTGTCGTCTTGTGAAGAAGGAATCTCTTCCCACAGATTTCAGTAGGAGGCTCACTTTGCACTAAATGCAGCATTCAGGGAAGTTTTCAAAATGTGTTTAGAATTATTTTGTGGGTAAATTAATTTTTATATAGCTACAAAAAGGCTATTTCATATATATATATATAAAAAGGCTTTTTCATATATAGTTTTATTAAATAATATTCTCCAAATTGCTAGTTTATTTTTATACTCTCTATGTTTACACTCTTCAAAATACTACACTCTTAAAGCTTTCCTGAAAATAATGCAGAATGAAGATTCACAGTAGCTTTGTTAAGAAAGTGTTTGAAACTTTGAGTACAGATGAGATATGAACATCAAAATTCGTGTTATTGTACTATCAGGATGTGCTTTTATATTCGTATTCTGAATTAAACTAAATAGAAGTTATTTCACCAGAAATTAGAGGGTTCACGGGAGAGGCAAGTCAGCTGCTGAAGTGATTGATTCAACCTCGAATCAGGGGAGTAAATGTGGGGAATTAAACTGATAGTTTAATATGTTTTATCCATTATTCTTGCAATTATATTACTAGAAAATCATTTGTTGGTTTTTTTTTTTTTTTAAGCTCTTCTAACTGTATGATCTTGGCTAGAAGTTTTTCTCCTATTTTTTGGAAAAAGAGATGTTACTGAAATTATTAAATATTTATCTATTTATGAAATTGAATTTATGCAATATACCTTTCTAAATCCATCGAAATGCTGGGAGAATACATAGAGAGGGTGAAATGCTTAGGTTCTACAGAAAAGTCAGATGTCGTACCTGATATTAACATCAGGCAATAAATGAAAAAACAAAAAGTCCAGTAAATTTTTCTTTTCTTCTGTGAGGACAAAATGTGTGGGTTAAAGCTCTGAAATATAAGTTTTGAACTGGGAATGTCAGTTACCCACAATAGATAATCTAGCATGTCTGTGTTAGCAGACACGTTCAAACCAAGGTTAATTTTCCCATTAAGCAGAAGAGCTTATTAATATGAGATGCACTTGTTCAGATTTTGCTGAACGTTATGAAGTGTGAAAGAAGCTGGTGATCTTTCTCAAGAAAGCACAGAACCATACTATCAGGCAGGTCAGGAAAACCTTGTCAAATCTGTAAGGCTACAGCAGGAGATATCTCCTGCTTAAAACTCAGACATTTTGCAAAGCATTGCGCATACTGTAGATTGTGGAAGAGCTATTAATGCATTTTATGAAAAAGTCACCTCAATATCCTTGCTCTCCCCTGTGTTGAATGATTTATTTGAAAGAGGTTTTAGTAGTTAAAGCCAGCAATGTTTCTTAGCTCAGTAACAACTGCCATGACAGTTCAAACAGTAGGAGTACACCAATGGAAACTTGTAAGAAAAAGCCGAACAAGTTGGTGAATTATCAGTGTGCAGGGGCACGTGCATGTACAAACATGCTCAGCCTGACTTTGCAGCAGGCAGCTTTTACAGTCTGGGCTCTTGCTGAAGCACGTGTTTAATATGTGAAGGGTAATCTAATTAAAAAACTTGGAAACACTGCACTGAGGTCAGTCCTGTTTACTTCCCACCATAAAAGGCATGGCCTCTGTTGCATGCTCTAAAGTAATAACCCTATGGAAAGGCACTGTGGCAACCAAGATAGCTCCTGCTACAATTCCTGGGGCTATTCTTTCTCCCCTCTGTCCTCAACCTCAAATAACTCCTCCTTTCTGCCACCACTGGCCTCACCAGGCTTCTTGGGCAGCCACTGGCAAAGCTCAACTGTGCGTGTCCCTGCCTCGTGCCTCTCAAAGGTCACTGAAGACAGATGCCCTTGCTGCTCTGTGTGCCACCAGCAAGAGAAAGCAGTTGGAGGATCAATCTTTGCTCTGTAAGAATTTTTAGAGCAAACCAAAAAATCCCTAGGCATCAGAGGAAAATCCAGAGGTTTTCCTCCTCTCTCTGATTACTCTTGGTATTCCCAAATTATCCTGTCAGAGCGGCAGTGATTTTATTCTTGGAGCTGTTACCACTTAACACCCCTGAATCACTAGTATCTTGAGTTTTGATAATGAATGTCATCTAAGACTGAAGATTTTTTTACAAGCATTACATTATTGACTTGGTTTCAACTTCCTAGTGAAGCAGTAAACCCTTTTATCTCCCTTGTTTTAGATCAAGAAACTGAAGAACATTCAGTTAAGTCAATCATAGTAAAGTAAATCTAACCAAGACATACTGGACCCTAGCATTGAGCTCCAGTTACAAAGTCAGGCATTAAAATCTGGAAAGTCATGGTAAAAATATAATTTGAATTTGACAAGTTAAATTTTGGAATACTGTGTGTCTGTCTCTGCAGAGCCCTTTGAGGGCTATAGCTGGTGTGGGATATGAAGATGAGATATATTTTGTGACCAGTTTGACCAATATTTAGTCTAAATTTTACCACTAAATCTCATCTCCATTTAATGTGACAGTTATCAGAGTCAAATGACACAACATTTTTGGTAATAAATTACTAGCAAATAGGTTGGAAGTTTATAAAGTGGCAGGCAGACAACTGGATATAAACGCTGACAGAGAGAGATACAAAATGCCTTTTTCTACCAAGGGGGACATAAATAGACAGGGGGAGCACTACTGGTTTCTTGGAGCAATTAGAAAATGAAAAATTAAAACCACAGTTCCTGTTTCTTCTTAACACTTAAATTTTCCAATTATTATCCAAGAGGTGTAACTTCACATCTTCATGTGGTTGCTGTTATTCTCTCCCCTATGGACTGATTTTCTGAGCATGGATCAGGAACTTACTCTTGAGCCAGAGAGAAAATTTTAAGTCAAATTTCTTAACTCTTTTATCTGTTTTACAACTCCCTACAAAATACACTATTGCTGCTTATCTGGGAGTGGTTTATGTTCAATATTTTCAATAGATAAAAAGGTTACGAAAGAGGAAACTGCTTCTGAAGTTCATAAAAGGTGACAGAAACAGGGAGTTAATTTCAGTTTACCTTTCAGTGTAGAAAAGCCACCTTTTGTTATGCACATCATATAGTAATGAACAGTCACAGCAAGCAATCGTCATGAGTAGGACACATCCCTTTCTAATGTCAACTAATTAATCCAAACAAACATCACTGGTAGAAGGGCTGGACAAGCTGCACAGCTACTTAGCTCTGCAGAAGATACTAGAGTTACCCTTGTTTATAAGACTAATATTTAGAAGTAAATAATTGCCAGAGAAGTCAAAGACAGTTTACACTGTTTTCTAAGTCAGCCCACGGGAAGCACATTTACAGTCTTGAAAGCAGAAGAGTCTATAATATCACAAAAAGCTGACGGGAGGATGTAAAAGGTGACAAAACGACCTAAAAAATACAGTCTTAGTTATTTTCTGTAATTTAGTTATTTTCTTTCTCAAAAGAAATTTTAGGCATCGTAGGCCACAGTTTCAGCTGTCACATGGATGTGCTTTGGGAGGTGCTGTGGGAGGTGGGGAGATAACATTTCAGTTTCAAATTTTGGAAATTGGTATAATTTTTCAAAAATACAGTGAAAACTCTAGACCTACCAGTAAAAACTTAGGTTTATCTTTTTGCAAAGATCATATTGTTTTCAGGGAGGTCCTACATAATATTGGTAAACTGACACCCATTTCATACCAAAAGATTAATTTTCCATAAAATATGGAGCGTTTTCAGCCGTAGTGATAGCGTATGAATGTTTGTCTCATAGAAATAAAATAAAAATTATAAATTACTGCCCAGTAAAATGGCCTGCCACAGAAGTTAAGTCTTTGTTCTGTAATATAATATCTATAAAGATAAGAATTATTATTTGCTTCTTCATGATCAAATCTATATATCCCAACACATCTGTGCTGAAGAAATGGAAGTCTGAAATACATATAAAGGACAAATTTTCCATCATTTTCTCCAGCACTTGGGAAAACTATGCTGAGAAAAATTGGAATTGTTTCCTGTTTCCCTGGAAGTAATCCATAAAGCTATGTGTTCTCCTCCTTAAAAAAAGCATCAGGTCCCAGTTGTCCTTCTGAACTATCTTTACTGAACCAGATTCCAACCAAATCTGACATCTGCTGTATAACACTTAAAACATTTTTTCCTATCAGTGTGGCATTTTAGCTGGAGTTTTCCAAAAGACATTCAAATTTTTTGCATACTTTTGTCAAATTATCCTAGTGGCTGATTTCCTTGTTATTTCCAATGTCTGGGTTGGCAAAATCTTCCGTGTAAGACAGTAAGGTTGACCCTAGTGTCAAAACAACTTTAAAATGACAGGGTTTCTAGACAGAGGATTTCTGAAGTGCATGCTACATCCTGAAAAATCAAATCTTAACAGAAGTAAAGTTATTATTTTTACCTGATAGACTTTCAAGGCTGTAAAAAACTTTCTATAAGTCACTGAGATCTCCTTTATTAATTTTTTAATGTTTCAATTATACTTCTATATACAATTTTGTTCTTACTTCAGAGGCATGTAAGAACCAGTCCTTTAATATTTACTTGTAAATATTTATTTAATATTGAAATTTTGATTTTTATAGAATGTGTAATGATGACAAGAGGAAGGCATCTGAAGGCTGTGACAAGATCTACACAGTTCCTGTCTTGCAGATAAACATTGTTTGAACCAGTTTTTACTCTGGGATGACATGAACTTTGAATACAAAAAATTCTTTGGCAAAAAGAAAACAGAGTAAAACTAATGACATTCCTTGATTAGACCACTGATTTCTTGAGTGAGGAAGATGTGTTAATTCTAGAATACCTGCCATTCCTTAATGTATTTGCACACTACATAAAGAAATGCAAATCAAACCGGTGCAGGTCCAGATTTGCACAAATATTGTGAAGCAATAACTGTCCAAGCAAAGTAGATCAGTATGAAGCTTCTTCAAAGACAAAAAATTCAGTGTGAAAATTTTCTCCAGGACCTGTTTCACTTTGTGGAGGCAGTTATTCCCCAAAATGATTATCCTACCCTAACCATGCCTGAATTGCAAGTTGACTCCATTTAAAGTTGACTTTATGTCATACAAAGTTTGGGTGAATGTTTCTCTGCTGTTCAGAAACTTTCCTATGCTTCAAGATTCTTTTCCAGGAAGTTCTTTAGTTTCCAAAGCAAAATCCTTACAGATGACTGTAGCTTTAGCTATTAACTAGTAGATGTAGTTATTGGAGGCACTGTGACAGATCAAAACTAAAGCGCTACTTAGAAATAAGTGTTACTTAGAAGTTCAATCACCTTCTGATCCAGTTTACCATATTACTGGGCGTGGCCTTGATAAATAAATGAAACAGAGCAGCTTGGCTTTATAGCTAAGCTTGAAACTCATGTATTTAACTTCAAGTAGAGCAGGACTGTATGTCTTTTTGTCTCCAACACATGCTTTTCTTAATTTTTGTCAATAGTTTTATGAGTAATTGGCATTCATGTACTTACCAGTTTCAGTATATCAACCAAAAATAGTAAAATATTCTTTACCCTTGGAAAAACAAAGCATTAAAACATGGTTTGCTCCATTTACTCTATGCAGTTCCTGTTTCATGGAACATTTGTTACTTAGCATTTCACGGCCTACTCGGCAGGTTAATCACATGAGACGTCACTGGCACTGTAAAAATCATAGGACTTTCTAACCTTGTGTTTATTATATGGTCAATACCCGAAAGAAGATAAAAACCTTGCAAAACACTCCATCATGTAAGTCGCATGAAGGGGAGATGGCCAATTCAGAGAACTTGCAGACAAACCACACTCTTTCAGGAAACTAAAAAAAAATCTGTCATAGTCAAGGGAGGAAAAAACCAACCAACCTCAAACAAATAAAAATCAATGGCCCAGAAATGTTAAAACAGATAGTGCTTTACCTGTAAGTTAACTACTTACTGCTTCTACCTTCAACTCTTTCTGATGTACCACTCAAAAATTAGATAATATGATTGGATAATACAAAAGAATGCATTTGTTTTTAATCCAAACTTAATATCCAGCATTTTAGGAGGTTTACCCAAGTTGCCTCTCTTCTGAGCAAAGTTTATTTTTCATATCTACTTATGTCAAAATTGAAGGATACATCTGGGACTGCAAGTAGAGAAGCCAAAATACTGTCAGAAAAATTTATAGTATTTCTAAGTTGGATACCACAGCTAAATCTCTAAAGGAAGATTTCTTTGGAAAAGTGTAGCCTTTATTTGCAACCTCAGGATATCCAGTTAGAAGCGCCTTGCATCTTGCACTGCAGTTCATGATACAATTCCCTAACTAATTCAAGAAGGATTTTTCTTTATGCTGATATTAGGTAAAGTGAAACAATAATATAAAATATTCTTAGATTAAAAAAAAAAAAAGGTTTTCCTTCATAATTGATCCAAACCTATATAGTCACAGTTGGCCTTCTATTAATGTATTTCTGAAAGAGAGAGAAATCCAACCCTGCAAAGGCCAGTCTGGGAATCACCTCACTAAAAGCACCTGGGTAGCTCAGTCTAGGAATCTTGCCTCTAAAGTTGCTCCAGATCAAAACACAAACAATTTTTAAGTTGCATCAAAGTAACAAATTCCTTTTGCATAATACATTTCAGCCAAATACCATGTCTCCTACATTACCAGAGAAAAATTTGTTGGATATACTTGCACCTGCAGAGTGGTCCATCTGACAGCAGTAGGCTATTAAAGGGTTCTGTGCTCTATGTGATTAATGAAAGAGGATGAGGTTATTAATATTGTGGAAAACATTCTGTTAAGTAATGAACTTATATGAAAAAATTTTAAGTACTTTGTCATATTTGGACCAATGCTTTCTGTAAATGATTTTTTTTGGCTTCTCTTTTTAAAGGAAAACCATGTAATCAAACAGGCATGTAGGGAGCTACAGGAAGAGGTGGGCATTATAGCTGAAGCGAAAAGGAGACACATTGCTGGTGTGCAGAGAGGAGAGCTGTGTAGCTTCAAGAACAGCAGCAGTTGATGAATGTGGCAGCTGTGTTGGGATTGCCTTTTAATACAAGTAATCTTGTCAGATTATGTATTTCCCATTGCAGGCAGAGACTGCTTGGGATGCTTTACCTTAGCTTGCATTACTTGCACCACTCGAAATGCACACTTTGTAGATTTTCATTACATTTTTGAAAGCTCATTACATTGACCTAAAAAGTAGAAAATACTACAATGTGATGTCTTTCATACTTTGCTCAACTTGAGATAATATTTACTCCATACTATCTGATCTGGTAGAGCACTTGATGAGAAGTGAAAAGTACAGGCTACTTATTAAAGTACTGACAAATTTAAAGAAAGAAGCTATCATTTGATCAAATCAGTTTGTCAGGTACCAACTGGAAGGCCTCTGACAGAAGCCCAGAACTAAAGATGGAACAAGAAATTTTGCTATAATAGAAGGCTTATCTTTGCATGTGCAGTTAAGAACTGCAGATATGAAGATTAAGTATTATGTAAAAAAGAGAATTAACTAGTTTTTCACATTGATTGGATTTTGGTCTTTAAAAAATTATCAAGGACTTAACTGAAAAAGCATATGAAGTATATGCAGGAATATAATTTTGTTGGATGAGTAAAATGGAAAAAAGAAATGGAAGCTCTAAGAAGGGAAAATTGCGCAGCCCACATATTGGTGAAAGTTTCAGAAACAAACACATCTTCAGTCAAAATATCTAGTGTTGTATGACTAAGTCCACTGCAATAACTAGAAACCATGACTACATTTGAAAAGGACCAATAGAAAATACAGTTATTTTTTTCACCCATTCTGGTGATTTGCACTTTTGTATTGAACAAGTATCCATGCTATTTGAAGTCTAGAGTTTTTTCAAGCGCTCTTTGACGAACAGCTTCTGGGTGGTGAACATGTGAAAAAGTCATCATGTACTTGGAAGCAGACTTATTTGTCAGCATTGTCACTGTTAACTTCAAGTGGTACCTTTTGTACAGGCACTACAGACTCTATTGTCTAGTATGAGTGGCTGTATTTTTCTTCAGAGCTCATAGATTCAATGTCGGTGGGGGAAGAGAGGAGGGCTTCTTGCACTGCAGGTCTTCCAGTCCTATAAAACAAACTACCTTCAGCTCTGGAAATGTCTGCGATAAGAAGCAGCAATGATAAGGGAATAAAGTCCACATCTGCTTGCACTCAGCATTTAATCCATCCCAATGTAGACAATAACGTATCTACTCATGGCCAGCAAAGCCACATCCCTGCAGCTGACCTTAGACAAGTGTTTGTTCTTGGATATCTCCTGTCACAACTTCATTGCTCTATTATCCCAATTTCCTTATTTTTCTCCCTAAAATTAAGCACTTCTTTTTCCTGTCCCGTGTTAACAGATTTATTGAAGACACACAGCTCTGTGTACTATATCTGATGTGAAAAGGCTGGATGTTGATTATGGCATCTTTGAATCACATCAATAGAAATAAAGCAAATACAGTAATGTAATTCCATTGTCCTCAGCAAAGGGCAAGTAGATTGCTAAGTAGCAGCATTCGATGTGGTGCCACCAGTTCCCGTATCCTGGAGCAAACCCTCAGCAAAAGCCTTTGTTCTAGTTTTTCAAAAGAAATTGAGGCAGCCTGTTAAAAATAATAAAAAAGTAAGCCAATAACTGATTAAGTCACCACAAGTTCCTAAGTCTGCGATTTCATCTCAGAAAAAGCTAGCACTGGTTCTGTGCCCATTGTATTTTACAAAAGGAATTTGGAATTAAAAACTTCTGCACAGTCAAAGACCTTGCACAGTCAGTTTTTGCAGGGAGTGAACTCTCAGCATAATTTCTTTCAACCTGTTTCTGCACATGCATTTTGTGCTAGTGACACAATAGCAGCCACAAGTGATCACAGGCAAACTGTGACCATAATGCTACTCTGCCCTTAAGCTTTGCTCTCTCCTGCCAATGCTGGCCTGATGGTCAGTTCTAGCAAATGAACTGTGACCTGTGTGTACAGGATCGAGGTAAAACATCTGTCTGGGCAGAGGAGCTCCCAGTGATTTGGAAGGAAATTGCAAGAGAGAGATCTGCATGTTTGTGTAAACAGATGTCTGACCCTCATTCATTACTTAATTACTTTTTTCTTAATTAACTTTTGAATCATGGTAAAAATTAATTCACCTAGGAATTCTTACAGTAAAGTGAGCTAAAATTTGTATAAATCTTGTTTCTTTGTGCTTGGTCTTGCTTTTTAATCTGGTCTCAGAAAATCTTCATCTTTTTGCCCTTGATCTTCACATTATATTGTTCACAGTGATGAATATTCTTGGTGCTGGTACTCTCAGTGTTTTTGACTAACTCAAATTAAAGCACTTTGGTGACTCAAAGTGTACCTACAGGAAAAGGCCTGGTTTCCCCATCTCCCTGCCCCTACTCTGACACAGCCTTAGCCCTGTGATGTCTCTGTACACTGTGTGACAGCCTCCATGGGGTACAGGGCCTCTTTTCCCTGCTTGCAGTCAAGCTTGCACAGTTGCCACTGGGCTGCACACTTGGTGGCATGTGTTAGTGCACATCTGCCCCATAGCTGGGCTCTTCTGTGACGACCACAGAAGCCCTGCTTGAACTTTGCTTATCTGAGCACGTCGTCCCCAAATGGGACAAAGATATTTCCATAAAGCTCTCCTATAAAAGCTATATCAAAATCCATAAGAACAGAAGAAGAGTTAAAGCCATCAAAATCAATGGCTGTTTATAAAATCAACTGAATTCAGGCAGAAATAAAGCTTGGAAGCTTTCAACTGCAGAAATTTTTTAGAAGTCATGAAAGCTACAGCAGTGCTGGAGCTACTTTGTTGTATAAGCTACATCATGTGCAGTGTAGCATTGACTGAGGATCATCTCTTTCAATTAGAGTTTATGCCTCTTGTAACCGTTTATAACCACTCACCTATTTAGTAACTCCACCTGTAACCAAACAAGGTGCTTTTATGACTCTTCATGGTTAGGCATATATAAAAACCAGACCTGGAACGAACACTTTACACACTAGTGGCTCAGGGGCAGAGGAATAATTCTGAGGAAACACACTTTAAAATCTCCTTCCCTTGTCACAAGAAGGCCAGTACCAGAACTATCAGGACTATCCTGCAAGTAGTCTGTTTCTTTTCACAGTTATGTTATATAAATCAGCAATTATAGAAATACTTCCAGGAGAAAATGAACATTAGAAAGAGTTTGGAAAATCTACAAGAACCCATCCTAGTACTGAAAGTGGACAGTAACTGCTGCCTGGATCCTGAGCTTTCAATGCAACATATTACTGAAGATTTTTGAAGTAAATCCATAATTTCTCTAAAAGTAAATATGAATTCATCAGACAAAAGAATTTTAGACATGAAAAGTTGTCGGCCCAGCTAGCACAGCAGCACCATGACAGTCTCTTACTCCGTACCCCCATTCACCCCCACCCTTGTTAGGATGGCAGAGGCCCCAGTGAAATGGGAGTAAAAAGATAAGCAAGGTTGTTGTGGATTGAGACAAGGGCAGGGAGGGCTCACTGCCAATTACAGTTCTGGGCAAAACAGACTCCAGTACTCGACTTAGAGAGGAAAGTAGGAAAGTTTATTCTACAAGAAACAGAACGGAATAAAAGCAAAAAGAGAGTAGGATGATGAGAAAAATACAACCAGCACTGTAAGATCTCCCTCCCCCATCCTTCCTTTCTTCCCAGGCCCAGCTCACTACTCCTGATATCTCTACCTCCTCCCCCCTCAACGGCTCAAGGGGGCAGGGAGTGGGGGATGTGGTCAGTCTCTCACAGATGGGCTCTGCTGCTTCTGTCTTCTGAGATGAGGACAACTCCTGTCATTCTTCCTCTGCTCCAACACGGGGTTCCTCGCCCGGGACACAGTCCTTAACAAACTTCTCTGGTGTGGGTTGTTCCCAACAGCTGCGGCTTCTGCCAATACAGGGTCCCGCACACGGGACACAGTCCTTGGTGAATATCTCTGACATGGATTCTTCACCGCGGTTGCAGTTTCTGCAGTTGCAGGGTCCCTCTCTCGGGACAAGGCCTCTTCTGGGCATAAGTTTAATGAGCTGCTTTCTCGTGGGTTCCTCCCCACAGTTACAGCTGTGGATATTGGATCCCTCCCTCGGGACATGGCCTCCTCCAGCCAAAATCACTGCCCCTGGCTCAGGGCCTTTAATGAAGTGAATCGCTGCCCCTGGTCTGGGGCCAGCTTTAGCAAAATGAGTCTCTACCGCTGATGTGGGGTCTTTAAAGAAATGAAAATAAATCTCAGCTTCACCAGTTCTCTCCATAGAATGCAGGGGAGCCTCTGCTACAGCACACCTCCTCTCTTTCATCACCGACCTTGGAGTCCGCATGGTTGTTTCTCTCACTGTTCCTTCTCTTTGCACCACCATCAGCCAGAAGAAAAGGAAGGGCAGAAAGAAGGAAGAAGATGGAGGAAGATGGAGGAAGAAAACCTCCTCTTCCGGCTTCTTCTTAAAAAGTGATTGTGGAGGCGTCTAATTGTCTCAGCCCCAGAAGTGGATCTGGCTCAGAGCTGGGGAGATTTGTGAGCAACTTCTTACAGGAGCCATCTTTACAGCCCCTTCCCCCTTACCAGAAAAGGCTGTCATGTCAAACCATGACAAAAGTCCATGGGAAAATAGAGCAGGAAAAGGATATACGGGATAACAGTACTACAAATGAGCAAAAAGTCTGTTTTCTGTAACATTAGATGATGAGAATGGATGAATGAACAGAAGTTACCAAGTAGATGTAGATCTGTATGTGAACATGAAACGGCCAAAAGTAAGCTTGTTGCTGAGTTCTAGTAGTTTATTCCTGACGCTGCCTCCCTGTCTGAAATTTTAGGAGTTTCAATTTGTGTGCATACTCCTTACTTGTGACTAATGAGACAGCACAAAAAGAGGTATGACATCTTCTCTTTCGTGATGACCACTCAGACTGCGAGAGAAATTAATTATTGAGAGCAATTTGTGTCAAGGTAGCTTACACATACTACTGCTGTAGAAGAATTCATAGCTGGAAGAAGACAGACACTCCTCTCTGATGAACGTTTTTAACAGTTTTCCTTACAAATTTAGTATCATGGCAATTGCTTTTTATGATAAATGAAAATGACTGTTTAACACTGTGCTAATAAATGTGTCCTAAGAAGAACTTTGCTGTTACCTTCTGCTATAGGTAAGCCCTAGATGGTGTAAATATGCAGTCTGAGCCATCATTGTGTTTCTGCTTTTATGGAGCTGACCTTGGAAAGTGGCCCAAGTATATAAAAACTATTGGAGATCAGCTTTAACAGAGTTCTTGCCTGTAGCACCGAGAACTTCATGAGAAGAAGAGATGTAGGCAGCCAGGCTTAGAAAGAAAAAAATGAACAGGAAAGGAGTAGAGGGAGTTAATTATGGAACTTCGAAAACTCAGCACAGGGGAATCTGAATGCAATGGGATAACTGAAGTCCAGTGGGCGGAAAGCTCAGATCAGTGACTGCTGACTTGTTTGCAGGTCCAGCCTGGCTCTAGTTTTTCACCAACAGGGTGGATTTACCAGGTGGAGTACGTTTAGCATATCTTCTTCCCCTTCCACTCCTTGTCATTGGGCACATGGTCCGTATGCTAATAACGCACAGCCATGAGTGACCATACCAGCTCAGGTACCCAGGTGCAGCTCAGAGCCCACTTCATCAATGCCAGTTACTCCTTAACACATACACTGGTGCCAACCTGCAGTGGAGGAGCTCTTGGATAGGAAGTTGAGGGCCTGCTGGGAGCAGAGGAGATGTATGCTTTCCATCTGAACTGACACCTACTATGGATGTAGTCAACTCAAACCTCCTCAGAGGCTGCAACATGACAGGACATATTGGGGTCTTGCAGTGAAAAGCAACCGAGGTCTGGGTGGCATGTTGCTGTGCAACATAGCAGAAGTCTTACCATAACTACTTTGGAACCACTGAAGCTTCACCACAGTAAGGGAAGTTAGATGAATGAGCTACTCCAGAATGGAGCAGTAAGGTTTTTAGAATGGCCAAGTATGACTGAGAAACCAGCATTGAGTTTCATCTGGTTAACAGATACGATGTAGAAATTTCAAAAACACCAGGACACTTTAGATGCCGTTGAGAAAATTACCCTACCAAGCCTAATGCTCTGGAGTTCATGCAAATTGGAAAGCTACTGTAACAGCCTCTGTGAGAGATACTTACTCTAGTTAACAATCATGGTTGTATCTCCTTCCTACTGAGATTTGACTCAAAAAGCTGTGCCAATGCTTCTAGCAATATGGTGAGAGTGGAAAAATATCCCTACCAGCGCTTCTCTTTATTTGGCTCATTAACCACATGGCCGGATTAATGCACTAATACTGCTTTCTTCTCTCAATGCTAAATATGAGGACTGCAGTTTACTATAAACCTGTCAAATACTGATTTAGGCTATAATAAAGAGTTAAGCTTTCCCAGGCCACATTAGGTCATCCGTCCAGTAAAAATTCTCCAGTAAAAATTTAATACCTTTTCTCCGAGAGGGCACGAATTGACTTTTTTTCTCCTTTGATCTGAATCATGGTTTTTGCAGCAACACTGACCTCGTCCACAAATTCACACCTGGCCCCATCATCAACTGGATTTGATCAATAGGATCTATGCAGGAAGGGCAGCAGAGGTCTGCCTGGCAGACACACACTCAGTGGGAGTGAAATAGTGAAGACTGTCAACATTTTCCTTCTTCAAAGGACACCAGAGCAGGGAATTTTTCATCTGCCTTGGGAGGCTGAGTCTTCGTCTCAGGGAGGAGTTGTTTGTTTATTTATTTACTCCCAAATATTCAAAATTGTCATTTGGTCTCCTTAGGGTTTTGCAGCAGAGGAGGTGAGAAAAATTTGGCTTGGGAAGCTCGTGCTTCTCCATCCCTCCTGACCTCTCAATGATAGATTTTGTTTTTTGTTTTAAAGGGGTTTTTTGAAGATGTATTAGTTTTTTATACTATTTAGAAAAGAAAAAAAGACTAGTAGAGAACTTCTTCATTTAGCTGTTACTAGACTCTTCTCTGAGAAGAGATTTATATACATGATACATAATATAATACTATGTACAATGTAACAGCATAAGATAATAAAAATAATCGATCCATCCATCTATCTATCTAAATATACCTTCTCATTTATGAAGACAAAAGCAGTAGCATGAATGTTCTTTCCAGATGTGGAAGTATGATGTGAACAAATGCTGTTTTGCAAATGTCAGCTGTGTACATCGAGGACAAGTATCTCAAATGTTTCCAAAAGTGATGAGTGATTTTGCTGCCTCATTGTTAAGAAGCCTTGAAAATGCTAGATTCTTGCCAAGAGAAAAGTTGTTTTAAATCCCTCTCAGGTTGGTCCTCTAGAAAACAAGACACTCTCTAAATCTGTAGCCACCTTCTAAACTTCAGGCCATGATACATTTTTCTTAAGATGAAAGAGTGTCCTTGTGGGAGAGCTTTCTTGTGTATGTAGCACAAGGGTTGTTGAGGTGTTAAGTAGCCTCATATCACAGTATGCTGGAGTATGTAAGGCAGCGATGGGCACTAATTCATGTCCCCAGAAGGCAGGACAACATTACAAAGAGATTTCCCTGGAAGTCCTTCTTGACATAGAGGAAATTGCTACCTGTGTTCAAGAAAATATGCCCGGAAATACTTAATCCTTGAGGAACCACATTTAGATATAGTGAGTCACACCTATGTTGGGACATTGTATTTCGAGCAGGGTGCTTTGTGTGGGACTGAATGCACATTTATGCCACTTCTGGAAGGATTCCACAGCTGGACTGAGTGTAGGACACAAAAAGTTGAAGAGCTGCAATTAAACCCAGGTGAAAATAAGTGGACAGTCTGTTTGTTCCCTCCCCTTCACTGCCAGGGTCATGAGAGTGTAAGGCTCTTGTACAAGAACCAAGCAGTAACTGTGAGATTTCTCTCCTTAACCTGTACCCAGAGTATGAGACCCCCACTCTATTTCAATGATCCATTTATCTCTCCAAGTAAGAGTCCCTGGGATGTGTAACTTTGTCTTCACAAGGTTATTGTTTCAGTGCCATGGAAGGTCTCAAAATACAAAAGTAGGAAAAGGAACCAGAATAGTCCATCAGAATAAATTTCCCTTCAACACTGTGGCAACTGTGTAGTGTTATACATGTCTGAGCTTCTTCCCTTCAATTTCTCTGCCGCTAAGCACCTGCTGCTTGGGTTTTTTGTTTGGTTTTTTTTTTTTTCTTTCTCATACATTGTTTTTGTCCAAATTGGAAGTCTCACATAGATGCCAGAAGGTTAGTTGGTGCAATAGGGCTTTGCCCCCAAAGAGGTTTGGGGTTTACCGACAGAAAATTGCAATCAGGAAGGTTCCTCTTCCTTAGAGCAATCTTAGTAGACTTTGGTTTGCAAGTGAGGAGACGTTTCCAAGTCGTGACTCATGGCCATGTTTGCCATTCTATTCAGTACAAACTCAGGCAACACAGATGAGATCTCACCTTGTGCTCTGGAGAATTGGTTTAGATATTATGGTGGTGAAGTGAGACTGATTATGTTAGAATGTAACAATACTGTAGGATTATTTTCTCATAGTGTCTGCCATTTCTGACTCTTTCTTTAAAAAAAAAAAGTTAACTGTAAGTTACTATCTGTAGTTTAATGAATCCAGAAAGATGTATGGCACATCTTTCTTCCCTGCTGGGCTTTCAATTTGAGTAGGATATTAGTAAAAAAAGTGTGAATAGAATTAAAATTTTTATTACATAGATTAATGAGATTCAGCAATGGAATGAACAACGTGCATTACAATAATTACATATTTTTTTAATAAGAAACAAGAACTACCAAGTGATCATGTGGAAGAAGACGTGTTAGCCAAGCTAGCCACTGGATGGCACAATTGCTCTATTTAACTATTGCAAAACTGGGTTTTTTTTTCTTGCGATGCAAGTGAATAAACAAATTAATCCAGATGTAAGGTAGTTATTTGCAGTGTAAAAAACCAAACTAGAAAACCAAAGGTATACACCAAGTAGGAAGTACAGTTTGATGCTGTGCAATTTGTGATGTCCCACAAATGCTATTTTAACAGAACAATCAACAAAACCAGCTGTTTGAGCAATTTTCTCAACACTGAACTTTTCCTTGCCTCCTGTTTATGCATCTCCACTGTTTTCAAATTTGTGAAAAATAAAAAAGAAGAAAAAGTATGAAATGATTGAAAATATAGAAGTATGAAAGTCTAATAAAATAAAATTAGGATTCCTGATCAAACACTTATTGTTTTTAAAAAATGACAACTACTAGTTCTAAACATCAAAATTACAGAAATATCCCTAATTTCCCAGTTGAAATTTTTTGAATCTTATTTTGGTTCAAGGCCTGTGTTTCATGGGCAAGTGTACTGTAATTGCTTGTTTTTTTTTCTTGATGACATTCTTTGTATTCCTTTGAGGAAAACTAGGAAAGACTTCTGCAAGTCATGGCATGGAAGGCTGTGACATATGATGTCTACCTTCAGTTACCCAAGTAGTATTTCAAGAAAAAAAGCAGTCATATCAGGCTGATATTCTTTGTAGTTCAATAATAATAAACAGCAACAGCAGCAACATCCTTTCGATGGGCTTTACTGTTAGCATGTTACTCGTGGGATATCTCCTCCCCATCTCTATTTTCAGCTGTGATTCTGACTGGATTTTCATGGGAAGATATAAATCAAGCGGCAGCTACGATGTGGTTGGGCACCACTGTTTGCCCAAGGCAACCACAGAAAAAAGGCTTAAGAACTGCTGATTTAACTTTTATTGTGGCTTTCTAAAAAGAAAACAAAAAACCAAAACATGGTTAAAAAAAGCAGGAGAGAGATTTGCACAATCATATATTTTTTCAAGTTGGCCCGTGGCCTTGAATAACTTCTGAAAGATGACAGCAGCCTACAGTTCTTAAATATTGAAATTTATCCCAGTTTGTGGTGGCATAAAATGGTACATGGGGACAAAAGACCTGGAAACAGCAGTGTCCCCTTACCGTTTCTGAAAGCTGGCTGTTAATGGGCTGTTGGCACACCAAACTGACAAACACTGAATGCATTGCCTCAACCTATGGTTCGCCAGCCAAATAAACAGCTACATGAGAGAGGATACTGAGGTTATCTGTGAAAGATGGGAGGCTTCTTGTGGATGGAGTGAAAACAGACTTCTTTGAATGCATGACTCGTTTTTAAAACTAGTTTTAAAGTCTGAAAGGCACAGTCAGAAGCCTAGTTTCAGATGCACATCAAAAAAAAAGAAGAAATAAGTAATGATACCCATGAAGGTTGTAGAAGCATAAAGTCATGATGGAAAGGCTGAGAGCAGCTCCAAGGGTTTGCATGTGGAAATGGTGGCATGTAGCCAGTTCCAAATCCCAGGAACGCCACTCTTGCAGCAAAGCAAATTCTTTAATAGGCATAATTCAAAAACAGATGAATAAACAGTATTTTTATGAATAGCTGACCAGTTCATGTGTGGAGGAGGGATTCCCTTGATGGGGAAATTGAGCAGTACTCCTGAGACCTAAAACCACTGGATAAAACTGAAAAAAAAGCCTGTAGTTAATGTTACCAAAGACTCCCACGCGAACACAAGGCACAAACATGAAGAGCTTGCTTTTCTGTGAGGAGAAGTGAAATCCTGACACACCAATCTCTAATCTGCTCTGCTATAGAAGACATATGAGTTAGGGATCCTAAGTCTTTCTCCTCAGTGCATTTAAAATGCAGAAAATAAGATGGAGTATGATACACTAATAGAAAGGGCAGCAGTTGATGTCTGAATTCTACTGCTATTGAGCAGAGGGGCTATGACAATGGGATGCTGGTCACAGTGCCCAAATCCTGAGCTGAGGCTGAGATTTTTCTGTGAGGCTTCTCCTGACTTGGCCCAAGCTAGCCCTGGTCCCCTGGCATTGCTATGCTGCTTTCATCCCCCTGATGTCTTACAAACCATCTGCTATAGAAAATGGGAAGGAAAGCATGAGAGGTCACAGGGGAGGGGGTTTAGCTGGGTGAGTCCTATCCAGCCCTCTACCCTCCTGCCCTGTCACTGCTCTGTACCCATCTATGCCCATATGCATGGCCCTATCCAAATGATAGAGAGTGGATTCCGCTCATATCACTCTGGGGCACTCACCTAATGCCCCCAAACCAACGTTCTTCCTTTCCACGGTGTCAAAATTGGATCATTCTGTCTTCAGTGGATGCCTGGGAAGTCTTTGGGGATTGTGTCACCCACAGCACAACAGATGAGTACACAGGATTTTGGCTGCTCCTCTAATATAACTAAAGAGTCTCACTTTGAATGGAGCTAAAGGTACACGTAAAGATACTGAATCTACAGACAAAATCAGTAGTGTTTTGGTATCTCTGAAATTAAAGCTTTGTGTGTAAAACCTTCCATTCTGCACATTCAGTGCTTATTCCTCGTAAAAAATTTAAAGCAATTGTCAAAAGAATAGACTCCATAGAATAAGTCTACTGTAGGCCCATAATTTATTCTCCAAGCAACCCACAAACATCAACAGATCCCTTTGTGTGAATTAAAGCTTATGTTTGGTTACAACCATCTGTTTACAGTGCATAGCTTTGAGGCTTGGTTCATTATGGTAGAATGCCAGTTTTGTAAATGGCATTCAAAGTAACATTAGAATGATGCTTGGACCAATCTGTCTTTTTAATGTTCTAATAGTTTGTTTTTCATTAACTATCAGAGTTATTACCTGCTGAAAAAGTAACAGTTGAATGTAACTTTCATGGCCGTGAGCCCACTAGAAGAAATGCTTGATCTACTGCTGCCTAAGAAAAGGACTGTGATCACAGACTAAGAACTGCAATATGTTATAAAACAGAAGTGTTGAGCAATATATTTGGAGTAGTTAATAATTTTATTGTAGTGTACTAATCTGTCATGTAAAGACTTAAATGTATGATAGCTTTGTGAGATGTAATTACAGCATCCGTAGGAAGTTTATAAATGCATCGATTCTGGCAAGCTGGTGTCCTTGATACTTTTCTCTGAAGCCATTTTCTCCTGGTCACCTAAACAGCACATATCCAGTTGAAACAAGCAAAGTGACTGCTCAGCAGGAGAGGCAGACTTACTTATGGTAGACTGCTGCCATCTTTCCTGCAATGCTGAGGTGATAGGGATGTGTTACATAGCTTACTTGTGAATAACCCATAGAACCCGACTGAAGTCACAAAAGGCTTTTCTGGTACAGGTGACAAAATAGTGGAAAGAAAACCAGTATGAGTTGTCCTTAAAGTGGCTGCCTGAGTTCCAACACTGAGTTTCTTGTAAACCTGATGAAAGCACAGTGTTATTGACATTCGAGTTCTGCTATTGATTTAAGCCCTGCCAGGTTTCACCTTTCCCTGTTACTATCTTTATGCAAAGTGAACACTGCAAACATCAGAATCTGCACCTTGCCAATATGGAAATCACTGGTCTCAAGGAGTAGTTTGTGTCCATTGTTGCCAGATTAGTACATAGCCTATTGCAGAATTAAGTGGTAAGAAAAAAAAGTTAAGTGTTCTTATTAATTTATTTCTTTATTTAAGAAATACCCTGGGATCTTAAACTTCCTCATATTCATTACAGAAGGGAAATAAGATGGACTACAACAACCATGTAGTGTGCTGCCATTATGACCTACTGATAAAGATGAGGGTCATTAGTCACCTCTCTGTCTCCCCCTTGCAGACTGTGCTCAAGGAGATATACATTGATCGATTTAGCCAGGAGTACTTGCAAAGAGACCAAGTTTTGTCAAATGTCACTGTTGCATTCATGCGTGAAAGTGTGGGAAAATATAAGAATAAGTTGATGACGTGTTTCTATAAATATATACCCTATAAAGTAACTGAAAGCAAGTCTAGCTTATTTTAAATTTAAACATTGCAAAGTTAATTGCAACTCTATTTTTTGTTAGTTTCAATTCCTACAAGTATATAGTGACTTTCAAGGAAGATTAAAGGAATATGCACTGTTTTAGAATTTCTTTTAAAGAATATTTTATTGGAGCTATAGAAGTATATCCTTAACAAATTAAGTTACTATGTGTGTTTTTAGAAAATGTTCATTTTTTGTCTTAAACTAGGACTGCTACCTTTCTCCTTGTTTGTTAAACAGGTGAAAAAACAATCTCAAAACATCAGAGAAGGCACAGATGCAAAAGTTAAACTCAATATTGCTTTTCTTTAGCCTCAATCTTGACATTCTTTTATTGTATAAAATGAGAAATTAATACCACACTGAGGAGTCTTTTTTTTTTTTTCCTTTGAGATATCAAGATTACTGCAGTTTCATATTTGACTGTCAATCAGTCCAATTTTTGACAGGACAAGAAAACAATTTATAAAAATATATTTATATCTAGTGTCTTTTCCCCTGTGAAATCAATCTGCCGTTACTGCTGCAGTATTAGAGAGCCTTCCTAATGCCTTCCTAATGTTATCATGAGTGGCATTACATTTTACCTTGTATATAGAATCTCAATTACATTCCTCTACAATCTGATTCTGAAATACAAGAAAATATTTGACAGTGGATTAACTTTTCTCCTAATCATACTCTTCCCTGTCAAACTTAATTTTTTTAATAAACTATCAGTCACTGGTTAAGGACTGAAGTCTCTCCTTCAGGTATAGCCATCCCTGTAGTTGAGGTCACCTCAGAAATTTATTCCTCTTAGGATGCCAATTCATTAAGAAAAATATTACTGCTGCATCTTAATAGTTCAGGCAATATTATAGATGCGCAGAGGGGAAAAAACTCAAATAAACAAAAAAGAAAACACATTTCACTATTACCTCGAGCAATATGCATGCTGATTTTATGATTTCTATTGTATTGGTTCAAGGTTTTAACATGGAAAACGCAACTGTTTTTTCCCAGTCTGTTCAGTGTGCATTAGAAATATCTGTGGCCATACAACCATGGGTGACAATCTCCTACTGTTTTAACAGGGTCACATGCTTAGTGCTTGTAGCAGTTTTGCTTGGGTCAGGTTTTCTGTAGCTACAGGAGTTGCTTCTTTAAACAAAGAGCTTCCAGCTTCCCCTGTAGCTGATAGGGCTGGGGCCAGTCAATTCTAAGATGGACCTCACAGTTGACTCAGGTCTGGCCAATTATAGATGGAGGCAATGCCTCTGTCAATAACTGGGAGAAGAAGTTGTTGTGTAGTTGCTAAACTGCAGCAGCAACAGGGAGTGAGAATGTGGAAAACATCTCCACAGACACCAAGGTCAGCGGAGAAGGAGAGAAAGAGGTGCTCCGGCCCTGAAAGAAATACTCCCCTGTGACCTGTGGTGAGGACCATGGTGAGGCAGCTGTGCCCCTGCAGTCCATGGAGGCCACCGGGGAGCAGGGATCCACTCACAGCTTGTGGAGGACCCCGCGCTGGAGTGGGTGGATGCCTGAAGGAGGCTGTGACTCCATGGGAAGCTCACTCTGGAGCAAGTTCCTGGTAGAACCTGGAAGTCTGTGGGAAAAGAGAAGCCCATGCCAGAGCAAGTTTGCTGTCAGGACTTGTGATCCTGTGAGGGACCCAGGCTGGAGCAGTCTGTCTCTGAAGGACTGTTCTGTCTGTGGATGACCCTCGTTGGGGCAGGGTGTGAGGAGCTGCCCCCGTGGGAGGCCCCATGCTGGAGCAGTTTGTGAGGAGCTGCAGCCCATAGGAAGGACCCACATTGGAGTAGTTCATGAAGAACTGTCTCCCGTGGGGAGGGACCCCACAGCGTAGCAGTGGGAAATGTGAGGAGGCCTCCCCCTAAGAAGAAGCAAATGAACAAAAGAATCAGTAATGAACTGATTGCAACCCCCATCTCCCACCCCCTGTGCTGCTTGAGGAAGAAGGAAGGGGAGTCCCAGGAAAAGGAGGGGTGGGGGGAGGTGTTTTAAGATGCAGTTTTATTTCTCATCTCCCTGTTCTTATTGTTCCTTAATAAATCAAACCTCTTTCTCTCCAAGTTGAGTCTGCTTTGCCCGTGATGCTAATTGCTGAGTGATTTCTCCATCCTTATCTCAACTCACAAACCACTTATTGTTTTTCAATCTCTCTCCTGTCTAGTTTAGGAGAGGGAGTGATTTTATGACTTGATGGACACCTGGCCAAACCACCACAGTGCTTCAATGAGAAATCTCCAGGGATACTGAGGGTTTGGGTTGAGGTGGTTTAGGGTCCCTGTCCCTGGCAGGGCAGTGTGTACAGTGCAGAGACAACATGAACTTGCCACCAGCATAGAAGTGCCTCGATCTCTGCTCGGCTTCTGGGCAAAGCTGGTATATCATATCATGGCATTGCAATGTCACTAGTTACACTCTTACAGCATTTCAGCTAGGAGAGCCTTTCTCTATAGCACTCTCCTGTCCTGCACAGCAGAGTGCATTAGGTGGCTCTGGTACTTCAAGGTGAATATGGCTGAACTTAGATCATAACAAGAGTCACATCTTGGGACAAGCCTGGCACAAGCGTAGCTGTTGCTAGTCAACTGAAGACAGAATGTTGCTTAACAGTAAGTTACTAAGAGTAAATTTTAACAAAGTTTGTAAATACACTGCAGGATCTTTGGGCTGAAAATGTTGTGGTTGTAAAAGATATTGTTATAGAGTACAAACAGTCTGTACTGCACTTGCTTGTTGAGCATGAGGGAAGTGATGAGATGCTAGAAGGTGGGATACAAGGTCTCTCCCTGCTCCCCATCACTTCCCAGTGCACCTGATGAAGGGCTACTTGAGTAAGCACATGTATCTCATCCCCTTCTCCCATCCTGCCTCCAAAGGCAAGTCAGATTTGGTTTCACACCCATCACAAACACCATAGCAGACAGACAAGGCCAGGACTGGTTCAGAATGGCTGCAAGGTTCAGTTTTCAAATTTTTACAGTGCTATGTGGATAATTCTGCATAATCACTTATGCATGTCTAGAAAAAAGGCATAGATGCCAGCTTTGTTTATTTTATAATATTTTATCTTGCTAGCTCTATGGATGGAGTCTACATCTGGCCTTGGACACTGCAGTTATATACTGGCTATATACAAGGCTTTCCTTGAGGAAATAATAGGAGCCATTCTGTTCATGGAGTCTGCCCTGGCGAGATAAGGCCTGAGAGCATTTTGTCCTATGTTATTATTTTCTTAAGCCTTGTGGCAGTCTCTACTTCTAGTCCATGCTGATATAGCATAGAAAATTTTACATGCTGGTACTCAGACTTGCTGACACATGGTGGGTGTCATTCTCTTGTGAATGCTTCTTATACATGGGCAGTAAATTGCACTTAAATTCCCTATAAATTATCAATACTCGTCACAGTGCTTCAAAGTCATAGTCATGCTTTGCAACTTCATGGACATGGATAACATTATATTGGTGTAACAAGAAAACTTTAGCTTAAAATGGGAAGACACAGATTGTGAGAAAGTGCATTTTCCACAGGAAATGTGAGAATGGGTTATATGAGGAACATTTGGTACTTCTCTGGTTTGTCATATATATTCCACAAGTTTTTCAAATTCAACTCATGAGTGGGAAGACAGTCTGAATTACACAACAATTGCATAATATTTGGTCTAGTATTGCTGTATGACACTTTCAGCCTGAAGCGATCTTGTGAATTTTCAGATTACCCATGGTCTTTCTCAAGAAATCTGATTAGACTTCAAAGATGTTCCCACTAAAATGAACTCTATAACTGCAGCAACAGGGATGATATCAGAACCTTTGGAAAGGAAAAAGATGTATACTAGAAGAAAAAAAAAGATGTAGGGTAAAAGCTTGTAGGGAACTATCAACCATGGGCCAAACCACGCCCTCAGCTATGTATATGTTATTCCCATGAAGCTAAGGGGATTTGTATAGGCCTCAGAGCAGAATATTGATCCCTTGCTTTAGGTGACAAAATTCTTTCAAGGCCAGATGAGAAATATGAATGAACTCAACATATGCTATAAATTTCACCATATTGAGTGTCCTTATATAGCTATTTCTTCAAAGAAGATCTGTCTACTTTATAAAAGAGTTTGAAAATGGCAGCTTTTCCTTCACAGGAGATTCTTGGTGAGCTGTTGCTATCTGTATTGCTCACCACTTACATACAGTAAGCCTCTTGAAGTAATTGCAAGCAATATGCAAGGGAATAACAACGTCTTCTTGGCAGTTAACCAGACTCCATATTCATTACAGACCTGTTCAGGTCGAAAGGGACCTTAATGAGGTCTCTAATCAAACCTCTTGCTCAAAGGAGAGTCAGTACTGCATTGGCCCACTTTGCTCAGGACTTTGTCCAGCTAGGTTTTGTACTCTGAGGGACAGATACCCACAGCTTTTCTGATCAACTTCTTCCAATGCTTAATTACTCTCAGAATGAATAGTTTTTGTTATATTCAATATATACATCGCTTCTACCATTTTACTTGCTATGCTCCTGTTAATACAGGCCAGACTGCTTGTTGACTTGCTTTGGTGCCAGGGATCCCTGCTATCTCACATTCAGTTTGTGTCCACCAGGATTCCCAGATCCTTTCCAGCAGAGCTGCTCCCCATTCAGGCAGACCCCGGCCTGGATTGGTGAAAGGAGTTAGTCTGTCCCAGGTGCAGGACTTGGCATTGGCCCACACTGAATTTCACAAGGCTTCTGTTGGACCATTCCTCCAGCTTGTCAAGATGTCTGCCTTAATCCAAACATTCACCCCATATGGAAAAACCTTTGAGGGTCATACTATGGAAAGTATGTTAACAGATTTCTGCCATGTTGACTCTTACTGTCAGAGTTATCCTAGTAGTCTTTTCTCATTTTTTTAAATTTTCCACTTCTTGGGATTCAACAAATGTAGGAGTGCATTTGGACATGTACTGTGCCAAAAGTTGGAGGAATCTCTGCCAAAGTTTTTAAGTTCAGAATGTTATAAGTTTAGGCTTATAACAAAGTCTAGGAGTGAAATAATGATTTTGCACCAACAAAAGGTGATTTTAAAGATAGTAGTCACTACAGTAGAGGACATGATAATCCTTGTTTTCAGATGCATCCTTGTTTCCATCTCATCTTAATTTTCATGTTACAAACCTTCCCATTGTCATAGTTGTGTCCAAAAATTCATCTTATAATTCAGGGATCTTCTTTTATCAAATGACTTGGTTATCAGATGATATCATTTACAGCAGGACAGTCTAGGGTCTGTATATAAAAACTTCATCATTTATGTGATACAGACATAACCCTTTAATTCTTGCCCTCAAACCTTGAAACCTCTTAATGTTTCTAGACCTTTTTTCTAAGATCTACCAAGTTTGAATCCAAGTTACCCAACCACAGATTAAGGATCCTTTTTTTGTTTCCTCCCTCCATCCTCCCCTAAAATTAGTTTTGCAGAAGTTCTGAAGATAGGGAGCAATAGATCCCAAAGGATGCTGAAACAATGCACAGGAAACCAGGCTTAGACACTGAAGTTGTGCTATGAAGCATGACTAACGAACAGAGAAATTTAGCCAGGAGGTGGCAGATTTGCTGAGCACTTCCGAAGTTATAGGTACTTTCCCCTTTGTGGGAGTTCGTGGACTGGTTAGTAGGTAGAAAAGCTGAAGTATTAGGCTGAGCTAGGAGCTAAAGAACTTACTTCTGTTACAAGAAAATTGAAAGTATTGCAATCCCTTCAGTTGTAAATCTTATAATCTCCTGAAATTGTTTACAATTTCCTCTTACAAATCTGCAGGAAAGTCTTTGGTATAAAGAATGACTGTACATGCTTGGACTCTGCAGTCTGGGAAAGGTGACCTGGGGAGCTGTGACAAGTTCTACAGAAGGGAGTGGCTGAGGCTCAATGTTTTCTGTTTGAATGCAGGTACTATGGGGCACCAGGCAAAGCACTGTGTTCAAAACAAAAGGAAATAGTTTTTCAAGCAACAATTCCAACGTTGATAGATCTTTTTTTTTTTTAAGCAAGGTTAATGGCACATACCTGAAAGAGAGAGTTATTAATTAAACAGACTAATCAGACGTAGGAAATTGGCTAAGCTGAAAAAAGGTTGGAGGCTGGGGAAACTCAGAGAAGTAACATACATTTGAAGTATGCTTATGCTTCCCATGGCAGCTCCTCCACTGTTGGAGACAGCTACACTGGGCTAGACGGACTCTAGGTACTGAAAAAAATCTGTCTATTCTCACAAGAGCTGAGTATAAAAAGAAAGTACTTTTGTCAGAAATGACTCTGGTGCTGTGAGAGCACTCATCTCTTCTGTATCCCTAAGGTAAGGAGAGCACAGTGCCACTAACTGTCCTTGTGAATACTGTAAATTAAATCTTGTTTTAATATCTTGCAGCAAGGCACTCTGGAGAAGTGAAGTATCTGAAAAAATATCATTCCAAGTGATATCTCAAAAAAAGTTAGACTTCAAAAGATTTTGGGTATGCTATACTGATGACTTAGTGGCAGCTGTGGATAAATTGACTACAAATTTTATACCCCAAAAAATTGCAATAGCCTAGGTGTTGTAATCATAGCAAAATTATAATACTGTCTTCCTTGTCAAAGCTTTCTCAAGAATAAAAATGCCCTTACCTCACTGGTTCAAAGGACACTGCACGCTTCACTGTGTTGGCAAGCACCTGCACTGGCCTAGAGAAGCAGCAGTAACTAGGCACTGATTGAGTAGGGAATAAAATTTGTTAGGGTAAAAGCTCTTGAACTAGTTCATTAAATGTATCAAATAAATAATAAAAATTGTTAAATGATAACAATTAAACTCAGTAACACACTTTCGTTCAAGACATTTTCTTTCAAGACATTTTGAGTTGTTGATGGCCATTTGTTTTCCTGGATGGTACAATAATTAACAGTGAATTATACATTCCATTATTTTCAGGTAGTTTTTTTCATCAGGTATTTTTTTCATTGAGTGAAAAGAGAGTAAACAGAAAATATAAGAATACTCTACAACAGTTGCTTGCATAAATTTTTTGTGACCCAAGAGGGAATATCAGCTAAGCAATAAATAAAGCTTCTGATGTTTTGGCTTGCCAAATAGGTCCTGTAAGATACTGGCTTTTTTCAAAGGAGGAATATAACACGTTACAATAACATTCCTAGTCTGTTATAGATCTAATCTCAAAGGAGACCTTATAGACTTGATTATTCAAAGATGTTCAGCATGTTCACTTCTCATATGGTCTTCAGTTGAATTGCAAAGAGCCAGAAATGTCACAGAATTGAACTTTGGACAAAATTATTGAAACCAGTGTTATCTTTATGGTATTGTTTGTTTGTTTATTTGTTTTGTATGGAAATGAACCTACTTGGTTTTCATTTTAGGCAGCATGAAACACTCAGACTGCTATATGACAACAAATTCTGCTTCTGAGAATGTCACTTCTTTTGGTTTGCAAAATGATCTGATACATTTTTCTTTCTTTTGACCTAATGATTCTCTCCTTTTTAAAAAGCAAGATCTCACTTTCAAAGGCATGAGGAATAAATTGGCTAAAGAAATATTAATTTATTATTTTTTAACATAATGATTAGGACCTATATGTAAATGAGGAATCCTCCTGTAAAGTGCTGTGTCTTTCCTCCATGATTTTTGTTTAATGTGCAAGGCATCAGTCAAAAAAGGTAGAAGTACAAAGACTAAAGGAGATGAACACTAAAGAACACTTCAAGTAGTGGTTTCAAAATGATTGCAGACCAGCAATTTACAGAGACCGGGACATGCATAAGAATTTTAAAAGATCCTGATGTGCAAGAGAAATTAGGAGAGAAATCCCACTTTAAATATGTACAAAAAAGGTATATGTTTAGCAATCAAAGATGGACTGCTTGATGCTGAAGAAAAGAATTTGGATGAAATATGCAGACACACACTCATGAAGGTATGCATGGAGAAATATTTACAGATAATAAAATTGTCCTCAGAATGATAGTACTGAGAAGAAAATGTGTCTCAGGGTTCAGAAATTGTGAGGGTGTCAGATTTAAAGTTTACAGCAGAAGAATCCCTGCAGGTATCTGAGGACTGGCTAGTTCACTAAGAAATAGCCCCGACTCCTTGACACGGGAAAGGAGCAGAAGAATGTGACTGCATCTGACCAGGTTTGGAGGTGCTTTGTTTAGCTTGACACTACAGACTTGTTCCTGTCTGCCCCTAAAATAAAGAAGCTCCCTTCATCAGCTGTTCACTGATGAAGCCTTTTGATTCAGTGTCTGCAACTTTTCAAGAAGACACATGAGGAAAATTTTCTGAGATAGCCCAATTTAGATATGGAGAGATGCACAAGAAGCTGAGAAAGACAAGAAGTATCTATTTAGCTGGCTCTTTTTTTTTTTTTTTTTTTTTCCCTCTTTTTCTGTTTTGCACAGGAGCCTGGGCACAGCTGCAGAATGATTCAAGGACAGAAGTCAAACCACAAGCCTTACACTTTAAACAGCCCTGAAGACTGTAGAAAGCACCACACCTAAGCTGTATAAGTCTTTAAAATTTATGCTTTGTCTAAAGCAAAGTAAATGCATGTCTAAAGACTCTGTGGAAAACCTATCCACTGACACGTCCCCTGTCTTCAGTGGTTCAGTCATGTACCTTACTGCCTCAGTGATGCTTTCCAAATGGATGTATTAAGACTATAGTCAAAGACTAAAGAGTCAGAAGGGAGCCGGTGAGAGGGGCTCCTCCTGAGAGCAGCTCTGAGAGTGGAGGAACCCCACCCAGGAATGTGTCCTGGGCTCTCTAGATTGCTGAGGCACAAACAAGATGAGGCTTAGGGCCCCAAAAGGCGGACTTGACAAGCTGCAAAGCTGAAAGAAATGCATCACATGCACTGATTTCAATACCCATATGTGACATAATTTGTCAATATGCTTTTGTGTTTAATCATTTAATCAGCTTGCATACACATGATCTTTATTAAACAGTAACTATCCTTCATGAATCATGCAGCTCAAGGTCAAGAAAATAATCAGAGACCACTTTATGCTCTGGGCTGAGTAGATGATAGAATGGTTTGTAAAAAGGAAGACACTGCTTTCTGGCACCGTCCACTGTTTCCCAGGGGTGACAGGTCAGAAGATAGAAATGTTGGGGCCTCTTTAGTGCTAATAAACCAGACCAGCAGCTTATGCTTAGGTAACATGGATTCTGTACATTCTAACCCAACTTCGACCACCTCAAGACTCCTAAGCAGAAGAGCAGCCAAGAAGCACCTGTAACACAGTTACAGCACTCGTGCTCCAAACACACGGACCACTTGTTTTTCTGTAAAATTACACCTTTTATTTAATTCATAAAATACACTTAAACTATTTAAACCCAGAGTACCGGAAGTGTATTTCCAAGATTCTTGTCTTTGTTGTAGACCTGAAAGCAGAAGAAATCACCCACTTTTCAGATTAACTCCTTACTACTTAAATGTAGTCTGTTAACAAAGTTTTAATTCTTCTTCTAATCATTGCCTTCTGGTTGTCATCATGCATATTCAGATCTTCACTGAAAACAACTATCCCTAATGCCATCCTCTCTGTATATTGGATGGAATTCTGCACCTACCACAAAGGGAATTATGCAGTGAAAGAAATTCTGTAACAGCATGCACCTACATGACCGGTGTCAAAAAAATGGCTGAAATCAGGGTCTTTTTCCTCCTCCAGCTTTAGAGGCTGTAACTTAGTTTTCTTTTCTCTTTGAAGAGACTGAGTAGCAAGGTTTTTTCTTGTCAATGGTATCTGTAACAAAATAGCAGTTGTGTTACGTTAGAGCCAAATTATGGCATTGTTGTGCCCTCACTGACAACTTGTGGATGCAGAAAAAAAAAAAGGCTAAATACAATGCCACTAGTGTCAAAGCCCTATCTGTTATTATCTGGACATTTTACGGTATACAGGCATGACTTAATTGCTGTATTTCAGCAAATAGGAAGAAAGACTGACTTTATATAGATCACTTACCATCATTCCAAAACATACAGGGTATTCAACACAGCTTGGTGCCAGGATCACTGTCTATAGGATGCTTCAGTGTTAACACTAACCTTAGTTTCAAGATTACTATCAAAAGCAAAAAGAAGGCCTATGTCTGTACCTCAAGTTATATGGTTAAATTATACATCTGAAATTCAGATCTAGGTTTAGATTTACTCTGAATCAGTGACATTAATATTCCATCAATAAAGAGCTTTCAAGGAAAATGTGTATTTCTCAGTTTGTAGGGCAGATTCCGTGTGATTGCTCTGTGTGACAGTGAAGACTCACGTCTCTTGCCTTTGTGAAAGGACATTTCACAGCTTCAGTCTCATGAGGCATGTATTGAGATTATAATTCTTGCATTTATAGATTCAGCAATACAGATGAACAGATTGCCCATGTGATGTCTGCTTATTTTTCTTTCTAGTTTTGTTTTGCACGTTTTCCCATTTCTTTCTATTGTAAAGTCCTGGATACAAAGTGATGTGATAACAGGGCATATATCAGTTGTCTCTTGATTTTAACTTTCTCTCTCAACCCTAGAGTGAAAACCAGATCATGTTAGAAGCATGAACAGCTAGTTTCCCCAGTGATGTCTGTCAGGGGTCTTAGTGCCACAGCTATCTCATGTTCTTATAGCACAAATTTTCAATGTTCTTACACACAACATGTCTGTTGTCCTTTTCATGAGGAATTTCATGGCATTGTGCAAAGCAAATGTTATTCTTGATTCTGCTCAAGAACAGAATGTACGTTAACCTCCTAATCTAGTGATGAGGTTTCACCAGTACTCAAGAAGCAACCTAACCCTGCAGTGAGTGGCACTGATGAGGCATCTGTGGACAGATTTACCCATTGCCAGAAAGGCATCTCCTCCAACAGCCAAGAGAGCAAAGCAGAAGCAAGGCTACTGTAACCACCTCAACCTATAGATTACATTTCTACAAATACATCCTCGTACCCCACAAAGTGCTAACACCTCTTGGTGCATTCACGGTTCAGTCGGGTTGTGCAAGGTAAACCAGCTGCACCTTTAAACTGCTAACTACTAGTGTGTTCCTTCTCACCTTCTCAAAGTTCATCCTGAATATGCATTCATCTGTCTGCCTACATCTGATAAACACGATATTCCTTGTATTTTATTTCCTGATACAATATTATTCCATTTAAAAATGACTGCAATCATATGCTTCCCTTTGCAGATCTTTGTATATCTTCATGAAAATGCTTGATATTTTTAAAAGGAGGTGAGCATCTTTTCCTTAACTTACCACAGACATATTAAACATTAAACATATGAAAAATCCGTATAGATTAAATATTGATTTTATTTTTTAGAGAGCAAGTACAATGATGTTGCATTAAAATAATGCTATGTCATAGTTGTTACAGCTCTGATAGAAAAATAAACATCTCAATATACTACAGTATCAACTCATTAATAAATACCAAAATAGAAGTTAGTAGTCAACTGAAATTAATAAACAGCTATAAAAGTATACTATTTTAAATAATAAAATATTCAATATATTTCCAGACAAAAGTAGTGATTTTAAACTATCATTTAAAATGTAAAATGAACAGTAAGAATAGTAACAAATTTATTTAAAACCTCTTCCCTTACTAACATTCTCTATGTATAAAATCTACAGAAAAATCAGTTATCTGTCTATACTTTTTTTAAAAAAGGTAGTATATGTTAAATAGAAAGGTAAAAATGGAAGTATTATTACTAGCTGTCATACCATTGCTAAGTAAGATGCTTTAAAGTAGCTTTTTTTTTGAAGTAGTAGTAGTAGGTAAAAGTGAAGATGTTAGCACAGTGAATTCATCCAACACTAATGCCTTCTCAAAAGAATCTTTCAACATTTCCCTTCAAAATACAACCGAAACAGCCCCCCCACAATACAGATATCAGGATGAAATTGTAGGATTTGAGTAGAAACCATTATTTTAACAATTGCCTGACATTTATTTTATTTTTAAATAAGTAGGTACCTTTTTTTAAGAGTGTGAGCAGAAAAGGAAACAAAGAGAACATGCAAACCAGACCAGCAATTCTAAAGCTTAAGAATCTACTAATTTTAGTTTTTTTCTTTTTCCTTTCTCCTCCCTGAAAGGCCAAGCACTCTGAGCTGGCTTGCACTCAGTGAAACCCCACTGATTTGGCTCACTGTAGAAATGTATTCATGCAGGCTAATTTTAACCTTTTCTCCCTCTCCAGAAATTTCTATTGTCTGTAAGATCCACGAGACATCTGTGCATCAGAGTACTGTCAAGATGATCATTAAAAAGTAGTGTTCTTCTTTGCCACTGCTCCATTCTGCTTAGCGAATAAATCTTGCAAATGGGCAGGCAGAACACTGGCACTCTGCTTTAACCACAGTCAAGAGCAGAGTAAGCGTCACTCGGCACTGACTCAGCACAAATGCCTCCATGAGAAGCACCCTTTCCCAGCTACAGCTCACATTCCTTGAGGGCAGCTAGTGGCAAACCTGGGGCTGGTGGGAAACCAATGGGTAGATTTCACAGAGGTTCACAGTACTACGGGCGGTCCCTTGCTATGCTACATGCAAGCACTTTCTGATGCATACAGGTGCCTGCAGCACTGAGGGTTGTGGATTGTGCATGGTGCCATTCCAATGTATGGCCATGCACCTAGGACACAAGCTGTACCATTTCTGCCAAGCCAATCTACTTTGAAAAAGTTTCCTGTTCTGACAAATGGGGAAGCGTGGTCTCAGAGCACCATCTCTGTAGGAGAGCTGTGAGGAACTATAGGACACATCACACCTGCTGAGGATGCCGTCCTGCTTTGAGTCCCAGTGGTGCCCTCGTATCTCTCTGCCTTGGGCATCACCAGCCCTTATTGCTACTTTAGGGCTGAGGCTTGCTTGAAGCTGCTTCACACGTTCCCTCCCATGGTTTGCAACACATGTACATTTAGGTGTGCACACTAAGCAGGAAACAAATATCGGATCAGACTGGGAAAATATTTTTTCCACTGCAGTCTGAATAATACTTTACATAGCAGGTTTTCATGACACCATAGAGAGGAAAAGATAACTCCAGTTGAAAATAATGAATAAAATGTAAACTATGCCTATACAAACGTCCTTCCTTTTTGAGGTTCACTTTCGACATTCCTTGTGAATTTCTTCTGGGCACAATGAAAATTCCTCACATACCATGTGCACGTTTGCTGGATGAAACAGCAGTTTTCCCACACACTCCTGTAACAATGTTATTAACGTGCTCATGATGCTTGGAAATGATAAATTAACATTATTTCCTCATTTTAAGGGTCTCTAAAAAAATTTGAAGTAAAATGCACATTCTTTGACTGCATAAATATGTAATTTCTAAAATGTTAGACAAATAACAGTTAAAAGCAAAAAAAAGTGGGATTAGAATTTGAAAATTATACAGATGGATTCTAACAATCAGAAACCTTCCGTGAAAAGTCACGCACAAGCTCTTTTTGTAGGCATGAATCTGAAAAAAAATTCCAAAACCCAATGAAGACACGCAACAGAATCTGCTGGTATATTTTGAGGTATAGGCATGCAGTCAAATTATTTGACTTTTTTTCCTTTTTTTTGAAGAAGCACAGTATAAGATGTTTTATTTAAGAACTTTGTAACATTCTATTATGTGGCTAGATATTTCTTCCCCTTTTGTTTCAAGTATCTTGACACATAATATATTGAAAACTAATATGAACTGATTCTTCTTTAATATCTCCCATATTAAGCACTATAGGAAGCAGACTCCTGCAATTGCTGAGGAAATTCCTTGTGAATTACAGGCTGCTTTCTCATTTAAGGTCATGTGCTGAGGGAACACAGCTCCCCAAATAGTAAGGCTTTTGTTGGGCTATTCATCTCCTGCAGCAGCTCTTCTGAAAAACATGGTCAAAGGCAGAGGGAAACAAGTACCAAGCAAAGCCAGAGTTTCTCATGGATAGATTCCATCCTTAGAAACAAAGCCTCCTCCCAAGGATTCTGCTCTGTATAAGCTCCCCATGGGCCTTCTAAAAGCCTTGACCTGTCACATTAGCAGCAGCTTATTCTTTTTCACTAGCCTCCTTCACAATAGAGCAAAGCGATGAGGGAGATGCAACAAAAGCTTTTTTATTATAAACTTTTTTTTTTTTTTTTTAAGATCCTTTCCCCCCCACCCAGGACAGCAAGAAGCAATTCGTCCTGTGAGCTTGCTCTATTGATCACAGCATTTTAAAGATTCTGGCAGATGTCTGATAAGGAAATATTGGCCATGCCCCTTCACAAGCAGCACTGCAATGCCAACTAAGTGCTACAGAAGGAAAGTAGAGACAGTGCAATGTGTCTGAAGATAGGTGTTACAGCTCAAATCTTTCTTCCACAAAGAACCCAGTTCCACTGTCCCTTACCCACATAATTTAACTTCCTCTAGCAGTGAAAAGTAATTTCCAAAGAAAATAAAAAAGATTAACTAACACTTTGGTAAATGCTTTAAAGGCCATTATGGGAAATACATTCTGAGGAATCTTTTTTTTTGAAAAAAAAGAAATCACACTTTTTATGAAACATAGTTGCATCTTTTGTAATATACTCAGATATTCTCTGCTGAGCTTACAACATTTTTGGTTTTTGATTCCCACATATTTAAAAATATCAATATTTTCTCTTTATCCCATTGAAAGCAATAGTTTGGAATCTGTTAATTTACACTGGACAAAAATAGTCGTATGTGTTTTAGAAGTTTAAGGTACACTTGATAGATTACAGGGAATGAATCCATAATTAAGATATTACAATTAGGATATCACTAAAATTAAGATCAGTGGAAGGAAACTACTTTTCTTTAAATGAAACATTTTTATCTGTATGGTAGAAAGCTCAGAGACAACTTTGAAGACTGCTTTAGACACATTAAATAGTCTAGTTTACATTTTTAGAAAAAGAAACCCTAAAATCTAAAGCTTTTATGACAATTTCATGGAGTGTCCTGTGTCTCCACATTATTTTTCTCAGCTTGACTTGATCCATGACCCAAGAAACTACAAGCATTGACATAACACTTACCATTTGTTCTGCATCCTGACTTCCTTTCACATGTATAACCCTCATATTTCAGTGGAACTTTGCAAAAACAATACGAATAGGACATGTGAATATATACTAATTTCTAAAAACTGCACATAAAGAGGTCTTGTTTTGTTTCTGTAGCTCTTATCTATGACAGATACAGACCAATACTTAGTATTTTTAATTGCTGTTGCTAAAATGATATACCGCATACTGTCTTCTGAGATCATATTTCTCTTTGCCAGCATAGTGCATTAAAGGTTGATCAGATTTTCATAGGGTTTCAGCAGCATAAAGTTAGTAAATCAGATTATTGGATGACTCTCCCAATTAGCACATAAAACATTTTCTATCTGTACAGCTGGTTTCAGGGGTAAGAAAATGCCTCTGCATGACCTTATAGCTCAAATTCTGCTCTCAGATGAGCTTACATTGGTCCCATCGTGTTTAGAAGAGTTTTGCCCATTTCTGAAGGCAGAATTCGATCCTACATTTATGAAGTAAATGAATATGTTCCCTTGAGAAAATTTCTCACCATCTTACAAATTGCTGGTTCTTTTTCACATCACACTGGACAGATTTCTCAAGGTACAGTCACAAAAATTGAAGTGGTTATGTAAGAATTCACAAAAAATAATCCCATCAACTAACTTATATAGAAAAAAGAGCATCTGTGTAAAATCAGACTTGTATCTGACCTTGTAGACAATGAACAAAGCCCTTATTTGGCAAAACACTGACATGTAGCTAGCAAACCCAACAGAGCTGTGGTGTAATTTATCTACTCACAATTGAGTTGATGTTACTGACTCCAAAGGTGAAGTCAGCTGGCAGTGATCATTGCGTAGACTATGCTGTTTGACAGAGGAACTCTCATTTTCTGTAGTCACACAGTTTCCAAATACCATAACATTTCTATGAATGTATTTATGTTGAAACAAAAAAAGCTAAAAATTACTCTTTATCATATATAAGTTACCTTTAAGTGACATCATACATATAAAAACTATACACATAATTTACCTTTGTGTGTGCTCATGCATGTGTGTGTATATACACACAACTATATACCCACACCAGTAACTAAACCCTCATTTAATCCAGTCATTTTTAAGAAGTAATGAGGAAAAGCTAAGAGGCTAAAGCAGACAAATCAGTGGAATTTGTCAACTGAAAAAACTATAAAAGTACCATTTACTCTATTTAAGAGTGTTTTAATAGTTTCATCTATCGCTATAATATACAGCAACGTTAATATTTCAGTCACAGTTTTTGTCCATTCCCACAGAGCACACCAGGACCAGCTACATGTAGAGTGAGATCAGTGCTTTGTCGGACCAGTTCATATCTACATTCTAGGCCATACCTAAATAAATTAGAATATGCTAAAGTGCTACATCAACACTAACGTTCCTGAACAGTAGTAACGCACATTTCTCTTTCAAAAAAAAAAAAAAAAAAATCAAACCAAACCCCAAACACAAAAACAGCAGCTATAGTTTCAAACATAGTCACATTAACCTGAATATGCTTACAGGTCACTTTGTTACAGTATTCAACGAAATATACAATGCAAAACCATACAGCAACAGTCAAGACTCCAACAGAGCAAAAAAGGTAACTGTTAAAAAGTCGAGCAGGATGGAAATAGACATTTGCAGAAAACACACTGTCTTCAGAAATCACACTTGAAAGTTTCATTTAATCGTAACTTGCTGATGTCGATATTTATCTCCTCTGGTTTGTCACGTCTGTATGTTACTGTTCTTGTACAAACAGTAGGCAGAAACATCTTATCCTTGAAGGAGAAGATACAATTTTTATCAACAATTAGCTAACTTTTATATACAAGAAAAAGATTACTGAATATGATGGCTCTGAAATCAATTACCTTCTTTGTTGCAGATATTCTGTAATCAGCTGACGATTTAACTTTATTGCTACTTCCCTGCAGAATTATCTGCCTGATGATAAGGACAATAAGCAACCCGATCAGAAAGGTAACTATAAAGATTATGCAAAAGACTCTAAAGTAGCTTCGTCCAGAGAAACATTCTGCAACAAAAGGAAAACACAAGTGTAAAGACTAATGAAGGGGTAGGAGCATCCCTCAAAACACAGGTGTATCCACCACTTCATAGTAATGTTGCACAAATATAACACAAACCTGAAAAAAGTTAAGGGAAAAAAACTTCAGGGAAGTTAAGGGGAAATGTTGCCATACATAAGCTTTTGAAGTGGGGCGTATCAAGAAAGGCAATTCTGTAGAAAAATAGTGACATTATCATCCCTTTAATCTACAGAACTAAGACTCAGGCTTCGTCGTGTTGGCCACCACAAATTCTCTGTAAGCCAGGAAGTTTATAGGTGAAATAGAGATCAAGTGTTAGAGATGTATGGGGCTAAGCTGGTGTAATCTTGACAAAATTACAGTGCAGATTATTGGCAAAATATGAAAGAAAATGTGGTTTATTGAATCCTTGTCCAGTGCTCTCCTTATCAGTAGACCTCTCTCACACAATACACCTTCCTTAATTAATACTAAAGATATGAGAAGAGTAATCACAGTTAATTTCCTCATGCATGAACTGTAAGATAAAAAGTCATGCAAAAACATGAAGTGACAAAAGGTAACCATTTTTACTGCAGCATTGGCTGATTAGGTTTTATGAGGTTTTATTAAAGGAAAAAATCATTCCTCCACAACCCTCAGAACTGTGCAAGTTTTTATACTTGAAAGGAATACTTAAACATTATGGGATGTGAGGTAAGCATTCTACTTCATTCTTGCTTGTTTCTGGTGCTGTCAAATAAAGTAAGCATACTCAATGTAATAAAACATACAAATGCCATAACAGATTCTTGTAAATATTTCTTTAAGCATTGCTCAGGCAGGATTCATTATTACTACATGAGACTTCTCAAGGACTTGGGAAATCTGATTTAGCAATGCTTGCCAATCATATTTCCCATTGTTATTCATCTTTTACTTTCTCTGAAGCTACAAGTGATTTTTTCTCTTTTTCCTGCTTTCTTTCTTCATTATTGTAATAATATGACATACTTTTGAAAGACATTGTAACAGCGATGAATTCAATTAATCCAAATAGATTTTGATCTCTTATTAAAATTACCTAGAAAATGTCACATACCTGAAATTTGGTCAGTATAATGCAGCAGATAAGCACATGAGTTTGTGCATTGGTCAAGTTTTACTTGAGATGCATTGCTAGAATGATGGCACTGAACACAATTCCTGTAAAATAAAAATGTAATTAAAACCCTATCTTTTTCTCTGCACTTCCCTTAAGCAGATAGTATCAACAGGCTGACGTATTGCTTACACACAATGTTTTCCTGTTGTTAGTAAAAACATTGCGACATTTTTTTTTCCTGAAATGTAATGCCTCTCTCAGCATTTTATCCCTGTTACGCTTCTTAGAAGAACCAACTAGTCAGAAGTCATAAAGTAAAACACGTCTTTGGCTTCAAGCCACCTTCATCTGGCCCCAGCTCTGCATTTTGTGATGGGAGTTTTTCAGGGGAAGTAGTTAAGGATCTGGTATCATTTCTTCAGCTGTCAGACTCCAGTTCAGTCCCAGTCTTTCCTTATCTACCAATCTCACTGAGATGCATGCTGAAACTGAAGAGTAGAGGTAGGTGAAGGAATGCGGTCCTGACCAGTGGCTATGCAGTCTTCTGAATTTATTGAAGGCACACACTTCACAGTGACTTTGAACAACTGTTAAGCCAGCAAAGCTGACTGCATTTTATCTAGTAAAGTGTTAGCAGTCAGCTTTTCAGACATGGCCCAGCTTGGCTCTCCAGCATATTCACCAGATGAGCTGTAATTCAAGTGAATACAAACTAACAACAATTCTGTTTTGGTCACTATTTGCTTTTCAAAAGAAGGCTGATCTCTTACCCTCTTGGCCACTAAATGATGCAGAACCTTACGTGTACTGATAGGAGAGTACAGAAGAGCTCTGCCCAAAGACAGAGCTTCATTGACTCTTTAACCAGCACCACTCAGTGTGCCACTGGGAGCTTGGTCTAGCTTCTCTCTTCCTTGGGCTGCTTTTGACCTCCACACTGTCTCTTCTTTCACATGGGTACAGAAAAATTATGCACCTTAAAACTAGCATGGCAAAAACTAATAAGTTTAAATAAGTGGTTTAAAACTGAGTATTAGAGAATGTTGTTCTCTGGGTAAGATCAGCTCTGCTCTGCTGACCAATGGCAATGATAATGCACAAGTACCACTCTTGTTCCCCACTTCCTTCTTTCAGCTGAGAAGAACAAGAAATGTGAAAAAAACAAATTTGGAGAACACTATGACTTGGTGGCATTCAAGATTAGGATCTATTGTCCATTTTTAAAGCTCAAAATTTATTTTTCCTACCCAGAAGATTTAATATGAAGGATCATCTTTTAATAAATGTATGAAAAAACAATTCTTGTGGAACACATCTCCTTTGACTTCAGAAAGCTGAAATCTGGACATAGACTGGTGAACACAGATATGGACATATAATTCTCTTAATTGCCAGTGTGAACTCCTCAGCTACATAAAGTCTCAAGTATGAATTGTTTCAATTTCCTACCGTTAAAACATCTAAGAAATATATCACACATCTAGTCAAGCAGAAATATTTTTTCTTGTTTGAACACTACAGAGTTAAGAAGTCAAGTCTAGCACAAAAAACATACCAGTTTTCTTCACAGGCTTTGTTACAAGTAGGGCAATATTCACACAAACGGCCAAAGCTTCTTGGATCTGAGCACTCACACCTTCCACATACACATTTTCCTCTTCCACTGCAAATCTGGCCCTTTGAATTCAGGCAGTGCTTTGCTGATTGTAATGAGCACTGGCAACGGTCACCTTCCCAGCCAGCAAAGCATTTGCATTTACCAGCTTCACATTCACCATTACCTACAACATCAGATAGTCTTGAGTCGTATGCTTTTATGAACATATAGGAAGTAAATTTTTATATACATTCATTTGAATTGCAGTTGTTTTACATTAACCAGAACTAATTCAGACCTTGGCTTGCTAATTTGTTTTAAAGTTTGTAATTTGAGTTGAAATTAGCACCATGATACATACTTATGGCTAGTGTTTGTTGTTGAGCAAAAGATGCTACCTTGATGTCATCCTAAAACCTTTAGCTAGAATTTTTCCTGTTGGCTTGGATCAAAGCAATAAGGATTAAAAATTACACAATGGTCAGGAAAACAGTCTTCAGCCAAGTCAAAAAAATTTCTTTTTATCAAGAAAGCATTCAGTTGAAATAAACAGCACAACTCAGGGAATAGAGTAGTATCAAGTTCATGTGCATATGCCTGGTTGCTTTCTTTTCTCTCCCTTTCTCTTCAGAAGCACAGCACTGCTTTTCTGCCTTTCTGAAGGAGAGATGACTGAGCTGGACAGGTGGCTATGCTGTGGTTATGAACTGTAGGTAGTTTGACAAGAACTGAAAATGCACAGCCTCAAGGATTCAATTGCTATAAAGAACCTCTGGTGGCCTTTACAATTTTCCAGGCAAAACAATGGGAGCCTTAGGGCAAAATCCATATGTTTTCCATGTTCTAGCACTTAGGCAGGTGTACAACTGACATGCTGATAATGTTTAGTCACCTTTTTTACAGTGTGTGAGAGCACCTTTAGGAAATACAGAGACCACATAAAGCACAGACAGGCCTAGCAAATCTCATGAGGTATCCTCAGCTATTCCTCAGCAGTTACTAAGTTCAGGCAAACTATAATGGCCCTTCTTCTGCTCCACAGATCCGCAGAGCAGCTGTAGGGAGAAAGTCTCATCTAAAAGACAGGATTCCCTAAATGGAAGTGAAGCAAAGGTATAGTCTGCCTCTTTTCTTGTCTGGGCTGGGCGAAATGGAGGTGGGAAGAGAATCGTAACATATATCAGAGCAAGGCTCTGCACGAGAAAATATCCCACACTGCTCACCCATAGCGCTGGGCATTAAGTATCCTAGGGCAGGACTCCATCACAGGTGACAGTCTCCAACACCTCTTAAACAAAGATCTATGTCCCTGTCTCTGCCAACCAGGGTACCAAATCTCAGGCTTTAAATGCTTATAAATTTGAAAGCTCTGTTTATAGTTAAGAAATAGTAAAATACAAAGTGAGTAAAGAAGAAGAGTGAGAAGATAAATTGTAACTTGTGTTGGAACGAAGTACTTAAAGGATTAGGTAACATGATTTATCTTCATTTATGTAAAGTCACCAGCTAAGCAACATCAAAATAGCTTCAATAAAGTCTACAGTGCTACTCTGTCCAAATGCAGTAAAAAAATATCAGTCCCTCAATTCACCCATTGGTCAGTATATAGTGATATGAAAGGATGCAGGATTGCACTATGGATTTTAAAATATATAACTATTTTTGAGGGGAAAACCCCAATTCAGTTAGAGATGCAGTACAGACACTGATTCAATCTCATTTTTCCTTAATAACACTAACTTAAATTACATGAGTTGTATTTAATGCATATGCAATTTTCATTTACATACTTTCTTTAAAAAACATGAGTAAGCCACAAAATGAATAAGAATTTTTATCAACTCTCCTTGTTTACATTTCACTTACACTTTCCTTTTAGGAGCACGTGTACCAAACACTGTTAGCATATCTCAGTGACATTCAAAATCAAATTGAAGGTCCTGGTGCTGTCCGCACCTCTCAGAAGAAAATGTATCTCTATTAAAGCTACAGCTATTGTCACTGCAATGGGTATGTTTGCCACCAGAAGTTTCATCAATGGGACTGTTTGAAGTCAAGTATTACTGCATCTCTCACAAGACTGGTTTAGCATGTTAGAAAATCAGAATCTCATGTGGAAGTTAAGATTTCTTCTAATCTCTTAGTACCTCACATTCCCATTACACTGATATGTATCAACTTACTTTCTGGAGTAACATTACTGTTTTATCTGAGATATCAGTATTATTACTTCTGATGAAGTTTGAGATTTAAATCTTTAAGTAGTTAAAACTTAGAAAAACTCAATAAACTCTCTAAAAAGCAGTTCTGAAGTTTAGAAGACATTGCATACCTCTGAGGTGAAGAAAGCCTAGGAGCATGAATTCCTACCAGACTCTTCAGGACATTTCGCACACTAATTCTGCACAAACAATTCTTTTACTTGATAGCTTTATATCATTATTTTCTGTTGCATCATGCGTATAAGCTTCAGAAAACAAAACAAAACAAAACCACCAAAACTGAAATAGAGACATTAACTCTGCAGCTTACCAGAACACAAGTTTCCCTGGTGATAAGGGCAGGAAAAATCATCCATTTCACAGTACTTGCCATATACTTTGCCTAACTTGTTTTTGTAGCAGAAACATTTTCCATCTATGCAATTTCCTTGACCACTGCAGATGGGCTGGTCCTGGTGCTGTCTGCACCTCTCCGAAGAAAACTTATCTCTATTAGAGCTACAATTACTGTCATTGCAATAGGACTGTTTGCCATCAGAAGAACTTTCATCAGCCCATACTCTTTTGTGTCTTGCACTGTCTCCATACTGACATGCACAGCTTTTCTGCACATGAACAATGGCAGTTTCATTGAAACCAATAGGCTTAAGTATTGCATATTTTCTTACTCCAGTTGCATCACAGCCTTTCATTGTAACTGATACATTGAAAAGTACCTAAGAAGAAATAAAGAAAGATTTCACATCATTATTATTTCCCATTATTTGCTTCATTTTTTTTTTTAACATCTAAATAAAGTAGAATTTTACACTGTATATGAACATGCATTAGCCAAGAATAACAATCTACACAATGGCCATTTGTCAAACACATTAGTAATGGCAGGCATTACAAATACAGTTACACTCCTAACAATAGAAGATTGACAGAAGTCTACTTTTCATAAAGAAAGCATAGTTACAAAAGACAAGTCTAATACAAGTGTAATAGTGATAGAATTACCATTGTCATCCTCCTGTTAGTATTTCATGTGTACATTCTATTATATTATGGAAATACTCAAATAAGAATTGGGTCTAGATTGAGCAAGACAATACACAAACAGAGATATTCCTCATAAAAAGATCCTATAATGAACGTTCTTGCTGCAGAAATAGTCTGAGCAAATAGAAACCACACAGGTTTTTGGATGGCTCTGTTTACTATATGAAAACACAGAAATGGCTCATGTCTTAGTACCAGTTTATTTTTCCCAATTCCTTCAATGGGGATGGAGCAAGAGAGTCTTGCTGCTCTTGCTATGATACTGGACAGACCAAGGGCTGCTTTAAAATAGAACCAGTGTCTAGTTCCTGGTTGTGTCATGTCCCTGCCCCAGGTCCTCACCTCAGTTGTGTCCACTGCAGCAGTGGCCCCCATGGCTTTCTAGAGTCTGGCACAGAACCTTGGCTTATTTTGCTAGTTAGGTGACTGCCACAGAATTTGCATCAATCATTATCAAAACTCTTTGACAGCTCTGAAATGTGTGAGAATTTCACTGGATAGGAATTTTGTATTTCATTATAGGTTTTTTGAGGTTTTTTGATCAGTATGCTTCTAAGAGGAAAGTTTTCTCATTAAGACTATTTTGCCTGCTGAGAGATAACAATACTTCCATGCTTCCTCTTATAACTAAGAGGAAAATGTGAGAAAGAAGTCCAAGAGAAGCAAATACCTTTACTCTTTACCACCAAAGAACAAAGATGTTCAAACAAAACAAAGAAAACCTAAGAAGCTGATGACACATGAGGTTGAAACTACCCACAAAGACTAAGGCCATTCATCTCTCATCACTGTCTCCCTCTCCTGCTACAAACCAACACATGGACAGCTCAGCCCTTGGGTACAACAGTGGCTTTGTGGCAACCAGGGCTGCGGCTGCCTACCCAGACAGGAGAATAATGCAGTGCAGAAGCATGCTCTTAATGCTATACCAAGGGGGTACATAGGCTTTGCCACATGCCTTGGTTTTCTTCTTTATCAAATATGCCACTGCACATGTAACCCCTCAGTTGTCAATGGTCTGACATGACACTGCTGCTGCATGACACTTCCTCCCTTCAGTTATGGGGCAAAAGTGTGGCTATTCAGTAATTAGTTTACATGGCAGGTGTGTATCACATGGGGAGGACAGGCTGCAGCTAGATAATCTGCTTTTTATTCAACACAGAGCCCTGACAGAAAACATAATCTTTGTGTAGAACACAGAACTGGAGGAATAGCAGGGAGATGAGAAGGAAGAGTAAATAATGTCTTGCATATCACAGATGACTTGTGAAATTTGATGGGTCTGAACATAGCAGATGAAAATTAACAATATTGTGACTAAATTATTAGAAGACATGAATACTGCCGCTTGCCAATAGCCAACTTAGTTTTGCACCCTGAAGAGGCTGTAGGATTCTGTCTGAATATAATACAGTTTGTGTTTGGTAAGAAAAGAAAGGAAGAAGGATTAGACAATGAAAGGAATGTGAGAGTTAAGGACAAGCATTTTGCTTGTAAACAAATACTGAAAAGAGGATTTACGGTTAAAACCAATTAATCTCGTGAGGATGGCTCATTTTCAACAGCAGCAGAGGTTTAGGACCACAGGCATTTTTTTTACAATCAACTGGCTTGGCTCTTTATTAAAAAGAAACAGATATAAATATTTTCCTTTTCATTAAACAGAACAAATTCCATCTCCACTTCTTATGATAGGAAACTACACTGCAGAAAAGATGAGTTAATAAGAAAACCATATCAAATCTTCCTTAAACTGCAGAAGCTAATCAGCAGCAATTCCTGCAGATAAAATTTAGAAGAGGATAAAATACTTCTAAATTAACATATTTAAAATTCTCACATTTAATCTGCTGATTTATTTTGCTGTTTCTACACACAGACAAGTAAAACCACACAAGCTCATACGTCTGTACATATCAAAAAGGAAAGAACTCCTTGACCCTGCTCTCCAGAAACACAGAACTCTTCCTGGCAAGCTAAATAAACTCCTCTACTAGTCCAAGCAATCAAGGCACAGAAAAGTTGTTCCGGAAAGAAAACCATGTTCTTTATATTAACCAGACATCTTCCCCCACATTTTCACTGTGCTTGTTGCTCCAATTTTACAATCCATTTCCTTCAGTAAGCAGCACTGATCCAAATGGGCACAAATAATTTTATTAATTTGATTTATAAAATAAACTAATTATCCACAACCTGATTGCACATGAAGACTACTAAAGCAAGGAGAGGGAAAGTTGGCATCTAGTACAGATGCAAGGAACACAAACTCCAGTGATTATTTTCCTCTGGGTGATTATCTTTCAATCTCATTTCAATTACGTCCAGTTCTCGTTTTCAATTACGTACAGATTTCACCACAATGACCATGGCCATTCTGTGCAGTGGAGGACAAAGGAGGAGAGTTTTAACGGATGTTAGCTTTCAGGGGAAGCTTTGAGCTTGAGATTAGTGCAAGTTAAAATAAGATTCAGGAAAAACAAAACCAGAATAATAGAGAGTCTGTGATCACTAATCACATAAATCCGTTCACATTTTAGATAAAACCCTAGAAGATTTCACACCATTGAAACCCAACCAAACAGAGAAAAAAAAGTATTCTAATTTCTTCAAGAATGAAAACTACCAACATACTTCTTCATTATAGCCCACGTTTTTACATCCTTCCATGCCCGTTTTTTTACTTCCATCAGGACAGATTGCAGTGATATTGAAATGAAGACCTTGGATCTGGTTATCCACTTGAATTTTCACTTCAGAGATTAGTTTCTGTAACCAGAAAGCAAATTTTAGTTGCATTGCATCTCAACATATAATGTGCATTAGCAAGTAACATCAAGTACGTCTGACTAAAAATGAAGAAAGCTTCTCTGTGTGAATAAAGGAATGAATGAAAGCATTGTTTCCCATATAAAGACCCCGTTACATTCCAAATATTCACAATCAGTGAACTGGTAATTCTTATGAAGAGGATTACACTTTCCAGATAAAAATGTTTCCAGTATTTCTAAAATGATTTTGAGGTTGTATTTTTTGCAATTTGAAAATCTGTTGTAACAACTGTGAACAACAAAAACTGCTTATAATGCCTTTTAGCCACATAATTAAAGTAAACCAGTAAACACATATACAACTATTGTTATCCAGCAGAAAAGGTTCCTAACTGACTTGACACTTTGTAATAACTACATCTGTCTTTCCAAAGTTTTCTCTGAACAAACCTTAGGGTGATCTAAAGGCTAAAAGCTATTGGCATTATTCTTACTGCTTTATTTGCATCAGCTAGGACTATATAAATCAACAACTGGTTGATTCCCATTAAGGTTTTTTGTAACATAAAATAATGAAAAAGCCACCTACTTTGTATCTTATCTTTATTGCATGCTCTTAAATCTGACTTCCTTCCAAGAAGGAGTATTGATTCTTTACTTCTAAAAAATTCACTAAAGCTCTGTACAAAGCTACGAGATGAAAATTACACAAAGAGATTATTAAAATTCTTGGCATATCACTATTAAAAAAAATTAGTTTAGTGGGATATTTTTACTGTTACAAATGAAAATTTAATTAAATGAATCTGAACACATGTTTATCCTAGCTTTTTGAAAATTATTGACTCATCTTTGGCTTTTTAGCCAGGGATTTTCTGCCAGGGTTTTCCACAACTAAGTCTAAGGTTTCCCTGCCTAGAACAAGAGTGCAAGAGGCCCACTGTCATGAACACCAACACTATATTTATTTTCTTAACAGAGCAATTTTGCTTTCATGAAAGCAAAACATTCAAGCCCTGTTTACAGTGTGTTTGTAAATTAAAGACCCCTAAAGCTATTATACAAATCTCAAAGTATCAAATCGAATGAAGTTTAAGATGAGAAAGAAGACACTGCTTAGAAAATGAAAACAAAGCAAAAGAAAACTGGGAGTGGCTGGAGTGGGAAAGTGGCACAGAATCTTCCATTGAACTAAATAATTATTTTGTAAATTTTTGTTTCCTCTCCCTGAATGTTTGCCCTGCATTGTGCTCTAAAAACTGGGATACAATTTAGGATGCACAGTGTAAAAGTGGCATACAGATGGACTGCGATCTTCAAAATTGTTTGCTAGCAATTTCCTGCAAACCTTTGTACTCAAAATGAGATTCTCAATTTTATAAGAGAAAGCACATTATCAGTAAGAATCTCTCTGCAATTTCATTACATCTAATCTTGTCTGCTTTTCAATGTATTGGCCTTCTGTACAATGCTTCCAACATAACAGTGAGAACACTGTGCACCAACCCACACTATTGACTAGGAATAGACATGAGACATGGCTCTTCATTAAAGCCTGTTGCTGAAACTACATAGCCTGATTTAGGTGGTTAACCTAGCACATTTGATAATTTCAGCTTCCTATATCAAACTAAAAAAAAAAAAAAATCATGGTAAACATTGATAAATAGTTTTGTAACTGATTTTTCAACTTCTGGAACTTACATGTTTGTGCAGTTTGCACATCTTAACAACATTTTACTAACCCATTGTGTTCATTTTGTTGCTGTAATATGGGCTCTGTGGTCTAGTACCTGAAATGTGTATTACTTGCTTCATTTCCAAAGCTGATTATGCCCCCTCTTACTAAGCTATCTTTCATTCACTATTAGGATGCCAATTTCCACTTTCAAATTGCCATTTCCAGTCCATTCTTTGTGGAAAATGACTTCATGCTCTTCCTCATACTATCACTTTCTCTTTCCCATACTATTATTTTCAGCTAAGAACTCCATGTGAAAGTTTACAAAGTCATTCCCATTGTTTTCTCCCAAAATCCTATCAAAACTCTTCTTCACTGACACACCTCAAGTCATTTCATTGCTTTGTGCAGAGTAAATAAAATTCTGCTTTCCACAATAAACAACGTTGTGAAAGTAGCTCCTTGTAAATTCCCAGCTGTTGTCCATTTTCTAAGAACTGTGCCGTAAAACCTTATAGATATTGCACTATAGTTCTGCTCTGAATTTCTATGATGGCTAGACAGTGGTGTCTGGTCTGTAATTGGAGATCTGAGGTGCCACAATTCAAATAAGTCAGAAATTTCTTTTCAAGTTACATAGCAACAGCTGTAGAGATTCAAATAGCATATTTAGCAGCATCTTTAGAAAAGAAAAAGTGCTATCTCATGACCTTGAGATCCCACCAAACTTGGAATTTGAGAGCTACCACAGTATACCATCAGCCACCAACCTGGACATTCAGAAAAGTAGGGAACTTATTCTTGTGGATTTCAGATAGAAGCCAAGGTCTGGGAAATTCCAACTTTAGGCTATGAAAGTCAAAAAAATCTTTGTGCAATTACAGCATATAACATCATCACTCTCATCATACCTGATAGGCTTCTACCACCAAGTCATTGAGATTTGCTGCTTGTGATTCTATCTGTCTTGCAACAGTACCAGGCAACAGAGGTAACAGATCCTATGAAAAATAAAATAATTTATGCATAGTTTTGAATTTTAATATAAATACTGTGCTTTCAATATTGGAAAAAGAAATCAGGCTTCTAACCTACTTTATACCAATGAAACTGGCTTCCTTGAACTGCAAAAATAACATTGATGTTATTGTCAATCAATTTTTCAGAGAGCTGACCAACAGATGGATGTTCCTGCAAAATGCAACAGAAAAGATAACAATGCAGATTAGTAGGGAAAAACCTTATATTTCACACCCTGTAAGTCAACTCCTCTCTTAACAGTAATTTGAATGCCAAGACAGCTGAGAAAAAGTTATACAAGGAGGCAAAATCCATTTTCCATCATATTACAGAATTTCTTCACTGTGAGGTTGATGGAGCACTGGAACAGGCTGCCCAAATGGGTTGTTGCGTCTCCTTCTCTGGAGATATTCAAAACCCACCTGGACAAGTTCCTGTGTGACCTAATCTAGGAGGTCCTGCTCTGGCAGCGGGGTTGGACTAGATGGTCTTTTGAGGTCCCTTCCAACCCTTAAGATTCTGTGATTATAAAGAGCCTTGTATGGAAAGAACAAAGGACTTTCTTGCTGTAGTTTAATCTTATCCAGGGTTCATGCCTCTCTCAACTTTTCTGCTCTTTGGTAAGAGATTATATTCCTTAAGGTAAATGATGAAAGGTAGGTAACACAATAATAAATAGGCCTTCTTTCAACTCCAGGTGAGGAATGTGCTATACATGAGGGTCCAGTGATCACGCCACACAGCAGTTGTGGGACAACTGCAGCAGCAGTGGCTTTGTTACCATTTTTAGTAGCATACAACACAGCATGAAGTCTTCCTTCTTCATGACTGCAGAGCAGTCCATTGCAGAGCCTCCATTGTGCAGCACAACCCTACATGCCACACACAACTGGATGGCAGATCATAGGCACACTAAGTGGTCTTAGGACACGGGCAAGTGAAGCCAGACGTTCTGCAAATATTTCCTGCACTGTAAATGTGCAAATGACAGGGACAGTATTGAAGGATCATGAGACAGTGGTCAAATAAGTCAGTCTTCCTGCTCAACATGTGACACTAGACATGGCTTAATTTCAGCAGAGTGGCCTTTCAACATCTTTGCAACTAATAGCAGAACTCTGGCATCGGTGGTATCAGAAATGGATTTCCAGGCCTTCATGAAACAAAAACTTATTCAGATAGCACTTACTGAAGTCAAGAGATCACATGCATAGATTTGCAAGGGTTCCAAGGACTGGATCTCCAAACTACCTAGTCTGCTTACACGTAAAGCTGAACTGTCATTTACTTGTCAGCTCTAACTCACTCGAGTGTGCAGTTTGGTTAGTAGTACATTAAAGTCGCACTTCAGGTTAGAATTAAAAAAATTATTTTGATAAGAAGGGAGTTCTTTTAAAAAGCACCAACAGATTCACACTATCTATTTGATTTTAAGCATATAAAGAGATAACCTAAGGAACTGCTGGTCACTCATGAAGCCTCACTTTGCTTGCTGTGAAAGCCTTGCTGTACTTCATGTAATTTATCTTATCTCTTCCCACTACTGCTCAGGGGAATGTGCTTTCATTGTAAATCATCTTTCTTGTTCCAATTGCATCATTCACATTATTATTTTAACCTACTACACTAAGCTGAGAAAATAACTAATACACATGTTAAGTATTCCAGAAACGGAGTTAATCACGCACAGATCTAATTAAAATTAATTAGATTTCTTTCCTTAGTATTTTTTTACTGACCTCTGTGTGACTGCCTAGAAAAAGTTAGAAAGAAACAGGGAAAAAAGTGAGGAATGTATGTATTTCTGATGTAAAGGTTAAGCTTATATAAACAGATAAAGCAAAATCCCCTGAGCTGGCACAAGAAGGAAATTATATCAAAATCCAACCTTCTCAAGACTACCAGGAGCTAAGAATCAAAGTAGAACAACGTGATTACAGTGTCTCTTTAATCCAGTACAGCATAATAAAATTGTATTGGTAAGAAGAAAAAGCAAAAATATGTTTCAAATAATGTATTTTTTAAAAAGCTGACCGCCCTTCATGATGTTTCATTCAAATATCAAATAGCCTTTTTTTTCCTCTCCGATTTTACTTGTTCATTTGAAGCTTCTTTATGAGTCTCTATAACTAAAATAAACACATATACCGAGAAGAAAAAAAACGCAGGAAACCAGTACATCTATCCTTTTAGATACTACTGTGTTAATGTGTCAAATCTGCTCCAGAAAATATGTTATACTGAGGAAGATTTCCATTCTACCCCTTCTCTATTACTAAGTGCATGCCGACTGTTAGATGTGCACATAAAAGTATTATGCCCTGGCTGAAAACAAGATATGGGATAGCAGCTAGAAAAAATATGGGCCAAATTGTGCCTAAGCACCTTGCAAAGTGATTTCATTTGAGCGCTTAAAAAGTCTAATCGATTTCATAAACAGCATCATTAGCAATAATCATGGAGATTTCTTATTCTATACAGGACAGTAAAATCATGATCTTTCAGAGCAGAAACCACAGTATCAGCACACTTTTCTCAGACTGCCATCAATATATCACAGTTGCTTAGAAAGAGATTCATTAACTTGATATTGGTGAGGTTTTCCAGTTGCAACAGAAACTAATGTCTCAAGTTGAACAGAAAATATAGTGGGTTTTTTTGGGTTTTTTTCTGAGACAATATTTCTATTACCAAAGGAATCCTGAACACCAGAAGATTTGTAGCTATGCTCTGCTCTGGGAAAAGAAAATTTTGGGAATATTTGCTCTAAGTAGAATAAAGGAGAGGATTGTTTTTATCCCAGAGACACTGCATAAATATTGAAACTGAACACACTGGCTAGGGGGAAAGAAATAATACTGACATCTGCAAGGAAATACTCAAGAGGTGACAGAGGGAGTATATAAAAGCAAGAACTTTATAGATAATCGGAAATCCAAACAACCTTCCTGTTAGCACACGCTCAGCTCCCTCCTCCGCACAGCTAAGTTCCCAACACCCACCGATTCCCAGAAACCTCCTCTATTTCATGATCACACACCATACAGCAGCCGTTCCCTGCTGCCCCATCATCCTTGTAAACAGCAGTTGTTAGCAATAAATTCAGGTCTAGCCTAACTTACAGGTAGTCCTCACTGACTTCACATTGCTGGCTTGGGATGAACACTGGCTATACACTTGAACTAAGTGCAGCTAGCACTGAGAGTAAAACTGTTAACATGCTTTAATGATACCACAGTTTGTATGCCTGATTTCTGGCAATTACATGGCTATTAAGTAGTGATTCATATCTCTTAAAGAAATGATTCATATTTATTTAAAGAAATAGTCAAAGTAATTAAAACCTACAAATCTTAGAAAAAAAATTCCTTTATTCCCTCACTTGATACATTCTTGAATAAATTCATTTAAAAGCTAAAAGTATCTGTTGAAGGTGATTATTTTGCTACAGTGGATTTGATGCAACTCTTCGCACCAGTATTACCCCACATTGGCTTTATACTGTGAGATTCCAATGTATTTGACGCTACGCTACCACAGCAAAGCTTTGTGGCACAACAATACTTTCTTGTGCATCATAGTTGAATTAGCTAATTGCTGTTGTATGTCTATGTTTTACTCTTAGCAAGCCTTTTCAATCAATGCAACTATGCATCTTCTGACCAGAAATCACGACCACTACCTTTGCCTTATTAGCAGGATTGTGCAATTCTTGCATATTACCCGCTGCTTCTTGTGAAAAATATTACACCAGGCACTTCCTACTTAAATTTAATACAAATGTGTGGTTTTTATGAGATGGTAATAAAAACCTATACCAAACACAGTAATCTCTCCTCTGCTGTGTACTGTAGTCTCAGACTCCAATATACTTTATCCCAGACAAAAAAATGATTGATACTTCACAACTTGCATATCTGAAAAAATGCTATTCTAATAACTGAAATAAAAGAAACACTTTGACAACAATCTAAAAAGTCCTTCTTTATGTTGTATTACAATGTTTCTCTGCAGGTAGAATCTATGACATATACCTTACCATACTCGTGGCTTTGATGTACACATTATCTTTCAAATGACAGTTGCCATCATGTGGAATTACAATCCCTGCTAATTTACTATCAAGGGCCAGATGGGAAGTTTGATCTGTCATCACAAGAAGCAGTCGTTTTGCTTCTTTACGCCACCCAATATGGCTCTACAAAGAAAATAAAATTAAGTATAAGAAAGCAGTGCCTACCTTTTATTTAGAAAAAAAAAAAATAACAAAATTAAAAATAAATGTTGAAGTCCACTTTCAAATATTACATAGTTTACCAATGCTGAGTTTAAACCATGCTATTTAAAGCATTTTTTGTGGAAATGCATCTGAAAACTACCACTGTAAGTTAGAGACCCACTTTCCTACTTCCTTTGATTTTTAAAGAAAGACCTCTTTCAATATATTCAAGTTGTGTATTACATAGTGGGCTTGGGTAAGAGCTGCCACATTGTGTGTGTCACTATTATACACAAATGAAAGTGCATAAAAATTGTATAATTCTCTGGTATCCAAAAAGCATTTCAACCAATAAATATACATTAATTTATATTATCACTTGGTGCTCTCTTCTATTTTTACTTTATACTTATTTACTTGATATTCTCATAATTCTATAACCTTCTTTTCTTACACAGCTTTCCAGGAAGGACATTGGCATTTGATCAACAAATCAATACACTGAAGTCTGAGTGTCTGCATGCACCTGTAAATTCAGAGATTCCTTATTGTGCAGTAAAATACTATATCTATCCGTCATCTTAAAGGATTAATATCAAAGTGGTATCTGATTCCCCAGAAGGCTGTGCTGCCATTCAGTGGGACATTGACTGGCTTGAGAGCTGGGCAGAGAGGAACCTCATGAGGTTCAACAAGGGAAAGTGCAGAGTCCTGCATCTGGGAAGGAACAACCCCATGCACCAGTACAGGCTGGGGATTGACCTGCTAAAGGGCAGCTCTGCAGAGAGAGACCTGGGAGTCCTGACTGATAATAAACTAACCATGAGCCAGCAATGTGCCCTTGTGGTCAAGAAGGTCAATGGCATCCTGGGATGCATCAAGAAGAGTGTGGCCAGCAGGTCGAGGGAAGTTGTCCCCCCTCTACTCTGCCCTGGTGGGGCCTCATCTGGAATACTGTGCCAAGTTCTGGGCTCCTCAGCTCAAAAGGATCAGAGAACCTCTGGAGAGAGTCCAGTGCAGGGCCACCAAGATGACCAGGTGATTGGAACATCATTCATATGAGGAAAGGCTGCGGGAACTGGGGCTGTTTAGTCTAGAGAAGAGGAGACTGAGGGGGGAACTCATTAATATTTACAAATATCTAAAGGGTGGGTGTCAGGAGGTTGGGCCATCACTTTTTTCTATGGCAGCTAGCAACAGAACAAGGGGTAATGGGATGAAGCTCGAACATAAGAAGTTCCATTTAAACACAAGAAAAAACTATTTCACTGTTCAAATGAGGGAGTCCTGGCATAGGCTGCCCAGGGAGGGTGTGGAGTCTCCCTCTCTGGAGGTCTTCAAAACCCACCTGGACATGTTCCTACGCGACCTGACCTAGGTGGACCTGCTTGAGTAGGAGAGTTGGACCAGATCATCTCTAAAGTTCCCTTCCAACTCCTACCATTCTGATTCTATGATCTGCAAAGGTGAATTTAAAGTGTTTGAGGAATTCAATCACATGGGATTCATATCTAAGTTGTGTTGGGTGCCAGTTTGTATTTCCATATAATTTATTTTCTGGCAAGTAATAAAAAGCTGCTTTAAATAAAATTTAGAGGCACACATAAATCACCTCATATTCATTTACATTATTGTCCCTCCTATTTTATCTGTCGTCTTCTTCACTAAATCCATTTTCCTCCTTTTCCCTCCTGCCTTTTTCCTCCTTCCTACAATGCTGTCTTGCCTCTACCATTATCCTTAACACTGCCGAGTCTCTTTCTTCTCATGTGAAATGTGTATCTGCATTATAGTTCACATATTTGGCCAGATTCTGTGACTTATTCTCTACCTTCCTTTCTTTGTTTTGCAGGGAGGGATTTAGCTCCCTTCTCAGGCTCACTGCCTGCTAGCTCTGAATTGGGATTAAGTATATCATACAGTACAGATAATAAGTATAGAAGGATGGGTATCTTTTCCAGCTTACATATTAGGCACCAGCCTCCTTCTTACAATCCTTGAGAGCATTCTCCTAAAGGAGGGCTATTTCAAGTTTTATTTATCAACAGGTTATATTTTAAATAATCCCAAATTCTCCTTCAGCACTGTAGATACTTCTTGCTCCCAAGACCTCATCATTTCACTTTGTCACCTAAGACTGCATACCTCACAGCAACAAAAATTTTAATGTAGCTTCATGTCCTTATGTGCTACCTCTTACAACAGGATGCATTGGTTAAAGCAAGATGGAGCAAGTTATAAGGCTCTACTGTAGGTAAAATGAGTGCACACTGATATAAAGTATAGTTTATTATGTCCTTAGGAATTGCACATTGTTCTCATTCAATTTCGTTCACAATGCAGTTAACTGGAAAACCTCCTCATGCCTTCTATTGTTTTTGGAAGCATTTATTATTATAGAGCTCACATGTCATAAGTGTGGAATGTGTTCAATGAGAAACACTGAATTTTAAGAAATTTTTCAAAGCTTAAGAATATTTTTTATAAGAGCTGTGATCACAGTGTCTATGAAGAGTGGCTTTTATTTACCTGTTTTACAGCTGATCAAAATCTGTAAATAAAAGTGTGACCAAACTATTAATTTTTAGCATGATTTGGATCACTTTTTGGCCTTGACTCATTTTATTGCTCAAAAAAACCAGAATGTTTCGACAGATAAGATAATTGTCCTGACATCATCTCAAGAGATGAGGAACACGCCAAAGGCCTGTGATTTCAACAGGACTTTAATTACTTTCTTTAAGAGGATCAGAAAGAGTATCTTATAGAGCATTGGCAAACGTATAAATCAGTCAACTTTCAGAATTTCTTTTGTACTATTAGATATTGAAGAAAAGCAGCATGCTAAAGAACCCTTTAGAACAAACAAATTCTTAGTATTTAATATCTTATAGCCTGGGAAAAACTGATGGAGATCTTTTTCATCCCTTTCTGTATGGCAGGGGTGGTAATGTGATTTTCTTAGTATTCAAAATTTGATTTTTAATTGATTTATATTGTTTTTAAATATGAGTTCTTCAAAAGCTGAGATAACACTGAAGTTAATTTGTCTTCCTTATCTACATGAGTAGGTATGTAACTGATCCTTCATTTTTCCAACGCATTCTTAAGTAGAAGAAACATCAGATGGCATGTCCTCACTCAGGAAAACAAGGAAGGCTTTAATGATTTTTATAATTGGCTTAAATTAATACATGTCCCTGTTCAAGCAAGAGGCAGTTGCTTCCATTGCCCCTCCTGTGTTGGGTAGGCTGGTTAAAGTCAGACTTTGAAGAACATCTTTAACCAGTTCTTAAAAATATTTCTTTATACTCTCCTTTATCAATTCAAATGGGAAATAGAAATGTATAGCTAAAGGAGATATAATGGAAAGGGAGGAAGAAATCTTACTGTTATCAGTCCTAGAACTGATATTTTGAATTCAGTACACTGACCACTGTCATATCAAACCATATATATATATATATATATATATACACACACATACATGTATATCCATGTCTGAACTAATATTTAGTCTTTTGTTGATAAGTTCCTTACCTGGCACACAGCTGCTTGGAGCATTGCATCAAAACCCCCTTCAGGTGTATCAATATTTCCTGAAATTTTTTGTTTATTCACTGCATTTCTGAATTCGGCTATATTGTCAGTCAGGGATAGCACATGAATATAACCATGAGGAGGCATACAATCTAAATTATAATCACTGTACAAAAACAAAACAAAACAGAAGTCTATGACAGTCCGTATTTTCCATTTGAAGGAGATGTAAATATTTCCTATCAGTGTATAAAATCCTGACTAATGAAGACGTTTATATGCACAGGAAAAACAATACTTTGGAAAATAACTTCAGGTGAGATCAAGTTCAGTGGGAATTAGCTCAAACTTACCATGAACAGAGAGGGTTTTGTACTTTATGGAAATGTATACAATATAATTTACTTCACATATTAATGACGCATATGTAGCATTTCTGTACAGAATGTGAAGAAACACGACATAAGCAATGCTATGATCTCACGGAGTATATGACCCCTTTTCGAATGTTATGGAGCAGTACAGTTTTGCTTTTTATTATCCTATGAAAAGGCTATAACACTGCAGCATTAAGACCCTTTAAAGGCTGAATGTTTGGGCTGCTGGATCAAGACTAAAATAACATTTAAGTTCCTATGTCCACTATTAGTAAGTAAATGTATATAGAACTAATGTTGAGATTAGTGACAGTAACTTTATTAAATGTATGGATATATACATTTACTGTATCATCTTAGTTGTAAATGATCCTTTCTGAAATTACATATAAGGTGAGAAAGGATGAAGTTTGACATAAGTAAGTTAATGACACAGCACTACACAGTTCATTGCTCTGTTACACATTTAGGGCAGTGAAAATTATAGCAGATATTGAGGTGCTCATTTGATTCAGAGATGCTAAGCAGGTTTCATCTCACATCTCTGTTGCATACTGGCATCTGGACTATAACCTGTCTGCCCCAACTCAATTTACAGTCAATGAACAGAAACTGATACTGTAAGGATTAATATTTTTGCAGATGTTTACGTTTAGGCGAAATGAATTATGTCTTGACCATTCTAATTGATCTCCTCTGACTACTTCAGACACAGAGATTGATATCTGTTACACTACTAGTGCTCAATTAAAAAATCACTGAAGTCAAAAAAGATACTTATGGACTTCACAGAACTTTAGCTCACCTCTTTCCATGGGTTGGTGCTGGGACCAATATTGTTCGATAGATTCACTAACAACCTTGATGAGGGAACAGAGGGCACTGTCAGCAAGTTTGCTGATGATATTAAACTCGGGAGAGTGGCTGACACACTGGTGTGGGGAGAAATCTAATGAAATTCAACAAGGGCAAGTATAGAGTCTTGCACCTGGGAAAGAATAACCCCATGTATCAGTACAGGTTGGAGAATGAACTCTCAGAGTAGTGCTGGTGAAAGGAACCTGGGGGTCTTGGTGGACAGCAGGATGACCATGAGCCAGCAATGTGCCCTCATGGCCAAGAAGGACAATGGCATCCTGGGGTGTATTAGAAGGGCTCTGGGCAGTAGTTCAAGAGAGGTTCTCCTCCCCCTCTACTCTGCCCTTGTGAGACCACATCTCGAATATTGTGTCCAGTTCTGGACCCCTCAGTTTAAGGACAAGGAGCTGCTGGAAAGAGTTCAGTGCAGGGCCACAAAAATGATATAGGGAGTGAAGCATCTCTCTTATGATGAAGGGCTGAGGGAGATGGGGCTCTTTAGCTTAGAGGAGACTGAGAGGTAACCTCATTAATGTTTACAAATACGTAAAGGAGAGGTGTCAGGAGGATGGAGTCGGGCTTTTCTCAATTATGTCCAATGACAGGACAAGAGGCAATGGGTACAAGCTGGAATATAAGAGGTTCCAAAGAAACACAAGGAAAAATTCCTTCACCATGAGGGTGAGGGAGCACTGGCACAGGCTGCCCAGATGGGTTGTGTAATCTCTTTCTCTGGAGGTATTTAAAACCCACTTGGACGAGTTCCTGTGTGACCTACTCTAGGTGGTCCTGCTCTGGCAAGGGGGTTGGACTAGATTTCAGAGATGATCTTTCATAGATGATCTTTCAAGGTCTCTTTCAACCCTTATGACTCTGTGACCAAGAAGGTATGAATAGTTAAAATTGATTTTTCCAAGTACTGCAGTTTCTGCAGACCTGAATTTATGTATAATGCTCTTCAGGAGATAATGGAAGTAGTCCCTCTCTTCATGTAAGCCTTGCAGGATATAAAAGACATGGCATGGAAAAAAAAAATGCAAACTAGAACACCTTTCTTATTTAAAATAGGAGTTCATTCCTTTTACAACTGTAGAATTAGGTCAGAGGATTGCTTTTGTTCAGTGAATGAACTGAAACAAACTGCATCACAGCAACAAAAGCAGAAAATTCCTAGGTCAGAAAGTACAAAACTTCATGATGACTCTAGCCTACAGATATGCAAAGTAATAAAACAGTTGATTATAAAATTATATCCAAAGCATATTCAAATCTACAAAAGTAACATTGTTTGGCTTACTTTGCTAAAGAAAATACTGCACATATTCTTCTGGTACAGCAACAGTCTTACTGAAATCAATCACCAGATACTTCATAATAATTTTTAGCATTTTCATAGGAACTTTGCTAGACAATCAAAGTATAATGAAACAATAACAGATTCTGAAGAGCTTTAAAAATAAGTATGTATATTTGTGTAATTAAATCAACAGTACAGTAAATATGCAAAAGCTACATACCTGCATTGGTTATGGATTCTACCTGGATGAATGCTAATATAGGGTGACACAGTTTTATCCACATAGGATCCAAATCCAAGTCGAAAATCAAGAGAAATATTCGCCATCTTTTTAGATAAAGCAAATCCAACGGAATTTAGTTTTTCTATATTGTTGTGCATAGAGGCTGAGACATCAACTAAATAATAAAGATCCACAGGGTATTTCTCTAGAGGCTGAACTTTTAACATAAAGTTTGCTTCATTTCCTGATTCAAAGGAAACAAATAAGTTTATTTACTATTTTTGAATAGTCACTCTTAAAAGCAGCAAACTCAGCACAAAGTTATTTGTGTCAGTAAACAGAAAAACAAACGTGAAAAGCTCCCAAGAGTAAATGAAACCTTGAAGCATTGTTCAAAAATAAGCCATAAAGCAGCTCTTTGTACAACATCTTGGTTTTTTTCCTTGTAGGAGCACTGTGCAATTTATTATAAAAATATAACTTCTCCCTATTTTCTTTTAAATTCCTGGTTATGTAGTCCCTTTGGCATTATACCAAAAAGCAATTATGACTTACAAAGGACATAAATCTGCATACAAGTTCTGGTCAGTCACTTCAAGGTTGACACTTCTATGTATGTAGGTGTCTCCTGTAAATAGTTTGCCATATGAATCTAAAACTACCTGTGTACCATAAAGGCAGAACAACCTGAAAAACTCAAGTAAATTCCAAAGATTTGATGACAAATCTCAGTACAAGATTTTTTTTTTTCTTAAAAAAACATTTTGATGTCCAAAAAACCCCCCTCTATCTTTTGGCATGTAGAAACCAAAACCCTTATTTCAGGATGCCAAATATCTGTCTTTCCTGCAGAACCATAACATGTATTCATATGTAATTAAAATGTTAGTGCTTTGGAAGCCACTAAAAATAGTCCTTGCATTTTTGTTCACCTAATATTTAGTAGTGCCAACAAAAAGAGTGAAGTGACTGCAGTATGGGCAGCATAGCTACAATAATACATTTATTTGTATCACCCAAAGTGTGACTTCGCAGAAGAAATGAGAGAATAGGATCTTTGCATGATAAGTGTAGAATGTAATTCCATATTATGCAATGAAGATGTAGCAAAAGACAGGAGGATGTGAGACATTTTAGAAGAATTATGCAGGTTTGCAATAAAAGCTATCTAAACATGTTTAGTTTGCACACACTGAGTTGCTGAGTGTAGCTTTTATGTTTTCCCACGTAAATCCTGGTACTTGGATGGGTATATGTAAACAATGACAAAACCCCCGGTATTGAAACAAAAACATCCCTGTATGATTATAATGTATAACATTTCTGTTTTGAGGCACAACTATAGCTGTATATCTGTATTTCCACAGGGACTAAAACATGGGCAGGATGTCTATATACAAAAAATTATTCTGGAGTCCTCAGAAGTTCAGTCTTCCGCCTCCCTGATGCAAGAACTTCCACAATACATGTGCAACATCAAACTCAATTTCACTGTTTACTGGAAAAATGTTAATTAAACCAAAGTTTAGAAAGCTAAATTTACTCCATGAATCTGGTATGCCTTTGGAAATAAACGTGATTACAGATGCTTCTAGAGCTATCTCAGTTCCTGAGATCCTTCTGAGTACAAAGCAAGGTATCAGTAATTTCTTTGGAAGAAATGGAGAAAGGAGAGGAAATGCTCATGTTACTTTCTCAGTTTTATTATTATAAACATGGAAAATTAGAGTATCTTTGTGTTTTACACTCACGCAGATCCCCTCTTTTACCTTGTAACTGATAGAAAATTATCTTTTATATAGTGAAGACCAGTAAGATACTTTTCCTGTTCACTTAATGTCTTTCTAACAAAGACTGATCCCTCTTAAATGGCATTTCTTTCTCCAACTATAGTTTGCAAAGAAAAAAAAAAGTTGTGATTTGAAATATACCCTGCATCCTTTTATATCACCTTCCACCTCTGCTATTTGGTACAGCAATTTTAGAGACATAGAACATACATTGATTTAACTTGAGTTCAGTTGAAGGCAAACAGATATACTAGAAAATCTCAGATCCACAAAAAGACTTGCAGATTTTATTAGGGCCAGTTGTCTCACGTATTTATAAATGAAATGATAGGTAGTGAATACTTAAGTCTTCTTTAGGAATCCAATCCTTTCTTTTATAATGGCTTTGGTGTCCTCATAGATGTCTAGCCAATGCACTTAAAAGTAACCAAATAATAAAGAAACTTATCAAATGATGAATTCAGGAATTCTAACTCAATGTACCTTCAGAAAGGAATATAGTTTACATACCTGTAAAGGAAAACTATTTGTGTAAGTGGCTAAAGAAAAAGAATCAAGAAACCACAACAGAAAACAGAAAAGACTAACTAAAATCCCTTTTCCGCTTCTTCTTATTTCACTAGCATTATTCTGACCTTCATCTGTGTTTGACAGAGACATTACTTTCTGAAGACTGTACTTGAATATGGAAGCAACACCCTCATAGTCCTACAATACAATGTTATAGCTTCTTCACAAAATATCTGTATTTAGTAGTATTGTATTTAGTTTAAATCACTTATAATATCAATATGTTAGAGACAACCCAACCTGGTCGCAGTTGGACTGAAACTTTTCCTGGTGTCACTTGTGTATTTGTTTCATGGTCACTGGGTATTGTGACATGAACTGTGGGATTTTCTACGAAATCTGATTGACAGCCTCTTTTCATTAAGTTGAAAACAGTGTCACAGCGTCCCTTCTGTGTTGCATCGGCCATGAAATCCTGTTTTATAAGAGACAAAATGTACAAAACAATCTGAGTTGAAAAAAACAAATGTAAAATCTTCAAAGGAAGGAGGAAACCAAAATAGCAGTCTTTGAAACAACAAAATAGGCTACTGTAATTCCACAAATTGTAGAAAAAGTTCATGGAAGCCATATGTTTTTAACAATGGCAATGACAAAATATTTAAATTAGAAGCTAAACCTAATTGGCACAATGACTTTTTTTCTACAAAGGGCAAAACTTCTATATGAGAAAGATCTTGCACAAACTTTGGAGAAGTCACTACAAAAAAGTTCTGTGCTATGATATGACTTAGTTACAGCAATAAAGTGTCATTCATATGACATCAAACCAGGTTAGTTTTCAGAGAAATCTACTGGTAATGTTACTCAGGCTAATATCAATAAAGCAGCAGCAGTAGTCAGCTTTAGATTTTTCTAACTTGAATTTGTCTATCATCACAGATATTTAAGTTTTACCCAATGTCCAACAAAAAATCCAAATATCAGCTGGACTACGTCATCTCAATCTCCAGAAAGAGGAAGTTACATAGGTACAAGACTGGACAGTTTAAGATGTTGCCAACATAAAAAGCCCCTGTAAAAATACAAAAGTCACTAGCAGTAGGATGATCTCAGAAACAGCACATTCTTTGTCGTAGTGAAAGGGTAAAATTGCAAAAAATATGCTAACACAATCCAATGCAAAGTTCCTCCCTGACCACAAATCTGATGATTAACATCATCCTGATCATGCAAGGAAAAAAAAATGCAACATCCTTTGTACTCTTTTAAAATATTGGCCCATCCTAGCCACAGCTAGAGATCAAACAATGGAAAATCTCTGATATTCCAGAGGCAGATGGGGAAAATAACCAATCAAAAAGTGCTTACAATCGTGTATTACAGAGTAGTTATACAGACCGTGAAAAGACCAGAGAAAGCCCCTGAAAAATGAGACTCAACTGTCGTGTATCTTGTTTTCCTACCTCTGATCTATTTTTTCCATAACCTTCTTTAACATAGAGAACAAAGATAAATTTTTTATATTACTGCTATTTATTATACAGTCTTTTGGAGATTTTTTTAAATGTACAAAGAACTTGCCTACTTTTATTGTTATCAGCAACAACTGATAGATATGTAGCATTTCCTGAAGTTCACTGTGTGGGGATACAAAGTCAAGGCACCTCAAGTGTTTCACAGGAATGATTTTCTCATTAAAAACATTGTTTATATAAAGTAGGCATGGTAAGCTGAAAACTGCTCCCTAACTTTCCTCTGTAACATTTCTATCGGCACCAACATGGGTTTTACCATTCCAAAACCACGTTCAGGTACATAGATGAACCAGCTATCAAAACTTGGTCTAGGAGAGCTTGACATACTCCTGGCTTCCATGAACAACTGTCAGGATCGGCATGTGAAATTAAAGCAAGAGGAACAGAGCAGAAGTGAAATCTGGTCAGATCTGAGTGTCTAGTTAGAAGGAGACCTACTGCACCTCCATAGCACCGGAAAGCTAAGTGCTATGCTGTGATAAATACAGGTGTAACTGGATAAAACTGTGCCCTTTGTAAGACAGGACATAAGGTCATCTACATATGCCCTAAGGCTCCTCTTGGAAAATGAGTCCTCTGTGCCTTTACTGCATTACATATAAGAAAAAAATATTTTACTGTGAGGGTGACGGAGCACTGGCACAGGCTGCCTAGGGAGAGTGTGGAGTCTCCTTCCTTGGAGGTCTTCAAGACCCACCTGGACACATTCCTATGAGACCTGATCTAGGCCGACCTGCTTCTGCAAGGGCGTTGGACTAGATGATTTCTAAAGGTCCCTTCCAACCCTACCATTCTATGAGTCTATGATTCTGTTATACTTGTTTCAGACTAAGTTAATCATTCCAAGACACTGAATATCAGACAAAGTTACACAAGTGCCTTACATTCCTGATCTCTTTTTCCAGGCATACCATAGGAATTTATCTTTCTTCTCTGCTAATGAAAGCTACTACAGATAATTAGCATGTGACCTTGAAAAGCATACGAATTCGTAATTGCCAGTGATACCTTTAAATAACTTGCGTCTCTGAACTGTTTAAAATGGTCCAGTCTCAACCAAAATCCTGTAATTTTTTTTTTCTGCCAAAGTCAGAAATTGCCATATTCTTACAGTTCACATGCAATAACAATCTCAGAATAATTCTTGCTACCTAAGAGCTATCTTCTTTCATACGACTCAGAACTGATAGTTTCAGATTTCAAAATAAGAAAAAATATCCCTTTTACCATTTGTGACAGGGTCACAATATATTGTGAAGTTAAATTTAACGTCACTGTTAGTAAAATCTTTTGTTAAGTGCAATAGGTACATATGTATATAGATTTGGTCTGATATACGAGGACTTCATATAAATAACTGATAAGTAATTTTCCTTTTGAAGCCAAAAGCTGTTGAACTCTCAAAGCTACTATAAGTCTGCCAAAGTTGTCTACAAAGCAGATGGAATACATTAAGAAGTTCTCACTTTATTTTAAATGACTGCATTTTTCCAAATAAAATATCATATTTTCTCCTTTGGAAACAAAATTTATTTCACATGATTTCTCAGATTCTGTCTCCAGGGAACATTTAAAGATTTTCTTGCCATTTTTTACAGTTTAAGAGTCTTTTATCTTTATAAAGATCAGAAGCAGCTAAAATATAAAGTAAAACGTAAATAAGCAGAACGCCATACCTCTTGAGCACACCAACCACACTCTGGACCCAAAGCAAGACACTTTGTACATGTCACTGCATTTGAAGTGGCACATCTGTTTTCCGCTGCAATGAAACATAAAACCAAACATCCATGATTTATGATGATATGTGGGAATTGTAAAATATCTAATTTTAAAACAAGATTTCAGAAATTACTTCACCAGATTAAGAGTGATGACAATGTATCCAAACAGAAGTAAAACAGAATAAAGGCAATCCCATGAGGGAATACTTGCAGCATTTTTTTTTAATCTACAGTCTAGAACTATATGTACAGATTGACTAAACTCCATACTCAAGGCCAAACTTTTAGAATTCCAATTTAGAATAATACTGAAGTGAAAGCTTATCTTTGGCATGTACCTTGCTGTTTTAGTGCCTAACAGAAAATATCTACCAGGTACCTTATCTCTCATAGGCATTTTCCTTTTAAATCATTTACAATTGACTGAATTATTCATTATTCACTCTGCATGGAACCCAAAATATTTTCTCACTTTCTATAAATATTTCCCCTTGGCATTTTATGGAATGAACAGTTTCCCAGAAGAGGCAGATCCTTTTTTTCTTTCAGAAGCGAATAAAATTTTTTCAACATTACCTATGTCAGAGATTGAAGACACATAATTCTGCACTAACAACTGCAAAAATTGTACCTGCGAATAGGTTTACCTGGAAAGCCCTTTATATCCCTGTCACAGCTTTATTATAAAGGTCACTGCTTAAGTTAGTGCTCTCTGCTAGGAAACATTAGCAGTTGGAATTGAGAAGAAGAGACAGCTTTTTCAAGGGACTTGGTCAGCTGAACTTGAATGTCAGCATTAGCGTACCCTTTCAGAACTTTCAGCACAAGGCTCAGACCAGTGTGCCTCTACACGAGACAGAACTCACCTGCCAAGAGCTATGAGGAAGGCACGTGACTCCTCAGTGCACAGCACAATAGTAGTGCTGTTTAACAACACTGCTTGGTGGCATATTCAGCATAGGATATTAGAAAAATATACTGGAAACAAAATAAAATTAATTACTTCATGTTGGAAAGGCTACATGTCTTAATTGGTCCATTGTGATAATTACGTATCATCTTAACAAAATAGTTTGAAGAAAGGTTTGTGTTTCATCAAAAGTTTTGAGTACCTATACTGTCTCTCAGGTGATTTCTTTCCAACCTGCAATAATGCAAACCATCTCTCTTTTCAGAGTGATGAAAGTAACTTCTCACAGTGAAAATCTGTATTAGTAAAACATGTACTAAAAGATTTTTTCTTTTTTTTTTTTTTTATTTAACTGATTTCAGCTATGGATACAAAGATGAGATCCTGTATCATATGACCAGCTAGTCCTCAATAGGTCACTTTGAGTAACTGATGCTCCAAGGAACTAATCATAGTTTGAGACTTACTAGTCTCAACAACATATATACCGTTATCAGTATTAACACGATACAAAAGCCTAATATAGCGCAATGGCAGCATTATACTGATAACATATAGGATAGTGGCAATTTCATTAATTTCAATGCTCAGACCTATATTTCTATTTCAAATAAGCTGCTGCTGACAATATTTTTAAGGCAGGCAACGTTAGAAAAGAAACGTATACAAAAGGGAGAGAAACTCTTATAGATATGACAGGAACACTAAGCTGAAAAGTAGTCCAATAAGGTGCTAAAACAGAGGGAAAACTGATTAAAGAGTAGGAGATGTGTGCAGGGAAAAATAAAGGAGGAGTCACCAAAGTGAGAGAAAAGAACAAGATGAAATACAAAAGATTTCTATTTGTTTGTTATAAAAACAAATACAGCAAGTTTGACTTGGATGTGAAATGGCAGTAAGTTCAATCAGCATTGACACCATAAAATTTCTTAGCATTTATAAGAAGAACATCACTTTATGTTCTGCAGACTGAAAAAGCCGACCTGGAGGCCACAGTAAAAGCTACCAACAACTGCAGGAGAGTATGAGGATTCTAGGTAGGTGCCAACATGCACAGGGTTATAGAGCTTGCCACAGATGCCTTTCTAGACAGTATTGATAAAGCAGAAAGACACACAATGAAAAGTTGTTGAAGGAGTAAAGGAAGTAATTTATTTTGGCACAGAAACATCACTCCTATATTCAGCTGGATACCAAAGACAGCAGAGATGAAAGGCATTACAAGCAAAAAGAGAGTAAAGTGATGGATTCAGTAAAAGTGTCAAAGGACAAGGAAAGATAAGAATTCCTGATGTGCAACATAACTGTGTTAATATCACCATGGGACAAATCAAGGAGGAGCTGAACTTTGAAGTTACCAGTCATGTAACATCTACCATAAGAGACAGAGATGTTCTGGTAAAAATAAATAGCTGACAGGAAGAAACAAGAGACCTGTGTATCTAATTACACAGATAAGGAATAAACCAAACTAATTCCTGGTCATCATAATCATTAAATCAAAGTAAATCAAACTATAGATTTGGCCTAATTAATTTCCTGCAGTAATTTCTGAGTCTCCCTTCTTAAAATGCATAATCCTACCTGCATAACACACATTTCCCAAAACTAAATGCCATTGACCATGTAATAAAAAATTAATGCCTTGCTGTAATGTGCACTGAAAAAAAACCCCCCAATAGCACGTACCTATGTCTGGAACAACTGTACCATATTTCCAGATGCACCAAAAAACTGACTGAAAATTAATTGTCCTTTTTCTTTTTTTTTTGGTATGGTTAGTTTAGGTACTGAACCTACTGATGCTTGATTTCGTTTATTAATACAACTTATGTGGTAAAATAATGGTGGAGAGGTGGGGGGGAAGAGTGTGTCTTTCTAAACTGCTAAGGCACAAGAAAAGATCTTAAAATGCACTTTGTGTTTTCAGTGTGATCGTGGCAGACCAAATGCTTTAACAAATGAGATATACAGTGTTCCTGGATGCATATCTTCTTGCTGATAACTGTCCAGTTTCAAGAGCCCCATTTTCACAACATGAAGTCATGGATTGGCAATTGACAACCTTGGTACCATTGGCTCAAAAAGACGATTTTTTTTGACTAAAGAGAAACTTGAAGAAGGCTTATTAATGACTGAGACATATTCTGGCTATGCCACTACTGTAGTTCCCAAGTACATAGCCCCTTACTGCAGTAACATTTATGTACATGCTTTCATTCACCAAATATTTATTATTTAGTTATAAGCCTACTCTAAAGCCATAACTGATTTAGTATAAACCTCTCAGTTTCTTCTAGAAGTCATATGCTAAAGCAAGAAACATTTTGTAATGAGTTGGCTGAAAAAAAGAACTGAGATTTTTCCTGCCACTTCACCAAAAACAGAGTCCAGACAAGACTGAGTTACTGTTCAGCCAAAGCTAAGGGCAAGTTTCTACTGGCTTAGTTCTAACTGATGTATGCCAAAAGGTATTTTCAACAAGGGCCAAATTTTGTGCCGGGAACTGAACAGGCATATGCACATAATAAAAAGTGAGTGCAGCAGGTTAAACTGCACTTTTCCATCCTGCTTCACAAAACATAACCATGCTCCAACAACTGCAGCTATTTTCAGTGATTACAAGTATGGCAAGCCTAAACTCTCAGCAACGAGAAGGATCAAGGCAAGACAAATATAATTTATGCTATAATCATATCTGGCCTCCCTATTATGAAAATAACTTCACCATGATCACGGTATTTATCTCAGAGATGGAATAACAATAATGTACACTGGCATTTGAGAGAAGATGTTAAACAGACAGCACTTTGTTCAAGTACAGCCAAGAATTCAGATTTATAACAACTCCACTGTTGGTACATGTTTGTGCTGTTTTAGGAGGGTGTACCATTTGCTTTCTTAAATGAGAAAGCCAAAATATAACTAGCAGCTTATGTTCCCTGATCATGGTCCTCAGATTGTTGAACACTACTTAAGGCAAGAATATATGAACTTATCTAGCCTCTACAGAACTTTCCTCCTTAAATTCTGTAACCAGTCTTGTTCTAGAGCAGCAATCACCCAAGGCTGTTCATTTCCACAGATAATGTGGCCTCCAACAACTTCTGTGTAACATTACTTGAAAGTTGCAGCTTTTATGCAGTGTATTGCAGCTATCTTCACCTTTTTGTGTCCCTTCAGGAGCTACACATGACTCCTGCAGAGGTCACAGGCAGTAACAGCTCAATTCACTTTGGCTGAATGTGCAGATACAATGAAAAGCATTGTAAAAATGTTAGAGATGGATTTTTCCCCATGATTATTGTCTCTGATGCTTACTTGCTCAGATTACAAGTTAAAAATGAGTGCCTGTACTTTAACTGCCAATCCTAAAACCTAATCCTGGAATTACGGTCCTGTCATCCTTGCCTCCCCCTTTTCCAAACAAGCAATAAGTCTCTTGACCCTTTGTGTACAATGCCATGCTTTTAAAGATGCACTTTGTCATTTTTATCAAAAGGGTTACAAGGTGCACCTCAGAATCAGCTTTAAGAGGTTCTCACCCCTGCCCAGAAAAGGAGATTTCAACTTGAAAACTGTACACCTATTATGCCTTATAATAAATTCCTAGGATTACTTGAGGAAAAAAATAACAGACAGCTTTTCCTCTCTTTCCTTTTTTTTCTATTACATATTGGATTTGTTAATTGGTTTCACTTCTCTATTAATAGTTGCCCGCTTTAGTTTCACTATTCAGACAAAGGCTAAACTGCATGCTGATTTTAAAATATCCTTTACCACCAAGAGAAATAGCAGTAAACTGAAGCTCAGCAAGTAAGAGAGACATGTGTTTGCTAAGAAAAATGACATGTAAAAGAAAGGTGCAAAACCATGACTGGTATTGTTAAATCCTGAACCTGAGAAAAAAACTTATGTAAACATGGCAACTGAGTAAAAATAATTATTAAAAAGAAATATTTACAAAGTCAAATGTTAAAGTGTTCCTAAAAAGAAAAACGGAGTATACTGAAAGAGATAAAGCATAATGTGGTTATAGAGAAGATAAAAGATATAAGGCATATATAAAAAGTACACATGCATATTGGGATAAACAAAGTGAAAAGTATCACTAGCAACCAAGTCTTGATGACTGATATAAGCTCCCATTCCCAACTCTGCCAACATCCTCTTGAGACTTTGGGGGTTTCCAAATGAGCATATGCACACAGTAGCCTGTGAATATAAGGGACATTACTGACAGTGACATGAATGATACTAAAGGCCATCAAAATGCAATGTAATGCAGCAGTTTGCCTCACTGTCACCATCCCTGAAGGAACGTTAAAAGACACGTAGATGTAGTGCTTAGGGACGTGGTTTAGTAGTGGATATGAGAGTGCTAGGTTAATGGTTGGACTTGGTGATCTTAAAGGTCTTTCCCAACCTAAATGATTCTGTGATTCTTCGATTTTATGAGAATTCATGCCTTTGAAAACTGTCCAGCAAAACAACCAAGATAGTCCTTTGCACATTGTGCAAACTCTGCGTGACATGACTTAAGAGAACTGCTAGATATCAGCCAAGCAAGGCGAAGGCAAATGGGGAAGAGGAAAAGGGGGAGATCTTCTATTGACACAGAATTAGGAAAGCTCTGGAAGAAAAGGACAGTTGTAGTGGATGCTGGAGGTCAGACAATGTATCACGTCTGCTGCGTAATGGCATACGGAGATGGAGTTCCCAAGCAGTGTAAGGACACTTCAATAATTGAGAAATGACAGAGATAGCAGGCTTCAAGGAGGGACTCCTGACACCTCTCTGGGAATACATGTGTCTGTCTTAGCCACACCTCTCTGAAAAGGTCCATCATTTAGATGAATGTTGCACATCATTCAAGAGGAAAACTTAACAGAAGGCTCATAGATGCATATGAACAAATTTTTTTCATGTGTTGATTTAGAGGATCTTTTTATTTTGTCATAGGCATACATATAGCAGCATTTTGGAAAAGGTACTACCCAAAATAGCTACTGGTATAGCAGTCAGGACTCACAAACACAGCATTCAAACCACAGTCTCAAACATGACCTTGACTGTGACAGATCTATTGACTACTCCAGACTGACTTTGTTCTCAAGCTGCAATACAGAATGAAAACAAGCAATGCAACCTTGAAATTTTTCACAACACAATTTTTGTTTCTCTGTCAACTTTACTTGCAGCCTCCTCTTTCTATGAAACTTCCTCCTTCTATGGGAGACAGTTAAATTTTGTTGATGCAATTCATACTTGCAAAGAATGAGTGAAAGACTACTGGGCTTCAGAAATCAACCAATTCAGTCTCTTGCAAATAAAAACATACAGGACAATTTACTGTGATTATATCATTAGAATAGAATAATTTCCCACAGCCATTAGCTTTTATGGCACAGGTTTAATTGTCCTGTTGGTACAGCTTTTGCACCAATACAAATTCAAAGCATATGGAACCAGAGAGCTTAAACCTTTTTTTATTAAATCCCTTGATTTAAAGGGAACTTCAGGATGTGTGGAGCTGTGTCAATTCCCTTGTTTCCTAGAATGGAATATGGGCATAGGAATCATTCTACTTTAGCAATTTCCAGCTCCTAGAAGCTCCCTTGGAGTTGGTTGGCTTGGATACAGTCATGCTGCTCAAGCGAAGCCTGGAATGGCTACTGCTGTATTTCACTGCTAATGTAATTCTTGTGTAATAGTAAGCATTGCTAGAAGTTATTCAACCTTGAATAAAAGACAAGCCCTAGCTGTTTATTCCACCACCTTCTGTAGGTCCACCTTCCTCAAACCAGGCCCTCAAACCTAAGTCACTTCCCTAATCTACCAGCTTATTGCATATCTAGTCTTCACCAAATTGTTGCTTTCTGCCCTGTAAAAACACTACCTTTTCCTGGCACTGCACCTTCATTCACAAACCCAGAAGCAGAGCAGAAGATGGACAACAGCTCAGAGCTATTTCTTCCCACGGAAAGTCACCACAGACCACCTGACCCACAGGTTCTTAGTCCATAGCAATGCAAACAGCTCAATTTGCTTACTTTACCTGCATACATTGTGAATTGGAACAAACCTATTCTGCATTTCAGGCTGTAAATCTCAAAGCTGAAAAACTAACAGAACAAGTCTGTCAATTGTGAACACAAAATGATAATCAGATTGTACTTCCACAGAAGCGCTTCCCAAAACAACCCAAAAGCCCTGAATGAAAATTGTGCAGATGTATACATTAGGAAGACATATTAGGAAATGTTAAACACATAATACATAGTTTGCACTCACAATGAAAAAACCTCAAGAATATTAAATAAAAGCTAAGACTGGTATCAGAGAGGACTTAAGGACTTGTAGTACAAAATGCACAACCTTGGGAGGAACTTTTATTCAGCAGGATGATATAAAAAATGTATTGCCTTCTGGAATACAAAGCGTTTGGTATTTATCATTTCAGTAATCTGCTTTTCATTCGGGTTTTCAATCTGCAAACACAGTTACTTGCCCTGAGACAAGTGGAATGTGGTAAAATCTTTTTTTGATTTTCTTTTAAATTATTTTTGTTACTTTTATACTCGTTGAATGCAAAAACAGTTAGATGTCACACTTTGTGTGATAACACAGCACAAAATAATCTTTATATCCTGTTTGATGATTAACAGTTGAATTCAAAGTCCTTCAAAGGTAAGTTAAAATATAATGCTTTTGCTGAATAAAAATTAAATAAACACAAAGATCTAAGAGAATACTAAGAAACTAAGTTTCTCAAATAGGAGACACATACATTGTTCACAAACCAAAAATCCAACCATACCTGACTAGAAACAGACACTGGCCAATCTCCATTTTAGGTTTATATAAGCCTGATAGGTTTTTATAATTTGGAGTGAAGATTACACAAAACATGGCTGCAAGCTATAAAATATGCAGACTCCTCACATACTAACTGTAACTACCTGTGCACGCATACTATTTAAATGCAAGCTTCTGCAAATAGGTATTCACATATGTGTATCCTCTGCAGGCACAGTTTAAATGCTCTGGAAGGAACGATCTTTGAACACGCGAACTCAAGACTTTTAAACAGGTAGTGGTTTATTTAATGCTGTGAAGTAATGCTACGTTTTTGACAGCAAAATGCAATTCAACAGTTTTGTATAGATGGAAAGAGCATGTTTGCTGATGTTATTAGCTTTATCTAGGTAATTCCACATCATTCATGCCAGAGTGTAAGTTGTCTCAATTTTTCTTATTTCCTGGAAGCCCTATTTCTACAAGATGGCATCTTAGTTCAGCTTTCCAGCAAGAAGCGTCCATCTGAGAAAAGCAAGTTGTCCTCAGCACAGTACTAACCTCTGTCACCTTGCAGAAGAGAAATGCAAATAAATTGTACTCTTAAGTACAGTAGAACAAATGCAATAATTCTCCTGAACATCGAGAAGGAACGGAATTTATTTTGGAAAGGGCAGTTATTGGTTTAATCAGACTTGGCCTACTTTTGTGATGCCACCATACATCATGCAGTTGTATTCATAACACAGCTATAACAATAGTAAAATACCAAAAATACTTCCACTTTCAAGATATGAACCCAGTGAAATACTGCTGCTAACAACTCCCAAGTCAGTGGGCAGAGAAGGAGTCTGAAGAAAAATAAAGATCCAGCATCCAGAAACATCTTTTCACCTGCCTGAAGCCACAGAAATTTCCTCCCCTAATAATTATTGTTAAAATCTGTCTTATTATCTTTTAATAAGTACTTCAGACTCATTGCAGCCACTGTGGGTAACAGCAGGCAGAAATCACCGCAGGCATATGACAATGAAGTCATGGGAAGCATAGAAATGTATGAAGAAAAAAGTCAATTATGAGCTTTGCAAACTTTTTAATTTAGGCAAATATAGTCTCAGCCAGAAGTTGCCTTTTTGGCAGCTTTCTAATGCTGTAAATTCCGATCATCCTGAAACATTTTGCTCAAGGGGTTATTCTTGTTCTGCCATCAGAACAAGGGAGAATCTTGAATGGCTGGCTAGAAGCTTACTTTTCTTCTTGAATAAAGGTTGCATTGCAGTGGACAGTGAACTAATTCATTGGAGCCCTATTTCCTTCCCAAAAGCTAAGCTAAATAGCTCAAGTCCATTTATGTAAACTGCCAAAGTAAAAAAAAAAAAAAAAAAATCTTTTAATAAAGTTTAAGTGCCTACTGAAGAATAAAAGACCATATCCTACTTTGTCCATCATAAATTATGTCTATTTATGCAGATCAGAAAGAAGTATTACATCTTTCCACAGGTTAGAAAGAAGTTAGCAATTAGTAATGGACACATAGGAGCTTTGAAGACAGATTTTGCTGACAAGGATGTACATAGAAAGAGAAACACCAAGGCCTTAAGAAATTGATTTAAAAACCACAAAAAGTTTATTAACACCCAGGAACAGGTGCTGTTTTCCAATTCTGTTTTTAATATGTTCAACTTGACAAGCCAGATTTGTACTAGGACATCTGTACTACTAGTTACAGTAAAACCACAGGATAGTTCACATATATGACTCTTGAAAACAGAATATATGATTATAGTGTCATTAATGTATTTTAAGAACACTGAGCAAACTTTAAAGCTCAGTACACAAAGCCATTTCACTTGTCCTTCTTACCCTGACAGAACTCATTAAATCCATATCACTGCCTAAGACACACTTATCCTGATCCTGAAAAATGTGGTTTTGCTATATGCAGTTTTAAAAATGCACACTGATGATAATGATAAAATAAATCATGTCTGTAGTGTTTTTACAATAAGGCTAGTATTTCTTATGTCAAGTCTATTCTGAAGAAGTGAGATCCCTAGCTTCTAACTAAGGACTTACTTCCCAAAATAATTATGATAAATCTAACTATCTGAAAAAGTCTTGATTAATATCAGCGGCCCATGTCAACTGTCAGTTGCAGTTCTAGTCCTTGAAAGTTTAAGGACCAGAAAAGAAGCTACTGCTTCTTCAAACTGTTATACAGAGTATTCCTGCTGCATACAATCTTCAGGCTGCTGTCAAAATACAGAGTATTCCTGCTGCATACAATCTTCAGGCTGCTGTCAAAACTTCTATCAGCATGTCCTAAATGACATAGGAGCAACCTTCTCAGAGCACCAAGAGTACGGTTATTGCTCTTCTAGTTAGTGAACTGCCCATCTTCTCTTTTTTTCCTAGTCTCAGCCCACCTCAAGTATCTGTATTGTAAATCCTGTACATATGACCATCACTATCATTCAACTTTCAAAAAAACATAAACTAAAAAAAAATCTACCACATAAAATGCTTGGAGAGACATGAAATTGAAACAGACTATGAGAAATGTACAATTTGCAAAGTAAATTTATGCATGCCATTGGCACATTATGCTTCTTGGGCAATGTGCAGATGAGCAAACTTCCCCCTTACTGCTCCTCAGAACTGCAACTACAGCTTTCTCAAACACCCAGGTTGGCTTTCCAAAGATGGTACAATACCCCTAGGGAGCAGATCACCCATGCAGACTCAGGAAATTAAAAACAGGTTTTTGGATTGTTTTAAGCCTTAGGAAAAGCAGAACTCTCTCAGTGCTGAGTACCCCATACAACACATCTTCTTGCACTGAGCCCCTGAAGGAAGTGGGTCAGCACAGCAGAGAAATCAACAAATAGGCACTAGTTCAAGCTATCATTTATTTCAGACTTGTGTGTGTGTGTGTGCAGGGACATTTCCTGACCACTCTCTTCAAGAACAGTTCTTCCATGAGTGGTTTGAATGACTTTTCCTATTCCTTTGAGAAGTAACACAGTAATGATCTATGAAACTTTTCAATTAGAGAGAACTCCCTTGAGAATCTGATGTGACAAGATGGGCAAAACACCAAAGATCCAGATGAGGGAACATTAATGAATCTATTTGACAGCCAAAGTCATGCTATTGAAATAAACCAATTAATAGTTGCCCCTGCCATGATCACAGATCCTCTGCTTTCCTAAAATATGTAACTGGTCTTTCTGAATGATACCCTAAAGAAGACTGAAAGTATCAACTTTTAAAGGGCCAAAAAATTTGTCATCCATTGCTATGTATCAGAATTGTTGTGTGATTGTTCTCCAACTCTTAAATTAGGGATAAAGTTTTTTAGGCCATGCCATCCCTGTGTGCACATAAGAAGAAAACTCTGTTTACTTGAGCTTCATACGGGAATGACTATGTAAGTAGTTCTGAAAGCACCGAATACCTTAGTTTTCAAATTTTAAAACACATTAAAATGGTTTTTGAGGCACTGGTGAAATTTGAATCAATGTTCCCTGTTATCCTTGACCAATCTGCCATTCTTCAGTATTTATGTCCTTCATATATTCCATGTGCTTACACAGCACATAAAAAAGTTTCAACAGCTTAAGTTTCTGAACAACGCAAGGAAACTCTCTCCACTAAAGTGAGCACTTAACTGGTTAACACAATGCATACACATGCTTTTACTGGAGAATTCAGTTTTTATTCAGTTCACTGGTTTACATCTTTAGGAGTCTGTCAGGTTTCAGTGTTCAAACACAATTTTGGGATCTGTAGAAAATGCTATGGACCTTGTTCCATTCTTATGTCAGATATTTGTTTCAGTTGGCTTAGTGAACTGCAAATTTCCTTTGGTGCGACTTACTGAACAAGTGACCCTTTGTAGAAAGCATCAACACTAACCTTTTTATCTGAGCTTACAGAACCTTTAATTTGAGACTTGCAACTTTACAGTGTTGTGAGATTTCCTTTTATGCTCCTCATAACTCCAATGCTGGGGTCAAATTCTACCTTTACTTATCTCCAAGCAGTAACTCACAATTGAAACTGTAGTTTGCAGAACTAACAACTCAGGTAGTATAAAACTGCCCATCTTTCAATTAGAAAAGTCACAAATGCTCCAAAAAGAATTAATAAACTTGAGTTTCAGGTACATTTCATATTAATGGCAGTTTCTTTTAGATCTGGATATTCTACAGATATGCAGGTTCAGACAACTCTGCACACATATAAACTGAACTTGCTCATGGCATGGGAACAGCATGATGCTCAAGCACAGCACTGTCAAGGCAGAAGCAAAGAGGAGTGGCTGCTTCAATAAAGCTGGGCTGCCAAGTAGCTGTACATGGAGCAGCTGGCCAGTCTCCCTCAGAGCTGCCTGCAAAAGTTCAAATAATCCAGGTGGTGCTGCGCTGGCTGATAGAGCTATCACAACCAAAAGTAAAGAGCACACAATAACAACGAAAAATTTCATGTGTTCATTCACAGAAAAACAAATCAAAACACTCTTCTTGCTTCAACTGTGGTTCTAGCCTGTAAAGTGATTATGTATGAAGGAAAGAATTCAGTGTGACTTTCAGCTTTCACAAATTAGTAGAGGTTTCAAATGAAGAGGAAAAAACAAGGTCTGAGCTACAGTCTGCCCAATGTGGGAGCTATTGTCACAATAAACACATAACCCATGAAGCACAACAAAGCGAGAAAGCATCTTTTGGCACAAAAGCCCCATGCAGTCTTTCCCTGTCGCATTCTGTTCCGATGCATTATTTGCACTAGAATGTACACAGAAGTTACAGTCATGAGCAGGCACAATACTGCACTGAGGCACAGAGCTATCCTTGCCATAAAGTTTCAATTAGCCTTTCAATTAAATTACACTGCATAAGAATGAATCTGGGATACTAAATACAAGTTGTCATGTTTCTTAAGAAATTTAATAATATTGTATTTTATTCTTCCTATTGACATTTAGTTTGGTTTTTAATTCAAAATATGAAGCCAAAAAAGCAAAATAAATTATGTTATGAAAGTCAATGAATTCATCCATCACTTATAGTAGTAGTGGGCAAATCCAACTCAACTAGGCATGAATTTGTCACATATGCACTAAGGAACTTAAAATACATTGTTCCCATTGTAAAATTTACTTTTAAGAGGTTACACGTTAACATTTAAAATTAACTCCAGGCTTAAACTTGGAATATTTATTCCAGAAGGGGGAAGAAAAACAGAAAAGGTGATTGAAAATTTGATCTGCTTTTCTGACTACTAGTTAAAGAAGATTCTTTGTGAAATACTTGACTAACCTGTTAGCTCTGTCTGGGAACTGCTGTAGGATGTAAAGTACAGTTGCACAGACATTTCTCAGTCTGCACACAGCAAAACTCATGCCAAGGGGTTTGGGAAGCCCTTCCAGAATTTGAGGGGTCAATCACATTTACCAGAGCCTTTGCCACCATCCGTTCCATAACTACCAGGGAACTGTCAGCATATACATTACCTCAAGGCAAAGGGAAGATAATTTCCCTGTAACTCTATCGAGTTTAAATCCTGTCACTAAATGCCATATAAACGTTGTAAAAACAAGTATTTTCATCCGCAGTTCGTGATGCCCCGGAGCTGTCTGTGTGCCGCTCCCAGGAGGCTTGCAGAGGGTGACCGGGCACTTCAGTACCCACAGCACCCTGGAGCGACACACGCCCTGTGGGTTCCCCACGCTACCGGGGAGCTGCCTTGACTCCGTAAAGGCTGGACGTTCCCAGGACGGGCGAGTAAATCATGGGCTCTCATTAGCATTCTTGAGGCAGTGACCCGTCCAGGCTCTCCCCGGAGGTAGCCGCCGACTGCCAGCCGAGATGTCCGGGGCTGCGCCCCGAGGGCAGCTGCTGAGCATGCCCTCCGCGCACGCACGGCCCCCGCGCCAAAACCAACCCCGGCCCCAACCAGCCACGGAGCACGGCGAGCAGCCCGAGGGGCTCGGCAACTTACGGCGCTGGCAGAGTCCCGGCACGGCCGCCAGAAGCCGGGCCGCCCCCAGGAGGGGTCCGGGGCCGCGCTGGCACTTGGGCACGGTGACAATCCCCGCGGTAAGGCACGCCAGCAGCGGCACCCACATCATGCGCCGCGGCCGGCACCGCTCCCTTGCCCTCTCCTCGGGGCCGCGTTTCGGCGCCGCGGCGCCTTCAGTCCCGGCCCCCGCGGGGGCGGCGGCGGCGACGGCGGCGGGGCCGGGGGAGGGGCGGCGGCAAGCCCGGCACAGGTAGGGTGCGCGGCGGGGCGGGCGCGGGCCGCCGCATCTCAGGGGCAGCGCCCGCCGCGCCCCCGCGCTCCGGGAGGGGCGGCCCTGCGGCGGCAGCGGCAGCGATGCGGCCCCGGCAGAGCGCGGAGAGCGCCTGCCTCCATCCGCCTCCAGCACGGCGCGCAAGGGGCGCCGCGCCGCCCGCCCTGCCCGGCCGCGGGGAGGCACCTGGCACCGCGCGGGGAGCTCCGGCAGCTCCGCACCTCTCTCGGGGAAGCAATGGCCCGGCGGCTGTCCCCGCCCCCCACCCAGCTGCCTCCAGCCGCCCGCCCCTGCCGCGCACTCCCGCGGGGGCGCCGCGCCGCCAGGTGGGCGCTGCCCGCTGCCGTCCCGAGCCGCCGCCGCCGCCGGGGCAGCTTCTGCGCACCGCGCCGCGGGGCCGGGCGGGGCGTGGGAGCACGGGACCGTGGCCGGTGGTGCCGCGACTGCCGCTCAAGCCGAGCCGTCGGACCCCGCCGCGGTCGGTGCGCTCCGGCTCCGAGGGTCCCCCTGGTTGCTAGGAGACGGCAGCGGGGCAGGTTCCGGGGGCGGGGGCGGGGCCGGGGCCGGGCCCGGCGGTGAAGTCACTGCACGCGCCCGCGCTTCTTTGTTCGGCGGCGGCTCGCGGCGCCCATTATTGTTCTAGCCGGTGCCCAGCGCGGCCGCCGACGCGCCACGACGCTGCGCCGCTCCCCCTCGCCTCCCCACGCGGCGGAAAACGGCCCTGTCGCTGTCTCTTGCCCTGCCGGCTGCTGTGGCCCCCTCTATGTGTGAACCAGCCGCCGACACCGGGTGCGCTGGTGCGACCCTCCCCTGCCTCCTCGCTGACCCCAACCTTATTAAAACCCGTGTCCCGACCCGTCTCCCCTCCACTCCGGGCCGTCTCAGCCGCGCTGCTGCTCCTGCGGGCCGACAAACTGCCGTCCCACAGCGCACCCCCTCACTGCTCGCCGCCTCCGATTACTTAACATTACCTAAAAATACCTCCTCTCCTTTATCGCTCCTCACGCCCGCCCCGAGTAATTTCTGCTCGGAGTTTCCACCCCCGAGCGAAGTGGGAGTAACGCAAAGGTTACGTGCCCTGGGCTGGGCGGAAAGTACCTCGCCGTGCGGGCCAGGAAAGCCCCGCCGGGCCTAGGTGCGTTCTCCTGCCCGCCCGCACGGCTCGGCCCCGCGCTGCTCCCGTCCTTATTGCGTTGTTTTCCCCCCGAAGGCTCCGCTACTGGAGGAGGCGGCGGGTGCCGTTTTCCCGGCACCTGGGCACCTCGTCCTGTCACACAGCAGTGGCCGGGCCTTCGCCCACCGCGGGGTTAGGAGTGCCGGCTTTCGGCCCGGGGCCTCTGGGCTGCGTGCAGCGCCAGCGATAGCTATCGCTGTCATCCGTTCGTTTCTGTTACTACCAAACAGATGTCAGTAGGTGCAGAATCCCAAAACAGTGTCTCGTCACGGCGTCCAAGTCCTGCCTGTGCAGCGTGTGATGTTAAAAAGTCATGCGAATGCAACCAGTATAAATACTGTGCTGTTTCACAGTCTTCATGAGTGAAAGACTGCTGAAGCATTTTCACACCCTGTACTAAGCCTCACAGCACTGAGATAAGGATGTTTATCATCTGTACGTCAGAGGTCAGAAGCTGAATGCACACTGAGTTTGTTCAAGGTTACTGATGGCAATGGAGCAGTCCTCAAATCCCCACCTTCAGAGTTTTGAAGCACTCTACCATTTTTCTGCTTTATCTTGCAAAAATCCTGTTTCAGACATTTGTTATTCCTGAGTGGCCACAGCCCAAGAGCAGATATGGGTTGTGAGAAAGCCATATGCAGCGATAGCAACATAAAAGAGTAGCATCTGCATTACTTCAAATATCATGGCATTGTTGACCTAAAAGCTCTGTGATTACAGAGGTTGTTATTTCTAACTATGCAAGTGGTGAGTGGTGTCCCATGAGGGCTCAGTTGGGTGCTACTCTTTGAAATGAGATGCACTTGTGACAGGTGAACTAAACTCAATTTATTCCTGTTTGACACTGTAATGCCTAACTTCTGGGTCACAATGTTGCAAGTTCATTGTGACTCAAATGTTTCTGAGTCCAGGATAAGACATAAGAGATGTAAAGGAAGTGTCTTTAAACAAAATCCCTGCAGAAGCAGAAGTTGCTGAAACTGAGACCTCTCTACTTTGGGATTTTTGCCTGCAGAGCCCAGATGGCATTGATGAGAGGAAGAATACAACTAGTACTCCATATAGATATATTCTGTGTGAATTTATCAGATCAGAATTTAAATTGTCATCAGCATCATCAAGAAAATATCATTCTTAAAAGCATGAATTAGCTCATGAATAGACTGTTCATAGAAATATTAAATGGAATCCTTGCATGTACTACTCCTTGTGAGAACAATGTCCAAAGACTGGGCATTCTGGGCAGAAAGATAATACCTACAGTCTAATGTGAAAGCAAAAATAAAGGATAATTCTGAATATAATATCTGATAATAAGGTTATCAAAATGAACACACACTATTCATTAATTTAAACAGTGAGGAAAAGGATACTGGTATTGGATGAGAACTATGTACCCTGAACAGTTAAGTCACCAGCATCAGCAGTAACAATGAAACCAAGAACTGAAGTTGCCAATAGTTGAGGCCACTGTAACTGTTCAAAGTATACCAATAGTTTATGCAGCTTCTTCCTATTTCTTTAGCTTGATTTCTTCCATGGTGGAAGCCAAAGACTTGTTATTTAGGCAGCGTTTGTACAGCAATAATAAAAGCTACATCTCAATGAACAGTTTTCAGGAAATTTGAATGATAAATACAGTTTTACAAATGGAGGAACTGATCCATCTGAATTCACATAAGAGACTTCTAAGGAGGAGCTCAAGACTACTGGAACTAAAGTGTCAACCCATTGTCCTATCTACAGGGCCATGAATGCTTAAAGTAGTGCAGTTGTGAGATCTCAGTCTTTGGAGCTATTTGAAACTCAGCTGAACAAGTCCCTGAGCAGCCTGATCTAATTGGACCTGTTTTGAGCAGAGGGCTGCTTGGGCCTCTGGGTTTTTTTTCAACCTAAGTTATTCTTTGAATTTTTATGATGGGAAGTGTGTAGTTCTCCATTCTTGTATTACATGTACACCAAATTTCTTGAAGTGTTATAACTGTGCTTTCTTTCCAGCATTTACATTTGCTTTATTGAAAACAAAATATAGTTATCTATCGGAATGGTGGCAGATAACCTCTCCTTTCAGGAAATAGTTTTGAAAATGTTGCAGTGAATGTTAACTAGAGCTGGTCAAAAACCCCAAAGTATTTCTTACAAAACCCACCTTCCTGTTTTGGTGGAATATTTCCAACCATCTTTGATGAGCAATTTCATTGGGGAGAATCCAAAGTAAGATTTCAAAGGGAAGAGTAATGGTGTTTTTACAACTTCTAATATAAAAACTTTATAAAACTGAAAAATGCATTAGCCTGTCACATGATTTCTTAAATTATTGTAGCATCTTAGACATTGTTAAAGTCCCCATAGATAGCATTTTGGTATACTTAAACTATATGCAGTTTCTTCCAACTTCCCTATTTTAATAATTTTAAAATCTTATTGGAGTATAGCAATTGTTTTGGATTTGGTGGCTTCACTTGGTCCCACTGAAAAGCAAATTATGTTTCTTTGCTGTATAACTAAATAAAAGGATCATATGTTTGTCTGTCAGATCTAACTGCATTTTCTATAGCTCAGATTCTTTTTTTTTTCCCCATAAAATTTGAATCAAAACTACATCTGTTTTATATAAAGAACTCGGTATATTTTGCAAATCTTTCATAACCCATCAGTTTAAAATGATGGAACCATTCAAATTCAATAGCTATTCCCAAGAAACAGATTGCCAAAGTCTTAGACCTGTCCCACAGCAGTGCAGACTATTATCAATCCACCTATGCTGTTTTTTGTGTCTAGTAAAAACCTGTGTAAAGTTCTGATTGCCCTAAACAATACACAAAATTTCTAACAAAATGTATTTTTGTTATTTTTACAAAGTTGTCATGCATTTCTAGATGAGCTATTAAAACCATGCACAATGTTTCTCATTTCTAGACTCAGTTGTCACTGTGAAAATTGGTAATGACAGTTTTCAAAGTAGAACATTTACTCCCCAAAATACTATTTTTCTCTTTTTTTTTTCATTGATGCCTACCTTAGTTACCAGTCTACACTACTAAACTTCCTGGAGCACATGGCACAAAGAAAATGGTGCATTTTCACTGTGAGGATGAGGGAACACTGGCACAGGCTGCCCACAGAGAGTGTGGAGTCCCCTTCCTTGAAGATCTTCAAGACCTGCAAGGACACTATTCGACCTGATGGTCCTATGCGACCTGGTCTAGGTGGACCTGCTTCTGCTGAGGGATTGGAGTAGATGATCTCTGAAGGTCCCTTCCAATCCTACCATTCTGTGATTCTACAATTCTATGATTTTAATGAAAAGCAATAACCCAAAATGGCCAATACTCTATTTAGAGCTTTTCATGAAGGTTTCAGTTGATTTCACATGAGCATTTCATGTGGGCTTACAAATCATCTTCCTTGGGTTTCCAACTTCAGTGGCTTCAGTAGGTCTGTGTGAAACAATCTGGCAATAACACAATCTGATACTTGGGAAGAGTATAGGAACATTGCCAGAGCATGCAGGAGTGCAACCAGGAAGGCTAGAGTCCTTTTAGAATTAAACCTGTCCAGGAAAGTAAGAAGAGTTTTTTCAGATACAACAGCAGCAAAAGGAAGATTAGGGAGAATGTGGGCCTGTTGCTGAACACAGAGGGTGCTCTCGTGACCGAGGATGCAGAGAAGGCAGAACTACTGAATGCCTTCTTTGCTTCAGTCTTTACAGCCAAGGCCAGCCCTTGGGATGGCCAGTCCAGCAAGGATAGTAGAATGGTCTGGACAAGAAAGGACTTGCCCTTGGTGGAAGAGTTTAAAGACTTGTTGGCCAAGCTTAAGGCTCATAAATCAATGGGACATGATGGGATCCATCCAAGAGTGCTGAGGGGGCTGGCTGATCTTGTTGCTAAGCTGCTTTATGTCATTTTTGGAGGACAGGCGAGGTACCTGAGGACTGGAGAAAGGCCGATGTCACTCCAGCCTTAAAAAAGAGCAAGAAGGATGACCAAGAAAACTACAGGCTGGTCAGCTTCAGTTCCATTCCTGGAAAGATGATGGAACTGTGACTGCAACCTGAATGCAGTCACTAAACATATGAAGGAGAAGATGGTTTTCAGAGGAAGTCAACATGGATTCACCAAGGGGAGAGCCAGTTTGACCAACCTGATAGCCTTCTATGAGTGCATAACTGGCTGGCTAGATGAGGGGAGAGCAGTGGATGTCATCTACCTTGACTTCAACAAGGCTTTTGACACTGTCTCCCATAACATCCTCATCAGAAAGTTGAAGCAGTGTGGCTTGGATGAGTGAACAGTGAGATGGATTGAGAGATGGCTGAATGACAGAGCCCAGAGGGTGGTGATCAATGGCACAGAATCGATTTGGAGGCCTGTGACCAGTGGATTTCCACAGGGATCGGTTCTGGGGCCAGTCTTGTTCAACATCTTCATCGATGACTTGGATGAGGGGACAGAGTGTACCCTCAGCAAGTTGGCTGATGACACCAAACTGGGAGGACTGGCTGATTCCCCAGAAGGCTGTGCTGCCATTCAATGGGATCTCAACTGGCTTGAGAATTGGACAGAGAGGAACCTCCTGAGGTTCAACAAGGACAAGTGCAGAGTCCTGCATCTGGGAAGAAACAACCCCATGCACCGGTACAGGCTGGGGATTGACCTGCTGAAGAGCAGCTCTGCAGAGAGAGACCTGGGAGTCCTGATCGATAATAAACTAAATATGAGCCAGCAATGTGCCCTCATGGCCAAGAAGGCCAATGGCATCCTGGAATGCATCAAGAAGAGTGTGGCCAGCAGGTCAAGAGAGGTTGTGGTCCTCCTCTCCTCTGCCCTGGTGAGGCTTCATCTGTAGTCCTGTGTCCGCTTCCGGGCTCCCCAGCTCAAGAGGGACAGGGAACTTCTGGATAGAATCAAGACCAGGGCCACCAAGATGATCAGGGGACTGGAGCATCTTCCTTATGAGGAAAGACTATGGGAACTGGAGCTGTTTAGTCTGAGTAAGAGAATACTGCAAGGGAGTCTGATCAATATTTATAAATATCTAAATGGTGTATGTGAGGAAGCTGAGGCATCACTTTTTACTGTTGTATCTAGTGACAAGACAAGGGGTAATGGAAACAAGCTGGAACACAGAAAGTTCCATTTAAACATAAGGAAAAACTATTTTTCTGTGAGAATGAGGGAGCCCTGGCACAGGCTGCCCAGGGAGGGTGTGGAGCCTCCTTCTCTGGAGGTCTTCAAAACCCACCTGAACAGGTTCCTATGCAACCTGATCTAGGTGAACCTGCTTCTGCAAGGGAGTTGAACTAGATGATCTCTAAAGGTCTTTTCGAATCCCTCCCATTCTGTGATTCTATGAATATCTGAAGCATTATCTTTCTGCATTTACCTTGTTGATGGTAACAATTTGGTCAATGTCATGCAGAGACAGGTGCAATAACACCTATTTTCTATACATTCAGCCTGGTGACTTGTGTATAATGTGTCTGTGGTTATTATTCATCATTTATTTGTATGGATAACTTTAAGATGTTTTGATTTTTTCTGGTCTAAGTACCAGCAATATTCCGTCCCCTGTGGTTTTCCGCAAAACCCCAGCAGTTATCTTTGTTTTTTATATAACCTATTGAATTCTAAAATTTATATATTAAAAACAGAGTTTGTAGTCTTCTAGAAATCCCAGGTCTTGATCTTATGTGCTGCAGTGCTTGCCAGAAGCCCCTCTGAAGAACTGTGTGTTAAGACAATAAACGACATATTTTACAGCGTTTCAAGAAAAACAGTTGCAATGCAGATGGATTCTCAACTGAAATGGTCAACATGCAGTTGAGACAGAGACAGGAGTGGCTTCTGTGGGGAGAAAGTATTGATCTGTTTAGGGTTTGCTAGGTCAGAACCAATGTTTTAAGCTCTATACAGGCACTAATTTCATAGGACATCTGTAGTACAGACAGCTGATCTGTAAATTAACATTGAGGAGGGCCTCAGTGAAGGTGCACTTGTCCTCTGTTTAGGAAAGAGTAGCATGTTTTTTCCAGAAATAAGCAAGCAGAAAAAAAATAATCTATAAAGTCCAACTATGATGTTCAAAAGCGTAAAAAAATGTACTGTAACAAGTGGTTAAAGCTTAGGGTTGTTTATTGAAATGCTCTAATAGTCTCTTTCTGGAAGTATTTACAGTAAAAAATCCCAGCAGTTGAACAGATGTATTCTGAAAGAAGAACATTTTAATTGTTGTCACATGCAGAGTTTTAAAGAACACTGTTACACTAAGATTTTCGGCACTTCCACTATGGTTTTTTAATGTGATGGAACTGGTATTTCAGATAGAAGTGTTTTTGTTCCTTTTGATAAATAAACTTGTGGTGTGCTTTGAGAGCCTTTCTGAATTCAGACAGAAGAGCTCCCCTGTGGCCTGTCTTTATAACATTTAACCTGGAGTTTTTCTAAATGCTGTCGTTAATATTTTCCTGAAACTACATCACAGATTTACAGGCACTGTGGCTTGATTTCTGGAAGGAATAGGATAGAAGAGCAGCAATCTGGGTAAGTTATTTCATTAACCTTATTTCAGTGTGACTTTTGCCTGAAGGACTGAAGATCAGATCTGATCTTTGCTATTTTCCTGTTTTCCTTCAATGAGTAACAGAGAATGAAGAACATACAGTTTTAATTACTTATATATTCATGAAGGACTGTGGTCCATCCAAAACCACTCATTACAATTTTGGTGCTAACTATATGGTTTTCCAGCTCCATAAAGGATAAGTGAAGCACAAGTTTCTTAATAGATGTAGATGTAGATCCATAGACACTGAGGCTGCTGAACTCTGAAAATAAATATTTCAAAGGGCAGTTTGTGACATAAACAAATGGCATTTTATTTTCTTCAGAGGAGCAACAGCCATTGTGAAGTTCAGCAACAGTCAAACACATCAGATTTTTTTTTTGGTGTGTCTTATTGCAAGATGAATCTATCTACAGTACACTGGCACTCCATGTCGATTTTTTTCCTGTTACCTCCACCCATTTCCTTCTGTTCATGTTGCCAGTCTCTTACCTTTCTCTCTTGTCCTTGAAAAAGGTATGTAATCTCCACATACTGCTGAGAGTCAATTTAGGTGCCATCTGAGTTACACTTCAGCTTTTTTCTTTTTCTTCCTCAAAATTTAGGTTTTCCTCTTTTTTTTTTTTTTACATTGAAAACTGTTACTCCCATTCTGCCTCTCTCCTCACTTGCATTAAAATAGTTTTAATAATAATAATAATAATAATAGTTTTTTTACTCTTTCATTTCCTATTTGCTTTGGCTTTTTTCCCCAATTACTTTGAATGGATCCTCAGATACTTTACAGGCCTCTCACTTACCCTGTCTACCGTCTCTCTGCTTCTCTCACTTCCCTAATGGAGTCTCAAGGTCATGATTGCTGCTGCCACAGCAGCTATCTCAAGCAACACTGCAGTTTCTCCCTCATCCTCTGTCTATGATGATTTGACCTCTTTTCTGTCCCTAGAATTTATGACATTACCGAAGGAAGAGATGAAACATTCCATAATAATACAGCAGGCTTGACAACATTTGTGAAAGTTTTCAGAGAAAATTCCCAGGTAAACCCCTCTCACTATTAGCTCATTTGTATTTCCCAGAGGTTTCCTGTGTAATTTTTTACAAGGAACTGGTAGAAAGAAAAAGGTAGACTATATTGGAAAAATAGTAGGAAATATTTCTTGGGGCTTCTGAAATGTTAAAGTTCCTCCTGAGAAACTACTGAGGAAATTAAGTGTTAAGAGTTTGAAAGGGAAAGTTAAGTTGTTGTTTAGAAACAGCACTATGATTGTTTAACAGAAATTTAAGTTCATTTTTTAGCACAGTATAGCCTCTATAGATCAGGCTCAAAAGTTTTCTATAGTTACAATGCAGAAGGTTGTAACTGGGTCATTGATGACTGCAAATCATTTCTCCTGTCCATAGCTAAGCTGCTTAATCTGGTGCATTGAGCAGTGGCCAGTGAGTGGAAAAATCCCACAGGCAAACTGTGTGTGCGTGGCAGAGGGGGCAAGTGGGAGAGGTGGGGAACAGAGACAGGGAGGGTGTGCTTTTCCAAAATTACCAAAGGTTTTGAGCCTCTCTGATAGGATTTCATCTGGTCTTGTCTTCAGTCTTGAAATACATTGTACATATTACAGCCAGGATGCTCTCTGTGAGGTATTTATCTGCATACTCCTTCCCCTCTCTCACTAGATTGCAGCTGAAGACTCCCTGCTAACATGATATCTAAAATAATAGTGAAATTGAGAAAGAATTATTTAGAAATGATAAAAACCCTGATTACTTACTAACTTTTGTAACTGATTCAAATATGTGTCTGTATATATGTCTTCTCACCTCTCACAACCTGCTTATCCTTAGATTGTTATCACTTTGGCAAGGAGTATGCACTTTGGGCAGCACCCCACACAAGTTCTAAAAGGCATTCCTACTTCTGAATATTTTTTGTTCATATCGGTAAGTCTTGTCCAATCTCAGGATCTAGTACAGCTGTGGTTATTGGTTTTACTGTTTTTATTTCACACTATGATAAAGCTAAGGTTCTTTTAAAATAATTCATAATTACTTGTGGAATTCGTTGGCTCCAGATGGGAACTTTGCAAGATTTAAAACTAGATAAGATATTTATATGAATGTTGTGTGCCTTTATGCTAGCCAGAATAAAAGTGCATAATGGAGGTAAGCTTTCATGCTTCAGCATAAGAACCAACCACTGCCCCAAGGCTGCAGAAAAATTTCTCCAGCATCCATATAGTGATATAGTTCTTGAAAGATGGTTTCTACCTTTGCTAAAGCACCTGGTACCAATTGTTAACTGAAGTCAGGCTGAGGGATGAAAGGGACTATTGGATTCATTGTTTATGAAGGGACAGATACCGTTTTGTTAGGGACAAGCAATTCTAGTCCGTGTTGAGACAGTCTGTGAGTAACTGAATTGTTAACTATTTCGAGAGCCAGTGTAAACTCTTAAAAAATTAATGTCCTCAGTTATCAATAGCATATACTAATATGTGCTGTTGGCATCAGAGCACACAGCTACCTTAGAATTTGTCAGGCCTTATCTATTTATCTCAAATGGAAAATATTTTATGTATTTAGGTTACAGACAGGCTAGTAATTTATTCCTTTAGAATACAGTTAATGTGATACTTTTCCAGCAAATAATCCCCAGGGGACATGACATGGTAAGGGGAAATAGAGGTTGAAAAATAATCTAGTAAGCCTAACTCTGCTTGAAGAAAAGTATTTGTAATTAGGCTTCTTCTTTGGCACTGTTTTCCATCACACTTGGTCTTTAATTCAAGACTCAGCATGTTAAGAGACAGACTCCCAGATCAAACAGAAATTTTAAGGTCAATGGAGAGATTGTTAAGTGAAGTTGTGTAGCCTATAAAACACAAGAGGTCACAAAATATTATAATTCTTTCTTGATTTAAATTCTATAAATCTTCCAAGATTCCACACTTCTATAAGTAATTAACAAAAATGTGTGACTTGGCCTTGGAAGAAAATAGAACACAAAATATTAATTTGCAGGACATGTGTCCTGACTGACTCTGAAACAAGAAAAGATTATATTATGTGAAATCAAACTAAAATTTCATGATGCTCAACAGAAAAATACAGGTACAAAACTGAAGTAAAAGAACAGCTGGAACCGTAAGCAAGTGCTCACGTACAAATACGTGACATATACCTTACCTCTACACAAATCATCACAATAATAACTGCCATGGAAGGTTATGATCTTAATAGATATGATCAAGGTAACAATCTCAAATACAACTGTCCATTCCTCTAAAGATATAGATGCATAGACCTCTCAAAAGGATAGAAGTGAATCATCAGATCTTTTCCTCTTAGCTGTTAACTGTCTCCCAGGGAATACTGTAAATACACTATGATCGCAGCTTGAAAACGCAGTTATGAATTTACTGATTACTTGTGGGTTTTCATTTTTACGATGGGGGCCAAAATGATTCTGTCACTAAGCTACTTCTCATGTGTGGGTGGAAACCACTAGTTCTCTGTAGACTCTTAGTTTATTTTTTAGTGCATCATTGTCAGTTGGTCAGTCCACTTCTCTAAAGGAACATGAGAGGTGTCATTTCTATAGGAGGAGAGGATAAACTTAAAACACAACAGATCCTGTGTGGAGTAAAAATGGAGTTGGTTGTTTATGTAAATAAGGATTAAAGTTCAAAACTAAATTAATCAGAAATACTGTTCTTTATTGTTCAGAATTTTTTGAGCCTATTGTAGTATTCTCATTGTACTCCAGTATATAACATACAGGATGGAGCTGTCATAAAAATGATAAAAATAATATATATTAATATTACTCTTATTTCAAACTACAGATTTGTTCTCTGGTAGTTTTACATTTATACAATGTGACCACATTCCTTCAGAGCCCTCTTTCTCCTTATTCAGATCCCCACTCTGTATTTTATAGCCTACTAAAAAGTTTTGTTGAGATTGCACTTATATAAGGAGCATAACGCAATAGTCACTGTATAATAATATGAATTATAGATACATAAATGTTAGAAAAATATTCCTCAGCATAATTTTCTTTTGCAAAATTGATACTTACCTGAAAATGAATTTTTTTAATAATAGGTTCAAAACATTGGTGCAACAAGTCAATATTGCCCACTTAGTACAGACACTATGAATAAAAATAATTTAAAGTTAATTGATGGAAATTATATATAATTTTAGCTAAAGAGAAAGTTGAGGCAGAATTCTGCATGTTACAAAAAGAAGACTGTCTGGGGTTTCCATCTGAGCTCCTACTATTTTCAAGTAGCCTGTGTTTCTAAAGAGTGCCGTGAAAGAGCCATCCGTGTTCTGTGGAAAGTGTAATAAGACCTCAACCACTTCTCTGTTGCCCCCCCCCTTTGCATTATACAAATGCTGGCTGGACACATCACTCCCTTTTGCTCTTGAATCACCTATCACTCTGTAGTTTATGATTTCTTTTATATTGTTTCGTTGTTCTAGCTTTCTTCTTTTACCAAAACCAAGTAATGCATTTTTTTTTCCCCTAACCTATTTTTGAGATTGATTTTCAGATCCAAAATACATGCATAGAGAAGAAATCATACCTCCTGGAGCACTATTGAACTAATGTGGTTTGTTTTCTTGCTTTGTTTTTTGGTTTCTTTTTTTTTTTCCCCAACAATATAATCTCTTTCAGTTATAGCAACTGTAGAGGTTGCCTGTAACAATAGTAGGGAAGCATTTTTCCATTCCAAACACAGGAATGTTGTCTGATGGTATCTCTCTGAAGAAGTATATGAAACCTTTAGGTGGCAGCCAAGGGCTACAGTTTGAATGCCTAGATCAGTTGTCTCTGGGGTGACAAAGAGGATACAATGAAGAATGAATTTCTAATCTATCAAAAAAAAAACCCCAAACAACCAAAATGCAGAAAAAATTTAACACAGGTGAAACAATTATTAAAAAACTGGATATGTTTGGATATACAAGAATGCACCTGGGAGGCCTCTCTGTGGTCTACTGCTCTTCTGTCGCTCTCTGCCTCCTTCAAAGTACTCTAAAAGCACACCCTAAAGCCTAACATCTTACTCCTACTGATAAATTTGTTATAAAAATGGCATTCAATATAGTTCTTTTGCACTATATTCATACCATGAATGATAATGTGTGTCTGTACCTGGGAGGAGGTTGGAAATACATGCACCTCCTTTGCCTCGTGGCTCATCACAGAAGGGTAATAGGGTCCAGTCCTCTTGCCTCTCTGGTGCAGTAATGCCTCTACAAGTCTCCTGGACAATTTATTGAAGGGAAGAAGACTGGTTTTTTCCCTCTAGTTTCCCTCTTCTTTTCCTATTCTCTGTTTTGTGTGAATGAGTGGGGACAAGCGTAAGCCCCATTTCTAGTAGATCTGAATCTTCAGGTACAAGCAAGGGTCTCTCCAGAGGACTTACAACTGTTTTAATACACACCTGGATGAAGACTAATACATCTGCCTCTGTGCAGAACCTGTTACTGGTTTGTGTCTAAGCTTTGAGTGGAAGCAGAGTGGAAGGAATGAAGTAAGTAAGCCTGCTTTTCTTAAGGTTGTTATCCCCTACTCTTCTGTGTTGCTGCATACTAGTTCACCTCCTGTTCCATAAAAATGACAGGCATCAAGCTTTAATTATCTGGCCAAAATTTTCTCTCGTTCAGCCCCTGCTTGACTGACTATAAGGTGTGTACATTCACCTCCAGGAAGCAAAGAATAAGGGATATATTTCACATGACTGAAATTAGTAAACACAATGGTCTGAGAAGATGTGGAATACAGCCAAGATATTATAAAAGATGCCATTGTTTACATGATAAAAAAAATGATAAAGACAAATGTTTTCCACCCAGAAGACACCCACTCCTCTTGCATGTGTATTCCTTATGACTGGCATTTTGTTTGTTCATATAACAAAACACTGGAGTAACTGCCTACTAGAAGCAGTTACTAAATGGTCCACTTTTTATTATTACTGCATAAACATTTTCTTCTATTAAAAAATGCCTGTCCACTTCCTGTTCATCCATATAGTCTCTCTTTGGGTAAAATTTCTTTGGAGGCTCTGCCTCATAATAATGGTTTTCTAAGTGGCAGTGACCTGCTGGACATTTATGTTCTGTCTCATGATGAGCTACACTAAGATATTTGTGATAAATTTTCCTGCCTGGGGAATATTTGGGGATGGTTTAAAATATTTTTTTGGATGAGATGCAAAGTGATCTCACAAGTTGCCAGAAAGAAAGGGCTTAGTGTAGTGGAAGGTAGGAGAGGACGTGTCCAGTATGGTGAAGAAGGGATTACACATTAGCTCATATAAATAATAATAGCAGGTGTGGGTAATTGCACTTTAGTAAAACTGTATTTGAAAGCAGTTAAGTTGTAGTTTCTTAGCAACTGCTGCTGACAGCCACATTTTCAGTGGCCAAGGCTTTCAAATTAAACACCCATAGCCTGCTCTACAACAGCATTAAATGGAGAGAAACACTAAAGGAGAAGTGTTTCTGCTTTCTAAGCAGAAACACAACAGAGAGCCACAGGGGAGGTGATGAAATAGAAAAAGCAGAAATTCTATCTACATTTCTAGGTAAGCCTTTGCTGGAAGAACTGCTTAGGAAGAACTGTTATGGAGAAAGGCCTACTCAATGCAATAAGTAGGCATTAGGGAATGTTGACAGGGGCATAGTTTGTATTTAGGTAGCTTTATTCATTTTTTTTAACACATTTTGTTATGTCTTTTTATGTATTTGTCATGTAAAATCTATGCATGTGTATATAAGGGTGCATGTTAAGGATTTTATGTGAATGAGTGTATCTATGTTGTGTGATACGTGAATGTTGTAAATATATGTTCATCACTTCAGACCACATTACCAACAAAATTATTTTGGATGTTGGATAAGAACATTTCATGGAACAAGACTGTGTTAAAGCTAACAAAGAAGAGATGAAGAAGCATTAAAGAGGAATACAAAGGCTTCTTCTTTTTGACTAGTTGGTGCAAATTTACATTTGACTAATTAATCCTGTAATGGTGGAGCTATTTTCAATTCCTTATGGATGCTTCACAGAAAGCACTCTTTCTGCTTGTTAACATTTTCCCAGGTTAGTTAGATCCTATCCTAGCTGTTGATAACATGCTCTTAATTAATTGTCTGTAAAGCACAAAGTACTTAACTGCATTTTTTTTACCTTCTTAGAAACCAGAGTATTTTCTGTCAATCCATAAGCTTGGATACATTGTCCTGGGGAAGAGTTCTTCAATCCAAGATAGAAAAGCTAAGGTATTATGGCACTCTGGATTAACAAGCTTCAAATTCTAGGCCAGAGCCTTAACTTCTGGTTTACTATTTTGGTGATCAGGAGTGGCAAACTGTCTCTTACATGAGTGGATACACTGTGACCTTATTCCAGCTCTGTAAAACTCTTCCTACTTTTTTGAAGAAAAACTTATGTATGCAAAAGAACAGAGGAATTACCTTCTACAGGTGTTAAAACACCTTAAATTTTTCCATATTTTCTTCCAAGTGGAAAACACGTATCTCTGGCCTGGCTTTCTTTAACACCTGTAGAAAAGATGTTTGTGAAAAGTGATTGTTCTAACATGACATGCGACTGTCTTTCATGAGGGCAATGTAGTCTTTATGTAGAATAAAATGAAGCTATACAAAATATTCACAGTACCAAAGACTCATAAAAAATAATATGGTTCATTTTGTTCAGTTCACTAGCTGTTTAACTTCATTTCTATGTATCCTCATGCAACCTCTTGTATGACATAGATTCCATAAAACCGCAGCTAAAAGTAGTTTAGTTGTTATGTGACCCAAAACACGTACAAAATTCTCAAGAGCTTCCTATAATGTCTCCACACATTTAGACACAGTCCTTACAGTTAAAGAAAAGAACTGATTTATCCACGGCTGTTTGCTATTAGTTGGTGAGTCTCCAGATATTCCTTTGTCAGGAAAAGGCTTTAGCCTTTTACAAGTATCTATCCACTAGCTTTTAAAAAACTGCATGTGGGACTTGTTGATCTCAATTTGTTGAAGTAGGCCTGATGTTTTTTCTTCTCATATTTCAGTGTTTCATTCCTCACTTGCTTGTTAATTCCCCAATTTCTTGATGTGACATTAAAAAAAAAAAGTGTTCTAGTATTTCATTGTCTTGAGTTTTTTTAGTTTATATTCCACAGAGTTGATGAATGCCCATGATTTTCACCATGGGATGGTACACAGATGGCACACTGCAAGATATATTTATCAGCCTCAATTTTAGGACAGAAAACACTAAAACTGCATGAACCTGAGTGGTAATTTAAGTTATCTTCAATACCTTTAGTTCCAATGAACATCCTCCTCTTTCTGCACATGTTCATAGATTTTTTTTCATGCAGAGGTACTGAATTACAAATATGAGTGAACTCTGCAAGTAAATATAGTCTACTATACCCTTAACCCAAATTTTCAAAAGTGGCCAGGGATTCAAAGTACCTCCTAATTGAGCAACACAATTATGGGTATTGGATTTAGGCAGGAGCTGACTTTCCCTCTAGTTCCGACTGAAAGCATATTGCAATCGGAAATGTGAAGGTGGTTGACTAGTTCAGTGTATACATTGCAGTAGTAGAAGCTACACATGCCACATGGATTTTTGTTCTTATGGAATCCAATCTTGGTTCCAAACAAAGCTGAAATCCTTTTATATATTCCCTTTTTTTCCTAGCTCAACTAGGAAAGGTTGTCTTAAATGATTAACATCAATTGTCATGGATACTGCCTAATATCTTTTTTTTAAAATTTTCATTTGTGGAATGTATTTCTTTCAATACTTTTATCCAAAGTGAATGATGTCATCTTTCTTTACTTGGCAGTTATTTTTCTGTTAGTTTTGTGTTGTTCCAATATGTTGTTCTGAGTGATATACAGAAACCACTTCCACAATTATATGTCCTGCTTACTTAGAACATGTAGATTTTTAAAGCTGTCTTCATTGCCTGATGGCAGGGCACCTATCCCATAAATAAACATGTTTTTGTAGTTTAAAAGAGATAATGCTGTCTCTATACAGACTTTTTCTGTTACTGCCAATTAAGTCATTGGTTTCATTTCTCTTTTATTGTCTGTAGTCTATGATTGAAATGAACCTGTGACTCATTGTTCTACAAAACAGGTCCATATTTTGCTCCTTAACTTTATGCTTCTTTTCAAAGTATAGGCACACCAGCTTTAATGTGCATGTGGCATCACTGGGAAAGAATTTGGAGGCAGAATAAAAGTGTTCATTCCTTTCACCAGAGTATTCCGCATATTTAAAGATCTTAAAACAGGCAGATGGGAAATGACTAAAAAAAATACAAACACAGGGGAAGCAGAAAAAGAACAGGTTGGAATGGACCATCTGTGAACACTTTTTAAGTATCAGATATAAGACTTGAATAGCTGGCATAGAGAATGAAAGCTTCATTACCTCCAGATGATATACATGCTGGATCTGCCTTAAAATATTGCAGAGTTGTTCAAATTTCAGAGCAGAAATTCTGGTAAGTTGGATGAATGGCATTATCTGAGCTGGATTCAGTAGACTGACGCCACCTGAGCAATTAAAGAACAAGTGGCCTTCCTTTTATGCCAGTTCATACATAGGATTTTCAGTCTTGCTATATTGTGCAATGCAAGAAAATCAACTTTGGTCAGACAAATTTGGTAATTCTATGAGAATTCCTGAAATAATTTGACTGAAAACTAGCTGGATTATTTTACTGATAGACTTAAAAGACTGGTCTATGAAAACTCATGATAAAACTCATGCTGTATTTTTTTTTTTAAATACCTCTGTTTGGTTTTTTTTAAATATTTAATTTTCCAGTCATTTCTGATGAAAATATCCTCCTTTTTTTTTCTTAGATTTCTCTGTGTGCATAGATGTGAAGAAACAAAGAAACAATTGTTTCATTAGCTAAAGAGCAGTATTTTTTTAAAAACTGGTTTTTTTTTAATGCTGTTATCTTGTAGCAATAAAGAGTTCTCAGCCATAGAATCTTTCCCTGAGATGGAAGAGAGAACAGCTACAAATATGAGCAGGAACTGATACTGGCTATAATTTAAAGATCACCTCTAAAAGGATCTGTGTTATTTTCAAAGTAAGTTTAAAGTCATGTTATCCTATTCTCTTCCCTCCTCATTAGATATTTGTTTGGTTGTTTTTTTTGGTTTTGGAGTTTTTTTAAGTGAAAAACCCAGTTGCTGAATCAAAACTTGGAATGTGTGCATATAACAACATAATTAGTGAATACAGAAAGTGAGCCATTCAAATTTGAATGAAAAATTCTCCACCAGATTTTATGACAGCTGCTGAAGTCATGTGGATAAGTCTGCTCCCAGTCTGAACGTCATGGGAAAGAAAGACCAAAGGATTATTCAGAGCTCACCATGACTAGAGTAGGGTAAATGAAACACGGGCAAAATAATGTTTTTATTTTTAAGTTACTTTTGTCCATTACTATTTGATAGTGAACAGAAACATTGTTTTAAAAATTTCAGGCTCAATTTGAAATTATTTGCCCAGATTCTCTGTAAGAAGAAACATGTTGCTATGGAGATGGACCAGAGCAAAGATAAAATATAGATACAGATAGATACCCAAGAGGAATGTAATTTGAGGCATAAGTACTCTGTGTAAACAGCATAAACACTGTCCTGGTATGCCTTGTTTTCTCCATCAAAAGTACAATAAAATATCCCTAATTCTAAATGATCTATTGTTGTTTTAGGAAAAGCCTTTAAAAGACAAACAATTTTTCTACTATTTCTTTTACTTTTTAATTTTTTGCCCTTTTTCCCATAAAGGACAATGTAGAAACTTTTTTGTTATTGCCAAAGTACCATTAAAAGAAAAGAGGAAATCAGCAATAAAATGGATAAAACTTTACTGAAAAAGCAGCAGTGAGGACTTTGCTGATGTAAAGAGATCTTGCATTCTGTGAGCTCAGTATTCATACTGTATGTGTAAAAAATTATTCCTTTTTCTTCATTGCTATAAAATATGCTGAGCCTATGTGGAACTTCTGTGAGAGACTGCTTCTCCTTTGAAACCCATGCATCTGCCATGGCATAAGCTAAAATTCTTCATTAAGCTTTTGGATAAGAGGACCTACAAACAGTAATTCATCAAAGGCAAAACTAATCCTAAGGTCAGAGCTACATTTATTAAAATGCACTGTTTTATCTCCATATGCTGTCTAAAATCATAGCTTCTAATTCAGATTAAATATCACTCTTTTTTTCTATCTCTCTGTGAAAATATTAAGAATCCTAGCAAATCGTATTAAAAAGGACAGGTTAAAACCACTCCTGTATTTTTTTTCTCATAAGCGTTGTTTCCGTAGGTCACCCATTTTCTACAAGTAGCTTGTGGAATTCAATATACACGGCCTTTTATGGCATTGCATTACTGTGCAATCATGAAGAAGAAAACATTCAAGGTATAAATTGGACCACCTTTATAGCAATCCCATTCTTAACGTTACAACTGGAAGATATTAAAACAAGCAGATTTCAGGGATGTTTCAGAGACAATCAGGCATGATTTTTAAGTATTTCTCTACAACTGTGACTACTATCCAGGTTTTTGAATGAACTTGACTGTGTTTTATTATGACACCTGTATTGCATGTATTGGCTAATATAGATACGTATCTATGCAGTGAGGTGTCCATCTTAGAGCTGACTAGCACTGGCCCTATCAGATACAGGGGAAGCTTCTAGAAGGTTTTTGTAAAGAAACTATCCCTGTAAACCCCCCTCTGTCAAAATCCACTGCAAAAACAAATCCACTGCAGATATTTAGCTATTGACAACACGGAATAAGATAGCTGGAAGTTTGGAAGCCAGGAATGAGAAGGTAAGAGGCAATGCTGGAAGTTCTCCTGCATTTCACAGAAGGAGCTCCCATTTCAGTTACTCTGCTGTCACTGGTAGCACTGGTTTTCCAGTCAGAAGTAAGGTCTTCAGGGCTGATCCTAAATGCTGTCAGAGTTCATGAAGAGCCTGCTAGGTGTTTGCACAGTGGCTCCCCTGGAGTTCTTTGGCTATTTTGGCAGGGCCAGGATAGTTCTTTACCTACCCAGAGTGTCTCTGGCTAGAAGCTTTTTAGCATAGATAGCCCTCTTAGGCAGATGTGTAAAGATAATTGCAAGCTGGTGTATCCCCTTAAAGGAGACTTTAGGGACCAGTCTGTCTTTTGTTGAAAAGTAGAACATGAGAGGCATAGGGATGGCTGCCTTTCTGCTCTTGCATATCCATTTTCTGCTGTCTCTATAAAGTTTCAGCAAATTACGTACATATGAAACCTAAAGCAAGTTTCCCGGAAAGACAGATATGAATAGTCTCTTTACATATTCTTGCTGGGGAGGGAGTTTTTACTATTTTAGTTTTAAAAAGCACATTAAACTACCACAAACGTAGGTTCTTATATTGCTTGAAGTATGTGAAAAGAGAATACTTTATAAAAAGAAGGAAGAAGGCTTTACCTGCCCACACACAGAGTTATATGCAATGACCAAAAAAAGCTTTCCGGCACTGAAGCATATAATGCAATGATTTTCACACCATGTATGTGATAAGCAAAGTAATCATGGAAGATGAAATCATATCTAGACATGAACACTAAACTAATGAAAGATAAATGTCTGATCAAATGGAAAACAATCAAGTAGAATCTTTGAAAAGGAAATGACAATTTAGTAACATCTAGTGGTACTAATGCTCATCTAGATTTTTCCATCAAAATATGACATCAAATATTGGCTTGAGGGAATCCATATTACACTTCAAAGGAAAATATGGTTTTTGCAGGTGTTACGATTTCCACTAGGAAAATCCATTTTACATAATTTTAGTATTTGGCAGGTTAAAATTTACTTAAAGCTGAACTATCATCAAACTTTGGTTTAGCTTAGAATAATGGAAGTTAATAAAACTGACCAAAGCAAGATGTAGGCAAATATAAAAAATGAAAAATGTGACTGGAGCATGATTTTACTGTGCAGTAAATCCCAGGGGAATTTCTACTCTTAAGCTTGTTGAAATGTGATTACTTTATATGTTCAAATATATTATAAAGGCAAGTACACATGCTCTCTATTTTCTAGATGTAAGCACTGGATCCCTGAACCGACTATGGCACAGTTTTTTGTTGGCAACAGAGCCATGAAACAAATGTATGTATTTTATTTTCTGTCTCCAAAGCCCCAAGGACTACGGGCTGTAATGAAAACTCTGAAGAAATTAAGTGGTATCACTTTCCATTAAGACTGAGCTTTTGTTAGAATGTGAAAACAATACAAGATAAGTTCATCAAATTTAAAAAAAAAAATCAGAGTTTAAAACACTACGAAATAATCAGAATAATTAGAAGACATTGTTTTACAACAACTGTGCTTTCATTTGCATGGTTTTCGTACAACTGCACTTTCTCCTGCATAGGAGTATTCGTCAAAAAAACCCCACTGTAAAATATCTGAACCATATAATGAAATATTATTTCAAGACAGTAGTCCAGTATCAGAATAGATTTGCCTCATATCAAGCAGTATAACCTCCTGTGTTGTAAAATCAGCATGAGACTGGAGCCACTGAGAAGATTGTTCCAGCCATATCACTACTAATCAAACAGAAGACAATAAATGTATCAACCAATATTTCATAATTAGATGAGCTGTATGCAAATTTCACATTGAAGTGCAAAAATATGAGAATCAGGAGGAAAAAAGTACCCCTTTTACATTATGGATATTTCTGACAGGAGATGACCACTCATAAATAACCACCTAGTCTCCCCAAACTTTCACATCTCTCCCCTATTTTTGTCTTCAGCTTTTCGGTTCTCTGTCTACTTCATTTATAACCTTTCCTTCTCGTGTCTTTTGGGTTTTAATGGCTTGATATGTTATGTTTTTTCTACTAACCAGGTTCAGTACCATCTTGAAACTTTTACATCAATAAAAATCTTTTGTTTTTTTGCCAATCTGAGGGGAAAAACACAGTTCTTTAATAAGAGGCCATAACTTCTCTGTTCCAAGAGCAGACTCATTATTCTGCTGCTGAGGAACAAACAAGAAAACCAAACAGTTCTTTTCTAGTTCTTAAACTGCAGGGGTTTTTTTGCTTGTTTTAGTATGAGGAGGTAGATTTTGGGTTTTGTCTTTCATTTTATCTAATGCAAAGCTGTCACCAAGCACCACTGGGCATGACCCGTTGCTGTGATACATGAGTTAATGATGTCCTGCCCAAAGAATTTCTTGGGAAGGGTAAACTGTCAATGTGATTACTGAATGCCTTCTTCAGGATGTTTTGACAGGGAACTGCTCATATTTCCTTATATTAACACAAACTCCAAAGCATCTAGATCAAGGACTATTAAAGAAATCAGAAGAGTTCATGTATGCTCCAATAAAACAGGTTTCCAAATGGTCTAGAAAGGTAAATGCAGATATGGCAATGGGAAGATGTCAATGAATAATCAGTGAAGCTGGAAGTTATAGCCACTATGAAATACTGTATTTTGTGTATACATGCCCATTGTACAGAAATGCAAATAAGGTGATGACAGCTGGACATTTTCAGGTGTGAAGTTTTTCTGTTGGAGAAAACTAATCTGCTGAAAATGAAAATATTTTAGAGGGTGTCACCCCTGTAGATGCTTATTTGACTTGTTTACAAAGTGGGTTCTGTACCTTGGCAGCTAACCTAGGCACCATAATCCCAGACTTTTCATCAATTGGTTCTTCAAAAACTTGCTGGTTACTGAGTCCGAAGAGCTCAGTCCTTCCAGGCCACTGAAATAGAGCATGTGAAAACGGGGAAGCTCAGAGCCTATGGGAACTCACTGCCCAAACGCTCACCCACTAAAGAACCAAGACAACTTATCTGGTTACAGAAACATGGACTCAGCCCTTAGAATGCTTTTGTTTTTAAAACATTATGGCTTCTAGACTTTCAGTTAAAATAAAAAGAAATAATCTTTCAGATTTTCATCTTGATATGTGATTCTTGATTAAAAATGTTTTAGTTTTTTAAAGCAGAACCATAGTTTCTAACCAATTGCAAAGAGAATTGCAAAATTACCAGATATAAATAATGGGGAGAAGGATGGGAAAATAAAATAAAAGATTAAAAAAGAAGCCCCAAATTTATGAAGTAATAATTAAAACAAAAAGATGAGAAAGCCAAATGGAGATGGACAAGCTGGAAACTTGATATTACAAGGGCTGATCAGCTGGATATTAAATGAAAGGAAATATATTATCAATAGCATGACAATGCAATCCTTTTAAAACATTCATAACAGCAGGTAAAATAATTTCATATCTGTCTTTTATTTTATCTCTTCTCTTTCTGTCATCACCTGTTGCATTCAACATAGAGCTGCATGTTTACATGTAATTTATAAATATAACACCAAGAGCAGAACTACTTAAAAAAACCATAATTCTCTTAGAGTCCATCTCAAGATTATTAGCCTTTTGGAACAATTATATCATTGACTGTTATTTTTAATGAGACTATTATTTTAAAATTCTATTTTAATTTTTAAAGTGTTATGAACATCTATGAAATGAAGTAGTCTTATTATCCTGTTTTTGCAGTCAGAAAATGTCATTTGTTAGCTTCAAATTGACCACAGTTTCGTTCAGTTCTTTCTGTTCTTTCCTGTAATTTCTTGAAACTTTTATAAATTGGGGGTTTTGTCCATGATGCAACTTTTTACTCTGCACAGCTTTTCAGTGAGAATGATAATTTCTCTGTGTATCTGCCCGTTTATTCAACACTCTCCTAAGAAATCTCCTTTTCATTCTGTGCAGTAGTCATTCATCTGCCCTGCCTTGCTGGCCACCAATTTGACACATACTTTGCAACTTGCTTAATCATCACCTAGTTCACTTGACATTGCAGTTTATTTAACATATTCATGTTTTGGGGATTTTCCCTTATCCTGACTGCTAACATTTAAATTAACATTCTTATTCACAGTCATTAATTATCAGCTGAAGTACTTCAGTTCTTGTGTGACCTTGATACATCATTTGAGATATTTGAATGTTTGTGTGCTCTTTATATAGCTCAATTTTACTTGACTCTCTTGTTTTTCTCATCATAACATATAATTCGTCTCCTGCCAAACAATTTTTAAACCATTTTCCTTTTGTGTAGTTTTTTATCAGTTTAAATAATTTTCCAGTTATTTACTTTCACAGTATAAAATAATTATAGACTCACAAAAATTCTCCTGGAAAGAAACCTCTGGAAACATATGGTCCAATTTCCTCCTCACAGCAGCTGTGAGGCAGATCAAGTTACTCTGGGCTTTACCGTGGTCTTGAAAACAAAGGATGGAAACAGCATACCCTCCTCATAATCAGAGAACTTGTTTCAACTGCCTGTCTGTCCTCATGGTGAAAGTTTTTCCTTATATCTAGTTTGAACTTTTCATGTTTCAATTTAGGCCCATTGTCTCTCATCTTCCCTCCATGTATTGCTATGAACAGCCTGTCTCCACCTTCTCAATTCCATTCCATCTTCTTGTAGGCAGTCTCTTCAAAATCCTCTCAGCAGGATATTGTCCTTTTATTTAGCCACAGATGGCCACTGAACCAAAACTTTTGCATTGTTTTGTCATTGATCATCACCTTAAGATCCTAAACTAATGCCAGTATGTGGTTTTTTTCTACTGCTTTACCCTTTGCTGCAGGGACATGGTGTCCTTTTTTAGCCTTTTCATGCAAAAGCTGATTAATTTGCTCCAATTGGCTCTCACAGGATCACTTTGCCATGAATTAGACCATTTTCTTTTATCAGTCAGGTTGGGAAATGATGACACTGTTGCTGCATTTAATTGATTGCTCACCTCCACCTTCACCATGTGTATTTTGGCAATAGTCAGGTGCTGGACCCTGACTTTCTCTGGGCAGTCTCCTTTCTGGTTCTGAAGCCAACACATTCACTACAGACCTTGCTGTGTTTTCTTAGGCAGCTTGCTGAGATCTGTCATCAGATGCTGAACCTCTGAGGTTTTATCATTCTTTTAGTTCACCACTGTCTTAAAATCTTCCTCCTTCTTTTCAATATTGTATATTTTTCACATTTTTTGTTCTGATTTTTTTTTCCCAAGTAACTGCAGACAAAGATTGAGATATCATGTGTAATGTGAACTTCGTCAACAAACCAAGCATAATATCTTTTTTTGGAAATCATTTCTCTTGGGCAGATTATGTGCTGTCCCTTATATGTCACAGCTGCCCAAAGCTGCTTACAAAGTGCCACATTTTTATACCTTCACTTCCCATAACAGTGAAAGTAATAGAAACACAGTTTCTATATTCAATTTGCAGCATTTTCAAGATGTAAAATTATTTCTTAAACTTCCTTAGGCCAGCTTTCCAAGGCATATCTAAAAGACTAAATAGCTAAGAAAACTGAAAGCAATTAATAAAATTAATCTTCCACTTTAGGAATCATGAAGTCAGTATTAGCAGAGTGATATGTGTGTACATTTAAAACATACTGCTTGGGAGATTTGATTCATCTCATCCATTGGCTATTCAATCATACTGAGTGAATCATAGAAAATTCCTCCAGGATCTGCAAGAGGACTAAGAATATTTTGTTGTTGACTTTGATATGTGTAGGTGTAAGAGCTTGTCAAAAACTGATGGACAGTTCTTTCCATTCCTTTGCATGCCTTTGAATAAAACCTTAAGATCTGTGAGAGATAAAGAAAGCAGGTAGGTTCTGTATGCCAGATGTTGAAAAGCTTCATTACACATAGGGAGAGCAGCTCTACAGATTTTTTACCAGCATGCTAGAAAAAGATCACTAAAAGTGGCAGAAAGCTGGTCATGAAACTGTAGGAGAGCTACTTTAAGTGCAATTTGTCCTTCTCATTGAGTCTGATTACTCAATTAATTAATTTTAGGCCCTTGCTTTGTTTTTACTCTGTATAAATTTCTGTTGTAATTATCTGAAATTTTAAGGTAAGGACTTAGTTTTGGAAGGTGACCCAGTAGGTGGCACTCCCTGTCTGACTTAAAACTGAACCAAGGGCCAAGAAGAGAGAATCCATGGTAGACACAGGACAGGGGAGACCTGTCATGCCTCACATCTGGGTTGTAGACCTATGCCTTCATCTCCATCCCTACTTTCCCACACAGCACAATGTGGGAGCATCTTTTGTGCCTTTTCTGTTGCCCCACTTGCAGAGTAACCTTTCCAGACTTCACAGTTCTCTCTACTGGCTTTATGCTGTGGTTTCTTCATGGCCTGCTGCACAGTCTAGAAAAAGGCTGAAAATTCAGATTAGTGCAAAGGAAACTGGAAGTAACAATAACCGGAAAACGGCTGGAGAACTTAACTGAAGGGTGTCAGGGAAGTCTAAAAAATTCATGCCTGAAGAAGGCTAGTGAGTGAATACAGATTGATTCACATGCATACACATCTGTTCCAAGATGTATGATTTACATCTCACTCATCTGAAGGTCTTTGTGACCTTTTCAATATTTCAAGTTTTGCATAATTAACACTTCTTCTGGTTAGAGAGGTTGAAAGGTTACAAAAGTTGAAATCAGAGATAAAACAGATCTCTCCATTGAGTCAACTGATTTGAAAGGACACAGTGTGACACAAAAGTATAATTAATGGAAAATACAAGACAGAAAAAAGCATCAAATATGAAACAAAATGTCAAGTATGTAGAAGAGTTTACTCTGAGGTGGCTTCTACTTAGTCCCAGAGTTTCTCTGTATTTAAGTGACTTTCATCCTGCCTGTTAGAAAACACCTCAAATGTCTTTTACATGCTTCCTTTCACTACAGGTTCTGTTCTCTCTGCATCTGCAATAACTACTATTCCCAGGTTTCCAAAGAAAGTTTTGTGATGAAAGAATATGCTGTGTGATCAAGGTGACAAAAAGTTGTCAATCACATGGGAAAGCAAAGTTCTAGGTTTTGGAAGAAAGTCTGGATGACAATGGAATGAAGTATACAATTAATATTATAATATATAATACAATTTCTTTGTCAACATGTTTGAAGAAATAAAAAGTGGTGCTTCAGTACAAGCTCTCATTTTTGTTAGCAAACTCCATCACAATTAGCTTGTCTTCAGCTCACATGTACATGTTGTCAGAAGCTTCGTCTGCTTTCTTCTTTCTTAATCTTACTGCCTTACTTCCTCTGATTATGTACTTTTCTATAGTGATTTACAAATGAAATAATTTCTGGACCAATCACACAAAAGTTTTAAATTTTAGATAGACTTCTACATCAGAACACATGAGAAGAAATTCTCTTTGATATACTGGAGTGAATATTTTTTACAACTTATATAGAGATACTTTTTTATTTTCCTAAGTGAAGATACACTGCAGAATAACAGGATATTATTCTTCATTGCTGAGTATGTATTTTAGATTCTAAAGATTAATGATGCAGCTGAATGTTTGTATGATAGGTCATTCTACTACTATTTTTATTCTACTCATGGTTCTGTATATTTTGCTTCCTCACCTGCATCTGTTCACTAAATTGGTGCCTGCCATTATATTTTGCAGTTTATTTCATGCATGGAAAGCCAGGTTTATTAAATACAGAAACACAATATTTGATAAAGATACATAAAAGATCACCATATTAGACACTTACAGCCACCATCTAGAGTTAAAGGGTTGACAGTTTGAGAGATAAAACAAAAGGTTATTTTCTTGTATAATGTTGGTGAGGTGCCAAAGCAGCGTGCATATATGTAAGAGTATGTGTGTTGTGTTACCAGAATCAGAAATCCTTATTTTTACCCTTTTACCATTCAGAGATGGGCTTTTAGGGCAAGATCATGTGTGTTCCTTATGACAGACAGCAATAAAAATGAGTCAATATGAACAACCAATCAACCAAATAAATAATTTGCATTATGGCTCACAGCTATGGAGCAGAGGATTAAAAACAGCACATCTTTCACTTATTAAGTATTACATAAAAACATAGAGCATATGTTTGTGTACATGTCCTTGTTCTTTCTATATGTAAACTCTAAATGCATTCTTAATTTATGCTGTATAAAATGAAAAAATACTGCCAAAATTTGTGGATTCCAGAATTATTCTCTCCTAGGCAGTATTCCAAGAAACAGAGAACTACTGATGTTATTTCTATTATGGAGCCATTACTGTCAAACTCAAGCCCTCAAAATAATAAGCTATAGCTGATTTTCCCAGAATTGTGAAAACATATCTTTTTAATTTGCCTGTCATTTTATAACCTTTTACAATTTTGTGTTTTGATTTTTTTTGTTTTAGTTTTTCTCAATATAAACTAGATACACATGTATCTATGTTCACTTTTTCTATATTCCTGTGTAAATATGTGAAAGTCTGTGCATAGTTGTTACTTTTCCATATACATATTCATTCCAGAGGAAAATCACTCCCAGTTGCACACATCTGAAATATCTGTTTTCCATAGACCGTCTGGCAGAAAATACTTTTTTCTGTTATGACCATGATAACAGGGAGCTATACGAACTCTTTCATGTCTGCATGTATATTCTCAATCTTGTATTTAAAATGACCTATATTGTATTACAGATGTTTCAAAATGATCTCATTAAACAGATTTGTCATGATAATTAAAAGTACCATAATATTTTAGTGGTTATCATATATTAAATTGAGTTAATATCTTAACTCAATTTACAGGCAAACTCAGTTTATTTGCTTTCAAAGACAGAGACTGATGAGTCTTTAATTAGAGTTCGTGTGATTTCATCATTTTTTCCCACAAGAGCAAATAGTCAGGCTACATGTATAGTGTGTCATTAACAGTTCTATTAAAAAAAACCCAATCCTTCAGTACTGGACTGCATTATTCTTTTTTTCTTATGATCTGTAAGATAAGAAAGTCTTATTATCTCTGCATTATGTGCCAAAAAATGATAGAGAAGATAAAGAAGACAAATTAAGGTCTGACTTTCAAAATGTTTTAGTTTCTGACTTGTTCAAGGACATATGGGAAATCTGGGCAAAATTAAGGTCCCAGGTCCCAGGTTAGTGTCATCCATATATATTATATAATACTCTAGGTAATATACCCCTAGAAGACATTACTGAAATCCCCTTAGGGAAAAGGCAAAATAGAAAAGGGAATCATATCCTTTAGAAAAAAAAGTTCTTTGTTCAAATCTGCATTCAATTGCCATTATTTTTTTTTTTTTTGTGATCTAAAACCACACAGTATTTTTCAGGACTGTTCACCTACAAGTGTACTTCAATGTTTCTCTCCTTCTGCTGGTCCTCAGAAGTGTATAAGTGCTTTTTGTTCTTCCAAATAAATATATGCTACCGGGGGAAAACTACCTTCCAAGCATTCTTTATTGTAGGTTGTCACTCATGTATTTGAATTACATCTTTTTCTCCAAACAAATTGAGTTATCAACCCAGACTTTTCTTAACACCTTTCTAAGGATCTGAAAAGTCGCTTGATTAAAGATCAATTTTTCAAAGCATCTCTGTCTCAAAGCTTCCTCAAGTCTTAGACTCATCGTTTTTCATATATATGGGTCTGAGTCTGCTCCCAACAAAGAAACACAACCTGCGTTTTTCTTTCTTACATTCAGATAAAACACGAGAAACAACAAACACAAATTCTGAATTCAAGATTTTACAAATGGAAAAACTTAGACATAAACCAGTAGAATAACTTTTACAGTAATCTTATGAACTATTCAGAAGGTTGTATTATTCCAGAGAATACAGACATCAAAACAAAAATTAAGCATGTAAATCTTGTGGTTTCTTACTAGGAGATTGGCTAAATAAGAAATATGCAGAACTACCACCAGACATTTATTTAACAAAGTTTTCTTCTCAGGACCAGAATGACAACATTATTTGCCAGCTTCGTCTTTCTCTACCTATTAAGATAAATAAAAGCTTTCCATAACCCAAAATGAAAAAAATAAAAAGGAGTCTATCAGTCCACTTCTTGTATGATGTACTGATTCACTGATGATGGGCCAAACTTAATGTTCAGAGAGCCTGTAGTCTCTTGATTGTTACTATTTCTAGGGCTAAAAATAACACAACAGAGCCTTTGATATTGTGCAGATAACTGATATGGCGAACATTAATTCAGCAGGTGAATAGCACATTCACTTTCCATTCTGCTTTAACCTAACAAAATTTCCAATGTACAAGATTATGTTTCTAAATGTAGAACTCTGATTTTGTTGCAGAACATGGTCCTGTGAGAGTTCATTATCACTTTTTGAACCTCCTGAGCTAAAGGAAAAGTACCAGTTATACAATATCCTTTGACGAGTACAAATGCCTGTAGCATCTCACTTTCATTTTGTACCTAGGCTGTGCTTTGGAGGGGCAGCCTGTGAATTATACATTGTATTGATAGACACCCATTAGATATGTATGACAGTAAACTATTACTCATATATATTCTGATTATTATAATGCACTTTTCTCCTTGTCCCATATTGCAAGCTGAGTAGCCAGCCAGGTGGCTAGGAATGGCTCCTCATTCTCTGTATGCCAGGGAGCTTAAGCAGCAAACATTTCTCTCCAAGGTAAAGCAGATCTGCATTATTTTGCACCCCAGACACAAAAATAAGCTGGAATTTAATTTATTTTTGAAACCCTCTTTTGTATATTACTTCCTTTGATGCTGTCTTGAAAAAGAAAGCAAGAGTTTTACTGAAAGTGTTTTTTTAGCAAGTTTTCTTTATCTGTGGTCTGATCCTTAAACAGTAGGGAGTGTAACACTGAGTCCTAATACAAAATGATACACTTCAACAAGAGATCTGCCTTCAAAACCTGTAGTAATTCTGACTGACAATCATCACTCTCTTTGACACAGATGTCTGGAAAAAAAATCTGAGATAGCAAGATGAAAGACTGCAAAAGAAGGCAAGGAGTGGAATAATTTTCTTGTAAACAGAGAAATTTCCAAATGCTGGTCGTACTGAAAAAGGGACATTTTAATGGAGCACCTAACTTGTTACAATCAACTCCCAAGAGTGATACTTCCTACGTCTAAGTGGCAAGCTGCACCTAAAAAGCATGTGGTAACTTTTTTTTTTTAAAAAAGAACACATTTTTTTTTTAAACCACCAATAATGATGAGAGACATTCCAGAGCTTTACAGTTCTGTTTAATTTAGGTAGTATTTTAAAGCACGGGTTCCAGAACTGTGGTCTACACATTAGTGGTTAGTAGCTGGTCATACTGAACATTGGAATATACACAATTCAAATTTGGTGCTAAGAGTGTAGATTTTCCATGAGAAACTTGAAATATTTTTTAACAGTCACTTCTTCTGAGCAACACTAGAAAGCCTTAGTTACCCTGGTTAACCAGGAACCAAACATGCATTAAGGACATCTTACCTATTTTCCTGAGCATTTATTTACAGCCTAAAAATGGTAATTTTCTCCGAACAGTTATTAACACAAGGAAAAGGTGCTAAAAATATCATCCTAGAGAAGCCTGGCAAATATGCCATTAAATATGAGAAAGTTGTGTTCTCTCCACCTAATTAAGAATGTACAGAGGTGGTCTGCATGCCCACTCCTCTAGAATTCCCCACTCTATTAAAAATGTATATTGCAAAATCAGGGGCTTAGAAATTAGAAAATACTGCAGCCAAGATTATTTTTGTGTCCAGTTACATGTTTTCAAAGTATTTTTACCTCTGTTCCAGGAGGCAATTTCTTTCCAGATCCTGATGACCTGTGATTCAAATTTGAAAATTCCTTTGAGATTCTGTCACAGCTCCTTCACTGAGGGCCATTTCAGGCAATTCCAAAAATGTCATTCTCCCCCTCTTTTCTGTGTGTTCTGAAGTATAATTATTATTGGACAACAGAGCAGATGCTAATTTGAAACAGGTATCCCCTAAATATTTATAGGCTTTCTGAAATAACACTAGCACCTTTTTGCAGTGTGTCTGGAAACAATCAAATGTGAACCCTTGAGTTTTACTTTCAGTCAGTATTGCAAAATGAAAACACAGAAAAGGTGCTCTGGAACAAAGAGAAAGTTTTTCTTTCTCCTTTAAGACAGCATATGCAGTCTGAACATCAAAGACGATGACTGAAAAAGAAACAAAAGGAGACATAAACTCTGCTTACTTAAAGGTGTTTAGCAACATTGCAGTTGGATAATTGGGTGACAATTTATGAAACCTATGGATCATTTCCATTTAATGGGAAGAGGGTGCCATGGCAACAGAGACTCTGCTCTTGTAGTCCTTGGATCCTGAAGCTGATAAGGTTACTTTAGCCAGCCAGGACTGCCACAAGCCTCCAGAGCACGCTGCTTTGCCCATGGCGATGTCACGATTTGTGCAGAAATCTTCCTGTGTGCCTTCTGTGTTCACACTGTTTGGTAAAGAATGATACTACAGGGGAGCTAGTAATAAATTACGCTCAACACAATACTGATGGAAAAAACTCCCAGCCTCCAAGTATCTGTAAGAGCAATGTATTATTTCCTTCAGCCTAGTGGGATTTAAGGTGGCTCCTCAGGTCTTTTTAAAAAGGAAAAAAAAAAATTAAAACTACCTTCCTGTTACTCATTGCATGAGGAGTGTGTTGTCAAGAGAAAGCTCCATAAGAAACATTTTCTTTATGCATCTCACACAATTAAGTTATCACATGACCCTATCAAGCCTTTCTACATCATTCATCCTATTAAAAAAATACAGAATTGATTTATCTCAGCACTTTCTTCCAAACCATTCAGCTGTACTAACACAACGTTCTCTTTACAAACCATTCCTGGCCTGCTCTCTGTTGCTGTAGTATATTAGGCTCTCTAAATTCTCTTCTTCACAGGCTTGGCCATATCTTTGTCTCAAATTCTTTTGTGAAGTTTATGAGATCTTTCATTTTTCATAGATCATAAAGGTAGAAGAGACTGTTGTGATCTACTGTTTTTCCCACCTACACAAAACACTCCACATAATTTTTCTGAAAAAGATTGCACTTGAATGTATCAGCCTCTGGCCTCCTTCAGAACTCTCAGTAGGCCAGGCCTACTGAGGAAAGCCAGGAAAATATTTTGATATAATACTTTCTGCACTTTCTGGCCTCTTATTTGTTGGCAATATTTCTGATAGATCCTCAGTACTAAAGATCTGTGTAGTAAATTGTATGGTTTATCAAAGGTGGCAGGGTGCCAGGCCCATTGAATATTCTGAAGGTCATCACCTGCAAGCAATTGTAGTGTGCAGCATCTCTCTGCTGCTTTCTGAAAAAGCTCAGTTTCTGATTGGGAAGGATTTGGTTTAGTTGAAATATGTAATCCAGTGATAGATTGACTTTATTTTTTAGTATATTAATTAGTGATGCAGAATGTAAGTTTTTTAAAAGAATTTTGTGTAAATTAAAGCAAAATTTAATTAGGTTTTGAGAAATCTAAGTTTTTAAAAAATGTTTTATAAACTTTATTTTTACTCTGTTTTCTTCACCTATAATATTTAATTCTACATCTAATGATAACCATAAATTCTTCGTTTAAGTGACTGAAATATAAATAAAAGCAAAATGTTATTGTATTTCTAATTTAATTATCCTCAAGAAGACTCTAAGAAAATGCACATGCTTTTCTGGTGATTGAGTACACTGTGTTTCCAGCCTTGTATTTCATGAGGAAAGATCTGCTGTTTCAATAGGGAAAAAAAAAATCTGCCAAAAGAACGTGTTCTGGAATAGAATTATTCCACTATCAAACTATTGTGAATTTCCAACTGTTTTTGTGTGTGCATGTGGAATACAGTTCTGTTATAGCAGATTTTATTATTGCAAAGCTTTTAAAATATGACTCATGCACGTTTTGTCAGTGGAAATGTTTGTAAAAGATGTTAGAGTATTTTTGTTTCCAAGATGTCTATTAAACCTGAATTCAATTGTTTACATACAAATCACATTCTATAATCTCTTGATTCAAATAATCTAAAAGTAAGTTAGTGTGGAAAAAATCTTTTCATCACATTTTTTGTTCAACTTTCCATATGGCATCTGCTACAGAATAGAGTTAATTTGTTAAAATATTGTGTGTTACTGTAGAAACTGAATTTGAAACACTTTTTGGTTTAAATGTGTGACGTCACAAAAGCACGTAAATACACTCTTCAATTAAAATATTTCAAGTTGAACATGTCAAACTAAAAAAATGTTATGCCCGAGAGAGTAATAAAAATTATCAGTACCACTGTGAATTAAATTACCAATTACTAATTGACATAAGATCGTTATAGGAAAGGTAACAACATCAACAAAAAATCATAGTATTAAGAAAGTTGTTAAGATACACACAAAGTTACCATACATGCTGAGATGACTATTTTATTAAGAAGCATGCAACATCCAAATACTCAAAACCTAAACCTCTATGAACTCCTGAAGTTATAGGACAATGTAAATTTTTCTTATCTTGTATAAGTGGGTTACTGCTAGTGCTCATGATGAATACTGAGAAAAATATAAATTTAAAAGAAATCAGAAGAAGAAGGAAAGATACAGAGAGAAAAAGATACCTTCACACTTCGTGAATATAACCAGACCTTAGTCTAAAAACTCTGAGATGTGACTCCTGGCTCTACTTTTTAGAGCCACCACGTTTCTGGTGGTAGAATGAAGAAAGGACTATTCATTTCTTTTTGTTTAATGGAAATAATTTTCCCAGTCTTTTGATTTAATAAAATAGTGGTTTATCTCTAATAAAATATTCAGCTAAAGAAACAAAAAATATTCTACTGAAATTATGTTTTGGCAGCATACTTCCATGCCTCTGATTCGTCAGTATTTTGCTAATGTTTAAAGCCACAGAGACATACTTCTGTTAACATTGCTCTTTCTCATGAAAATTAATTTGAAGCATTTAGCAGGTCATCTTCAGAATAAATAAATAGGAAGGTTTTCCTGGTTTTCTACTTTTAAAAAAAAACAATAAAAAGGGAAGTCAAGTGACAATTACAGCAAGGCTGATACTTAGTGAAAATTTGGCCTATGTAATTTTGGAATTTCATATGAGACACTGAGGTAAAGGTGGATCTTGTGGTGAGGTTAGACTATGATTAAAAAATCTGCATCACTGGCAAAATCTGTGTGTGACTTTGAGATGATTCTCAAATAGGAGAGATCAAATGATTCAGTAAAAACCTCTGCTTAATTACTTTTTGCCAGTGGAAATATTTATAAATAAAAGTATATTTTATGAAGTTCCCAGACCTTTTCAGGGAAAAAAAAAAGTTTGCAGGAAATGTTTTTAATATTTTTAACCTTTTTCTTTCTTTCTTTCTTTTTCTTTCTGTGAAAATTCTGTTTTAACAAACTTGTCTACAGCTAATTGCCTCAGAACAAGGAAAAGGTACTTGTTCTGTGGACAGATATGAACCTGACTTTCCAACTTTCCCTTCATTATTCAGCTGTATTTCAGATTACTGTATTAAGAGCAGTTAACAAGTAACTCCAAATTTAACTAACTGTTTGTTTCATTTGTCATGAGTCCTATAAATTTTAAGAAATGTCATAAGTAGCAACTGAACAAAATAAAAAGAAAGAGTATTTTTCTGACTATGAAATAAAATACATTTACAATAAGATATATTTGAAAAACTTTCATTATGGAATTCTACTTCTAACAGCAAGTTAACTGTTTTCTTGGAGTAGTAACAGCCTATATTTTTCAGCAGCTGAAACAATAGTGTTTGATCCGTGGAAAACAGTTGAAACATTATTGGGGGCCACTGAAGACTTTCCTTCTGTGGAACTTTGGGAAATGAAACTCTTCCTCTGCTTACTGTAATTTGTAGAGTTTCGGGGTTTCTATTTTGAATTCTGTTACACTGCACTCCATTTCTGTGGTCATGCAGCTTTTAATTATTAATAATTTCTGACTAGATACTCAGAAGAAATATTTACTTAGCCTAGATCCCCTAATCAGAAAAGAAGTTTGAGGCATCAAAGCTCACTCTTCAAGCAACCACAAGGAATGCCAGTGACTTGGTAAGTTTTCAGTACTTACAGAAAGAAGGAAAAAGGCAAATGATGACTAAATTATAAGTTATATTCATCATCTTGCAAGACAAAAATTCACAAGATCACTCTTCTGAAAAGGATGAAGACATGCCTTCCTCTCACAAGCTGAGTGCAACCTGATTCAACTAGTTTTTGCAAGCAGATGTGATCCTGGTACTTTGCAACTGGAAAGAGTCAAAGCAAATGCACAATTTCAGTCACTCAAAATAACAGAAACAATGGATCTTAAATTTGTGAAGCCTATTTTCACAATAGGGTCTTTTAAACAATATTCAATCATGGTTAATGAACAGCAAACTTCTCCAGAAAAAAGTAACTGACTTTATTTAGGTGTACATGGATAATGGCAGAAGTTTCATATAGAGTCCATAAGATTATTCAATGTGGAGAAGTAATTGCTGTTGTAAAGTTACAATATTTCATTCATCTCCGAGGCTCAATAACTGTTGTGGAAAATTCTGCAGGGATGCCAACACTATGGAAATTTTAGTACCATATGTATCAGAAAGAAGTTGCCAAAGGCTCTGTTTGCCCATTACAATGGCCATGCTTGGAGTTTGGTTTGGCTTCAGACAGTAAAAACACTATTATTGTATGTGATAGCCCTGTAGTTATTTATCAAACTATCAAATTTAGTTTAAATTATCTAAATAAGATGTTATTTTTCAGTTCAAATAAAGAAGAGTCATGATGATATCAGAAGAAATTTGACCAAAAGGATAGTATGTGTGTGGAGATGCACTGGTCTTCATTTCTGAACCGACTAGAACAGGTTGCAATAGAAAAACTGGGAGACACACAAAGAGAGAATTTAAAATTATTGTTTCAACTGATTGCAAAGTATTGTGAGTTTTAAAAACAACCCTTTTTCACAGTACTTATATGGAAAAATTCTAAAGAGGGTAGACCTTCTTTCCAATATAAGTTGCAGAAAAAGAAGGCAAATCTTATTTCTGTCCCGTCACATTGCTGAAATCTAGAAAAAAGATATCAAGCAAAGATTAGCACCTTGTAATTCAAATGGCAGAATGGGGCTGTTGTAGGAGGTTTTCCATGGTACAGTTTAAGATTATGTATGCTATAATGAGCATTCACCTGATATGTTATGCTAGAAGGGCTCTAGCTACAGAATTCTTGGCAGAGAAGCGAGGACAAAAATCTGTGAAGAGTGTAATTTATGAAGTGCCACAGACATTTTGGCAGGAATGATTTGCCAATGGTTGCATTCTAGGACAAATTCACCAAAAAGATGTGAAGTTAGAAAATCTTGGAGGTGCCTGAGATTCCAAGAGGAAAGTTTCAAAGAAAGCATAACTGACAAATGAAACTAGACTCTCAAATTCATGAAAGTGTTTTACAACTTTTTAATTGGCTCAGAAATACTTTTCCCAATGTATTAATATGAAGTCCTCTCATCAAGGACATATCAGATATTAAACTCTTAAGAACAGATACTAGGCTTGATCTTAGTGAAAAGTCCAAGCAGTGACCCACCCCTTCTGGCTAGCTCTCCCCAGTTTACATACTGGGCATGATGTTCTATGGTCTGGAATATCCCTTGGGTCAGTTGGAGTCAGCTGCCCTAGCTCTGTTCCCTTCCAGGTCCTGCACTCCTGGTCCACTTGCTGGTGGGATAGAGTGAGGAGCAAAGGCCTTGACTCTGTAAGCAATAACCGCTCTGACCTCTCAGCAATAACCAAGCACCCATTGTTATCACTGTTCTGTCTAGTATAAACTCAAAACACAGTCCTGTAACAGCTACTAGGAAGAAAACAAGCTTTCAACAGAAGAGACACCAATTATATAAGATCTGGGCATTCATGTCAACCTTAGCAGAAACATGCACACAGACATGCTTTGGATTAATGGTTTTAATTGCAACTATGATCAACAGTTTTTCCAACTTTATTAGTATGTTTCTTTTCAAGAGTCATCCACTTCAATACATGAGAAAAATTCTGGATGATGGAAAGGGACATGTGAATTTGAGACCTGAGTCAAAGGGACTAGCACGGAAGCAGTACTGTTTTAACCACACAAATGAGTCCTTGAAGAAGTCCTGCCACATAAGGCAATCCAGCACACTCCCTTACTCTTTAACCAAATATTCCAGGTGCAGCTGGTCAGCAAATCAACAGCAGTAAAGGAGCCAGAGCAGAGGCACTGCATGGTGAGAGTGCATGTCATGTGGTCTAGGCTACAGAGGAGTAGGAAACTGGAGTCACATACATGAGCCTTAATGGGTCACATCTGTTGCAAAGCCGTGTTAGCTTACAACAACATTGTCAGATCAGAAATCTGTATATTTGTTCAACCAAACACCAATATTGTTCGTTTTTGAAAGCAGTGAAGACAGTAACAGTGAGCCTGGTGACACTGGTAACGAATGCTCTTCATGTGTGTATTTAAATACTCTCTTCATTATAACAAACTTTTGCTTTGATCCACAATTTAACAATCATGACTGAACTTGCATATGATTTTACATGTTTATGAGGGGAGAAAAAATGATGACTTGCAGCTTTCAGATGTTACTGAAGAATTCAGTTCAAGTTGCTTGTCAGGAATCTTGTCAGGATTTTTTCGGATTTGTAAGTTGTTCTTTTCCCTCATATTGCAAAGATTAATATTTTAATTAATATTATTTTACTATGACTAAATTAATAAAGTCAGATAATGAGCTTCTGTTCCAGAAGGTGTTTCTTTGTGTAGAAATTAAGTCCAAAATTCCAGTAAACTAAGCCACTGAAAAGAGTGCTAATAGTATGAAAAGAAAAATGTAGGTGTTTATGTGAGCAAGTATTTGTATTTTTGCATTTGCATTACTATAGTCTATAACTTTTACTGAAGCATGCCAGTATTACTGTCCAATTTATGTAAGTTTTTGAACTTGGCCTTCAGCAAGAAATGCATGCAAAGAGAATCCTCATGGATCTTCTGTGACCTGAACAATTACTTGAAACCATCTTATTTCATAGACTGATAAACTTGTGCATGTTTACTGAAATGGAACTAGGCTTTGTTGTTTACATTTTGACATGCCTTTACAGCATTTCCACCCATAGAGCAGTGTCACTGCTGGTCTAAACTCCAAGTTGTCTGAAGTCAGCAAAGTTGCTGCTGTTAATGCCACAGCTAGCTTTTGTGCTGAACTGCCATTTCATCACCCCTGAATAATTCCAGCTTCCTACCTCCATTAGATTTAAAAGCTAAAGAGAATTGTATGTGGCACTAGAAGATGCCAGGTTAAGTGTGGATTGTATTATTTTACTGGAAAATGTTTCCTGAAACCACCCATGTAATTTACGAAGTTTAAAGCAGTTCATTATTTGATCTTATCCTGCTCTTGTAGGTGTCAACGAAGATAAATCATTACATTCAAAATGAAAGCAACAGGAACAAACCTTGCAAGATTTTTGAGTGATCACTCCCTTGAGCCAGCCAGCACTGGAAATATTCAGTGCATTGCAGGAACCTGCCTTTCAGATTATGTTCCATAAAGGCCTTGAAACCAAATATGCTGTTTCTACAGCTTTCAGTTAACAAGGAGCTACTGTGCTGAAGCGATGTTCCATGTTTAACAGCTTTCGTGGTAAATGTAGGAATCAGATCCTCAGAAGATGTAAACTGGAATTACTCCCTTCACTTCAGCAGAGTTGTTCTGATTAATAGCAGCTGAAGATATACCAATTTGTTTTTTATAACTGCATTCTCAGCATACACTATACTGAAATTATACTATGTATTACACCTTGCAGGTTTTCTCTAAGCTGGCAATTCATTTTTCGTTGGAACCTCTGAAAGCCTTAAAAGATAAAACTTAGAGAGAAACACGATATTAACAGAAAATGAGGTCAGAAGATTGTCTTCTGGTGCTACTATTTTTCCTTATTAGTAACCTCAATGTAAAAAGTGCTTGTATGTGCAGCGTGCGCTCAGTTGCTGCTGCCTCGTACAGTGCAGAGAATGACCAGGGGTACAAGCAGTGGTTGGAAAGCTGCTGTACAAGCATACGCTGCTTTAGTAGCATAGGCATTAATTACAGTCATTATGGTAATCAGAGCCAGTTGGTGGTATTACTGAATAAGAGGAGCTCTTTTATATAGCATGGGCCCAGAGAGCAGCTCTTCCCAGGGTTCTAGACTTATTACTCCTAAGGCAACCAGAAGTGATCTTCCCTTTTGACTGGCAACATAAAGACCATCTTAAGGTCCATAAAGATCTCAGGACCATTATGTGTGCTTCAGATTATCTGTGTAAGCTCATTTGGGCATTAAAGCCATAGCCTATGTTTCCCTTGCAAGGATGGTAACGTCAGGTCTTTTCTGAAAGGAATGGGGTCAGTTTGCCTTAAGATGAAGTGTGATGTACTCAAAGGGCACCAGAAAATTCTTGTTGTAGAAGAAAAGATTTGAGTTCCAGAAGTAGCGTTTTGCAGATCAGATGAGTGTTTGTAGAGCTTTTGGAAAATTACATTTCAGTTATTAAAAGGTGACTGTAGTGGGTCTGGGATGGTAGTGATTTTCCACAGCAGCTCCTGCAGTGCTGTGCTTACTGTTGATATCAATATTATGACTACTGCTCACACAGCATCAGGGCTGTCCCTCCAGCATTCCTTCCCCCACCTTCACCAATAGCTGTGGGTGGGCATGATCTTGGGAGGGAAGACGGCCAGGACAGCTGACCCAGGCTGACCAAGGAGATATTCCATACCATATGACGTCAGCTCAGCAATATAAACTGGGGGAGAGGAGCAGGAAGGGGAGGCAAGATTCATTTCTGGCCTTCCCAAAGCAACCGCTACACGTACTGAAGCCCTGCTTCTCGGGAGGTGGCTGGACATCGCTGCTAATGGGAAGTAGAGAGTAACAGCTTTATCTGCTTTTGCTTTGCTTCCCGCGCACGTGGCTTTGCTGCTTCTTTATTAAACTGCTTTTATCTCAACCCATGAGACTCCCATCTTATTTTCTCCCCTTCCCTGGCTTGCTGAGGAGGTGGGGGGTAAAGCGGTGTGGTGGGCACCTGGCATCCAGCCAGGCTCAAACTACCACAGCCCTTTTGGCGCCCAACGTGGGGCGAGATAATAGCAGTTTTACATTAACTGCATTGCAATTGCAGTAAGCCAATGAGTGCAAAGTTCCTGTGCTGGTCACGGAGCCTTGCTGTTATGCAGCTTATCTTACACTTTCTAATGTTTGGGAACATGATGCTACTAACACTGACTCTGTGCTGTGCTTTAACCTTAATAGCTTTGCTAAGCTGGCTATATAATTTTGTGAAAAGGATGAAAGGGCCTGGGAACATGATGGCCCAAATAATAATAGCAAGTCTCATTCTGTTACTGGTGGATTTACTGTGCTGCGGGAGCTATCTTGTGGAGGCCATGGGGCAAAGCAACTCTTTCCCCTCAGCTCGGACTGATGTAGACAATTTTGTTATACAGACTTCCCAGGTCCTTAGTCACCCTTATATGAGAGTTTTAATATTACTAATTAACATGGTTGGTATATTGACTCATCTGGGTATCAGAGAGGACAATTTTGCGATGGAAACATGTTAAAATGCCCCTGAAGCAGCCAGTCCCTGGGAGGCAGGGTGTGTGGCTGAATTTGGGCAAATTCCTAGGACGGTTATCACCTCCTGTAATCTGGGATTTTACACCTGAACAGATAAAAAACCCTGCTTTACTGGCACGCCACCTGATAGAAGGATGTCTTACCTACCCTAATGAGGCCCATCAGGTTCAGGCACTATACTGGGGCTAGCCTCTGCCTACCGAGCCGCACTCTAGTCCTCTCAGAGAACTATGGTTGAAGTGGAAACCCAAACGGTACCTGAGACCACCGTGGTTGAGTCAGTCACAGTCCAGTCCTCTCAGAGAACTATGGTTGAAGTGGAAACTCAAACGGTAGCTGAGACCAACATAGTTGAGTCAGGGAATCAAACAACAACCACAGTGGTTGCCCCAGTAGTGAAAAAGAAGCAGTGGATAAGGAGGTCAAATCCATATCATTGATTAGTAAGGGCAGAAGAGGAGGAAGAGGAAGGGTTAGAAGAAGAAGCTGTTCCTTCAGTAAAGAGATCAGGAGAAGGAGTGAAAGAAATCGAAAAGGAAATGGAAACTACTCGGTCTCTCACCTCAACAGGACTTAGAGATATGCGAAAAGATTACAGTCGCCAGCCAGGTGAGCAGATTGGTGCCTGGCTGCTCCGTTGTTGGGATAACGGGGCTGACAGTCAGCAATTGGAAGGTAGAGAAGCCCAACAGCTAGGATCTCTTGCTAGGGACCGGGGAACTGATAGAGGCATTGGAAAGAAGACCTCAATTTGTAGTCTCTGGAAACGGCTCCTCTCAAGTGCAAGGGCAAGATACCCATTCAAGGAAGACCTTGTAAATGCCCGAGGAAAGTGGACTAGAGCTGATGAAGGCATCCAATACCTAAGGGAATTAGCTGTGTTGGAAGTCATCTACGGTGATCTAGATAATGCCGAGGCCTCCACAGATCCAGACAATGTCCAGTGTACACAGGCCATGTTGAGAAAAGTGATTCAGAGTGCCCCAGCTACATATTCTAATATCTTGGCAATGGTGTATCACCCAGACATGGATATACCAACAGTGGAGAGGGTATCTTCTTGGTTACAGAACTATGAAGAGAGCCTCTGCACCTCCTCATCAGTGTGGGATGATGGCCTGACTTTCAGAACTGCCCCAAGAATTCAGTCATCCACTGTCCCGACCAGGGGAAAGGGAAGTCCCAGACGTAGGAGTACACCGCAAAATGAACTCTGGCTCTTTTTGCATGGCCAAGGAGAGGATATGAGGAAGTGGGATGGTGAACCCACTTTTAAGCTGGAAGAGCGTGTACGTGAACTAAGGGGGAAGACAGCTGTTAGAAAAGGACCACCCAAGAGGGCTGTCAGCATAGTAGCTACCAGAACAAAAGAGGACAATCAACAATCTCCAAGACATAGAAGAACTGCAACTACTTCCTTCAATGCCAATGAGGAGACTTCAGGTCTAAAATCGCAAGGATCAGATAGCGAATACTCTGATGAACAGAAATAGACGGTCCCTGCCTCCAGCCAGGAGGAGGAAAGGGATGACTGAATCTACTGGACTGTGTGGGTTCAATGGCCTGGCACATCAAACCCACAAAGGTATAAAGCCTTAGTAGACACAGGAGCACAGTGTACATTGATGCCATCAAGGTATAGAAGCACAGATTCTGTCTGGATCTCTGGAGTGACAGGAGGATGTGAAGAATTATCTTTATTAGAGGCTGAAGTGAGCTTAACAGGGGACAAATGGGAAAAACACCCCATTGTGACTGGTCCAGAGGCCCCTTGTATTCTTGGCATAGATTACCTCCGGAGAGGGTACTTCAAAGACCCCAAGGGGTATCGATGGGCTTTTGGTATAGCCACTGTAGATACAGAGAAAATCAAACAACTCTCTAATTTACCTGGCCTCTCAGAAGACCCTTTTGTTGTGGGATTGCTGCAAGTTCAAGAGCAACAGGTACCAATTGCTACCAGGACGGTGCACCGGAGGCAATATCGCACCAACCGAGATTCCCTGGCTCCCATCCGTGAGTTGATTCATCAACTGGAGGCTCAAGGAGTAATTAGCAAAACTCATTCCCCATTTAATAGTACCATATGGCCTGTGAAAAATCTGATGGAGGGTGGAGGTTAACAGTAGACTATCGTGGCCTGAATGAAGTGACACCACCACTGAGTGTTGCTGTACCAGACATGTTGGAGCTCCAGTATGAACTGGAGTCAAAAGCAGCCAAGTGGTATGCTACGATTGACATCGCTAATGCATTCTTCTCAATTCCATTGGCAGCAGAGTGCAGGCCACAATTTGCCTTCACATGGAGAGGTGTCCAATATACCTGGAATCGATTGCCCCAGGGGTGGAAACATAGTCCTACTATTTGTCATGGTCTAATCCAAACTGTGCTGGAAATGGGTGATGCCCCTCAACATTTACAGTACATTGATGCCATAATTGTATGGGGCAACAAGGCAGAAGAAGTGTTTGAGAAAGGGAAAAGAATAATACAGATTCTCCTAAAAGCTGGTTTTGCTGTAAAAAGAAACAAAGTAAAGGGACCTGCACAAGAGATACAGTTTTTGGGCATAAAATGGCAAGATGGGCGTCGGCATGTGCCTATGGATGTTGTGAATAAAATAGCTACTATGTCTCAACCAATTAATAAGAAAGAAACACAAGCTTTCCTGGACCTTGTGGGATTCTGGAGGATGCATATCCCAGGTTATAGTCAGCTTGTGAGCCCTCTCTTTAGAGTAACCAGAAAGAAGAACTGTTTTGAGTGGGGCCTTGAGCAACAACAAGCTTTTCAACAAATTAAACAGGAACTAGCTCGTGCAGTTGCGCTTGGGCCCATCCGTACAGGACCAGATGTGCAGAATATCCTCTACACTGCCACTGGAGAGCGTGGTCTCACCTGGAGCCTCTGGCAGAAAACATCTGGAGAAACCCGAGGTCGACCATTAGGGTTTTGGAGCCGAGGATATCGAGGATCAGAAGCCCACTACACCCCAACTGAAAAAGAAATACTAGCAGCATATGAGGGACTTCGAGCTGCTTCAGAAGTCATTGGCACAGAAGCTCATCTCCTCTTGGCACCACGTCTGCCTGTGTTACACTGGATGTTCAAAGGGAAAACCCCTTCTATACATCACGCAACCAGCGCTACATGGAGTAAGTGGATGGCGTTGATTACACAACGATCTCGGCTGGGGAAATCTAATCGCCCAGGAATCCTGAAAGAGATCATGGACTGGCCAGAAGGCAGAGATTTTGGAGCATTGCCTGAGGAAGTAGCTTGTGTCCAAGAGGCACCACCATATAATGAACTATCAGAAGATGAGAGGCATTATGCTTTGTTTACTGATGGATCCTGCTGCGTGGTAGGAAATCATCGTAAGTGGAAAGCTGCCGTGTGGAGTCCCACACGACGAGTTGTTGAGGCCACTGAAGGAGAAGGTGAGTCAAGTCAGTTTGCTGAAGTGAAAGCCATCCAGCTAGCTCTAAAGATTGCAGAATGGGAGAAGTGGCCAGTACTCTATCTTTATACTGACTCCTGGATGGTGGCTAATGCCCTATGGGGGTGGCTACAGCAATGGAAGAAAATAAGGGTAAACCCATCTGGGCTGCTGCATTATGGCAAGACATTGCCGCTCGGGTGGAAAACATGACTCTGAAAGTACGTCATGTAGATGCTCACGTGCCCAAAAGCTGTGCCACTGAAGAACAATGGAAGAACCAACAGGTAGACAAAGCTTCCAAAATTGAAGTAGCTCAGGTAGACCTAGACTGGGAGCGTAAAGGTGAGCTATTTGTAGTTTGATGGGCCCATGAAACATCAGGACATCTGGGAAGAGATGCAACATATAGATGGGCTCGTGATCGAGGGGTGGACTTGACCATGGAAGCCATTACACGGGTCACCCACGAATGTGAAACGTGCTGCAATCAAGCCACACGAATCAAGCCTCCCTGGAACAGAGGCCGATGGCTGGGTTTTCAATATGGTGAGGCCTGGCAAATTGACTATGTTGGACCGCTACCACGAACACACCAAGGCAAGCGTTATATACTCACCATGGTGGAAGCAACTACCAGTTGGTTGGAAACATATCCTGTAAATCATGCCACTGCCTGAAATACTGTCTTGGGTCTTGAAAGGCAAGTTTTGTGGCAACACGGCACTACAGAAAGAATTGAATCAGATAATGGAACTCATTTTTGAAATAATCTCATAAACTCCTGGGCAAAGAAACATGGCATTGAGTGGATATACCACATCCCCTATCACCCACAAGCCTCTGGAAAGACTGAAACATATAACAGATTACTAAAGACCATGTTGAGAGCACTGGGCAATGGGGCATGGAAGCAGTGGGATAAAAATTTAGCAGAAGCCACTTGGCTGGTTAACAGCAGAGGTTCAACTAACCGTCCTGGTCCTGCCCAAACAAAACCCCTACATACTGTGGGAGGAGACAAGGTCCCTGTAGTGCACCTGCGGAAATGGCTGGGGAAGGCAGTATGGGTTGCACCTCCCATGGGAAAGGGCAAACCCATTTGTGGGATTGTCTTTGCTCAAGGGCCTGGGTGTACTTGGTGGGTGATGAGAAAGGATGGGAAAACTCGATGTGTACCTCAAGGAGACTTAACCTTGGGGGAAAAATAACCTGTTATGTGAGTTGTCTGTTGTAGGTGACCTTCGCAAGACAAACTGGACAAGTGGACAAATCAAGCCGATGCTGGTGCCCAACACTGAACATAGTGTTTCCCCTGGCCTGGATATCCATCTTGATCGATGAGAGAAGTTATAGCCTGCTCCAGTGAACATCTACAGAGGATGAAAGATATAAGAATGTTGTTTGTTTGTTTGATGCAAGATGCAAGAGGGAATACAAGAATGATGTTTGTCTGTTGAAGAGTGGGGGTACTGGTTAATGAGAGTATATAAGAATGTATATGGGTTGTTAAGATGGTTTGTCTGAGCATGAGATAAATGGTATGGAATAAGGGGTGGAGACTGTAGTGGGTCTGGGATGGTAGTGATTTTCCACAGCAGCTCCTGCAGTGCTGTGCTTACTGTTGATATCAATATTGTGACTATTATGACTCGCACAGCATCAGGGCTGTCCCTCCAGCATTCCTTCCCCCACCTTCACCAATAGCTGTGGGTGGGCATGATCTTGGGAGGGACTATGGCCAGGACAGCTGACCCAGGCTGACCAAGGAGATATTCCATACCATATGACGTCAGCTCAGCAATATAAACTGGGAGAGAGGAGCAGGAAGGGGAGGCAAGATTCATTTCTGGCCTTCCAAAAGCAACCACTACGCGTATTGAAGCCCTGCTTCTCGGGAGGTGGCTGGACATCGCTGCTGATGGGAAGTAGAGAGTAACAGCTTTATCTGCTTTTGCTTTGCTTCCCGCGCACGCGGCTTTGCTGCTTATTTATTAAACTGCTTTTATCTCAACCCACGAGACTCCCATCTTATTTTCTCCCCTTCCCTGGTTTGCTGAGGAGGTGGGGGATAGAGCGGTGTGGTGGGTACCTGGCATCCAGCCAGGCTCAAACTACCACAGTGACACAGTATTATCAGGATGGTGACAGTGTCTGTTTAGTGTCAGTTGCTTGTGGAACTCAGGTATATGTACTCCAGAGCTTGGATTCCAGCATACACATGTAAATGTGATAATATTGTTCCTAAAGAGGAAACAACAAAATAGTTAAATATGCATCTGAATTACACCACCACCACCAAGATTAACTGGTGTTTTGCTGACTCTGAAACGTAATTGAGCACCTGGGTGTTTATATAACTGAATAGCTTACCAGTGATGTGGGTTTTTTCTTTGCATTGTCAGCTTCCCCTTGCTTGATATACCTGATGGTGGGAAAGAGTACCTTTGTCTAGGTAATGAGTACTCAAAAATGAGAGCTTAGATGTACAGTTCTGTATCTCACATCTGTGACAAAGGCATAATAGAACTTATCAGAGTTGCTATAAAAAAATAAATATGATCAAATTATGACCACGAAATATGACTAATGAATACTTAAGGAATTAGACATCAGATACAGGATACGTTAGGTCAAAAATGTAGTAGACTTCAACTATTTCTTCATTTATTGCAGAAATATGCAGTCATCTGGCTTATTGTAATAGACCATATTTTACATGTTACAATGTGTAGCAACAGTGCTGTGATTAAGGATGCTAGGAGACTGTGAGAAGGGACAAGGTTTTCTCATTAAATACAGGCTAAAGCATTGCTAAACTTAGAAGAAATGTTTTCTGCTAAACTGAGAGAATGTTCTTAACTGGAGGAAAACCCCCCAAGCCTCACTTGACAAAGAAAATGCTGGATTCACGGCCGTGTTTTCAAGACTTATTAGCTCCTATATTAGTGGTGATACAATCTGTTTTAAAGGAATGAATAATTGGTTTATAGGTATGAAGTTATAATTATGCTGTAATTTATGAATATTTAGCAAATAATGATTCAAGTTGGTAAGAAGGTATAACACAAAAATTTTTATGTGTTTGAGACTTTCCAAAATTGCATTTTTATTGTTTTTAAGTGAAAGAAAAAATCCCAGCAGTAAATACTTACTTTCAGATTTAAGTGGCGTAAAGAACATATCAGTGTTCAACTCCTGTCTAACATGGGGACAGCTAGTTTTAAGTTTATAATGGTGCTAGAATATATTTTTGATGCCTTACCCTGGTAGCTCAAATCCAGTTTTCAGAAGCACCTACTTTTCATATAGGCACCAAAACAAAGGCTTGACTTTCAAAAGCATCTGGTATCTCCTGACTCCCAGTGAGGCACCCCTGGCCAGATTTTCAAGTTCTTAATATACCCATTGCTGAAAAACTGGTCCCTGTTGACAACTTTTATTCTCAAAGCTAGCCTCCTACTACTTAATTCATCAGAACTGCTTGGGATCTTCAATGAGATCAGATTCTGATTCTTTATGTCTATGTGGTATAAATGCATGCAAGTATCTTTTTTTTCCTTGATGGACATTGACTAATCAAAAGAAAATAAAAAATGTACTCCCATGAGCAAGAGCACAGCATGAGACACAGCATGATTGTATAGACCTTGTTTCCTTAGGAAATCAGTCTAACAACACCACCACCACAAACCTTATTGACTTAATCTCCAGTATTCAGTTATTTTCTACCCAAGTGTGGCTGAGTACAGTGTGTTAGTTATTTTTAGAAACACAATATAAGAAAGTCTTCTGAGTTAGAACAGTGTTTTTTTCTCCTTGCTACTCATTACCCTTTAAGACATGAACACACGTTGCATAGAGCAATCTAGTAATCAACCAAGCTAAACAGCTTTAGTTATAGAGAGGAAACAAATGTTTTTGTGGTACAAAAGAAATCTTGTGAGTTCTTCCCTAGGGCACAAGTCCCAACCCACTAGATATAACAAGCGAGAAAGAGATCTTTACTGCTTTCAGAGCCCTTCCTTCAAGTCCCTTTTGGCAACCATATGCTCACCATTCAGGAAAGTTCCTGTCCTCATATTCTTCAGTACAATTTGCCAGGGACCTATTCATATTAACATTTTGATTGAATGATGTTCTTTAAAGTTTTCTCCTCAGTAATAATCAAACCCTCTTTTTTTTCCACATAATTTAATGTTCAATCAACGTAAGGGCATGACATACTCATTGTTTCACGAAGATAAAAACTGGAGGAAACCAATGATTTTCCCTGAGTTGTTGATATATGAGAATCAGAACAACTGTGTCTTCATTAGGACTTTCTGTGTGGTTTTTTTTCTTTTTTCTTTTTTTTTAAATAAATTTCATTTTTTGGTCCAGCTCTCCTTGGAGAAATGATTCCAATTTATTTTTTTTTTAGAGAACAAGAGGATGTAGCAGACATACATATAGCTTATGCTGCTCGGTATATAATCTTCCTTACTAAATTCCATGCTGCACAACATCGTTTCAATTTGATCTATTGCCTTCAGCAATTTCAGTACCTATTTTTGTTACGACTTTGGCAGTAGTTTCCAGTCCGGTGGTATTGTTGCCATGACTTCTAAGTGTACGTTAAGATGCAATGCCACAGATCTTTTTTTTCAAACTAAGTCTTCACCTTGCCTAAAGTCTAAGAGATAGCCCCCTGAGGATACAACATGCTTTGAGAGATGATTTTCTAATGTTTAACCTTGCCCAGAACTCTACCGTGCCCTTCAGAATTCAGGTAAAAGCTTTCTAATTGCTTTGAATCACTATTTATCAGGAAAGTGGTTTTGCTGGTCTGGGTGGAGTATTCATTAATGTTTGTAAAGCCTGCTTTACATTAGAAAGTGTCGTTAGTATAAATAAGATCCCCTAAGAATGTGATTTTTGGCGGTGTTTTATACTGAAAACAGCTCTACTGTGGACACAGAACTGGCAGAAGTAGTGCTTTTGCTGATATAGATTATCCAGTTCTGGAATCAGTAGAAACAGCTGAAGCTGCTTTTGCCAGCATAACTATACTATTAAATATTTTCTAGCATAGACCTGGCAGCAACCCAACTTTCACTCCTACATCTCTCTTGTTTATTAAGTTTTATTTAATTGGCAGGTACTCCATGTGTAAATGCCTTTGTCCAGAATATTCTCTGCCATGGAAGTTTTTCTTCCAGTGATGGGGGGAGAGGTGGGGAAGAATAGATTTGACCATGTCTGAGGGGCTTCTTTATATCCAAAATGGCCTATTGTACCTTTGTTTCCTCTCACATATGCATGCATAAATCATGGTATAGTGACCACAGCTCATTTTCATTGGAAGTAATTGTACAGGTAACTGTCATGTAGTGTAGGATTTATGGTGCCTCTCTTCTGATGGTTTGATTGGCAGGGGGGTTATATTTGTTTCTCATGAGTTTTAGGAAGAACTGAAGCAAATGGTGTTTATCATTCTTCTGATGACAACTGCAGTAAAACTGAGATGAGGTTCAAAAAGATATTCTACTTTCTGCCTCAGATATTCAATGTATTGCAGGCAAATAAAATATGTTTAAAGGCAGAATTCAAGTGAGCCCTTTGACCCTGCAATCATTCATAGGTTGTCTGTCAAAATATGAAGTTGCTTAAACAAAAAAAGAAAGAAAAAAATCAGTGAAGTGGAAAGCACCTACTATAACCTAATGGAAAGTGAAGACATGGCTGCCGCTTCCCATATATATTATGCTACATCAAGCCAGAATGAGACTATTACACTCCCAAGTTTTTCAGGATCCTGACACCACTGCCAGTAAGATTGTAAAAGCCAAAGGATGTGGCTTGGTGGCATTCACCCACTTCCGAAGTGAGGTGAGCATCCTGTGATGTTGCTTGTGCCCTGGAGTTGGCAGCCCTAGCTGCTGCAGATCACTTCCTGCTTTTGCTACACTAGCTGCTGCCTTCATGTGGACTGACCTATCATGTCCAGCTTTCATACAGGGCTTCCTACATACATGTATCCCCAGCTTCCATATTTTCCATCTCAAAATTATTCATCTCCAAAATATTCTTCACCAAACTCTGTTGATTTAAAAGACAGAGATATCTCAGAAGAGTGGATTGAGTTTAACAAACAAAACATGTGAGAAATATATGGCCAGATATGTGTGTTTGCTACTGTTTTTTTCTGCCTGTACAGCATATGTGAGTTTCCCCTGTATGCAAACAGTGCAGTTAATTAAACACACAAAATTGCTTATTAACTGTCTACATACTACTTAGCATTCCTAAGGCATAACAGTCTAAATTTGCTTTTTGGAAGACTTTGCTTTGTTAATGAGTCAAACAGCAGAAACCACAGTGTCCCATCTAATGATGTTCAAAGGAAAGTTGTTGGCGAGCATGGGTGTCAGTGGAGTATAGAAACAGAAGCTGCCTGGTCAGATCTGTTTTTGAACAGATAGCAGAGTAATGCAGCACTGTCTTTTAAACACCCTTTTTTGATGCATTTAAGGTAAAATTTATTATACAACAAGACAGAAGTGGCAGACTTTAATAAAAATGTGGGAACTAATAATTGGTCATGCTTGCACTGCAAACTCAGAGAGACTATGTTAATACTCAAGCTCTTCTCTGAGGCCTAGAGATGAGCTGGATTCCTGTAGATGCTTTATGTGGGTCAACAGGGACCCGCTTGCAGGATCCCACAAAGCTATGGGTACAGGTACCCTTTAAAGTGATTTCTCTAGTTGTGAAACAGCCTATTAGATTGATTGAGTTTTGATTCATCCCTATAAAACGAGATGATAAAATCATCAGCCTAAACTAAAATCTTTCTATTTAAGGTAAAATATAACTACAATTTTTAAAATTATTCTTTGAATCATAAGAACAGGTTGTCAAAAACATCTGGCTCTGAAAATGCTTCTACTGGAAAACAACATTTCTGCTATGAGCTAACAATCCATTCAGAAAAATGAAGTCCAGGGGAAAATATCTTATCTAAAAGTAGATTTTAAGTAGTAGTCTGAAATGGCAGAAAAGGGGTTGAAATGTAGAGTTTAAGATACCAAGAATTTAAATTATTATTAAATTATATTAGTATAACAATTAATTTCAACTGGCTTAGGGTGCCATTGTATTAATTTTAGAGACATATGATAGACAGTGCCTACCTCAAAAAAAAGCCCCAGAAATGAAATATATAACAAAAATGAAATAACTGGATTTTAAATAGCTCTGAGAAAGCTGTTAAACATCTCTGGAAATGTTTCCCTTCTCCTCCTGGTGTCTGGCAGGGCTTTATCTGTCCTACATTTTCTGTTTCCACATCTGTCTTCAGACTGGCAGTGGGAGTGAAAATTACTTAATTTATCTGTAACGGGTAGTTTTAGTATAAATTTAATCATTCTACTGTGTTACTCTAACCTCCTGCTTCTAAGAGCAGGACAGAACTCTTTCAAACGTATATCTAGTTTGGAGATGGAACATCTCTTTTTTCATCTTTGTCACAGTCAATACCTTACTTTATTATAGAAAATAGAAGAGATTCTCACCTGAAAATCCCATATAGTCAGGTGGGAAAGGATGCTTTCTGGATTATGAAGCAAGAGGGAAAGTTTTCAGTTCTCTAAGGAATAGTACTGTAATGTATTAACCATTGTCATAATGATGGCACAATTTCAACTTGTTTTTTCTCCAGATGAAACTATTTACAGAGTTTCACCATACTTTGCTACTAGCCCTGATCAGCCCCCTGCCCTCCCGCATATTTTGGCAGAAAGTTTATCTGATGGAAGTTGCTCACCAATATTGATGTTATCTATCTCCACCATGACTTGGATTCTACCTTTCCCATTTATTTTCATCCTGTTTGTTTTATACTTAAGCTTTTTGGAGGCAGGTTTAGAAAGCCTGTGAAGCCTCTTTCCATCAAAGGGGAGTTTCAGCTGTGAGTCCTAAGTGCCATAAAAACACAGGTAGCAAAATAGAAGACAGGCAAATCAACTCTTCTCCAGCTCCTTGTGACATTCCTGGAGCAAAGACCACTTATCTCTGTGGCTATAATCTTTGTCCCTCTAATCTTTATAAATTTTATCAGACAAAATGCTGAAATAACTGAAAAGAACCCACCTACGATATATTGTCTAGGAAAACTTGCTTTTTCCTCAAGCTCAAGGGGCCAAAGAGGGATTATTTCCATCATCCCCTCCACCCAAATGTCTCTGCTTTCCCTCCTCTGTAGGTGTCTTCTCAAGCTGTTACCACCTCTCCTTAACTTGCTTCCTCATACCCTTTTGTCTGATTCTCTCACATTCACAGAGATGCCCAAACCGGTCATACAGGTTCAGGCAATTTTGGTCACTGTATTCCTTGCCTGTAAATTGAATTATTTTTAACTCTCACCTTTCTCAGAAGGTTATCCTTTATCTCTCTCCCAGCAATTCGATGTATCTACAGCACCTTACATGAAAGTAGAAAAGCCTAACTCTTCCAGCACTACCCATGGAGTACATATTTTCTTTTTCCTTCCTGTGTGCCTATCTCTCCTCCCTAAGGCGAAACTCTCACACCACCTCTCCTGGTTTCAGGTGTAATCATACACCAGCTGAAGGAAATTATGGGTAATGTAGTTCCATCTCTCCCTCCCATTTGTTTGAACAAGTGAGGCCAGGTACCTGCTAGACTGCACATTCCAGCAAGCTTTGCTCAGCACTTCGAAGAGAGAGGAACACCAGGTACATTCCCAGCACCTACCTGAACCACGAACACGCTCAAGTTTTTCAAAGCCAGAGCAAGAATGAGTGCTCTTTCAACAGTGTTGATGTCTTGAGAAGCAATATAATTTGGATCTAGGAGTAACCTTTTAGTTTCCAGAATGGTGAGTTTGCTTTTTTTTTGTTTCAAATATCTTTTGCTGGTTTTGTTTAAAATATTTTTGAAGGGCTGAAATATCATACTAGTCTTTTACCTGGTACTAGGACTGCAGTCTCATACTCTCTTTTTGGCCATGGCTAGAGCCAGGTGCCTCTACAAGAGATGCAGAACCTATGTACATTTTAAATTGCATGTTATTGTACCCTACGGTAGTTTGGGATGTGTGGAGAGGGCTACGGCGCTTACTAAGTGCTGGTGATTGTTTTTCCTGAGAGCATAAATACTGTTGAACCTCTTACAATTTTAAATCAGCCAGCATTAAACTGTCCTCCTGTGATGTTTTTCTGTTTTGAAATAAGCTGCTGTGGTTTTCTGTATGTGTGTGTGTATATGTAGAGAGTTTGGATTTTTTTGTTCCATTTGGTTGGTTCATCGGATTGGTGTTATTGAAGCAACTATATGAACCGAAATACTCCACACAGGCAGCAATTGTACTGGCACCTGGCTTTTTGAGTTGGGGATCAGGAGTTTGCAGCACACCAAGTAATAATCCTCCCTGCTAACAAGGCAGCTATTCCAAAACAGACAGAGTTTAAAGAGCATATAGACCTCTGAACTTTAAAATATCCATTCTTTATTAAAAGAAATTTTAAAAAGTAATATCTCCACAGCAGTGGAGGCAAGACCTGTGTGGAAGCAGGACCTATAATGCTGACAGACCTTGAACCAACTCCCTTTCTGTCTAAAACATAACCAACAGAAGTGTTTGTTGTGTTTGAAAACAGAATCAACTAAATGAAAGACAAGAAAGAAACAGTTCTTGTTCTCTTCCCACCTGTTATTACCACTCAGCTAATAACACCCATTCTTAGATACAGATTTCTGATTTTGAGGAGATAGCTCAAGATCTTAACTGCTTGAGAATAACTTTTTACTGGATTTACTACAAAATGGCAATAAGAATCCTTCTGAATAAGAGAGAGGAAGAGAAGGAGCAAGGGGATGATTTGTACTGGGTGGATCTTGGGAGGCACAAATTGTCACACTGGCAATGCTTTTCCTAGCCCAGAACCATGTATTTGACAGTGGTTAATATTAAATGCTTCAACACTGAACTTACACACCGAAACCAGTTTCACAGTGTGTCTATTGGGTGGGAGATACACAAGTACAGGCTGGTTATTGTCATGCCAGAAGCCATAGGATGGTATTTACTTTGAGTACATTAAAACCAAGGAATATCTACGGTTGTATCCAGTAAACTATGTAGTACAACAATGTCCTGTAGGAATACGTTCAACAGACTAATTATATGTTGCAATAGAAGGTTTATTGAGCATTTAAATGTTTGGTTTAAAATGTTGTTCCATCTCTGTCGTCCTCTCCCCCCACTTCTCTGCTTATTATGAGTCTGGCTAATTTGGTTCAATTGCACATTTATTTGTTATTCAGTATCCTTTTAACTCTTTATTGTAGTGATTTTTGGCCTAGAATTTTTTGTGTTTGGTGGACTGTCTTGGAGAGCTTTCCATGAAGTGTATCCAAGGGAAAAAAAGAAACTTGGAAATTCACTCTACACGTTAATGCTGTCATAAAGTTTGTCATGAGTCCCTGCAGGAAAGTCCACACCATTGAAAGATGAATACAAAATAGGAGGAAGAAACACCAAAAGCACAGAATACAATGCAAAAATATAATGTGGTGGTTTAGCCCTGGCTGGGTGCCAGGCGCCCATCAAGTGGTTCTATCACTTCCCGTCCTAAACTTGGACAGAGGAGAGAGAAATATAACAAGAGATTCATGAGTCAAGGACAGGGAGACCTCTCAGCAACTAGTGTCACGGGCAAAACAGACTCGAGTTGGGGAGAAATAGTTTGATTGAACAATCAAAACTGAGTCAGGGACTTGAGAAATAAAACTGAATCTTAGAACTACTGGCAATGGCCCTATTATAACTACAGGGAAAGCTTCTGGCAGCTCTCTGTTTAAAGAAGCCACCCCTGTAGCCCCCCCCAATACTAAAACCTGGCCCAGACAAGAGCGATACAATCATGTTGCTATAAAAGTCAAAAGACCTAATCTGACGGTCTCTACAGGATGTCCTCCTGTCTGAAAAGCTGAGCTCTACAGTAGTGGCAGCTGCAGTTCATAAACTTCTACACCAAAAGCTATGGTGTGTACTTAAAAAAAAAAATGTTCAAAGACTAAGCATAGCTTTGTCTTGAACTAAAAGTTTTTCCCTCCCCTCTCCTAGAAAATACTGCATAGAAACTTAAGTTATTACAGATTCTACAAAGGGAAATGTAACATGGTTTTAGTGAAAAGAAGCTATTTCAGTAACATCTCTTTCCTGACATTCTCATATTTTGCTGATACTAATTTGACTAATTTGTCTAATTTGACTTTCTGCCTTTTTAACTACTTCTTCTATGGAAGCCTTTACCTCTCAGCTCTTACCCTCTTTCTTGAATTCTTTTCAGTACACCTTCTTTAACTCTGATTTTCTGGAGTAGTTAGTTTATTTCCCAGAAACTGAATACCAGAGTATATGTGAGGTCATATACTAATCCTACATATATATATATATACACACACACACACACACACACACATATGATTTGGGTCTGTAATATTTTTACCATATTTTTGTCTGCTTCTCAGTAGACACCAGTATCTTATCTGTATTTATACACATTGAGTAAACATCTGTTTTAAACTGTTGAAGATCATGCTTAAACTTTTTATAAGAAACTACAACTAGTTTAGAAATCAATGTCTGTGAGTAATTTAAGTTTATCCTCTGTAAGCACTTTTAATATTCTTATCTGCTACAAAGTTAATCTTATGCTGTCCAACTTATTAGGCTTTCCAGTAGCTCTTCATAGTCTGCTCTGGGGTCAATAACTTCAATATTTTTGGTTTGTGAACAAACATTGTCATACCAATTTCTGATGACCTGCCTTCTTCTCTTACCTCCTTCCTCCTCCTTTCCTTCCCTTGACAATTTAATTAAAACAGCTATTGTACACTTCAATAAGCAGAGACAGTAGAATACTTCCCTACCAAGGAGAAGCAGTGGAGTCAGGTCTTCAAACCACTAAAAACTTCATAAATCTGAAACAAAGCCTTATATAGCTTGCAGCATATGATGTCTTGGACTCTGATTTAGTGTTCTTATGGTCAAGAAGAAAAGTTTTTAGGTTTGGATGTATCCAGACATCCCTTTCAAGGAATTTTATGGGAGTTATACACTGCTTAATTTCTGTAACTGTAGGAGTCTTTGCCTTGCATAGCTGAACTTCACCTTGTAAGCGAGCCTGCTAAGGAAGAAGCTGGCTGATAATTTTACTCCCAAATGCTGCCTCCCCCATGCTGTGTGAGTGACTGGAGGCTAAATTGCCCTGGAAACCCAGTGAGTATTCTAGCTGCCCAGAAATGAGTCTTTGAAGTCTTTTGCTTGTGATATATATTTACAAAAGACTCTGGATTACAATTATTTTAGTTCAAAATATAAATAATTGAATCATTTTTCCATTTTCTTCAACTTTTTTAATGTGGAAAGGATATTTTTGAATTATTGGAGGAAGTCTGTCTTCACTGGAGAAGTACTTAGTAGTAATATTTGTGTTCCTCCTTAGAACATACCTGTGAAATGGGGAGATGCCATTTTACTTTGGGTAAGTTCTTGCACTATGTTTACCCTGCTGTAATGGCTACTTGCTGCTGAATGGGGTAGTCTCATGTCTCATACCTTGCCATTAATTCCCAAAGGACAGCACAGGTGAACACTGACTCATCATGCCAGTTCTCTGTGAGACCAGATAAGCACCAGTGTTGATGCAAAGGACATGTAGGACTGCTCCTTTCTGGAGCAACCAGACAGCCAGACATCCAGTCAGATGGCAACCCAAAAGCAGGTTTAGCCTTAAGCACAATGCCAGATGATCTAGTCTCTTGCCTAATGACTTAAAAACCTGGGAGATTTGACCCTGCTTCTATCACAGGTTTGCCCTGAATTGATTCTTTAGTCTCCATCTCTCTCTTTCCATGGTGTCATATAATACTTTCCTAAATTAAACAAGAGTTCACAAGTATTTAAATTGATTCTAAGATGAACAAACTCATACTTTAAGCCACATTGATCTCTAGTTAGATACAATGGTTTTAATTCAGGTTGTGTCCTAATACGAACTGCCAGCAACCTTGTTTGCCTATTATGTAGTCATTTTGCAATCATGCCAAAGCAAGCAGTTCCCTTCCCACTGGCTGCAACAGGTTGTATCACCAAACATTCATGCAACAACTTGACAAGGAGTTATTCAAGTTCCCACCTGAGCCTATGTCTATAAAAAACCCCAAAGTTTCAACAGTAGACTTGAAGCTTGTGACCCATCAGTGGCAAATCCTTCAGCCTATTTTTTGTCCTATGATCTAATTGAGACTGCGCTTTAGATATGTATTTACATGGAGAATAAACTATATTTATACTTGTACTAAGCTGCATAATTAAAAGTGAATGACTTTGTCTGAAATAACTGGGAGGATGGAAGAGGCAGCTGGGAAGACTTTTAGGTGGTTTGTTTTTATTCATATGTGATTTTGCACAATGTCAGTTCTGAGCCCTGAAGAAAAGCCTATGATGTGATGATAACCTTTTTATGAGTTCACTCCCTTTGATCCACTAGCCTTAATTTAACAGGAACTGTGTAAATGTGTGAGGGGTGTGATATAGCAGAGAGACAAGAATTCTCAATTTATTCATAGTACTGCCCTAATTCCTGCAGCACAAATTGTCACCTGTTTCTCTGTGTGAAATTATAGTGCTAAGAACATGAGCCATGCCAGTTTGTTCTTCTGCTCAGTGATTTATTCCCCCGCCCCTGCTTTCTTTCTTCTCCGTGTTTGAAATTTGTTCTGTTTTTTAGTGTGGACAGTTTTCCTTCAGCTCTGGACTGAGATTATTAACTTGCTTCCAGTAAATTATATATAATCCTCAAATGAAACAAATAACATCACAAATATATTTGTTAAATCTCAATAGTTTTCCAAAGAAACACAGTTCTCAGCAGAAGCTACTTCTTATTGAGGTTGTCATAAAATCTGTCTTGAAGGGTGAGAAGAGGAAAGCTGAACACAAAGCTGTCCCCTCACTTTCCATATATCACAGAATCATAGAATGTAGGGGTTGGAAGGGACCTTTAGAGATCACCTAGTCCAACCCCCTCTGCAGAAGCAGGTGCACCTAGATTGGGTCACATAGGAACATACCCAGCCAGGTCTTGAAGACCTCCAAGGAAGGAGACTCCACAACCCCTCTGGGCAGCCTGTGCCAGGGCTCCCTCACCTGAACAGTGAAATAGTTTTTTCTTATATTTAAGTGGAACTTCTTATGTTCCAGCTTCATCCTATTACCCCTTGTCCTGTTGCTAACTACTATAGAGAAAATGGATGTCCCAACCTCCAGACACCCACCCTGTAGACATTTATAAATGTTAATAAGATCTCCACTCAATCTCCTCTTCTCCAGACTAAACAGCCACAGTTCCCGCAGCCTTTCCTCATATGAAAGATGTTCGAGTCCCCTGATCATCTTGGTGTCCCTGCGCTGGACTGTCTCCAGAAGTTCTCTGTCCCTCTTGAGCTGAGGAGCCCAGAACTGGACACAGGACTCCAGATGAGGCCTCACCAGGGCAGAGTAGAGGGGGAGCAGAACCTCCTTTGACCTGCTGGCCACAGTCTTCTTGATGCATCCCAGGATGCCATTGGCTTCTTGCCCACAAGGGCATATTGCTGGCTCATATTTAGCTTATTATCAGGACTCCCAGGTCTCTCTCTGCAGAGCTGCTCTTCAGCAGTTCAACCCCCAGCCTGTACTGGTGCATGGGGTTGTTCCTTCCCAGATGCAGGACTCTGCGCTTGTCCTTGTTGAACCTCATGAGATTTTTCTCTGTCCAACTCTCAAGCCAGTTGAGATCCCACTGAATGGCAGCACAACCTGGCAAGGAGTAAAGTTGTCTAGTCCTACTGCAAGATGGTGCACAGAACATCTGTTACACTAATTGAGCTGAACTTAACAGCCTCCAAGATAAACTCCATACAGTTTTGAGGAGAGTGGGGAAAATTAACAAGTCTTCTCCAGTGTGATAACTGGGTTTTTTTTGAGCTGTTAGAAGTGCATGGACTCCGAGGTATGTGTGTAGATATAAGTGCTTAATGAATGCATCATCCTAACGTAAATAACTTAATTACTTTATATTAGCAGTGGAGAGGAAGAGGTGCCTTTAATGGCTCTCAGTTACCTTCTTGTCTGCCAGAGGACAGGTACTTAGGCCCTGCCAGCTCGATCCCACCCACAGTTACTTGCCTGGATTGTATTGTTGGGTGGATACAAGTATGGCTGAGCAGAAAAGTGCTACTAATCTGGAAAATATGTAAGAGAGCCCTTTGCACCTTGGAATTCCCTCATATTTGTACTGGCAGTGATTGTACTCCAGTCACAAAACACAGAGGCAGGAGGTGCTGTATGATGTGCTCCACAGAAAAGTAAATATTTCCTTACACTTTTCCTCATCTCATGTAGTATGTGGCAGCAGAAACAGAAGGATAATTTACTTGAAGTCTCAACCTAGTGGAAGTTACATTCACAATCACTGGTCAGTTGTTTTACCATGTAAATCAATTAATGGGAGAGAGAAAACTGTGTGTGAGGTGTATGTATATGTCAACAATTTTCTTCTATGTGCTAGCTGAACCTACAGTTTACTTTTATCTGATTTTTGTATTTGATTTCTGCTCATAGCTGGAAAGGGAGGCCAAACTTAGCCATGCCAAAGGCTGTAGGGAGGTGTTATGAATACCTGCCTTGCTCTCCAGTTAATTGCTTTCAGCATGTGAACACTTTTGGACAGAGAAGGGCTCTTGTAATATTTATGCCGTTACTTTCAAAGCCTTCATCTTGGTGTCAGTTTTCTTCCCATGACACTTGCATGTTCTGTGCTTTGTCACTGATTTCCTGAGTGTTCTGGAACAAGTTGTTTGGAGTTGGATTTTTAAGGAGTTAGCACATGTTTATGCAATTCTTATGGTAGGACTGGAAGACACTCAAATATGGCTATCAGTTTCTTTGTGTTTTAGTCATTCCATCTGTAAACTTGTCTATCTTCATTTCCCCCATCTCTGCCCTTCCTTTCTTCTGCATTAAACAATCAGGTCCTGGTGACTGAGTTGTACTCACTATGTATTTGTAAGCAGTTTAACAGAGGGATGTGATTCCAAATAGTTCTATCAGGATTTAATAAAAAAAGGAAAGGAAAACTCTGACAATTAGAAGCTAGTTAAAACTGCAAAACTTGAGACTCACTGCCAAAGAGGTGAGAAGGGTTGGGAAATACTGTGATCATCAAAGCTAGTGACCTTTTGGAAAAGCTGTGATTGCCTCCTCCCACGTTTAGTTACAAATAGAGCAAGGACAGTAAACTTAAGACTAAGCAAAGAAAAAGTGTTTCCATAGGGTTGTCATTTGGAAGGTGTTGATGAATAGGCTGAATTCTCTGAGCTAACACATGTCAGGTCCCTTCAGGTTCCTAACTAGAGAAGCCAACGTACTAGAAAGCTGTGTGCTAGATTACAGCTTATTTCACTTGTGTAACCTCGTACCTCTAGCAATTTACTCTGCTATTACTGATCAGACTGAAAGTGGCCAGCTACAGAAACTTTAGCTTCATGTAGGCATTAATCCCAAATGAAATGGCTAGTGTTGGTACCTGTACTGACTTTGTGGCCTAGACTGTTTAGTGGTATTTGAGATGGTTGTTCCTTTCAATCTGCAGTAGCCAATGTATAGGACATTGTTCATGGTTTTCTCCAGCAGGCATAAATCAACCTCCTCTCCTGCAAGACTATCAGAAAAGCCTCAACTCTAAGCATTGTATGAAAATTTCCTTTCAGAGTAATGGTTCTGAAGTGATTATGGTTTTGTGTGATGTTTAAATATCCCAGTAGTCTCAAATCGTCTTTCTGTAACTTACTTCTGTAGCCTGACAATAGCCTGTGTAGCAGTTTCATTTCATGTACCTGAGGATTATCCTTTCTAGTGAGTGGAGCATCATATGGTTGCAGAGGTAGTTTCAGATGATATGATGATGCCCAGTTTGGGGTTTTTTTTCTACATAGGAAGCAATGAGGTCAAAGAACCACAGCATTTTTGGAGACTTAATAGTACAAAATAAAGAGCTTTCTCAGTCTATATGACATTGGAAGGTATGCTCAGTGTTTGTGAAGAGTGAGGTGAAACAAAAGATTGATGCCAGGATCTTCATGAGACTGGATGATGGCTAGATTTTGCAAAGGCTGCGATATTGGTGGAAATGAACATGCTGCATGTAAAAATTTAGGACTGACTGGAGTGTGTGGGTTTTTTTGGGAGGGGAGGGAGGATGACAGGGAGACACAGGGATAGGGTGGGAGGTCAAACAGGGACAGACCAGGAGGGAAGCTGGAGACATATTCAAATGTTGTGATTATACCTAAGAGTTATTGATCTGCAGCCCTTCACTTCTGCTAAAAAGGCAATAACTTCAGCTGTGGTGGAAAATAGTAAAGCTTGCAGAGGCAGAATAAACAAAATAAAAAAATTTTGCACACATTTTCATCGATTTTTGCCCTCAAAATTCAGTGATATTGGCTTAGAAGGAAGAGCTGGAACCAGTGGAGACGCAGAATGTCTGGAGCAGCCTGAGAAGCAAGGCTTTTAGGAAAAACAAGCTGGAGTTGCACTGTTGCTTTTGGGGGTGAATAGAGGTGATGGGAGATTGAAGTCAGCATAGGAATGGCTGGGTTGACATGGGAGACTTCTCTGATTTGTTTTACAAGCTGTTCATTGATCAGTTTTGCAGGTCAGCCAACTGGTTGATGAAAACTTCAGGAATAGTTTCTGCCTCTGAGCCTTCCAGGGAGGCAGGACAAAGGAATATATAGTCTTAAAATGCTTCCAGTGGATAATACTATCCATTACATTGTAATAGTATGGTTTTCCTGAAAAAAACCTTTCCACTGTGTTATTGCATTCAAGCTAATGGTACGTATCACCAGAAAGAGATCTGCTGCTGGAAAGACAGTTGGATACTGCGGTGCAGTGGGGAGAATGAAGGTGGTTAAAACAACATAGGAACTGGAGGAAGAGAAGACCTGGAACAACTCTCCCATAGTTCTTCCTTTCATTTCTGAAGAAGAGAAAAATCTTTGAAGAGTGATTTTCTCACTGCTTCATATAAATGCATGAGATTAAACATATTATTCTTCTTATCATATAAAACAGTAAGGAACAAAAGTATAGATGGCCTCTTATCAACAGGTAGGAAAGACAGTTTTGTCAGTAAGCCTCTAAGGCAAACAGATTTAAGAACTAAATTTGCACAAACAAGGCCATGCAATTTGTTGGGAACCAGCCTCAAATCTTCTTAAATTGACCTTTCTTTTAGAAGATCTACAGTGATACTGTAAACTGATGTATTTTATGCTTCTAAAGCAATTAGAATCAGTGTTATTTCAGTTATATAAGTACTAGCAATACCAGAAACATCTCTTCCTTGTTTACATATGTAAGACTTACTTATTCCTCTGAAACACATAGTCTTCTGAAATCAGAAAAGGATTATTAATTGGGACTTGATATTGCATTCCTCTGATTTCATTTTTATGGCTGGATCATTGACATTTAGAGTTGATCTGTCAGTCATTATTTCAGTGAAAGTATTCTGTTCTCAGTCATATTAATAAGAAGTAGTTAAGAATACATTCAGAGATGAAAATGTCCTTTATTAGTAGAGAATCTATCAATTTAAACATGAAACCCATTTGATAGAAATGAGAAGATTTTTTTTTTTTGCTAAACAAGGATATGTGCAGTTGCTGTGTAAAGCAGTGTTGTCTGCAATGTAATGACAGCTATTGGGTTTGCCTTTTAGAGAACAAAATACATTTCGATGAATTCTCCTCCCTTCCTCCCTTCAAAATTAGTGGCAAAAGGAACTTTGAAATATTGACAGATGTAACTGAATGGACAGTTCAGACTATTATTAACAACACAGATGCAAATGTTTTAAATGTGATGATGTCTCACTACTGAAGAAGAGTTTTGACCAAGCTTTGGGGACTATAATTGCCATAAAAAGCAACAAAGAAAAAGTGCACCTTCTGCGTTATACCTGGTAAAATGCTCCTGTGATTAAGACTCCCTCTCTGATGTTCTCTTCACTATGTTCCTAAAGTACAAAGGTCTATTAAACAAGTTCTTCAGTCAAAACAGATCAATACAAAAGAAATCAAGTATCAGTCTTTCCTTATAAGTATTACCACAGTCTATCAAACATATTATTTATGCTGTTACATATTCTCTATATCTGTTATGCAGTCGGCCAAGTACAATAAAATGTAATTTATGGATGCTCTGAAGGATGACTGTGCTTTCAGTTATCAACTCTCTAAACTGACCTCCAATGACAACTAGAGGAGTTCCTGCCAAACAGATTTGCTTTCTTTTATCATATTAAATGGAATTGTTTTCCCAACACAGGTGGCTGCATATTAAATTCATTTTTCCCCCATGTTGAGCTGATCACATGTCATCCATCTTCCTTTATTTTTTCTTAGTCCTTTCTGGATCATATGCCTTTATATTCCCCAGGAGAGGTGGAAAAAGTGACTGAGTCCTGTCTTGTTTCCCACTCCTGCCTCTGATTTGTGCCCTGCAATACTGGGATTTCTTCTAGGTTAATTTATATATTTTGAAAGCTTGCCTGACATGGTTTAAGCATTACAAAACAAAGTCTCTGTGTATATTGCCATGTTACCTCATTTTTTTAATGATATATGCATTTTATGGTTTGTTTTTGTGAATTTTTTTTATTCTCCCCCCTCCATTAACCAACACCAAACCAAAGTGATTCCATATAAGTGGTTGGGTCCTGATCTAGCGTCAGCCATATTGTTTTGTTATATTGTTTTTTGAGTAGCATAGAAAAAAACCCTCATCCTACATATTTGCAGTGTATTCATCTGATACAGATGCTTAAAAACTGGTTTTAATGCTAATTACAATTGTAATTTTAAGAACTTTAAGAGCTATGAGCAGGTGAAACACTGGCTTTTCAAGTAGGTTCTTTAGTGCATTTTGCTTTCCACTGATGCTGTGAAGAGCTTTTGTAGGATTTCTGATCTCACATTACTGGAAAGACCTTTAAAGGTTTAAGTCAAGAGGGCTTTTTCCCCTGTCTGCACACAGCCCTTACATGTTTCATAGAGGTAATTACTTTTAAATTTAACTCATAATTGCCTCATCATTTTCTACTGAAGAATTACTTCATTGCTTGACTTAGTTTTGATTGTCTGGAAACTACCCTTTACTTGCTTTTTGGATGGACAGTAAATGTGCTGTAACTTCTGCATGCAGCTTGGGTGTGGGTAAAAAATCTAATTTAAGAAAAAGAGAAGAAATCAGGATAACAAGACAATATGTTGAGCACTTGGTTTGTGAGGATCATAGAATCATAGAATGGTAGGGAATGGAAGGGACCTTTAGAGATCATCTAGTCCAACTCCCCTGCAGAAGCAGGTGCACCTAGATCAGGTCATATAGGAACATGTCCAGGCAGGTCTTGAAGACTTCCAAGGAAGGAGACTCCACAACCCCTCTGGGCAGCCTGTGCCAGGGCTCCCTCACCCTCACAGTGAAATCGTTTTTCTTATATTTAAGTCAAACTTTTTGTATTCTAGCTTCATCCCATTATCCCTTGTCCTGTTTTTAGCTACTATAGAAAAAAGGGATGTCCCAACCTCCAGACACCCACCCTTTAGATAATTATAAATGTTAATAAGATCTCCCCTCAGTCTCCGCTTCTCCAGACTAAACAGCCCCAGTTCCCGCAGCCTTTCCTCATATGAAAGATGTTCCAGTCCCCTGATCATCCCTGATCAGGATGTAAATACCTAGCAGGAATTTTCAGATTCCCACTTACTCCCACTCCTCTAGGTTTAAAATGTTGATCATTGAGACATTTGTTTAATCCTAGAAAGCATTAAAAGTACCCAATGATGATGAGCAGGGCTCTAGTTCACATGCAGAACATGGTACATAGAGGCTTTTCATTTGCTCTACAGTGTTGTGTCTATTATGGTGGCCTTGAAGCTCTTGTGTCACCCATAAACATAAACTTTTACTATTTAATTAAACTTCTAAATAAAAGGTGTTCTTTATAGAGTGTTTTCAATATCTGTTTTGAAGGAATAACTCTTGTCATCACAGTCAGTAGCAATTTGTAGTGTTGTAATATCTGTGAAGCAACCAGAAGTGTTTTCATAGGACCTCCAAAAGTGTAGAAACCAGCAGGGGTTCCAAAGTATGTTTGATTACATACAGGTAGTGAGAATCCAGTCTGGGTTTTTTTGTTGGTTTTTTTTTTTAAAGTAGTATTGCTTTTGGAAGCTTTTGAGAGGTGGTAAGGAAGTGAGTTCATGGAAGAATTAAGCTAATAAACTTGCAAAGTTTTCTATTTGGCAAAAAAGAAGAAATAAAACAATTCAAGGGCAGAAAGTTGAATCTTTTAATTCATTCCTTAGTGACATTTTTACTTTCAATTTTCTGTTCTTTAAAAAGTTACTTAGTAGTATAAGTAGAAGGCAAGATACTTCCTTTTTCCTGAGACCAAAGAGTGGTAGCTGAAATCCAAAAGACAACATTAAAATTTAACTACACATTCTTGAGGCTTCTGGAAAGCAATAAGCCCAAGTTTGTAATAAATACTATAGCACTTATGCTTACGCCAAGCAATTTTGGGAACATAGATGTATGAAATGAAAGGGAGGATACTTGCCTTACAGAGGGAGTGTCTATGGTATAGTAATTTTTGCTTGCATCGTGTTCCTCAATTGGACTGTAAAGCAGTGTGTTCTAAGTTGTGTAGAGCTGAGCAGAGGCTGTAAAAACCCACGTATAAACTCGTGGAAATCTACTGAGAGGATGACCCACTTCAAGTCCCCACTTCAAGTCCCATTTTTGTTGTGTTAAGACTACTAGCTCTACCCTTTAACATGAGCTCAGATGAAGTATTGTGAGCAGCAATTATGTCAGTTACAAGCAACAGTACAGTCATATGTGGGACCTACAGTGAGCTTAAACCCTGCATTCAGGAGAGCGAGTGAATGGCTCTACAGTTCCCCCAGCGTGTTACATTTTCAGAATGTTGAAAAAGTAAGTACCAAACTTGGCAATTATTTAACAACAAAGTAGTAGATATATTATATGAAAATGCTTTTCTGTCATTATAGGCAAAATGACAAGTAAAAGGGTCATACTAAAATATTAAGGTTGCTGCTAAGTATTAGTAAGGTAAGGATTGAGCTCTCTTGAGGTTGAACATTAAAAGCCACTTCTGTCTGTTCAGAATGAGATACAGCTGCATTACCTTGACTGCCTGATATGTACCAGGTCAAGAGAATAAATAAAAAACTTTTATCACTTCAACTGAAGGTTTCATTTTCCGTCCTGTACTACCATTAGCTACAGTCCAGCCCTGTAATCAAAGATTGGTAAACTTGGGTCCAACTGCCTCTCAGCAAACTCTGAGCTGTTCCAAGTCACAAATACTGATGAACTGTTCAAATATGACTGTTCAAATGTTTAACTGGAAACATATCTGCTGAGAACAGGCAGTGTTTTAGATTTAACGATGATATGTACTGCCTTCTGAAACCATCTCTCTTATGTGTATTGCTTTCTCTTTAGAATTTCTTCTATTTAATAGAATTTAAATAATTTGGTATACTCATCATTTAGTCAGATCAGGAAACCTGTATTTAACATTCTGGTGAATATACCTTGCTCATTTTTCAGACATAAACTTGTAAAGTAAGTCTGACAACCTAACCTATATAATCAGCAAGTTGATTTTCCCTACGGCAGCTAAAAGTGAGCCTGTGGAATGAGGCACATCTCCATCACCTTCTTGTGTTACTTGTCTTGTCTCTGCAAATACATAAACTTCATCCTCTGGATACAATGGCTATGAATCATTCTGAATAATGGTATGGCTGAGTAGCACTGTCTCTGTAAGGCACATGTCAGTGCCACAGGAGAGGTCTGCTCTTAACACAACCTGCTTTTGGAGAAGGGTTAAGGTTGAGTATAAGGCAGATTGCTTTTGCTCTGGGGTGTTGATACTTTAAAAACACAAAAGAATGTGTTCTTTGAGCATTTTTGAGGTGAAAGGCAGTGAGGAAGTGTTTGCTTTTGGGCTTTCTTTTTTGTTCCTTTACACCATTTTAAGCACAGTAGGACATGTTTTCTTTGGTAGAGAGACTGGAAAGAAGGGGGAATTTTAAGAGACATGGAAGAGATTTCTAGAGGCATCACATGCAGCAAAAGTGCCATTTGAAGCAAATCTTTCCCTGATTTCTATAAAACTGAACTTCTTACCTGTGATATTCTTCTTCTTCTATTGTGTTTTTCTTCCTCTGTAACAGTGCTGCAAAGTGCCCCTAGCACTCCAGGTCCCGAGTCCTCTGCTCTTATAGGTCAAGCAATGCACTCCAGACTTGAACAGCAGGGTGCACCTGACAAACTGTTTCTTGTCCACACATAGAAAAATGCCACATCTCTCAGCAGTCACTCGCTGGTCACCTGCATAGCTTATCTCTTTACCTCTTCTCTTCTTCATTCCCTGCTCAATTTACACTGTGAATCATCATACCATCAGTTAAATAATTCTTTGCACCATTAAGCCCTTGTCAATTTATCTCTGTCTTGGTAGCTACAGCAAATCGAAAGCTTACTTTCTGATTCTTCCTATACACAATTCCCTCTCTTTGCAGCATAACGGTTTCATACCTTTCCCCTTCACCACTGGTCAGCATGGTGTTATATCCCACATGCATTGATCTTTCTTCTTTTGTGGATGATTATTTCTCTAGATTTTTCCATATAAGTTCCTAGTTACTAGGGTTGTCCTATCATAAGTTACATTTGGGATGCTATTTTATCACAGAATGTACCCATGGAAAAGGGGGAGTATTGAATTTTTTTATTTTCCTTGTCAAATACAGAGGCACTGAGGATCTATGCCTTCCCAGCACTAAGATTGGAATACAGGATAGACAGGACCTGACCCTGGTGTCAGATCATATAACTCTGCAATAGGAGTCATGTTGCCCCATACCCAGTGGTGTGTGTCCAGTTTATTCTCAGCATTTCCCACATCCTTTGACATGCTGCCCAAAATGTGATCATCTCTTGCCCAAGAATTTTTATCTCTACCCTCGTCTTGGCTGGCCTGAAAATATACTTAAAAAATAAGGACTCCCTTATCATGCTCTCACAACAACGAATATTGTTAGGGTGGGGAAGGTGGGGGAATGACTTATTTTTGAAAATGAATTTCTTTTTCAGTATCTGCCTTCTCTGTGCCAGGCTGGAGGTTTTAAGGAGTTCCCAGAGGGAACTTTTAGAAAATGGTTTGTTCTATTTGCAGTAATTCTTAGTGTTTATAAAACTTCTATATGCATTTGCTGTCATGTCTCTGTCAGTATACTCCTACTGTGTAAAGAAATTGTTTTTCTTTCTCTTCCCCTCTCCTTTTCCCCAGAGTTTCCTATGTTAGCTCTTGTACATCTACTTGCCCTCTTGTGCTCTTTCCTCATACTTACTTACTGCCTCCCACTTCATACAGCTACCAAAATAATTTTGAAAATTTTAACTATTTAATTAATCATTCTTAGATTAGTGTATCAATTGATAATAAGTCATCAGAGACTTATGCTGCCAACAAATACACCAGTGTCATAAAAAGTAGAATTTCTTTGTGTATGCTTATAGGCATTTTAGACTATGGATACGTTACACTGGTGATTAAACCTCCCCTAGCTCTGAAGTAGAATCCTGAAGTAAAATTTTGCATCTTTATACTGTGTGCTCAGTTTTTCAACATTTTGAGATGAGGAAAGCAAAATTTTATTCGTTTGAAGAAATCAATACACACTATCAAAGATATTGTCCTTTATTAGAGATGGGAGGAACAGTGATATGTTTTTTTTTTACAAGTCTGGGACATCAGATCTTCAAACTAAAGTGCTGAGATGAAGGATGCGTTTTAGTTTCCAGTTTGATTCTGGTGTGTCATTGAGAGCAGAAGCCATGAAGTATTGGTCTTTGAGTCTGGCTTTTATTAACATCTGAAATCAGGGCTTCCAAGGCCAAAGCCTGAGACGTTTGGTAACAGAAGAGCCCACCAACACCTGAGATGTCTGGTAACAGAAGAACCCACTAGTCTGTATAGTCCTGTGACAGAAGCATGGCTGGGTGACTGTCAGACTTAACGTGACCACAACCTTGCATCCTGCTGGAGTGTAAATTGGTAGCTGAACAGCTTGCCATTAGCTGAAGGTCGTGGGAAGACAAAAAGTACCAATTTACATTGATAATGTCAAAAAGAGATGTCTGAAACGATGACATTGCGCAATGGAAACAGATGACTTCCAGTTTCTATTCAGTAATGTTTTGATATAAGATACACTTCCATTTTCCCATAACTCACCTGATAGAAATGTAACTGAAAATTCCTTTTTCTTAGGCACAGTAAAACCTGGCCCAATGCATCTTTTCATTTTTTCCATTTTAAACATGATAAATTGAGAACTGCTTAGGCTGCAAATGCCACTATAGAAGCAGCAGTCTGCAACATTTCAGCCTGCTAAACAAAGCTGACTATGGTATCCTGTGGATGGACCTTTCTTTTTATTCATATGTCTTAATGTATTTACTGCCCATCAGCATTTCTATCCCACTATATATAGGATCTGCAAGAGGATTTTGGGAAAGATATGAAATGATCACTTGGTTTATGTTGATAATTTAATGAGCTCTCCTCCACAAAAGTATCTAGAATATTTTTTTTCCCTCCAGTTTCTGTTGCTGGGGCACAGTAAGTTAATCACATACAATACCAAATGCTCCTTTGAAGACCTGCAGCTCCTCTTTCTGGGCAGCTGAAAATAGCAATAGGCAATGGTGCTTTTAGAGGTTCATCCTCATATTGCTTGCTTCGGAGGGATATTCCTTTGCACTAGGTTTGCTATTAACTCTCTTTCAACCATAATATCTGGTTCACAGCTCTATGTGGCTCAGTCCCATGGAAGCTGCGTCAAAATCAAACAGAACTTCTCATAGCCAGAAGAAAGAAGAGAGAAGATTTGAATGTCCTCTCTTGGGATGATTGCCCTGTTGCTGTGTTGGTGTGGGCCCTAAGGAAGGGTACTTTAAGTCATTATTGTACAGACTAAAAGGAAAATTTAACCTGATGTTTTCTGAGGGAAGAGCATAGGAAGAACAATAAAGTAGAAAAGATTGAAAATATGTTTTCAAAAGAAAAAACAGATCTGGTTCTTGTCTTCTAATGATTGTGGTTAAATTTATCTGAAAACAGGAATTGTGATGCTTTTTTTTTTTTTTGAAAAAAAAAGGGTTTTATTCAAGACCTGAGCAGAAGTTATTGTACAATTGTCTCAGTTCCATTTGCAAGATATTTAATTATGTGAGTTATTGGACTTCACGATGGACTAGGGTACCATGTTGTACTGCAGGTGTAGTATCTGGCAAAGTTGCTGCAAATTAGATAGTAAGACTCACTTGGGCTTGTGAGATGCTCTTGGGCAGACTCCATAAATTTACTCATAAACCATAGGTTCTTTTTTTTTTTTTTTGTTACATCACAGGAGCAAAGCTCTTTCAACACTTTCCCATTTTTCAAATTACATACTTGCTGATGTTTCATATGTTTAACTGTTTCCTAGGAGGAAAACTCTTCCAGTAGTGGAACAGATTCCGTAACCAGTGGAGAGATTCCACGGAGCAGGTCAGAGGGAACTTTGATTGATATGGATGACCAGACAACTTCAGCCAGCTACAGTATGTCTCTTCTGCTATTTTCCGTACTAAAGCTATCCACCTAAATTCTTTATTTCTGCAAAACTCTCAACAGTGTCAAGAGCTATAGCTAATCTAGATAGACTTTCTTTTTTTTTTTTTTTTTTTTTTTATATAATGATGTTTTGCACCACTCAGGCCATTGTAGATGTCACTGGTCAGAATACAAGGGATTGTCACAAGGTTTCCCATGATGAACCTGCTGGCATATAAATTCTCTGTCCCCTGCCATAGAAAATGTGTGCCAGACAGACTGGGAGGAAGAGTTAGAATCTTTAACCTTACATGAATAAATGCTATTTATGGTATGTTTACTAGGGATGAAGAAAGGGAGGAGAAGAAGGACTCTTTAGCCAAACTACGTTAATTTAAGGTTTTAAGAATCAGGAAGCCAAGGTAATTTTGGAGTTAGCTCAGTTTAAAAACTGGAGTCTCAGCAAAGCTGATTTAATCTCATTGCTGAGAAGTTCAGAAAACATTCCCCTCCACAAGGAAAGCATCTTTCTAGCTTTTTTCTAGTAGCAGATGTAAGTAACTATGAGCCTGGCACTTGCTATGCGGGTTGGGGAGCAGGAATTATTTCATTGCTAACCTCCTGTAGCCCAGTACTCTGTGCTGCTACCCACGTGTGAGAAAGTGTCCAGCCTAATGGCTTAGGCTCTGCCAGAGTTTTGTGCTCAGACTTTTCCTGTGGAAACATGCCCTTTCCGATGGGGAAAAGAATCCCAAACAAAAATCCTAGTGTTTCTTTTTGAATTAGTCATTTTTTTAATAGATAATAAAACAAAAGAACATTTTAGCAGATGCTTGAGCAACCCAGTATGATCTGGTAGCCTTGGCCAAGTCTAAGTGCCTGAGGAGGAGGAGGCTACACCTGGGCTTACTCCACTCATCAGCTCACGTGGAAGGCTCATGTCTAGATAATGTTAGAGCCTTGCAGATGCGCAACTGAGAAGCAGATAAATTCTACTGTAGTTCTTCCAAATTGGAATTTTCTGTAATTGTGGAAAAATTTCATGGTTTTGGCTTTTCATCATAATTTATGACAAATGAAACAAAATGAAAATTCTACCATTTCAGGATTTTAATTTCTTTGTGGCTGAGGACACTCTCATACTTGCAATTGAGCAATACTTAGTAACCTTGCAGATAGAAGGTATTATGGAAAGTGTAATAGTAAAGGATATTGATATGCTGAAAGAACAGAAATTATAATTTTTCCCTCCAAAATTAAAATTCTTCACAAAGATGTGGAAAAACAGATGGTGTAACATCTGTAATTGGAAAAATAATGGCAAACCGAAGTAGTAGCAACCCTTAGCACTAAATGTTTCAGAGATTCTACTCATTGCAAGGATGAGAGTCTAAATCAACAGTGAACAGTTATTAATATAAAATATAAGGGCATCTTGTCTTCAGAGTAAATAGACATTACTGTTAATAGTGAGTATTTTATTAGAAAGCATATTTAAATATCACTTATACACCCCCATTTATCAGTTTAAGCACAATCTCAGAAAAATTAAAAGCCATAAAAATATGTGTCTTCAAATTTCAAATTGTGCAGGACCTCATAAATGATACCAATGATTTTTTTAAATGGAAAGCTTGTATAACAAATTCCATATCCACTAAGATAAATTGTAAGAGTTCTCTTATTAATTAAATGCATGTGCACTGGCATGAAAAGGAATCCAGAACAATACATTTATCTCTACTGCCTTCAGTATTTGAAAAATGAAATGGTAGTTGCTTGATCTTTGCAGAGAGTTAGACAAGAAGGAAAGATATCCATGGTATTTTTTTTTTAAAGAGGTCAAAGATTACTGGAATATAAGGGTTTAAACTTTATGAGACTTTAGATTACTCGGTGCCAATTAATAGTTATAGGGATAGGTAGCATTCAGCACCTTGCAGAAGATGTTTTACAACCTTCAGCACTAAATTGTGGCACTTTTTCTATTAACAAAGATTCTTAATGCTACTTAGAAATCAATATTGTTACTCTTTAAAAACCTGAAGGAAAAAATACAAAAAACCTATACGAATTTTAGGAGGATAAATTTAGTCACTTGCTAGCTTTTGTTATCTGTTAGTTGGAAATTATTGGAATGTCTCAAGTCTCTGTTTTAATAGATGATCTTTCGAGGTCCCTTCCAACCCTTAAGATTCTCTGATTCTGTGAAATGCTTCTGTTCTTTCTTTTAAACAGATGTCAATGAAAGTAAAATGAACTTGGATATTGAGTGGCCCAGTGTATTCAAACACACCCATGCTGTTTCCAAGACTAATCCTTTCTGGAATGAGCTATCAGCCTCCAACCCATTCGTACATGACATAGCTGCTTCAAATAGAAGTGAAAATAATAAGTACCTTTCGATCTTAAAAGAAAAACCCTATTTGTTCTCTATAGCTTCTAGCAACAGTGATTCTTTGGCTTCCTCAGGTGATGAGCTAAATATTGATTGTCTTCTAAGAAAGTCTTCAGCAAGAAGATCTGGACTATCCAAGAGTGTCTCTGACTTACTGGATATTAACCAAAGATTTATTCCTCGCAAGAAAACACCTCAAAAAACTATAGCCTCAGACATAACAGGGCTTCAAAATGACCGTGAAGCCTACAAGAATGCTTGGTTGAGTCACCGCCAACTCACCCGGTCTTGCCTAGACTTAGAAGCCATGAGCCACAGTCCTGGATGGGCACAAACACAAGCTACAGATATTCATGTAGTTTGTAAACTGAATCATGAAGGGGGTTCAGTACAGCTACCTGACTCAGATATAAACATTCATGTCCCTATGGGTCATGTGTTACCTGGGGAATTCCAAGAAGTTGGTTTGAAGGCTATCCTTAACCCTCCGTTATCCTTTAACAATGAACTGTCTATCGCTGTAAGTCCTCTGATAGAACTTCGGTTGAGCAACCTCAACACAAAGGAAGCCATTTTCCTAGAGGTGAAAGTTGCAGCTAAAGTGAAGAATGATCCACTCAGCCAAGTTATGAGTGATATTGTGTGTTTTTCTAGTCTCAGTAAAGAAGGGCCTTTTAAGAAGTTAGAGAATTGCTACACTTATCAAGATACTGTGCAAGTGAAGCTAACAGACCTAAGTCATGTGATGTATGCAGTAATTGCTGTACAAGCAAACAAAATCCAGCCTCCAGCAACTAATGTTTGGGACTATGTTCATCGAACAGTGTCAGTTGGAATTTATGGTCCAAAATATATTCATCCATCTTTTACAGCAGTTTTTACAGTCTTTGGTCATAACTACATTCCAGAAAAACTTGCAATTTGTGATATAAAAAAGGGGAGGAAAAACATGCCTCCTGTTGTGTTTCAACTGTGGGGAAAACATACATTTCTTCTTGAAAAGCCACAAGATCTAAACATTTCTTTGGTATCCTGTGATCCAGATTTTGAAGTGAAGGTGGATGACCAAAGCAAAAATATTAAAGAAGAGGAGCTGAAAACTGGTGAAATGGTCCAGCAACAATTTCTGTTTTCCATGCTTGGATGTAGAGAGATGCATTTCTTTGTTTTCCTCGTTCAGATTAAAGTTTTAAAAAGCAGCCAAGTAACTCAGTTCCATGTTACGACTCCTGATCCAGCTCCAAAGTTAAGTGGAATTATCAACAGACCAAAGTGCTTACAAAACTACAAACAAATCAAGTCTGCACCTTTACTTCTAATACCAACAGTTAAGTATCCAAAGTTTCAAGATAAATCTTTAAACGTTAATACTTATGGAGTGGCTTTGAAAACTGTGTTACGTCAAAATAAGATTGACTATTTGCTAGAATATTTTAAAGGGGACACAATAGCACTCCTTGGTGAAGATAAAGTAAAAGCCATTGGACAAACTAAAATAAAAGAGTGGTACGTAGGAGTTCTCAGAAGAAAGATTGGTCTTGTACATTGCAAAAACATAAAAGTGATTTCCAAAGAACAAGCTATGGACACTGCCGATAGTGAGCTAACGACTAGGAATCTTGTTGAACAAATTGCTTTACCATTCAAAAAACTGACTTATATCTATTCAGTAGTTCTGTCTACAGTATCAGAGAATGTTTATGACTGGAGAGCTTTGGCTGATGTGTTAGGATATTTGCAGATGTCTTTGGATGACTTTAATGAGGCACATGCTGATAAAGAATCAGAAAGAGTCGCATACATTGTGAAGAGGATGAAGGAAGATTGTCATGCTAACAAGAAAAAAAGACTTTTTCTGTATGAACTCATTGTTGTAAGTATTGCACTGTAGTGGGTCTGGGATGGTAGTGATTTTCCACAGTAGCTCTTGCAGTGCTGTGCTTACTGTTGGTATCAATATTATGACTACTACTCACACAGCATCAGTGCTGTCCCTCCAGCATTCCTTCCCCCACCTTCAATAGCTGTGGGTGGGCATGATCTTGGGAGGGGCCACGGCCAGGACAGCTGACCCAGGCTGACCAAGGAGATATTCCATACCATATGACGTCAGCTCAGTAATATAAACTGGGAGAGAGGAGCAGGAAGGGGAGGCGAGATTCATTTCTGGCCTTCCAAAAGCAACCTCTAAGCATACTGAAGCCCTGCTTCTCGGGAGGTGGCCGGACATCGCTGCTGATGGGAAGTAGAGAGTAACAGCTTTATCTGCTTTTGCTTTGCTTCCCGTACGCGCGGCTTTGCTGCTTATTTATTAAACTGCTTTTATCTCAACCCATGAGACTCCCATCTTATTTTCTCCCCTTCCCTGGCTTGCTGAGGCGGTGGGTGATAGCGGTGTGGTGGGCACCTGGCATCCAGTCAGGCTCAAACTACCACATGCACTAACTTGGTTATTGGTAATGTATTGCCAAGAAACTACTCAGCAGTAATGTATGAACAGGAAAACATGGTCCTGCACCCTTGGAGTCTTTACAAACCTGCACATCTTACTAAACGTTGTAGACACCTATAGATGGAAAAATACCTTCAAATTCTCAAGAAGATACTTTGATGAAACAGTGTTCTGTAAATGTTCCAGAAGTGTCATCCATTTAGTGGGCCAAGTTGACTTTTTTTTTTTTTCTTAAATGGCCATGATTGAAATAGTTTTGTCTTTTGGTAAATTACTTCACCCAAGCAATTCACATTCCCATTGTGAAGGATTTAGTAGCTTTATAATTTGGAAATTCAATTTTTTATATATATTTTTGTACCCTAAGGTGCATGTCTTGAGTTATTTAGCTTCATATACTTTAAAGCAAGGAAATCTTGACCTACTTGTTGAAGACAAGACTTTTTGATCCATACATCACAACTTCATAGTCAATGTTTTAGTGACATGATGACAACATTGCAAGTATTTAAGTACATTTTTTTGTGGGCCTCATTTGTAAGCAATTGTTCAACTTTTTTGTGATTCGATACTGTTACAAGTGGTTTTGTTCTAAATGCTTTCAGGTAATAGGTTGTATTGTTAACCCCCTTAGTTTACTTACAGATCTATGCACATATTAATTTGGAATTAATCCTTACTCAGTACCATCAGTGGCCCTGACTAAAACTCTACAATTTAGGAATAGAAGAAAATTAAATTTCTGATATAAAAATATAGGACTGTTTAAATTAACAAGGCAGCCTTTCATCTAAAGCCTTTTGATTATCCTGGATTGTAAACCTTAAAGGGTTTACTTTTTGTAACTAGACTATCCCCTTTGAAGTGATGACAGCAATTTCATCAGGATTCAGAAAGTATTGGCAGCCGTGGCTTCTTAAGACTGCATTAAACTGTGTGGAATAAAATTGAACAAGTACAAAGTAGAATTTAATCTGTCACATCTCTGTACAAATAGAGGAGAGGTGATTTAAAGGTGAAAAGAACCCAAACTTGTAGTTGAATACAGTGAAATAGACTGCATTACAAAGCAGGAAAAAGGAAGGACATAATTATAGTAACAAGATGTTCCATCTGGTTCATATGTTTATGATTTTGAGCTATGAAAGGCCAATGCAGGTCCTTGTCTTTGTAAAGTTAGACTTGAAGCTAATGTCCATTTTGTGTAGCATTTACTAATTATTTCTTTTAAACATAAAAATAGATTTAATGAATGTGATTCTTGTTTATCAGAGCAAAGACATACTGAACAACTTTGTCTCTACTTTGCCAAAGTATCAGGACATTTGGTATTGTACACTATAGTCTGCTGCTCATTACTGTGACTACCAAAAATCCTACAGTTTGGAACAAGGATTTTAATGGAAAAAATATTTACAATTAAATCACACAAATGGCTAATTTCTGCAAAAGTGTTTGACATTTTATTAAAAATCAGTATCTAAGAATAAGTGAAACTTCTGGATTTTCTTCTTGATCTTTCACTGAAAAAGTAAACTTTTTTTGAGGAGAACTAGGAAACAACACCTATTTTTCCCATTAGCTCTTATCCAAAGAACAAAAGGAGAATGCAACATATCTGTATTTCAGGGTTTCACTCCTGGAACCGTTTTAATTTGTGTTGTTATTAAAAGCTCATTTGGCATGGGGGAGGGAAGAGTTTTATGCTTGCACCTGTGCTAAATTGCTAGCAACTTATCAGTTCTGTGGTAAGAGTAAATCAAAAGGTGCTGAACAACATTGTCAATGATTTTGCAGAAAAGGACCACACCTTAGTATAACAGTGCTCTAACTTAATTTTTAAGTTTCATGTCATGCTTTTAAGAAGCTAAATGTGATGTCCCAAATACTTTTGTTGGAGAAGCATATTTTTCCTTTGAGATCTGAAAGCTTGGCAGGATCTATTTGACACTGGAATTCTGAAGCAGCGGAGTGCCAGCTTAATGTTTTCTTGTGGGCAATTATCCTATGAAACTGTTGGCAACACCTTTCTTGTGGAAAAAGAAGTTACATATTTGTAAGAACACAAAAGAGACAGAAGGCCTTCCTGTCTGCTTCCAAACAGAGAACAGTGATATGAAAACAAATGATAATATTCTGTTTGTGATTACTGGTGAAGGAATACTAATGAAAATTATCATTGCAGGCACTTTTGAAAATAGATTGCCAGGGATTAGTGGCACGTCTTACCCAGGACACCATCATATTAACTTCAGCTGTCAAGCTTGGCAAATACTGGCGGGAGCTTGCAGAGAAGCTAGCCCGACTCACAAAGCAGCAAATTGAGGCTTATGAAGTACCCCACCAAGGGAGAAATGGAACAGTAGCTCTGGAGGTGAGGCTCTGGTGTCACCGTGTGTGCACACTTGCTCCTCTGCACAAACAGAGCTAAGGACTTTTCTTCTTCCTTGCTTTGTGCATTTCTTTCCTTTTGCAGTTCAGACTCCTTATTCAGTTTGCAAACTTTTCAATGTAAGGAATTCTCACCAACTATCTAGATATTCTTTTGAGGCCAGTTCTTCAGTGTTGTGCCAAATTAATTTGCCGTGGAGGTCCTTGTCTCTGTTGTGAGCTTCAGCTCTTTACTCTTCAAGGGCCACTTTCCATCCCTTCTTATTGTCCTTTCCACTTGTTAATCTTTCTCACTCCTCTGCTGTCATTTCAGACAGTGAAGCAGACCATCTAGTCCTTGCAGGTGCCACGGCAAATCACTCAGTACAACTTTTGCACTTGCTACTGAAAGGAAGCTTATCTCAGCCATTACACTTTTTTGTTTTTGTGTAATATTTGTTGTCATTTAGCTTAAGCAATATGACAAGAAGCTCGAGGATTTGCCATATTCATATAATAGGGCAGAAGTGGAATTGGTGTCAGAGCTTTCTGAAAGCTCTGAAATTTCTAAAAAAAAAAATCATATTTTTTCAGGTAAATTATGCTATTTAGTCTCCTTTTTGAAACACTCACGCAGAAGTATGAGTTTTAAATAACACCAAGTTATCCTCTCAGATGTATCTTAGTGTGTATATATATCTAAGGAGCCATTTAAGTGCCTAATCATATATCTACTGTCATTTGAGGTCCCAGAGGTACTCATAGCATCCACATTATGTCAGGTATGTCACAAGACTTTGAGTGAACCCTTGTCTATATCTCTGAGCCAAGGGCCAGCCAGTGCTTCTGGCATGCCTTTGCCTGGGTAGCCAAGTGTCTTCCTACTTCTACTCTAACATTGAGCATGTAGTAAACCCATCATTTTCCACAATGTTACGTGCCAGTGACTTCTAGATCCAGACTGGGTTTCAAACTAAATATGCTCTAAGTGCTGCTGAACAATGCTCAAGTTGATCTTTCTGCCTTGAGTACTTACACTCAGACTCAACTGTCCCTCTACCAGTATTATCATCCTCTGATTTGTGAAGATAATGTGCATGATCCAGTCTGAATTCCTTCTATCTCATCTCTTAATATCAAAGGAATTACTACTTGCCATTCACAGGTTAGCATCTACTCATTTTTTAATGCCTTTTCCTTTCTCTGTAGCTGATTATTTCTGCTCCCTGACAAACATATCTTCCTTTCCACAGACTGAATCCAGTGAGTCTTAATCTCAATTTTATCTGCCTGATGATAGCTATCAAGAGATTTCTGCTCTAATTGTGAACCGTCTCTTCTTATTCTCTTTGATGTTCCATCCTCCCTCCTTAACTGATATTTGACTGAAATTCCACACATTTACTTACAAGGTTCTGCGCTATTCTGTGAAATTACCTCTATCATTGCTATTTGCAAATACTGGCACTTCCTCTGATGTTGCTTTTGTCTTTGAGATATTTTTTTGTATGTATGTGGGTTTTTTTTTTAATTGCTCTGGATACATAACTTGTGCCAGGGCTGACTTTCTTCCTTAAATATTTTTTTCATAAAACTCTCAGCTCTACCAATTCTTAGACTACTACTGTCTTTTAATGAAAAGGATCACACTGTTATTGTCTCTGCTTTTGCACTAGCATATTCTAAAATAATAAACCAGAATGTTAATGTTTGTCACTTCCACTTTGGTGGTTTTTGTTGATTTGATTTATTTTTTTTACTGCTATGCACTGCCTTGTCTACCTACTTAGACTTTTGTTTTGCTTAATAAGCTTTCTGTGGTTGCCTGATAAAATCCATCTTTCTACAGAGGGAATTCTAAACCTGAACAATGTACTACTCTTATGGTCTCCATGGTCTTTGGAAATGTTTTCTTTTTTGCTTAGCAGAACTAAAAAAAATCTTAAAACTTTTTTTCCCAACACCATGCCTATTTATGTTTATATATAAATATATGTATAAAATATACAACGAATGTATATATTTACTTTGTTTTAAATGGGTATCTATTTCTATGAAGTCCATCTTCTGCCTCATGCACCTTGTTCTTCTACCTTTAAGAGGTTCTGTACATTATTTTTATGGTAAACCACCTACAAAGTTGTCTCCCTTTCAGTGATGTCTGCTGTCAGAAGATAATGTGGTCAACTTTATCATAAAAAAGTCAATAATAGAGTAGGTTCTATTTTTAAAGAAAATCTTCTACAAGCAACCAAGCATTAAAATTTTCTTTTATCTTTGTCATTTTGTAAGGTTTAGGATGGGCCCATGGGCAATTTACTAGTTTCCTGTGAGAATTTGTAATTTGTAAGTGCTTGCCCACACAGGTGTGAATCCAAAGCACACTGGGTTTCTGGCACGGTATCTCATGTGAATACTCAGCATTCTCACTGTTGTGTACATCTAACTTTAATTTTCAGTACTTTCTACTGAATTCCAGGAAACCAAGCAAAGGTGGGGGACTAATAATTTTTGACTAATTATTGAGAATTATCTGAAAACATTACACCGATTTGGTTCCTATCAAGATGTTCTACCATCAAGAAGATTGATTAGTTGAAAAATGTTTCTGCTTTTAAACTTAATGTTTTTCTTAGAGGGAGAAATCTTCTCACAGATGATCACAGAGGAAACTTGAGGCACATACAATTGGTGCCTAGATTTTGAAGTGCTTTTCATCAGTAAATTCCAAATCACTTTACAGAAGATGTAGGTATCATTATTACCTACTCAGCAGAGCCAATGTGAGTAGAGGGAAAGCTCATGCACACAGCTGAGATGAGACCTGCCCTGGATGCTTCAGTGATTTAATATTCTACCTGAAAATCTGCTTTAATATAATTCAGGAATGTCAAATGCAATTCAGTTCACTCTGTGTGTTACATCATGTAAAGAAAGACTTGCTTTAGAAGCATAGTTTGCAATGTTAATCCAGTGTGATGTGTGCGTAGATTTTTGCCAAGTTAATAATGAAACACTAGTGACAAGTTTGTAAAGCTTTTGATTCCTACTCTCTCCTCAATTTTTTTTTTTAGTTTTCTTTGGTTTTTTTTGTTGTTTATTTTTTTTAGGTTTGTTTGTTTGTTTGTTTTAATTTTAGTCCTAGAAAAAAAAAAATAATCAGTTATGACAGAGTAGAGAAAACCAACAGTTTGTATTTTTGGCATATTTCAGCCAATTCTCTGATTACATAGTGTCAGACTGACCTTCATCATAAGTCAAAGCAGAGCATCTTTTCATACTCACTGTCTTTTCACATTCTAGTGAAGATGGAAGGCTCTATCCCAATTCTTCAAACATCCTGATCTAACAGCAATATAAGGAAAGGAAGCAGGAGACAGAGAAAAGGCATAGTCAGTGGCAGAGTGTCAGGAAATCCCAGCTTCTCATGTTGTCTGTCTTGGTTATCAAGCTAAAAATAGGAATACAGAAACTTACTGGTCTCAGCATAAATGCTTTATCAGTATATCCATAATACTTTACACTCTGCTTTAAAATACATTGTATTATCTAGTCTTTGTAGTAGTATGTTGCCGCCTTCTTTTTCAATATAACCTGTCTAATAAAAGGAAAGCATTCACCACTCTCCTCCTTCCCATCTACAACCAAATTACATCTCTTTCCTCCTTTTGTAACCTTATTATTATGACTTAAGATAGACTGGCTTAAAGTAAGAGGTAGACATGATTCATTTTGGGTAAATGATGATACCATAATTTAGGTCCTGCAGACCTAAAATGAGAACCTTCACTGACTATGTGTCAGTGTCTAAAGCATAGACACCTTTTTGACTTAAACTAAAGACAGAAGCAGTCTGTGAGACATGCTACTGGTGATATGAGTTTAATAGGTTTTTTCCATCTGGGGATGGGGAGAAAGGCAGCAAAAGTTGAGGCAAGTTGTTTACACAAACTACAATAGAATTAATCTTGGGTCAAGTTAAGAGTTCTTAGCCCAAATGTGGAGAGAAGCTCAGAACTATGAGTAAATAAATTCTGATACTCAGTTCCTCAAAGGGTCAAGTAAATAAGGCTTAAATCGAGAAAGCAGAGCTGTATGTTGTGTATTATTTGTAAATTAATAAGGTTATATTGAAGAAATAGTGAATTTCCTTCTGAATTGTCCTTCAAACCCAGGAAAATTGCTCTTCCATTAAAAAATAGAAAGATGTTAAGAAAATCTGGATTTCCTGATAATTTCTGTATATGCATACATATATATAAATATGAACACATCAGTCCATATGCTTTTATTACTACGCATAAGGATATTTCCATTGAAATGGCAAATGCCAGAACCTTTTAGAAAAGTGATGGGTTTCTTTGTGGCTTTGTGTATCATTCCTGCAATTGCTAACTCAATTGCTGTTTGCGAAACCTTTATTGCAAGAAGGAGTGGGAAACTAGAAAGTGAATTGCTCAAATTAAATTTGGAAAAGCAGCAGCTGGGAAAACAATCTTTTTGTTTGTAAGATGGACAAACTTACTCTGGTCATCAGTACTTTGAAATATGTACATCCAGCTTGGTATCTGAATCATTCTCTCATTAGACCAATGACAAATTAAACCTACTCCACATTGGTTTGGTATAAAAGAAACATATTGTAGTTTGAAATAAACACTGGTAACGTGTCTTTTCATTTCCTTTGCTTCTTACGGGATACTTTTTAAATTGTATGTCTTGATTTAAAAATCTAATTATAAAAGCTTTTGCCTTTCCTGCTTTTGGAGTATTTGGGGGGTTTTCCTTTCTGTTTTTTTTTTTTTTTTTTAAATATAGATAGATCATCTTCCTGCTCTTTTACCAGAAAATATTTTATGTGAAGATAAGAAGTGTTTTTTAAAGTTTCAAGCTAAGTAGAGGGACAGTAGGATGCTGATGAATGAGACAAAGAGATGCATTAACTGTCAAAAGTGCAGGCAAACTCCAGATAGCGAAACTGCTGCTGGTTGCATGCCTTGCAGAAACGACCAAGGTGAAAAAAAGGTTTTCCTTCCACCTCATGTCTTTGAATTATATTTTCAGGCAGGGATATCTTTCAACTTTGTGATAATAATCTGAAAGAAGAATTTATCTTTCCATTATTTACTCCTCTAAGAATTTGAGAGTTTTGCAGAAATGAATTAGACAAGGTTAATGGAGTATTTACATTAACATGCCTTTTATGCTAATGCATTTTAACATGGCTAGGGATCAAATTCCCTTATGATTTTTCTACCATTGTAAAGATATAGCGATTGTTTACTCAACATTCAATTTCTGCAACTAAACCTCTTTATTTTTTACCCTTTATCTGCAGATGATGTGGAAACCTGCATATGACTTTCTCTACACGTGGGCAGCCCATTATGGAGATAGTTACAGAGATGTCTTACAAGACCTACAATCAGCCTTGGATAAAATGAAAAACCCAGTAACGAAACAATGGCGAGAGTTAACTGGAACTTTGATTCTTGTGAATTGCATGGAAGTGTTAAGGGCAAGTGCTTTTTCCAAAATGGAGGAAGAAGAATAGACTACTGGGATATTTTTTGAAAAATTTCTTGTGAAACTGTAGTGCTGATATTTGTGTTTCAGTGATGCATGCAGAGCAGGACAGAAAGCAGTTTGTTTTCCTTGACCCGATGATGAGTCTAGCTCCATTGTTCTTGGCAACAGATTGCTAGAGCTTACTAATGGCTACTGAGTAAATAAGAGTGGGGGAATTAAACTTGTGAGGTCAACAAAAAGTCTCAAATTTGGCAGGATGGTTTCTAAAAGGAGCTAAGTTTACAATATTTTCAGTGAGGTATTAAAAATCTAAATATTTTAATACATTATTGTAATTGATGCTCAAAATCCTCAACTCTAAGACAGGGAGTCCAGGTTAGCCCAGAGAAAACTTTAGGCTTCATTTGGCCTTAACTGGGACAAAATGAATCTCATTTTCTCACAAAACAGGAATTAATGAGTTATTTTCACTTGGAAAAATAGGTTTGTGCTTCTCAGTCCTTGTAAAACAGCTGCTGGTGTCAGACAGGCAATTTAATGCTCAAATGACTGGTTTGGATTGATTTATTGCTGTAAATGTCTAGACCCAGCTGTGCAGAAATCCAAGAAAATGCAGGAAGCCTTCTTGGTGTACACTGTCCACCCCCTGATCATTTGTTTTTTCCTACTCTGCTGTTAGATATGTAGATAGAGTGGCTTTGTAGGTACAAGAGGTGTAGACAGTTCTTACTTCTGTTGAACATTTTCTTCTACCTTACTGTATAAAGGATATGGTTAATGGCTATTATTTTCTCAAAAGAAGTTAACAGTGGGGTGCTTTTTAGATTCATTAATTTATGGAACACTTAATTATCATCAGTTATATGTTCTAAAAAGAACCTTGCTTAGGTGCTATCAATAAAAATCTTTCCATTACTGAATATCTTACTATAGATGTAGAAAATAAGGCTGAATAATAGCTACAGGCTAACCAGCTTTATTTATTTTCATCAGCATTAGATATTAAATATATTTTATTTAAGTGGTAGATCTAAAAGGTTAAAGCCATTTTGAGCACATTTGAACAACATTCATTCAGAAACATCACCAAATATTCATGACAACCAGTTGAAAAGAAAATTGGTGTTCTGCCATCACTTGCAGTTGACAAGACAAAGCCAAATTCTTTCAGGAGTACCACAAAGTAGTAATGTGTCAGTCCAAAACTTGTGTTTCCACTGTTCTCTTAGCTCACCTTTACTAAGAAGGCAAGTTTTGTGATTCTAAAACAAAACAGTCCATTTAAACATTTTTTCCCCCCTCCCCTTTCCTCTAACCTGCTTTCTTTTCTACTTTCATTAAGCTTTCCCAAAGCAAGCATAGCTCAGGAAAGAGACTGAGGTTAAAGCACTTACTCCAGTAACAGGAAATCTCAGTTGACAAAAGACATTTTAACATCAAGGCATGGCTGAATTAGCATGTGTGCAAGTTATCTGGCTTCAGTGGATTTCCTCCTGATTTGCAACAGAATGAGGAATTCAGCCCACAGAACAGTGACTGGTTTTGCTTGATAAAGTAATGGTGGTGAAAAAAAGCATCAGATTATCAAAGATCCCTGGTGTTTCAGGTGCTAGAGGCTATGCTATCTTGCCCTGTGCAGTTTTTAAAAAGAGTTGCAGTGAAAATACAAAATAACATTCTCTTGTTATGTATACTTCAGTACTGAGACCAACTGTTCATTCCTTCTTGCAGGCAGTGAAGCTTCCAAACAGGCAGAAAGTATCTGCTGATTTTCTCTTTCATGCTGCTGCGTAAGGAAAAGGCATGTACTAGTTCCTTTTAAAATAGACTTCCTTAAAGGTAAAAAGATAAATTCAAACATTAAATTATAAATATTACAAATAGACATTAAATTAAAAGAAAAATGTCTTTGATGCTTGCAATATACCACTGTGTTCTCCCAGGGGAAATTTTTTTTGTAGACTTCCCAGACTGCTGCCACTTTCACCTTAGACCCTTCTCATAGCAGAGACTGTGAAACCTGAACTGGATTTTGCAGTGATGCAGCAGGTCACACACCATCTCCCTGCCTAAAACTGCAAGGAAATACTTTTTTTTTGTTTTTTCTCCCTAAGAGCTATCTAGCTGAACAGAGGAGATCACAGAGTATATCTTTCAGCTTCACCACCTTCTCTCACCAGTTGATCTTCACATGTCCCAGCAGACCATGCTCCCTTACTTAAATCATTGGTAAAGCCACCTGTTTTCTCTTTCTCTTTTCCCCCTTATCCTCCCCTTCTGTTTTTCTTCTCTTTTGTTAACTTGGCTGCAACAACAGGCTTACTCCTGAAGGTATCTGGTTCCATTTTTTTTTTTTTTGCACATCTTAATTTCCTATCTTTAGTAAATGAGTGTTTACTACATGACCTATTGAAAAAGAAAGCAATTTCTTAGTTCAGGACTGCTTTTCCTACTAGTCTAAAGAGAGAGGAAAGCTACCAGAAGCACATATTGCTCTTTCAGTGATTCTACCAAATATGAAAGATAAGCTACCCAAAGCCCTCAAGGATGAAAGCCAATCCCTCCTGAGAAGGTGGTAAGTGATCAGAAACTTGTGAAGAGAAGTGCTCAGGGAGCAGAGATACTGCCTGATACTATTGTGGCCAGGCCCTCTCATTGCTGTCAAACAACAGCAAAGTTGTTTCTGACTTGAATAAGAGTTGAATTTGGCCCAGTACATTTAGAATATATTGACTTAGTGAATCAATGTTCTCAACTTGCAGAATTATGAAACTGATCCTCAAAGTATATTTCTTTAAAAGGGAATTTGTCTATAGTTGTGCTGTACTCCAGGGAACTTGATTGTGGGCTTTGGTTGTTAATTGTGCTTCCTACTTTTGCTTTAAGCTTCTACTCATATGAATGAAATGTGCACTCAGGCAATATTCTGTTTACTTTAGTAGCCCACATTGGAGATACATGTGTGTGTGTATATATATATATATATATAAGGTATTAAATCCCCATATTTTATTTAGCACTCAAGTGTTCAAAACCACAAAATGCCAGTTGAGAGTAGAAGCAGCTGCACTCTGCAGCAGCACACAGCTAGCAGCACATGGCTTTCGTAAACATGCTCTGTTCTTGACCTTTCCCCTTTCCTCCCACCCTGTCAAGAGAGAACAGCTTTCTCATGAGCCTGCACACATACCTTCTTGGGTTTCTGTGAGGCAGAGTGAGATTAACAACTCCTTGGGAGGAGACAAGGAAAAATATCAGCCTCTGGTCCTTGCCTGAAATGACTCTCTGTTTCCCATTATTTTTGGGTAGCCTGGGGAAAAGAGCAGTGTCAGCCAGTTCCATTTCCTTCTGTATGTGTAGGCTGAAAAAACCTAACCCTTTTGCCGCCTTCTAATCCCTGAATACATATGTTTTTAAGCAAAGGAACAAATGTAAAGCTGTCAGAGGACCAATTACTTTATGATGCCACTTTTCTATGAAAGCTGGAAAAATGAATCATTTGGGTATGGCTGCACTTGAGTGGGGCAGACACCTTTCATAGTGCGCAGCAGCAAGGAAAATCTTGCTGCCGCTCATGCTAGAAATACTAGGCTTTTTCTCAGAGAAGTTGGAAGACATTTGTATTGTTTTAGTGCAGAGGTCTCTCAGCTCAATGTTATTTAACAGCACAGTACACTGATGTATTTCTGAATTCAAAACAGTCAAGGTAGGAGATAAAAGGCAAATTATTCCCCAACATCAATTCCAGTCTTCCAGTTGAGTTTGAAGAAGGCTTCTGTTCCATGGGGGGTTTTTTGGTATTTTTTTGGAAAGCATAGATTTAGCAAAGGAAAAGGAAGTTTCTTTTAAAGTTGGATGTCAAGAGCAAGCCACAGGTTGAGGGGCATTCTTGGTGTAATTTTCTAGGGAGGGAAAACAGGAAGCATCAGCCGTCTTTCTTCCTACTGAGGCCATAAAAATAGTGAGAAGCAGGCAAGTGTCCCTTCAATCATTTTCACACATACAAAAAAGATTTATTTTCACAAATTATTCCTGGAAGCATGTGTTAAAAGCAAACACTAAGCAGTTCCAAAGAAGCAATTCTATTTTATTGTGTTGAGTTGACTTTGCAAACTTACTCTTAAAGTACTTCTGGACTCAATAAGTGATCCAGCTGATAATGATCTGCTAAATAATAAAAGCTATTGTTTGAAACTGCAGATGGTAATACCATGTTCTGAGCTAAACCCAGTCAGTGATCCTGCTTTTTTTCATCACTTAATAGCTTTTTCAGCTATGGACAGATGAATTAAATAGTAATACAAAGCTTTGTTTTATTCTGTTTGTGTCATGGCTATGAAAATTGCCCATGAAAAGACAACAAAATGGAGAGTAAGGGGGTTGGATCCCTACCCCCCACAAAAAAATGTAGAAAATGGTATTCTACACACTAGTGTGAGACACCATCCAGTCTATTAAAATCTCTGGGGATGTCCTAGAACAATTGTAGATGTGTAAAGGAAAATGTTAGCATGGTATGGGTGATAACTATTGTTCTTAATAGTTCTGCTGCCAACAAATGTCTATAGACAGTATGAGATAGATATTCACATAACCTGTGATTATTCTTGATACAGAAAATGCCATTTTATATTTGTTGCCAATATGTGTATATATATATATATATTTTTTTTTTTTAACTTACAGTATATATTTTTAAACAAAATAAACACAGTAAAACTGTATTGTCCACTGGAATCTTGCATGGCTTTTATTTTGCTTTTGTAAGACAAAGAAGAGAAGAGGAAGATGGCCACAGGGTGAAAGATTGTTGTTCTGTTAATACCAGGGAAATGCGCAATGCCTTTATGAATATTTTTCTTCATTAAAAAACTCTGTGTGTTAAAAAGATGAACACACAATCCTTTTAGCATGTTCATAAGCAAAAGTAATTTTCCTCTATTACTTCCAGAAAGAGAATGGACTCTGGAGAAAAGGATTGTCTGTGGACCTTGTTGGGGACCCCAGGCCTCCTTCTATAGGTTATGCTCTCAAATTTTCTCTTTTTTTGTCAGAGTCATGAAAGTTTAAGCAAATCTTTGGTTGAAAAGGTTGGTCAAATCTAACAGAAGTTTATGAACCTTTAGTAGAAGGAAATAACACTGGTCATTGGTTTAAATTGAACATCTATTTCCATTTTCTCAGATCACATTTTTATTTACACTCCTTCCAGTACAAATTGGCCAGGAATACAGCCTTTATCTTAAATCTTAAAATTATCATAGGAATTTTAATGTAAAACTAAGTAGCAAGAGCTACTGTACTGACTGGAAGGTCAATTTACATATCCATTCTAAATCCCAGGTTTTAAAATGTAAATGAACTGGTTTGCCAAGAAGGAGGATAGCAGCACAATACTCCCAAAAAAGCAGACAAAGACAAGTGCATTCAGCTCCACTCCACAGCCTCAGAGCTTTAAACATACCACTTGTGGTAAATTCAGAACAAGTTCTAAAATACAGCCTTGTCAAATACAATCCCCTGAGAACAAAGGGAGTCAGGAGTGACAGGAGGGAAGTGAATAAGCAATGACTACCTACTATGTCTCATGACAATGAAGATATCAGGCAATGGATTTAAAAATAAGGGAAAGTACCTTTTCATACAGGGATGAATTGGGGATTGAATTGTTACTGGATATTGTTGAAGACATCAGTATAAAGGGGTGCGAAAGGCAATTAGTTAAAGTTATTGATGTTGTGGCTTTCCAATGCTCTCCCTTCTGTCCAGCCCAGGTGATAGCTCCTCAAATTATTCAGCAACAATCACAGACTCTTTCCTGGTCTGTGGCCTCAAGTACCAAAAGCAGCTGGCTGGACTGAGCCATAGTCAACCAGCTGATTCTGGAAACGGGGTCTCTGAGAAGAGACCGCAATCTTAAAAGTGAAACTTAAAATGTAACCTAACCAAACTCTTCAGGGATGACATTGCCCCATGACCTTCCTTCTCTCAATCTATTTCATGCATCTGAGAGAAAAACACAAAAGGAGGAAGGGATGAGCAGGGAGAGGAGTGGCAGATTTTAAGCAGAGTCTCAGACGAGAAAGCTCTCTTCATAATTCTACTCACAAGTACGAAATGTTATTATTAGAGTCTGAAACCATTTAATATCATGCAACCCTCTATTCTTAATAGAAAAGTCTCTATTGCTATTAATAAAGGAGTTTTAAGGGGGAAAAAAAAAGCAAATGAATGGTTTAATAATACTGCTTATAAAACCAATTGTGTATAACTGAAAAGCTCTCCCTGGGGACCCATTTGCAGGAGGGTTAAATAGGATTATGAAATTTAAAACAAATTAAAATTAAAAATCCTCAAACCCTGAAGCTACAGCAAGAAGATATCACAAAAAGTTGGGACTTTTTTCTGAATAAATTACTGACCTTAGTCATTAGTGTCAGGGGATTATCTCACAGACACTGAAATCTGAATCATCTCTGTATGCCTGCAAGCATCGTTAAGGGTTTTAGGTCAGAAGCTCCATTTTCATACACACAAACAAGTCTCTCTGCCTGGAGGCCTCCAGCCAGCAAGATGGCGTTGGTGGTATTCTGTACACCTTGCATGTCAGGGTATCAAACGTATCAAACTAGTGTAGAAAACACAAATTAACCCTGCCCTTTTCTCATTTTTGTATTTGTCTATAAAAGTCCTATACTGGTCCATAAAGCAAAACCAATGGTGCAGCTGAGATGGGAAAAACCGGAGTGAGCTGTGTAGACTGATGTAAGAGCTGTCTTGTGCACATTTGCTGTTGCAGGTGCTGGTTAGAGAGTTCACATCAGCACCTCAATTGCACAAATCCCTTTGCAACCCATGCTGCCACCCTGCCTTCTCAGACTTGCTCATCCCTTCAATACCTCTTGCTCTGGTGTCCTTTTACCCCTTAGAGGTGTCCTGTCTTTGACCTGGCTAGTAGTCATTCACAGTGAACTCCCACCCCACCTCTCATCTCAGCCACCCTCCCTTGACCACTGCTCTGTGTCTGGGTATTTTCTGAGACTCCCCAGTTCCTCTGACCCCCAGCCCTATATACCCTTCACCAGAAAAGGAAAATGTAATAAAACACAAGATGCAGAAGATCAACAAAAACAATCAAAACCGCTACTGGATATTAGCAGCCAATCAACACATATATCAACTGTATACAGTTAAGCATTTTGTTCTGTCATGTAACCAGACACACATATCTGTCACCCAACCAAACTGGGGGCATGTGATCTAGGCATCTCACTGTACCTGGGGAAAGTAGGAGAGAGGAGCTAGCCTGGATTGCTGCTGTATGCCATGAGGTGTGATGAGATTTAAGATTAGTTACATAAGACAGGGTTTTATTCACTTACTAGCTGACCTGTGAGACATCATGTTTTTGTAGGAATCTTGACTACTGTAATTCTTTTATTTTAATCTTGCCAATGTGCATATAACTAAGGAAAATAAAAGCTTGAAAATATCTTTGTCAGACAAAGACATTGCTAGAGTAATCCCCCTGACTTTCTGTGTGTAAGACCTGAAACTGTGTAGCACCCAATCAGCAAGTTTGTCTTGAGAAAAGACAACCTCTAAATAATCTAAAAGCCTTTCTACGTAATGTTAAGTGCATCTCCAGAATGGGCAGCGATGAGAATTTTGACCACTTTGAAATATTGTTTCTTATTTCATTATATGATTGGATCATTCCCAAAGTAAATAACTTGTTTGTAGCTGTACAATTTCAGATGAGCTCTCTCTAGCAGACTGTTTCTTTCAAAATGCATATAATGGGTATAGGAAAATAGCATCCCAGGCTAGTTAATCTAAACGAAAAAATCTTGAACCTGAGCCCACCTACAGACTTGCAAATAAGGTACTCGCTTTACATATATTTTTTTTCCCTCAAGTCAATATTTTGTCCTCAGGGATATCCATTAACTCAGAATAGTGCTGCTACCACTCTCTTTCTCTTGTTAAGGCAGAGGGGATTCATTAAAAGATGTATATAAGCTAGGGGTGATCTGGCCCTTCATTATATGCAGTAGTAGTTTTCACTGTACCTATCAAAATATCTTGCCACATTTGCCTGTATTCTGCCAGTTTTATGTCACCAAGTGTTGCACTTTTAGGATTATATTCTTCCATCTGCTGACAAAATACACCCCCCAAAGCCAACTAATTCACTATACCTGCCTGTAATAAATGGCCTAATCTACAAGTCATTTTTCCCCCCTTCTTTTTCAGAAAAGGAAATTAAAATTACAAATTTCCTCTCCTCTCTTTTCCTCTCCTTTACTGTGCACCAGAAAAATGCAGCATTTGGTATACAGCACATAGGAAAAATTTTGTGGGGGGTACTCATTGAAATACTGGCAGCACACGACTATTATAAGAAACACAAAAGTGCTTATACAAATGCTAAGAGTAAGCCAGCATAGTACGGAATACCAGGCAGAGAAATAATTGCTGAGGTTAGTTACAGAGTTCTTGTAAGATGTTACTGGTTATGGCCATCCAAAATTTTGCAAATGAACTTAAAAGGAAATAAACACTAATGTCAGCCATTGTTTCAAGTTGCAGACTAATAAAAAACAAAGCGACTCTTCATCATTCTGGAGTGATTTCTTTTTTCTGTGTTTCATTTAGTAAAAGATGCCTCACAGTTTCCATGCATGAATGCAATAACGAAAAATTATGGATTCTTTTTTATAGCCTTGTTGGGTTCATATACAATTCTGGAAAATATTCCTCTGTGGCTAGTACTCCCCTAAAGAAAATCAATCATTTGTGAGCACAATACAATAATCAAAGTCTAGCTTGTGTAATCTTGCCTGTGTTCTTATTTATAATTAACTTACTTAATGAAGGAGAGGATCATAGGAAAGCTGAAAAGGTTTAAGTACCTGCAAAGTACCTACAGACTTTTGGATGACATCAGTGATGGTATCCAAAACCTCAGTCTTCAAATTTTTCTCATATTTTGTCTATTTATATTGTTGAATTTTGGGTTTGTTTGTTTTTTTTTTTTTTTAAAGACGGGTTGATTGTTTCTCCTTTCATTGTCATATCAACATCAAGAATCATTAAGACTACTTTAAAGCAACACACAGTACTATGACCCTGTCTTTGTCTTTCAATACTCTTCTATTACATCTGCACTTCCTTCTGCCTCTGCACATCTTGAATACTAATGTAAACAGTGAAAAAGCTGTACTGTGGAGATTTGTAGTCTGATGCTGATAGGATGCAGCTGAAGGTCAGGAGAGAATTTAGACCAATATATTTAAAGGGATTTATTACTGTGCTATTTTTAGTAACTGATCCAGAAACAGGCAGCATCAGTAATATTAAGCTAATCATTGCAAAGTCAGAGCAAAAAGCAGTTGTCAAGATCTCCTTGAAGCAACTACAGAATTCAACTGTAAAGGGCACAGAGATGATTTCCATCTATGCAGAAAGGTCACAGATGTCCACTAATCTACAACTGTCATAGACCCTTTGATCATGACTGTTATTTTAATACCATTAGCCATTTGATTCTGTAACAACAGTTTTTGAGTACCATGAACCTAGTTGTCCCTCAAACAAGGACTGTACACACATGCATATTCATGATCCAGTGCATAGGTCAAGTCAAGACCATTGGCATGAAGTAAAGGAACGGAAAGTCATGCTTTCTAGCTCCAGTCATTGTCCCAACCATTTCTTACATGGGGTCATCCTATATGTTGAACACATATTTTCCTAAGCTGAGGGTTCAACTATCTTGTTTGGAGCACTCTCAGTTTGTCTGGTCCCATTACTCACCTATCAGAGCTCAAATAGCTGTCAGTATAAATTATTAGGAACAACAAAGCTAAAAAATGCAAACTCTTTCCAAAACTGCCTGCTTTGATAAGTGCTGTGAGCTACTTTTGGAGGAGATCTAGAGTCTAAACATGCATCTCATTGACTTGCAATAACTTGAATTGTTTTCATGGTCACCACCCTCTTCTGAAAGAAACTACTTTTAGACAACTATGGTACCAGTTCTTTAACTGGCCCCTGCATGTGGAAGAGTGCCTTCACTTTACAGATCCTCTGGAGTGACCCAGGGTGCTCCAGCAAAGAGATGTGTCACACTGTAGTATAAAGAATGACTTCCTACTGTTTGCTTATCATGAAGCTGCTCTTCATTCAAGGCAAGTCAAGGTAAAATTGAAATGAAAGCATACGTTCATCTAACTCTGAAGTAGTCAACTGTTTCACTTACTTATACAAGACAATAAGAAACTCCAATATACTTATCAGACTAAGTAAATGAGAAATGCCTCTCTTTCTGTTCCTTTTATAAAACTAGTCTGCTGTTGTATCTTACCAAGGTGATGTATGTCTCAGCTTCCTACTGTTAGAAAGTTATCATTAGACATCATAGTAGAAAACACACCTGTGTCAGCTGAGCATATTGACTTATAGCAAGTCTCCTCTTCAATGCCTTTCAAGAGATATGGGCAGATTTAACTCTACTCTTTAAAACTCAAGGAAGAAATTTCCAGCTAATCATCTAAATGAGTCATTGCTCCTTAAAGGGTCAGTGCTCACATGGCTATGGCCCTTCTGTCTCCTTTGCAATTCTCTAACAAATACCTGGAATTTACTAACCTAAAAGAAAACCAATCACTTGTTTTCCTAAATTACTTCTCACTGAGTTGAACTGGCTGCCTTCAGCATCAGAACATAGCTCAGTTGTCCTGTGAAGTCTCACCTTGAATCTCTTTCTTGGCCAGGAGATACCTGGCCAGTCTGAATTAAAATAAGCATGGTATAATTTTATTGGAGAAAATGACAAGAGAAAAAAGAATAAAGCTAAGACAATCTTGTTCTTTAAAGATGATGCAACACATGCTAGTACAAGTATTCCAGCACTTAATCATAAACACTCAACTGGAAAACCTTGGCTTGTCTGCATGTGTCTGAGCACCATGCCTGTGTTGCAGCATTTGAAGCAGCACTTGCCCAGATGAAACAGGGAACACAGTGCTACACCAGGAGTCTCAGGCTTGCAGGACACAAAGTGGCACATTGAATTGGGAAGGTTAAGGAAGAAGCTACAGCCTTCCTAGGACAACAACTAGTTCTGTGGCTGATTCATTCAATAGCAGAGGCTACCATCACTTTTTTTGCCTACTTAAACTTTCTGCTATAAGTAGATAAAATTCGCTTATCAAATTCACATTAGTTACTGTAGTTCATGTATGCAGTACCTGCGTACATCAGCCCAGAATCACTGATTTAAACATATACTAAATGAAGCTTGTATCCAAAAATTTTGAAATGACAATAAACATATACAAATTACATAACAAAACTCCTCCCCACTTTTAAAATATTTTTTTAAAGTCTTGTTGAAGTGTGCTTCGATTTTACACTCGTGACAAAATGAGCTAGCCATCCCCTTCACCATCCAAACCAGAAGCATGCTCTGCAGTGCTCTGAAAGCTGTGGTGATTGCTGTTGGAATTTTATTGCAAAAGCCAGCAGGTATTTGGAGACACATTACAAATAGCTTGCTAGGTTTGCTAGGCTGCTTTTATATGGTTAGCTTCTTCTCTGACACATACATCTATGACACAGTCTAGGTAACTAACTGCAAAATGTCTATTTGATGTCAGCAGCAGAATGCCAAGAGCAGAGTAAAGTGGAAAAGATTTAAGAGCAAGGCCCCGAGGGCAATGCACACTAATTATTTTTCAGAAGCACTCTTATTTTTTCGCCCATGAGCTCTTTTCTTTCCAAAATATTCACTGGTCATAAAGTGCTGGGATCTTTTTCACTTCTCTTCCCTTTAAATTGTAAAATCAGCTGAAAATATGCTTAAAAATATGTTTAATACTGGTGTTTACTCAACTTCCTGAAGTGTATAGAGTATGGTTCTCATGAAGGATAAAATCCAGTGTGGACTGTGAGTAGAAAATACTGACAATACCTGCTGCACTCTTGACACCTGGGCCTCAGACGGAGCCTTTTGCACATGGCTGGATTATACCTTAGATGCTAATCATCTTTAAATGTTTAATTCCCTCTTTGTGGTGGTGTGGAGGAAGCAATACTTCTCTCTCCAACAACTCCTAAAAATCCTAAGAAATACAGAACAATTTTCAGAAATGTTCAGTTTGGCATAATTGTAACATCCTGGTATTGGAAAGAGTATCACCTACCCCTTTATGAACTTTAAATCATATTTTAGTTTTATACCATAACAGACCACAACAGTAACAGTTGTTGATTCTCAAGTCAACTGAGGGATGCCTAGCTGTGCTCATGCCATATGTCCCCAGTAAGACATTCCACCCTAATTAAAGTGGAAAGCGAGAGAGAACATACTGGTTGTATATTCTTTATTCTAAATAGGAATGTAAAGTTGTTTAGACAAATATCAGAAATTTTCTAAGCACTGGGAGCTATGTTATTTTATGCTGTAACTAAGCCAAATGACCTCACTAGGGTTTTCACTGTTATCTGCAATGAAATTGACTCTCCTAGGCAAGTATCTTTTTCCTTCATTTAATGAAAACCACAAGTAACCTAAGTCAAATGACCGAGACAGATTCTACCTCAGAATGCTGACTAACCATTTACCAGTGTTAACTGAACAACACAGATATAAAATACTAGTGGCTCACAATGTTAGTATTTTATGCTGAGAGACTACTGTAGAAGTTTTAAGACATCTAAAACTAGATGTGCATCACCTATGGTGGTCAAACCTTCCATCGAACTCCTGTTAAATTCTCAGTAGCAACTCATCGCAACTCAGGCCTTTAGCTTTGCCATGTTATGCATGTCCTTATAGTTCCTCTGTTTCTACAAAGAATTCTACTTTGCCTTAAAAGCAAACTAGGGCAGGAAACTTCTCCTTTAGTACAAATATTACCTTCAAAACATATGATGAGAAATGTATAATTAAGAAGATGAATCCCACAGACTTCTATAGTGAGGGACAGAATCATGGCAAGAGATCCAGTTAAAACAATTCAGAACTCCAGTAACAACTACTCAACATAGGATGACGTTTTCAAAAAGAACCATAGGTTGGCTATATGTTTTCTCACAGACAAGCTTATTTTTCTATTCCTTCTTTCTCTCATGCAAATAAGAACATCTTCCTGACTAAACTTACTTAGAAGAGGGGAAGTAATAAACTATCTAACATTTCAAAATAGCTACAGATCTTTAGAATCCTGCTGATAATTCTCTTAGTTTTTATTTCAGACTCCTTAGATCAAATATTCATCTGCTTGTCATGTTAGTGTTTGACCATGTATTTCTTCACATAAAGATCCATTTACTCCATTTTTTAAAAAATAACTTTTACAATTTTTCTTAATATTAAGATTTTACATTTATTGCACCAACCAAGGTGATAAATAGCTTTTTATTTACATGCTTGTGTATAAGTGATAATTTGGTACAAACAGGACTTGAAAAAAAGTTGATGAACTGGTTGAATGTGCGTTATTTGTAAAATAACCCACAGAGTTTTAGTAATGACCACCAAACTCTTTAAGACCAACTTTTATACATTATTTAGGAGAAGTAAGTAAAGAGACTGAAGTTCAAGGCAAATAAGCTATGATGGAGTTTTCATGGAAAATCTTCTGCCATATATTTTCTAGGTAGTTTAGTTTAATAAGAAAACTACAAGGAATCTTAGCAACAATAACATACAATTGGTTATTTTTCATTACTCCAGCAAATGAGACATGTCACATCAAATGAGATAATGCAAAAGGTGTCAATACAATAATACTAATGAAGACTCGTTACAGCTACAGTGTAACTAAAATAAAGAGTTAATTTTTCCTTTATCAATTATTGCTATTTTAGTCAGATAGTTTTAAAATCTAACTGGTAGTCACTAAACATAAATAGAAAAGGAAGTCCCTTTCTGCACTTTCTCCTTTGAAAAAAGCTCTAGCAGACCTAAGAAATATCAAAAAATTTGAACCAAACTAAGTCTTAGCAGAATGACTAAAAATGCCAAACGTGGGCAAAATGGTTTTAAAAGGTGGCTAGTAGTCTCTGGAGAGATGAAATGAGTACAGCAGAAGTGACTGAAATGCATTTCATAACTGATGGACTTGAATATCACATCTCTCAATAATAGTTTATTCAGTAACTTGTTTATTTAGAATATATGCATTGTGTTGTCATGGAGTTTTTATCTGGTTGCTGGGCTGCAAGTTCTAGCAACACATGATTCGTAGTTATCTGTCACTTTGTCATATATATTGAATTGGAGAGTCATTATTAGTATGTTAAGTAATAACACAGATTTGGTAGTAGCCCAGATTTTTACTGAATCCAAAAGCAGAGCCTAGTCTGTTACTATGTGGTCAATTCCCCAAGTGCAAGAAGCCTTGCCTTCTTTTTGTGGTATGAAATATATTCAAACTACAGTCATATCCTCCTAAGTGCCTTGAGCCACAAATGTTTTATGAGACCTCTCAGTAGGAGACAGTGAAGAGTATCTTTGTCTATTAATGTTGAAATAAAAGCATGTGCTTCTGGAACCACCAAAAAACCATGTCCTGCTTCTCAGTGTATCCGTTTTTTGCTGCTTGTCTTATCAGCTTCTCATTTTGAGGAAATAAATAATAAAGTAACATACACAGCTTCTGCAATTTGTTGGACATATTTAACACTTCATGTCTAACATACAATTCTATATCATAAATCTACTACAGAATCTTTTGGCTTTGATTTAAAAAATCTGTAAGTTCAAATAAGACAGTACTTCAAAAGAAACTATTTTGAGAGCTTTCTGTGTATCTTTTTCAATATAGCTCCTAGCATATTGTGATCAAGAAGTCTGGCTGATGAATGGGATTTTTAGATGACTAATTAATGCATCATATTCAATATATGTCTATGTGTATGTGTGCATATATAAGTTGAACGTTACTTAATAAATAATCCAAAACAGATACTGAAAAAGAACTTATAGTTTGGAACAGACTCATTGGGACCATCACCAGAAAAATATTTTCTATGTTCCACAATAACATTCTGCCTCTTAAGGCATAGAGAACTACTTTCTATAGCAAAAGGAAATGAAAGAGACATTCCCAGTGTGTAAGACACAGGTCGTCTAAGTACTTAGTAAAAACTAGAATTTAAAGTGGTTATTATGCTGCTACAAACTACAGATCAACTCTTTCAATTTCAGAGAATCTATACTGACTCTCAATAAGTGAGAAGAATAAAGAGGAGTGGTATCTTCTGACAGTGGGAGAGCAGTTGACTAACAGTGGCAAAGATGACCCACATACCCAAGTCTCATGGGAAGCCAGGGAGAACCCCCAGATAACTCATTGTGGTATGCCCAAAAGACTTGGCAGCACAGAGCAAAGTAGGAGCAAACTTGGTCTCTATTACTAAACAGAGAAGGGAAAAGAATGGGACTTACATGTAACTTACAAGGGTTGTCCATAGCAGTGCAACTGTGATTTCATACTCCTAGCAATACAGGTGTGTTTTGTGTTTTTTAGATAACTAAAGAACTAGTAGTTTCTTGGTGGTATGTTAATTAAGAAACACTATAACCATCTAAATAATTACTTCTCAAGCGTTCAGTCTAAACTATTAGATCTTTGCAGTAACGATTGCTTTCCATACTAACTGAGGAAAGCCTAAGGCACAGTTATCAATTCTCACAATCTTAATCTTCATTAAATCTCCACTTGCTAGAAGTTTATGGTTAAGAAAAAATAATTTTACAGTTTCTTTTAGGAATTTCTGTCCAAATGGTTTCAAAAGAAAGGGTACAAAATGTATCTGAAGTGTATAGCTAAAAGCTCAGAGGGTAAAAGTAAAAAAATGTAAAATGCATAATCTCATATTTTTCTGAAGTTTGTCTTACAATTATGAAACTAGTGTTAGTACAGACAAGTGTTAGCAGACACAAGACCTGACAATTCTGATATCCTCTTAAGTATCTTACGTTTCTGCTACATGCTGAGAAAAGATAATGGAGTCACATAATCATTAAATAATTTTGATGAATGTTTGGATACATTTTTAGAATTGGTGAAGCAATATGGTTGACACTTGCCTAGAAGTCATTGAAAAGAATTTCTCAAGAGAAGAAACACAAGAAATCTCACCTCCACAGAAACAAAAAAAAATTCAAGACAAGAATGCTGTCTGATAAATCAGAATATAATTGCAAATGAGAGATTTGCATCTAACAAAACCAGTCACTTTGGCAGTCATGTAGAAAGACAGATTTTGTATTGAGCATTGAATTGGTGGAGTGTATCAGTTCAAGCAGTAGAAGTGACTGCATAAGCAGAGATGAAGAGTTTTAATAAACTGGTCATTATAATAACAGGCAAATTTTCCTTAAAAAGGTTAAAGACAGAAGAGGATGACACATCAGGGCAAAAACTAGAAACTTAATTTTAGAATTATAAATTCATATTAAAGGTGCCCTTGTGTGAAATTCTCAAAAATGAAAATAACTTTAAAAAAAAAAACAACCCACAATCTACTGAATTTCATTCTTTTTGTTTTCTTCTATGTTTACAGTTAAAAAAAAAATGTTGTTTCCATATAATGTATTCTATAATTTAAGAAAATTAAACAGAAAATAACACAGTAAACCTATGTGACAAGAGAAAAAGCTCTTCTTTCACATACTTCATCCCCTCTAGTCTCCTTTTGATGAGCCAAGCTTTACAAATGAGAAAAAATTCTGTTCCAGGTGTCTAATAAACCACATAGTCCATTCAGTCTTTGAGCTGCTCACCAAGACTATCAATAATGGAATCAGTTTTGACAGTGATTTTTTCAATTTATAGTGATGTTGAGCTGATTATAATGCCAGACTGTACTAAACACGTACATGCATTTTAAATAGACCATCAAATAGAGCTAGGCACAGATTTAAAATGGATAATTTCTTTAATAAAAACTCCTTTACAAAGAAACCTTTCTGTTTCCCAATTATTCAAAGTTTTAGGACAAAACTAGGATAAATTTAGAAAAATCAGCAGTGATGAGTGAGAAAAAACCTCCTGAAGTATCAGAATATTTATTGACATTTTCTAAACAGAAACAAATTTACTAATTTAGACATTAATTAGAGACATATGACTTTCAAAGCCGGAAAACAAGTGAAAGTGAAATATAGAGGTTTTTTAAAGAAAGAAGTTATTGGTTTTAGCTAGAAAAAAAGCATTTTGAGTCTACCTGATGATTCTATTTGATCAGTAACTGAAGCACAACAGACCACTTAATGATTTATACCACTGTGCTGGAAATCCCAGAGTCAGAAGGCAGTCTATTTCATTCTGCATCAAGTATGTGGGTCTGGTCCTACATTTGGACTTTTAAATTTGCCAGGAGATTTCAAAAGTGGGAATTCTACCAGTGCAGTGTCAGAATACAGCTTGTGTACCAAATGCAAGATGTCTCACCCAATGCATTTAGAAGGAAAGGATATATTTTTTTCTCTAAAGTTTTTAACATCATCCCTTTCCAAAAGCCAGTCCCAAGGTAACCACTGCACCTCATTTATATTTTTAATCCTTTCCTGTAACAGTAAAGGAAACATTTACACTGCATTGTAAATGCACTGTATTGCTGTGCATTGCAGCAATAAGTAGAGCTGATCAGGAAAGGCCTGTATTACAGTATTGATTTAACTGCACAAGGTTAACACTGAGCCAGACCTTCTGTTCTGTACTCATTTTTCAGATCTTTAACTGTACTAGAATTTCTCTCTAAGCTGAAACCTATCCTCAATACTTACGCTGTAGAAATTGCTTACATTAACTATCGTGTCCACACTTCTCAAAGAGGGTTTTTAAAGAGCTCTTTGAATGCCATAGATTCATCAAAATACAGTGATCCGTTCTAAACTGAAGACTTAGATCTTCAAGATGATCTAATGACTCCAACTACTCGTTTTCAAATTACCAATTTGAGACAAATTTAAAGAATTGTACTTCAGAAAATGTTCTTTCAAAATTGGGCAATTCAAGTATTTAGTCTGCTAAAAAGCTTTATCAGGATCAGTGGTTTGGGCCATTCTGTTAACATTATATTGGTGACAAAGTCATTTACTATTCTTCAGTAGCTTAAGCTACAATGAAAACCTAACTATTGTTCTTTTGAGTTTTAACATAGTCTTTCCCTTAAACATCTAACCTATAAAGAGTTTTAAGAATGTTTTCAGATAGATTAAATTAAACCCCAGTACTAAGTTTCTGACCATCATTTTTAAACCATATGGATCATCAGTATCCTCATTCTTGAGCATCGGATACCTATCTTTTCACAACATTTCAAGGAAAGTCAAGTTAGGCTTATCCTTATTTTGCAGCTGGAAAACTGATTTAATTGAGACCAAGTAGAAATGCTGGAGCACAGCAGTGCACTGTTTGTCTCTGCCATATGTCTGTCAGCCTAAGGCCTGAGATAGCCTTTGCTTCCCTAGTCTACTCTTCTTGTACTGGAAAGAGAACGATACTCTCTGTTTTATTATTTCAACAGTTTCTAGAAATATAGACTGAATACCTACTGTTAGGATGTAGTGGATGTTTTTTTCCGCTTTGGCAGCCTTTTCATTTATTCTAGACAATTAGATTAAGATGTAGGAGATATCTTTTACTTAGATAAGTTTTAAAGGTGCAGGAGACAATGTATTTACATTTGTTCTTGACAAACTCTGTGAGTTAAACTAAATGACAGTTTTTATTTCCTCACTGCAAAACTAGAAGTATGTTAAGAAGTCTGAGTGCAATTCAGCTAACTTCCACTGAAAGCAAAATTTTTACCCTCATCCCTAAAATGCTTTGCTAAACTGACCCTTACCCTCATATCTTTAGTATTCACTACAATTATACTGTATTTCAACCTTAAATTGTCAGATTTCTAGATATTTTATTCAATAAAAAATTGAATTGCAACACCAAAATGAACACATAAATAATTGACTCTTACAGATGCACAAAAATCAGTAGTTTTCAAAGCAGTTTGTTCCATTAAGCTTTTCAGCCCTCATTCTACATAAAATTTTGTAGAGTGGTTGTCAAAAAATATGAAATATTCTATCTACTTTGATTTGATATGATTACAACTCAATAAGTAAAGACTGAAGTTACTCTTTTTAGGAAAGATATGAATATTGGCAATAACAATTATTTTTGAAAAATTTACTTCTGCTTGATTATTTTTTAAAAAAATGCAATTAGAATACTGCAATTCTCCTATCACAGTAGCTGTAGAAACCATAAAGTCCTAAATTTTATTTTTCCTTGATCTATTTTTCACTTGCACCTCAATTAAAAAAAAAAAAGATGAATTTAAAGGATACTGTCAGTCTCCTCACTTTCTACTTGCATCAGTGTTCCTACCAACAAAACACTCAGCTGTGTTAAAAGGGAATATAATTAAAAACTGATGCATCTCCTACTGATAATTCCTTATTTTTATTGTAATTCAGTGTGTTGGAACATGTTGCCATGGTGGGAGCTGTCAGAACACCTGGGTGAACTTGAGTTAAAGAAGAAAATGTGTGGGTTCATTATCAGGAGCAAACTACCAGTAAGCATGCTGAGGAGGCTGTTTGATCTGCACTTTTAAAATGCCATAAATCTGTCTGATCCCACTCTGGAAGAGAAATGAGGTAGATTACCTTTTTGGATTTCTTCCAATCCTGTTTTCCTTAATCCTATGATTTCTTAACATGTGAATTTTTGAATTGTATCTATTAGCCTTTTAGATTAAAGGCAAGAAAAAACACTCTAGATTGAAGATTCACTTGCCTCTAATCCAAGAGCTAATTTTTTATTTTCCAAAGACATCCCATCTGTATTTGTTATATGAGCATACAACTAGAGAGGTTTGGAAAAGGCTGAAATCCACAGCACTTTCCCAGCTCACTCAAAAGAGAAGTAGTAGTATAGATAAGGAAGATGAAAGATTTTTTCTATAACGTCATTTCAAAAGAACTTCACAACATCTCATTCTTCTACTTTTCTGGATTAGATGTTAAGAAAAAGAAATAAGGTGTCATAATATGCTCTTTTTTCTAGCACATTAGCACATAATTTTGAATAGTGAGAAGTAACATTTAACTGTTCCCTTGGACTAGTCTGTCTATACCCATACATCTGCTGTCTCTTAAATGTCTAGCCATTCCATTGCTAGGTCCTTTGGGACAAGAATATCTTTGTTATAAATATGAAACATCTAGTACATTATTTGATTGCCCTCATAGATTCATAACTGTATTTTCTAGATGCTACAGTAACAGAAAGAACAGCAACAATAAGGTACAAGACAGGGTAGTTCTTCAGTAATGCAGCTGGTAAGTGAAGTTTGCACATATTACGCAACTTTCCTAGTCTTTGCCTAATTTTCATGTTTAGTATCTTCTTTGATCATTTTATTATTGCAGACCAGATAATCTTTTTGTAGTGAAACTCCTTTAATAGTGCCAACATGTTGTGGTACAGTTACTGGGTGGGTTGTGACTGGAACTGGAATGGACAGACAAGGACAAAGAACTTAAAAATCTCTATTACATTTTTTACTGACATTTTTCTCTCATGTGAGATTTCTTACATGTGCAGTTTCCTACCATTTCTGATCAATTAGCTGGCTGCTTGTCACTGATAGCTAATGAGCTAGACTCAATTATATATGCATGTTAGTTCTTGGCAGTCCCACATACACATCAATGAGTACAGAAAGTTGTAGGCACAGATGTAGCTTGGACCAGCCAGCTTGAATAAAGATGGTAGGGATAAGTTAATGCAGCTGGCATGCTACTTCAGAAACAGGTGCTGCAAGTTAATCAATTGGGCCCTGGGTGATCTCATGGGCAGAAGCAGCATATAAGGAGGTAGCTAGCAAAGGAAGGGTGGCTTTGAGTTAACTCTGGTGGTTGTATTATGTTGTCCCTGTATGTCTCTGCACGTGCATTACTTAGACTCTCTATGTCTTCAAGTGACTATTGCCTGCACTACTACAACATTTGGTGACCCAGACGTGATATGCCGAATTGGTTGGACTAAGAACCCTCGGCAGAAAAGCACTTGGATTCCTGCTTGAAAAGGCAAGTGATCTGAGTAAAGTGATATAATGGGAAAAAATCATAAGCAAAGAGGAAAATCCTATTGACACCCTTCAACATATCCTTGCTGAGAAAGGATTCAGTTATGAAAGAGAGGATTTACTAAGACTTGTAAGATGGGGACAGGAAGTAGGTCTCTTTGTTTCCCCCCAAGAAGTATATGAAAAGGGACACTGGGAAAACCTGGGGGACATGTTGAATGATGCTATCGGCTTGTGTAAATTGGTATCATCCATTATACACCAGCTAGAAGCTGAGCGTGCTGCCGCTGCTGCCATGAAAGCAGAAGCTGCTGTACCATCTGCGTTCCCGGTAGATGCTAAAAGGTTCTTTGGAGGTGGTGACTTTATAGTACCATCGGCTCCACCTCTAGAAGAAAATACTAAGAGACTCTTCGGAGGGGATAATGTCGTAATACCCTCGGCTCCACCTCTAGAAGAGGAGAGCATGGATGTGAGCCCACCTCCCCCAGAACCCCCTAGAGCACCGTTCCAGGAGCCGAATACTCGCATTGCTTCTCCTCCCCTCCCACCCACCCTTCACCATCCTGCCCCATCCCATCCTTCTGCTATGTCTGAAGGAGTACCTGGCAGAGAACGAAAGGTACGTTTTACAAATGACAATGTGGATATGCCATTGCCCCTGAGCTCATCAAACCCTGAGTGCATTCGTCTTCCATCATCACCCCCAACATCTAGTGAAGTTGAAGATCAACAAAGACAATTATTAAAGGAAGAATTAATATGACACGGAGAAGATATGAAACACATTTTGGCCCACTTGGAGGAACTGATGGAAAAACCAAAAGCAACAGTTAATCAACTGTTGGAATGAATTAATGAATTAACCAAACCAAAGATTAAAGTTTTATCCCCACAGGTGCTCAGAGACCCCCGGCCAGATGACTATGATCCGGCTAAGAAATGGAGAGGCCTCATATGTGATGCGGTAATCGAAGGAGAACTTATTCTGCAAGCCTTTCCAGTAATAGTAGCACAAAGAAAACGACGATGGGCACCTTTGGATTGGAAGTTGGTAAGGGAAGGCCAGAAAGCTCTAATGCAATATGGCTTGTCCAACCCATACATTCAAACGTTATTGGATCATATTTTCGCCAGTGGATTGATGACTCCATTTGACTGCCGGAAGCTAGCAGAAACTTTCCTGAAGCCCACTCAGGTATTACTATGGGAGTCAGAATGGGGAAAAAAGAGTTGATCTGGCAGTAGTAGAAAATACGGACTTACAACAGGGAGATCCGCGGCGAGTCATCACGGCCGATGTGATGTTGGGTAAAGGACCGTTTGCTGACCCTCAGGTACAAGCCTGACTGCATGAAGCTATTTTGCAGCAAACACAGACACTGGCTTGTCAAGCATTTAAGATTGTTCCTGACATGAGGGTGCCAGTTCCCTCATACACAACTATTATACAGAAACCTAATGAGCCTTTCATGACCTTCTTAGACCGTCTAAGAGCAGCTCTGGATCGTATACCAAACATGTCAACTGAAGTAAAGGCGGAAATACGGTTACACTTAGCAGTTGCTAATGCTAACCATGACTGCAAAAAGATCCTGCAGGCTCTCCCGTGGACAGCAACTTTGGTCGACATGATAGAAGCCTGCTCTAGGGTAGGATCATCAACCCATTTAGCTGAAGCTATGGCAACAGCATCGAAACCTTTAGTTCAACCTCACAAAGGAGATCGGAGGCCAAAATGCTTTAATTGTGGAAAAATAGGACACGTGAAAAATCAATGTCGGTCCAGACCATTGGTATGGACAAACAGCTCCGCCAGGCCATCTGGGTCCAACAGCAGATTTCATGGCAATTGTTACAGATGTGGCAAGTTTGGCCATAGAGCCACTGAGTGCCTCTCTCGAGTGGCCAGACATACAATGCCTTAGGGAAAAGGGTTAACAAGCGCAAAAAGGTCGAGCGCGATGACACAAAAACGCCCTTCAACACCAATGGCTGCCTGGATGGCCTCAGATCAGCCACTGCAGGAAGCGCAGGAGTAGATGTGGAAACAGCAGTAGATGTAACCATCCACAACACGGAGGTAACAGTTATCTCATCTAACGCTAACGGACCCCTTGGCTATGGATTAAGTGCTTTGCTTTTAGGACGGTCATCGGCCTCTTGACAGGGTATTTTTGTGCTCCCCGGTGTAATTGATGCGGATTATGAAGGAAACATTGGAATAATGGTTAAAGTTTGGCAGCCACCAGTTCATATATCTAAAGGAACTAAAATAGCTCAATTAGTTCCTTTCAGAGCTAAAGTTCCTTTCGCAGGAAGTCGTAAGCATCGAGATGGTGGTTTTGGATCCACTGGAGTACCTGAGGTAAGACTGGCAATGCCACTTTCACAGGGAAAGCCCACTCAGACGGTTGTATTCCAACATCCAAATGGTGAACACATGGTTGGGTACAACACATTACTGGATACGGGAGCAGATGTTGCTATTGTTCCATTATCCTATTGGCCAAAAAGCTGGCCTTTAGAGAATTTAGACACCCCTGTTGTTGGAGTAGGAGGAATACAGATGACAAAAATTAGCACAGACCTAATTTCGGTATGCATACAGGGCGAAGAGAGTAGATGTGTGCAAATTAGGCCCCATGTAATGAATACTGCCGTTTGGCTTTTAGGTAGAGACGCCTTAAGCCAAATGGGCTTTCGTTTGTCAAATGAAAATTTTTAATGGCGGCCATTGATGGGCGACCAATCCTGAAGTTAACCTGGCTCACAGATAAACCAGTTTGGATTGATCAATGGCCGCTAAGCAAAGAAAAGCTCGCCCACATTCATGAATTAGTAAATGAACAATTAGAGAAAGGTCAGATTAAGCCATCCACCAGTCCATGGAATACACCAATTTTTACTATCCCTAAAAAATCAGGGAAGTGGAGGTTGTTACATGATTTAAGAGCTGTTAATACAGTGATGCAGGACATGGGTGCTTTACAGCCAGGATTACCCTCTCCTGCAATGCTTCCAAAAGAGTGGCCACTGTTGGTGATTGACCTAAAGGGCTGTTTTTTCACAATTCCCCTACATGAGGATGACAGTGAGAAGTTTGCTTTTACAGTACCATCAATTAACAAACAAGAGCCAGCAAAACTATACCAATGGACTGTTTTACCTCAGGGAATGAAGAACTCGCCAACTATTTGTCAAACTTATGTTGCCTGGGCACAGGCACCTCTGCGCAAAAAATACCTTCGTGCCTTATTTTAGCATTATATGGATGATATCTTGATTGCAGGAAAAGACCTGGGCCAGCATCGCATTCTACAAGAAGTGAACTGGCAGTTAAGCATCTCCGGGTTGGTGATCGCGCCAGAGAAGGTACAAATGCATGCCTCTTGGAAATATTTAGGTAATATCACCGATGCACGCATTTATCCTCAGAAGGTGGCAATTAAAACAGATATTGCTAACTTAACAGATGTTCAAAAGCTAATAGGTGATATCCAATGGGTACGAACCATATGTGGTATCACGAATGAGGATCTTTTGCCACTAATGCCTTTGTTAAAGGGCTCAGTAGAGGCTGATAGTGCGTGAAAACTGTCTCGGCAGCAAATCCAAGCAATAGGAAAAGTAGGAAACAAGATAGTCAATAACTACAGTCACCGATATGATCCTGACCTGTCAATTAACATTGCTGTGATAAGTCAAAACCAGCATGTAATGGCAGTCTTGATGCAATGGGATTCAGTAGCGAAAGACCCATTGAGGATCTTGGAGTGGATATTTTTGCCATATAATTTGCAAAAAACAATTACCACAAGGCTTGAGGCAATTGCGAAAATAATAGTTAAGGCCAGGAAACGTCTGCTGGAAATAGCAGGGATTGAGGCAGACGTCATTTTCGTTCCTCTCACAGATGAATTCTTGAACTGGGCACTGCAACAATCTGATGAATTACAGTGGGCCTTATTGTCATATCCAGGAGCTATAAATAATCATTATCTGGCCCATAAATTGTTTTCTGTTAAATTTCAAATGGAAGACCGGCCATTGAGATCAGCAGTACCTGTTAAAGGCCTGACTGTTTTTACCGATGCAAGTAAGATCCAAGCCAAAGCAGGAGTGGTTTGGTGGGAGAATGGAAAATGGCAAAATCTAACTGTTCAGAGCGTTGTTGAAAAATCTCTAATCAGAATTTGTATAACTTATTCCTGCGGCTCTGGCATCAGATAAATGAACGTCAAACTGCTTATTATATTGGACATATTTGAAGCCATTCGGGCTTAAAAGATGGCCTATCAGTTGGCAATGAAATTGTTGACAAGATAGTAGCAGCTCCTTTATTGATACCTACGGGGCCAATAATTGACAAATTTTCTCAAGCCCGAAGATCGCATGATTTTTTTTCATCAAAGTGCGAAACTGTTGGCGAAGCAGTTTGACCTGACCATATCAAACGCTCAGGGTATTGTTTCCACGTGCCCTGCATGCCTGAATCAAACCGGCCTAGGAGTAGGAGTCAATCCCAGGGATCTGGCACCATCAGGTGTATGGCAGTCAGATATCACTCTCTATGCTCCTTTTGGACGATTTAAACGTATACATGTTACTATTGTGTAGTGGTTTAGGCCCATCAGGGAACAAAGACCACGATTAGCCTCGAGTACCGAAGAGGCTGAGAACTGCTCAAGGGCAGGGAGGGCTTAATTGCCACTTAAGGACAAAACAGACCAGGCTACTCGGTTTGGGGAAGAAAACAGAAAATAATTTAATGCAACATCAACTAAAATATACCCCCAAAAAACCCAAAACATAACCAAAATGAAACAACACAGAGTAATACATGAATGAAGAGTCCAACCAGCCTTTTTAAGAACACCTTCCCGCCACACCTCCTCTCTTCCCGGGCTCAGAGCCCTGATCCCGATGTTTTTTCCTTGCCCCCCCTGAACTGTTCGGGGGGGCAGGCAGTGGGGGTCTCAGTCAGTCTGCTCCCAATAGCTTCTGCCGTCTGTCCCTCCTCAGGACAGGTGAACTCCACACCAGTCGTCCCTGCAAGTCCGTGGGGTAACTCACACGCATGGCAGCCCTGCACGGGCTGCTCCGACGCGCACCCATTCCAAAGGCTGCAGCTCCTCTCTGCCTCTCGTGTGGGGCTGCTCTGTGGCACGCAGGCTCTCCAACACGGCCTGGGCCATGGCCGTCTCCCCACACAGTCCCTCGCCCGTCCGGGCTCACTCACATGGAGCTGCTGGTGGCTCTCAGTCCTGCCATGGATCTCCACAGGTTGCAGGGGTACAGCTGCATTCTCGCCACGGCTTGCAGAAGGGTCTCCGGTCTACTGCTCCTCCTTCCTTCCTCCTCTGGCTGAAGGGTCCGCGTGGTCGCCTCCATCTTGTATTACTCTTACACCTCCTGCCTCACATTCCGAATTCCCGTCCCCTAAATAGTGATGGCAGAGGCGCCAGATTGGCCCAGCCGGGCCAGAGGTAGGTGTGAACCCAGGAGCCGGGGAAGAGTCCGCAAACTCTTTACTGGGTCTTTACTGCAACCCGCTCCCCCTGTTACTAAGCCAAAAGCTGCTCCTTGCTAAACCAGAACATATTGATACTTATTCAGCCATGGTTTGGGCCACAGCCTTAACCAGTGACAGTTCTCGAGACGTTATAAGACATTGGAGGAGTTGCTTTGCAGTCCTTGGTGTTCCAAGAGAGATAAAAACTGATAATGGCTCGGGATACATAGCCAGTAAAACACGTAAGTTTCTAAACTTATAGGGTGTTAAACATACTACTGGAATCCCAGGAAATTCCACCGGTCAAGCCATTATTGAAAGTACACATCAAACCTTAAAAGGCCTGCTAGAAAAACAAAAAACGGGGGAAGAGGGGGTAAGCCCTCAAGACAGACTAATGAAAGCCCTTTATACAATGAATCATCTCAGAATTGTGGCAAACAGGAATGAACCACTGGCATTAACACACTTTGCCCAAATGAGTCGGGATTTGGATTTTACTGACAAACCTAAAGTTTGGTATAAGAATCCCACTACTGGAGAGTGGAAAGGACCTGCAGATCTGTTGACGTGGGGAAGAGGCTATGCTTGTGTCATTACAGATCAAGGTCCTCGATGGATTCCTTCAAAATGGATCAAGCCACATCAACAGAAAGGACTTAACTGTAAGACCAATGGAAAAAACAATCTTGAGGAAAGAACCAAGTGATCCACCTTCAATCAATCACTCAATTAAAATGTAAACCCTCACAACTGTGGCACCACGTACGCTGCTGTAAATTCCTCCAGCTATCTGTATTGCATAAAAAGAATTCAAGAACTTAAGATGACCACTGGGAACTTGAAAACAAAAATGATGTGTTTTCTATGGATGAAGACATACTTCCATCTTACAGATAATGCTCACAGATCAGCATGCTAAAGGATCTGAAGAGAAGTCCAGAACTACATCAGGAAAAAGAAATAGGAGTGGAGCTACCAAGAACTCATCCCTTCCTGCCAGTGTGTGTCCCTCCTAGCAACACATATCAGATTATGTTTATTTTGACTTTATGGATTTCTGTATTGTATTGTTCAGCGATGTAGCTGTTATTGACCTTTTGTTGTAAACTCATGGCCATGGGTAAAAATATTTTGTTTTCTTCATGTACCTTTAATTTTGAAATGTGTTGCTAAAGGCTGGCTGGTTCAAAAAAGAAAAAGGGGGGAATTGTAGGCACAGATGTAGCTTGGACCAGCCAGCTTGAATAAAGATGGTAGGGATAAGTTAATGCAGCTGGCATGCTACTTCAGAAACAGGTTAATCAAGTTAATCAATGGGGCCCTGGGTGATCTCATGGGCAGAAGCAGCATATAAGGAGGTAGCTAGCAAAGGAAGGGTGGCTTCCAGTCAACTCTGGTGGTTGTACTATGTTGTCCCTGTATGTCTCTGCACGTGCATTACTTAGACTCTCTACGTCTTCAAGTGAATATTGCCTGCACTACTACAACAGAAAGTAGCCTTACATTCCCCAGGAACATATTCCTGCAGATACATTACAATCATTCCCTGTGCTGGTCTGAACAGTCTACTGGTGAGCTCTGGAAAACAGATCAAAGCTGAGGTCTGAGGACCACTGTAAACAGCTTTTTTTCCCCATCGTGATGGATATCTATACGATGAGAATCTTTTCAAGAGATAGATTTATGGCAGAGTTTTACCTTTTCCACAGTGTCTATGTATAATAAGACCAAAAATAGAACAAAACTTGAAAAACATCCACTGATCTAATCCTTAAAAATAAATACAGGAAAAATCAACATCTGTCAAAACTTAACTCTATAGCATCCAAGTCTTCCTATGCAGAGACAATGAAACAGCAGAATAACAAGCTGTAGCTATCATGTTATTTAATATTGAAGACTTCATGTAACAATGTCAGTGGAACTCCCATTAGAAAAGATTTTTTAAGCCACATTAAACTTTTTTGCTAAAAACAACTGAGTTATTGCAGAAAGATGCTATTTCCCTTGTATTTTGGACATTCAGGTGAAACTTGAAATCTTGAGTTCAAAGCCAGAGATGTAATAATTTATATCAGGAAATTTGAGTCATATTGGCTGTTCTGTGCCTTCATGACCCACACATAACCTGCATTTCCTTACAATCAAAGTCTCACACAATCCAGTGTTTTGGAAGTGGGAGAGAAGCCTTAAAGAGGTTTTGGCTTCATCCTGTTGCTTATTAGTACATCTTTTTAGAACTGTCATGTAAGTCAATGTAGCAGAAACAGCATTTTGCTTGTAACAGGAATAAAATCAAGGATGAGAATATAAACAACTTGGTTCTGCAAGACTCACATCTAGGTAACAGACCTGCCCACCTCTGGTGATACTGAAAAGCCTGGACAAGAGTGTTTAATGAAAACCCTAACTGAAACATTTGCAGTATGCTGCAGACCAACTGACAGCCTCTGACATACCGCATAATTAAAACAGTTCTGTGTTTTTGTGCAAAATGTCAAATTCACCTGTGTTCTTCAGTTTTGCTGCCTATGATAGATTTTCTTTCCAGTTAGACTAACAAAGGCATTACATAAAACAATATATTGTTTTAATGGATTCTACAACACATTAATGAGAGCTCTTCAAGGACTTATGAAGGTTGTTCTCTGCCCATGCTCTACTTCATTAAATTTGTCATTTTATAGACACAATAAGACAGAAAAGTACACTTTAAATTATTGTCTTCCTTTCAGATGCTCAATGTACAATTTACCGTGTTACCTGGAGTAAATTACTTCCAGTGAAGCATTTCTACAGTGCTGAAATTAAAGCCTTCATTGTTTTTAGCATCTAGCTTGGTTTCTGAGAATACTAGTGATGAATGAAGACTCTGGATGAAAGACCTCAGTAGTTCAAAGTCTTGTTGCTATATTGCATCTCATGCTCGGAAATAAGTTGAATGCTTTGAAGCCAACATTCATGCCCCGATATCACACTGACAAAACTTATGGCAAATTTTCTTAGAGCAAAAAAGAAAATTGACATAATTATTTCCTCTTTTCCATCTACATTCAAATGTTAAAACATAAGCCCATAATCATAGGTCACTTAGCAGCTAAAATCAATACAGTGCTAACTAAGCAAAATTTGAACACCTAAACTCTGAGAAACAAATCAGAATGGACTAGTTTTCCCAGACATCCTAACATCATTGAATCTGTGGGAAATCGGGAACATTTTTGTGCTTAAAAATAAATGATGCTATACTTCAGCTTGAAAAAAAGAATGGAAGAATCTTGAAAGAAATGTCAGTAATATGAAAAGACAGTTGTTAATTATTTCTACTACTTACTTATTGCACGTACTCCTGTGGTGTAGTATGTAGCAATATATATTGTCACAATAAAAGGCAAGAGACCATCTCAAGTATCTGTTAACAGGCAAATTGAAGAAACAAGTAAAATGTTTTATGTCCTCATTTTGCTTCCTTGGCTTTTTAAACAAAGCTGGAGAACCCTATCTCTCAAAGACTGATGAGAAACCAGTTAAACAACACTGTATGAACACTTCTCTACTTAGTGCTACAATGAAAGATATCTTTTAACACGAGGTCTTTCTGTCAATATCCAGGACCTAGTTCAAAGCATAAAAAACACTTCTCAGAAGTAGATATAATATTGCACTCCTAGAGGAATAAATTATTATCTTGTGTAATGAAGTAGATAATTTTAGCACCGATTTAAAGAAAAAAACCAAACAGATTAATAAAAAATAGCTCTACCAAAACAGTGGAAACTTTTCTAAGGGAATGATGTTCCCTAGAAACCCCAAACTTTTCTTTAGATTCTGATGTTTTGAAACCTCTGATTTGATAAAGTAACAACAGAAAAAATAAATGTTTCTGAGGAAAAGTAGATGAAAAAAACCCCAGTCATGCAACTCAGACTAGGGAAACTTCTAAATGAAGCCTGACAATAAGAAATTGGCAGAGTTAGAGTTATTAAACATTTTATATAGCTATTAGCAATAGCCTCTAAAATGAAGTTGAAAAACCCAAACTCAAATGCAATTTGAGTTGATGGTAGTATGATTTTTCCTGTAGGTAGTGAGTCATACAGTAACTCTGTTTAATTTAGCTATAAACTGTTAAATGTGTTACACTGATCCAAATGTTGACCAGCAAATCTTGCACTGCATCTTAAAAAGATACCATTGTTGATGAAAACAAACCTAATAATTTTATCATTTCCATTAGAAGTTGTTTGAAAGGGACAATCCCTTTGTACTTACTGTTCTGTCTGAATTAGAATCATAGAATGGTAGGGGTTGGAAGGGACCTTTAGAGATCATCTAGTCCAACCCCTCTACTCAAGCAGGTTCACCTAGATTAGGTCGCACAGGTATGTGTCCCGGCGGGTGTTGAAGACCTCCAAGGAAGGAGACTGCACATCTTCCCTGGGCAGCCTGTGCCAGGGCTCCGTCACGCTCACAGTGAAATAGTTTTTTCTTATGTTTAAATGGAACTTTTTGTATTCCAGCTTCATCCCATTGCCCCTTGTCCTGTTGCTAGATACAATAGAAGAAAGGGATGTCCCAACCTCCTGACATCCACTGTTTAGACACTTGTAAATATTAATGAGATTCCCCCCTCACTCTCCTCTTCTCTAGACTAAACAGCCCCAGTTCCTGCAGCCTTTCCTCATAAGGAAGATGCTCCAGTACCCTGATCGTCTTAGTGGCCCTGCACTGGACTCTCTCCAGAAGTTGTTTGATCCTCTTGAGCTAGGGAACCCACAACTGGACACAGTACTCCAGGGGAGGCCTCACCAGGGCAGCTGCTCTCCAGCAGGACAGTCCCCAGCCTCCACATTTATATGCACAACTACAGTTGTTAGTGCATCATGAGCACAAAATCAACTTGCCCTTTATAAGCATGTAACATAAACAATGTTGTATCTCCATTTTCTTTTGCTGCTCTTTGATTTACCTCTCTTTTATATCCATTTCATCATTTTATCACAGCAATGAAACTTAATAAAATTTCCCCAAAACTCTTCCTATGACCTTTTTTTCCCATCACCACCATCCTGTTAATGACAGGTGAGTAAAAAACCCTAAACTTTCTCCTCAATGCTATGTAGTGACTCCAAATACTATAACGAAACCCCCAAATTATTAACAGCAAGTTTCTGTCACTGTTTTTACAGTTCACACAAGTCCTCGAGACTTTAAAAAGGGACTTTTATGTCTGAAAATAACTAGGCTCTCTGAAGCTGGTATATCAATTAAGTCCTAGATTAATGTCTCTTTAATTTGGGCATTGTATTTCTTTCAGTGTGTTCTGAGAGTCAGAAAGTTAACTGAATATTAGAATTTCCCTGTTTTCAAAATAAGCTTGATATAACCTGCCTAATGGGGATCTCCCAAGGTTACTGGTGGTCACAAGTTACAAGACACTGTAGAGGAACTACAGGTTTATGCTTTGCAGGAGGCTAAAATCTTCCCTTGGCTTAAAAGCAATTTCATGAATCAAAGCATTTTGTGTAATCCTGAAATGAAAAAAGCTACATGAAGTTATTATTATGAGTTTTGCCTCAAAGCTGTTGAATGCTCATATTTCTTTTGGATAGAGGGGGTTATGAGATTTTAGCTGTAATGCAAAAGAAAGTGCCTTGTACTCTGTTGAACTTAATATCTGTTGTTTGGTATTGGCATAGCTTCCTCATAAACCACAGTTACCTCCAGAAAAATTATTTGGTCAATGATAAGTTTGAAAGAGATATGCAACTACATAGGTAGACCTATATATTCCATACTGAGACTTCTGCAACACTTTCCATAGAAAAGGGGATGGAATAGGAGCATATAAGAATTTGACCTTTACCAATAATTCTGAACTATTATTTCAAGTACTAGTCATTAGTCACATGTATTGTTGTATTACTGAGTTTAGCTATATGCTCCAAATCTGTGAACCTTCAAAAGGATTCTACATCCTATAAATGTTTACCGGTCTAGACATCAAAAGGAAAACAAGTAAACATCACATTGATATTAACCACACATTGATTTTGATGTATTATTTTAGTCCCCTTCATTTTGGGGATAAAAATTTATTGAAATAGACTTTTGTTTAAACAAAAAAGTACTGTTCACATTTTCCTTCTGGACCAAGTGATAGATGAAGACTCTGAAGTATGCTGAACAAAGTAAAGGTATACTTTCTGGGAGGCGATAAAACTGTCAGCTCTGACTGAGAAGTTTCTGAAACAGTCTCACTGCCTGATGTTAACCTTTCACATATCGTTACTATGTTCTGTATGGTCTGACTTGCTTTAATGATATCACTCTCTAACCAGTGTTTCAGTCAAGCATTAGTAATCAAGGAGCTCTAAATACTCAATTCTTTGCTTCAATACAACGCCTCCACACATGTCAATGCTTCATGTAGAAAATGTCTATGAATGTTTATGAAGTTTTTGGTGATTAACTTCAGTAACTGCAGTTTTGAATGTAAGAGTTACAGAAATAAATTTCATCCCATGCCCAGCCTCTGAAGGATTACCATGAGACTCCCAGGTGTTTGGGCATGAGCTGGGGCCCAAGCACCCAGGGAGCTGAAGCCCTTGCTTTGCCGTCACATAGGCCTCCCAGACCAGCTGCTGTGGAGCCACAAAGCTTGCAGCCCTCACATCAGCCCTCTTCTGGCAAAGCAACCACAAACTCGTTTTTTAAAAAATTGAAAATGTAAGCATGCTATCATACAGTTTTCTTCTAACAGACAAGTGCAAGCCTGGCCATTCTGCAAAGGGATTTCACTACAAGGAGGTAAGTTCTAGAAAACAAGCTTTCACATTGCAATTTTCCTGCTCTAAATCTTCTTACTGGCATAACAGCTGTTCCTACACATACTGCTTGCAAACATTAGTTCAAATTAAGTCAGATAGATGGAATGATATGTTAATAGTTTGGCATAGAAGACCAAGGGAAGAAAACTCCATGAATCAAGGTATGCAGAAGCTGCTGTCTCGTTCCTCAGGCACTGTCTCACTGTTAAATGAACAGTCAGCATGCTTCAGCACTAACCTATGGAGAAAATAAGTCTGGAAGTAGAAGGAACCTGGAAGTCCTGCAGAAAAAGATCTTAGTGTATTGATCACAAGAAGTCAAAAATAAGCAAGTGTATCACTTGATGATACCATCCTGGCCTAATCAAAATCCATTACAAGATTCCTGAATAAATAACAGACAATTTGGCACTGGCCCCTCATTCCTGTGCAATGGCCTCTGCCTTCAGTAAAGCTTTTATAGACCATTCAGAGCGTAATACAGCATCAGTTATAAATGCCACCAATTAAAAGCCCATCCTAGAACACTAATTCACGTTGAAATGTTCCTTTCCTAGGGGAGCTCCAGGCTGGGTGATGTGGTGCTGTGTAGCCCATCCTGGGCTGGCCCTAGGTGGTGGCAACATCAGGTCTTGGACACTGGAGAAGACCAGTCACTACTTCAGTGGGAGGTGAGGAGTAATCCAAAAGCTAATGCTGGTCTGGGACTCTCTGTGCCAAACCACCCTCCCGAGTTATTGACGCTAAATAAGAATATGGAAATTATGAACTCAAAGCCAGTTAATACCACAGTTAGCATAAACAGGGGACATTTGAAGCATTTCTGTGCAAGATATCTACTTTATTCATGCCAAGCTAGGACACCGTAAACTACAGGCTATAAACTTCCCCCTATTCTTCCCGTGCCATTGCCTCTGCTGTAGCTAGGCTTTATCAGGATTCAATTTAAATGCAAGATAAAGTTGCAGCTGAGACTGAAACTTCACTTACTTTTCATTATTCAAAATAATTCCCTAATTTATCTCCTAGGGGTATGGGAAATCAGGGATTACCTATTTCTGAGGTTATACAGACTGTGCTAAAACCCTAGAGGTTTGTCTGTACCATAGTTTTGTTTTGCTGTTTTTTTATAAAATGATGCAAAGCTTTTGAATACCAGCCTCTGAATAACGATGTTCCCAGTGGCAGTGTCTCTCCTAGGTTACAAAGACAATGCTGGCATTGCTACAGGGCCTTCTACAGGGTGTTCTCTTTTCCAGTCTTTGTGAATACTTTGTATTTTAGCCACTTTTGCTCCTCTGTTTCTTCAGGAGTTTTAAAAGTTCTCACAATGAAGTTTTACATAGATTCGGCATTAGGTCTTTCGGTAACATGCAGTTACCTTTGTGAAAGAAAATAGCACCTTTTGGTACCAATGTGGGGTTTTTTTTGGGTGAATATTAAGACTGGTGACTGCTTGCTGCAGAATTTAGTATCTATGGTTTCTGTTGGAAAAACATTTCATTTTCCTATAGCCTTCACATCTGTTCATGGAGAGCACACTAAGATCTCTTTTCAAAAATAAGTAAATAAGACAAACATATTTATAATGTGCTAAAAATACTACTTTCTAGTTATAGCATGGGGATTATTTTCTGTTTCTGAGCAATGAGCAAACATTTTTCTTCAATTCCAAATTAAGTGCACTTTGAGAATAAAGTTTATTAGATAATCAAAGCTTGAACTATGCAGGAAAAGGAGGAAGGTGAATAGAAGGGGGAAACGTACACAGAAAACATAAGGAAAAAAGTTACAAAATAAAAAGGTGAGACTAAGTATGAAATGGAAACCACTCATATGTTTTGATTTTTAGTGGAATAAAAAAGCAGGTTTGACCTACAAAGCCTGCTGACACATCCTATCCAAATAGTAGACTCTCTGCACTCCATGACAGGAGTAGTGTGGAAAATCTAAGTGATCATCTAAGTTAACTAGTACATGACAAATGCTGTTATATGATGCTACAAATATCACCTTCCTTGTACTTCTGCCTTGACAAACAGGCCACCAAGTTCAAAAAAGGAGTGACTAGGCAGTCAGTGAAGATTGAAATCTTATAAAGTAGTGTTTAGATTACACTATATTGCATCATGTAATTCCTTAATGATTGTAAAAAATATCTGGCAAGATGAAAGAGTAAGTCATGAAGAGTTAAGTCTCATTTTCTACATTGATATGGCTTGGTTAACGTTCAGCTGCCAGCTAGCAGTAATTAAATACTTACATGGGGCTGTTTGTACTTGTTGAAGATACTGTTTGAACACCCTCTTGGTATTGTGAAGTGGCAGCCAGCTACTGGTAAGTCTGAGAAGCCCTGCTGTTCCTGAGTGCCTGCAGTAAGGAACAGAAATTCAGGGGAAGCTTAGAATGACAGTGGTTGAAACAGAATAGTCCCTTTGCTACCCTTTAGCAGTGTGGACTTGTTGCCAATACAAGGTAAGCTTTGCCATGACATGCTGACTGGAGCTGGAACAAGGAATATTATCAACACAAATGTAAGGTTCTAACCCAATAAAATCTGAGCTATACTCTAAAATGCAATGGTTAGAAGTCTAGAAGAAATATCTAAGACTTATAGCCTAGGAAGTAAGGAACTTGTGAGACAGGAAAACCTACTTGTTTTAAAATTCAGTGATACCGTCTTACATGCATGTATCCCCATGGAGCATGCATCTTAACCAAGGTCTTAAAAAAGATATATCTAGCAGATCAATCAAGTCTAGGGTTAGCCTGCAGAGTCAAACTCTTGGGCGTTTTCCAACACTAATTTCATACTAGTTTAAAACTGATGGAGAGGTTCCCCTTGAAACCTGTGCTCTCGTCTGATGTTTAAAGCAGACCAGAGTCCTTTCTGTCCCTTTCACTACCCAGGAAAGCAGCTGTCAGCTATATGTGGCATTCAAAGCTTACTGATGAGTGTGCAGAAAATTATTACAGAGTATCAGTCAAAAGTTAGTATAGCTGGACAGTTTATATATAGTAGAGCATCCTACACATCCCACTGCTTTATTTCTGAAGTAGCAAAACATCTCCAGCTAAAAAAAAAAAAAATCATTTTTCTTTGCAGCAGAAAATTATTTTATTACAACATGACAGCTTCTCTTTGCATTGGGGGAGGATTTCGGCACCAAGAGTTCTGGCTTCTTGGTGCTAATCACCCCTCCAAAGTCAATATTGCTTGAAGAAAACTACTCGAATTTTCTCAGTTTTCCTTTCTTTTCCTTCTAACAGCTTTCTGTGTTTTTTTTCTTGTCAGACATCTGTACTCTATTTTATGTTTAAAACTATTTATATTATTATAGATAGGATCTCTTCAGTCAAGAACAAAGAGTTAATCTGACAAACCAAACACTTTTCCATTTCACTCAATTTCTGAAAAAATCTAATGTCACTGATTTTTGGCATAGGGATCCTTAAGTCAACTGGCTAATCAATATGTTATGGTAACTCCGATCATTTACAGCCTCACTTAAGAAATAGTAATGTGAAAGATCTTCAAAGCCTTTTTCCAGGGTTAATAACTTCAACAACAGGGACAAAAAATACAATAGAGGAAACGTGCTGTTTTGCCAAATGCAAAAGATTTCAGGTTTAGAAAATGTGCCACGATCCAAAATGATAATAAGAAATTAACAATCTCAAGAGACATCTAAACTGTACAAGATAAAAAGAAATCCTATTGAAAAAAAAAAGGAAAACTACAAATCTAAATTATTTTTTGAAATATTGAAAGGCTTCTGTCTCTGATTCTGAATATGAAAAGTGAACTCAGAGTAAGTTTTCAAACTTTGCCATGCAGTTACAGGCCTAGAATTCTCATCTAAATGAAAGCAGACAGTCTTACAATCACCAGTCTTCAAGAAGCCGGTTCTCAACTTAAATGGCATTTATCAGGAGACTTCAGCTTAAAATCACAAAGTTAACAGTGCAGAAAGGCATGTTCCCTGCAAATCAAACCTATAGAATTCAGGCACATTTGGGTTCAATGGTCCTTATTTTTAGAACAAATCCATTTCAAGAAATAGCTTTAAGTGTATTGGGAGAAAAGTCACACATCAAAGGGATGAGTGACGTAGAGGAATCCTTAGATACTGTTGATAAAATCAAACTTCACTCTCAATAAGTCCTGGGTAGCGGCAAGGAACAACGCTGCAGCTGTGCTATTGGAGGCTATATCACTGCAGCTCCTCAGGTGAGGCTATGGTGGGAGAGTGTCTCACTAGTACCCAGAAGTTTTGGACAGTGCTGGAGAAGCAACTATTTTGATTTTTTAAAAACTTTAAAAATGTTGAAGGGCTCTGACTGGAAATTTCCCACAAACTGAAGGTAAGAAGTGAGGCAGTAATGATCACATAGTGAATAACCTTCAGCATGACTAGAAGAATGTCAATGAGCTTTGTATGAGAAAGGAGGCACTAAACCAGAAAAGAGAAGCAAAAATTATTAATGCTCAATCATTTAATAAGTTGTCATCAGACATTAGATTTCCCTAAATCAAATTACATAGAAAATGACTACTACATTATTTCAGTTACAGTAGCCATTCTAGTTTTACAAATGTGTAAAATACCATAAAAGGTAAAAAAATAAAAAGCCAGAAATGAAATATGCAATCAACAGAAACAAAACCCCCAAACCAAACTGCCAACAAAATTTTATTTGAAAGCTAAGGTCTGAGTCAAATAGAAACTACCCCAGAATTTTTATTGAATCGTGCAGATCACAAGTTTTTATTTTCTTCACATTTGTTTGTAACACCACACTGTTCCTGGAATTCCAAAGGTGTCAAACCTAAATGCAAGAACTGCTCTAAGACAAGTAGGGCATACTGACACAGCTGTGTTGAAATTAGTGGATTCTTATTTTTCTCACTGTGTGACCCTAAGAGCTATCATTACTTCATCCAGATGCTTGTATAAAAGGACACCACTATTCTCAGCTCTCAAAAGGACAAATGAAAAGCTTAAGAACTGGAAAAAAACCCACACCATATTCTTCCTCCTCTCTCTCCTTTCCCAAGGCATTTGCTTCCGTCCAAATGGGCAATGCTCCTGCTAGAGATCTTTGCTCACTCATATGAGCATCACTGCCTGCCAGAGATGACTCCTCATCTGCCCTGAACAAGCCCCAGCTCAACACCTCTGTGGAGATGTCCCAGCAAGTGAGCAGCCCTCAAAGTTGACGTCCAATCTGAAAAAACACTTATGATCATGCTTATTATTAGAGCATACATACTGAATTTTCCTAATTAGATGATAAACAGGTAGAAATTAACTATTGACCTTTTCATTATTCCGAGGGCATTACTATGGCAAAAGCTACTATCTAAATCTAGAAATTTATTTCTATTCTAAATACATATTGTTTCTCTGACATCTCCTCAGCCTTCTTTCCAGACAAAATAAACTGCCTACTTAACCGTATTTATCTTGTTTCTCTGGAAGTAAAGTATTAGATTTGACATTATCTAGAGAAATAATTTGAAGCTTTCTCTGATTCTTAATAAGAAGATTGAAGCCATTGCAGCCAAGGCAGATTATTGCTCATATCCTTTTATGTAAAGGCAGAGCATGAAAAGGCATTTCTATACAGCAAATCCACACAATAAACTATTCTTTTTGACAACTCACACTGCCTCAGCTGCCTGGATGCTTGTGTGACCTCAGCCACACACACATATAACAGAGCCCAAAATAGATCCGGAAGATGAGTCATGATGTTCAGGAAGGATTTCAAAACAAATGGACCTATTTACTTTTGCAGCTGTTCCCTGAAGCTAGTACTATTTTACAATGGTGTTATTGATTTGTTCTCATTATCTTCATCTGAGAAATTCATTTGTTTTTGGTTTGGATTGGGATGGGGTGTTGCATTAGATAATTAAAACAGGAGCTTAGTCCTTCAGAGGAAACATTTAAGGCATAAATGTGCCACACACATTCTGGATGATCTAAAATGGGAACATCATAGCTAAGACATCCTCAACATTATAGGGATTTTACTTCTTGCTTGCCAAATGCCATGCAATTGCACAGCAGTTTATTTCAACACTGGGGTAGATACCAAATGCAATGTTTTCCTGTCATGTACGAAGGATATTCCATGTTTTCACCCAGTCTACTACACAGTATGCATGCTAACATTATATTTGTTATTTATATCTACTTAAGACAGTGGCAGTGCTGTGTGACCAAAAGAAAAGGCTCAGTCAAAAAGGGTGAGCACAAAAGTTTGTATAGAAGTGTTTTTCAGGTAGTCATGTCCCTCAGAGCAGATCCCAATGCCTTCCAAAATGCAATAAAAATTATGTTAACAAAACTCATCTTGGTCTTTTGACCTATGTAGTGGGTCTGGGATGGTAGTGATTTTCCACAGCAGCTCTTGCAGTGCTTTGCTTGCTGTTGGTATTGATAGCACATCAATGTTATGACTACTGCTTGCACAGCATCAGGGCTGTCCCTCCAGCATTCCTTCTCCCACCTTCACCAATAGCTGTGGGTGGGCACAATCTTGGGAGGGGGCACGGCCAGAACAACTGACACAGGCTGACCAAGGAGATATTCCATACCATATGACGTCAGCTCAGTAATATAAACTGGGGGAGAGAAGCAGGAAGGGGAGGCAAGACTCATTTCTAGCCTTCCAAAAGCAACCACTGTGCGCACCGAAGCCCTGCTTCTCGGGAGGTGGCCGGACATCGCTGCTGATGGGAAGTAGAGAGTAACAGCTTTATCTGCTTTTGCTTTGCTTCCTGCATGCATGGCTTTGCTGCTCCTTTATTAAACTGCTTTTATCTCAATGCACAAGACTCTCATTTTCTCCCCTTCCCTGGCTTGCTGAGGAGGTGGGGGATAGAGTGGCTTGGTGGGCACCTGGCATCCAGCCAGGGTCAAACCACCACAGCCTAATACTCTTTGACTAACAATGATTATAAAATCATAGAATGGTAGAGGTTGGAAGGGACCAACCCCAATGCTCAAGCACGCTCACCTAGATCAGGTCACCCAGGAACATGTCCAGGAGAGTGTTGAAACCTACAGAGAAGGAGATTCTTCAACCCCCCTGGGTAGCCTGTGCCAGGGCTCCATCATCCTTACAGTGGAGAAGATTTTTCTTATGTTTAAGTGGAACTTATTGTGTTCCAGGTTATGTCCATTACCCCTTGTCCTGTCGCTGTAGACAACAGAAAAAAGTGCCACCCCTTTCTCTTGACATACACCTGTTAAATACTTATGTTAATGAGATCCTCCTTTAGTCCCCTCTTTTGTAGGCTAAGCAGCCCAAGATCTCACAGTCTTGGCTCATAAGAAGGATGTTCCTGTTCCCTGACCATCTTGGTGGCCCTGCGCTAGAATCTCTCTAGAATTTCCTAGAGTACTCCTCACCAGGGCAGAATAGATGGAGAGAAGAACTTCCCATGTCTTGCTGGTCATACTCTTTATAATGCATCTTCAGAATGCCATTGGCCTTCTTGGCCACAAGGACACAAAGCTGACTTGTGTTTAGTTTGTTATCAACTAGGATGCCGGGTTCCTCTTCACAGAGCAGTTGTCTAGTAGGTCACCCCCAGCCTACACTTGTACTACTTGTGGTTCTTCTAAACAGAATTCTTATTCTAAAATAGTTCTCACATTTGACTATCAAACCCATAATATTTTATCAAGTCTAATTATCTCAATATGATACTACTTGATTCAAAAGTAAGATGATGGTTAATTTTTAGTTATTATTTTTAATATGCTCATTTCTAAAGGCCTAAGCCAACTTCTATTGGCATGTTAAAAGTATATTTACTTTAGTGGAAGTTGGATCAGAACCTAACAGCAAATGATAATTACTACATCAATTTTAGGATCTCATATACTTCCACTTACTTAAATATTTAAATGGTAAAGTCTCAGAAAGAAGATTACGGACCTAATTATTTACTATGGTTTCATGTTAACATGACACCATAGAAAACCTCACCATTTATATAATGGAAAGTGAGTGGAAAATAAACATCTGTCTGGTAAAGTAGTAAGTGTTAACAGTTATGACTGAAATGATGATGTTTATCACATGCGACCCTTGTTGCCAATCAGTAGGCTGAAATCAAAACAGAGCATAAACAATTGCTTTACTTCAGTAAAAGTGAAGGATGATGTTTTTACCATGGATCTAAGATCACCAGGAACTACCTGTTTGCTTTACAAGCTAAGACATGAGAGAAGGGCCATTTGTCCCAAATTTCATGAAGATGCCTTCAGTCAAAGTGCATAAGATGCATTTACCTTTAAAACATGACAATGTCACAAAAGATAGTGGCATACTTATATTAAATGTGCAACTTAATATATAGCCAGCAGGCAACGGAGGTGACTTCTGAAGGGATGTCATTCACTCAAATAAAACTGGATTTTGTTAATCACCTCCTACAGCTTGTGCTTATAGAATTTAATGTTCACATTTGGATTAATGCTGTTGAATTTACTGAAAAGATATTTATATTTCTGAATACTGCTGACCACTAAGCTAAGCTGAGGCAGATGTTGTTTGTAAAAGACTTTATCCTAACTCCCATAGGTTATTTCAGCCTCCAGGTAGGTGACAAAACCAGCATAATAAATAATGTAAAAGCATGAATACATTCAGTCAAAACATATGAAAAATGAGGATTGATATTTAAATACATGAGTAATAAATACATCACTAATTACAAGAAAATAATAAAAATCTCTTTTCTTTATATTTTGCATCAGCAATTGAATAATTTACTAAAGATCACTTGATTCCACTCTTGAGTGAATGTCTCCTACATTTTTAAAACAAAACCAAAGTTCTCAAGTTTAAGATAAAAATTAATAATAAAAATGTCATAAAGGCATAATTCATATTTGTAGATGCAGTCATAAAAATCATCATCTATTTTTGGCTTTTGTCAGGCTGGATATTGTTTTGGTTTGACCAGTGAATTAATAGATGAGCTTGCAGAATGCAGTGAGCATTATAAAAATAGGGTTTACTTTGGCAAAGAGCTTTAGCCCACACAGTAGACTGTGTCTGTTACTATGCAAACTTATTAACAGGTATAATTCTGAAGTCATCTCTTGCTTGCATTGCCTCTAGAAATTTGCGCTACCTATCTTTATAGGCATAGAATTTAAAAATTGCTATTGCATTTTATTGATATTTTTATAGAAGACTAGGCGACTTTATAGCATTTTAAAGAATATTTTACTGCCTTATGTACGAAACAAGTGCTAATTTTCCCTTTTCCTTTGAGTAAATTTCCATGGAAACTGAACATATTGTGTTCTCTTGCTGACTGCACTTCTTCTCTGCCTGAGATAGCGCTTTGATTAAATGTGTCTTCATAGTTAAGTAATTAAAACCATTACGAGGATTCTTCAAGTCTCTGCTAATCTTTTTAAAAAATTACAATATTTTAAATTTCATTTAACATACAATTAAAACAATAAATAATATTTGTAATCTAGCTAGATGCTGATACTGCTCAAATGTTTCATTGTAATCACATGACATGATAACTGAGGTCTATCATCAACTCTCTGCTCATGACCACCTATTGACCCTTCAGTATGCAGTTAGTTACTCACTTCACTGATCGTGCCTTTTTTACTGCCAACTGTTTCCACAACATAATTTCCCAATCCACATTCCCTAAGCCATTGTCTTCTAACTTGCAGGCATTATAAAAAAGACAGTACACAGTAGTCCTTCCAAACCATAACAGGCTGTCCTATTTTCCTAGAATTGTTCCCTTTTACCTTGTACAGGCTTTGCTAGGGAAGAAATAATAGGTTTTGGTGACTCACTGCAGAAAGCATTTCATTATGTCTACCCAGTCTAGGAAGAATAAAAATGGTTTGGGAATGGGACCTGTGTTATGGGATAAATAGACTTGTGATAAGAGCCATAGTACCTCAAGACCTAAACTCAGCATTGATAGCTTTTTATTCTCTTTGTTAACGAAGCCAACACCTCTCCTCTAAACAGGTTAACTGATTATATTCGAAGGTAGTAGCTTCTACAGAAGCCTCTGACAGGTAACTCTGCACAATGTATTTCTTTGTCATCTTGGTTCATTTCATCACAAGTAAACTTTAATTGTAGACTTGCCTGGAGAAGTGGTGCAGAGTGGTGCTAGAGAGGACTGAGGAAGTAACGACTTGCTCTTATGCATGACTTTGAAACGAAACACAATAAAGCATCTCTTGTAAGTCATAAGTGACCACAGATCAGAACTATAAGTAAGCCAAAAACATGTAGCTGAGAAAGCAGAAAAACAGAACTGTTATAATCTACACATTTTTAGGACTACAAACAGTGACAGAGAATGTTCAAATAGTGTTTAATTTGACCTGCAAGGGCATCTAACAAAGAAGCAGTAAAGAAAATTAGGATGCTGTCTTCCAAGTGCAAATAATACCTGATTCTGACACGAGCAATAACATTTAATTGTTTTTATTTCACTCAGACCTGACAGATCAGTGATGAAACTGCAGCATGACATCTGAAGGGAGCAGTGTTTTGACAGATAAAAAACCATGTCTCAATATTCTCTTAATTTGATTCTATGGTGCAAAACTAAAACTAGAGAAGACTTTGTAAGTGGTCTGAACCAAAAGCAAACCAAACAATTTCAAATTTTGAGTCAAGTAAAAAGAGAAAAGGGTTTGATCAGGAGATTACGGATGATAAGTGAATCTGGAATAGGTATAGAGACACTAATAAAACTTGGAATGACAAGAATTTTCCAAGGCAAATAAGTGACTTTTCTCAGACTATATCTCGGTCTGTTTGATAGTTGTGTGAGAGATTTTTCCACACTCCTATGGGTGAAATATCATGGACAGGTATTCCTCTATATTGTCAAAGCCTCAGGATTGTTTGAATCAGAGAGGTCATGGCTGTTCTGCATGTTGACAAGAGCATATGGTAACACAACTATCTTGTCACCTTACATACCTCAACAATACCTGCTCTGTAGCATCACAGCTTCACATGTGTGCTCCCTGCCAATAAATGGTGTCTGAATGTTCAGAACCCAAATGTTCCCTTTGGGTACACACAGATAGTCTTTCTTCCTAATTGGCAAGGAACATCAAAGACAAGTACCACTCCATGACTGGAGGGAACAGGGATCGAAAAACAGCCTCACAGTGTTTGAGCAAGGACAGCAGGTATGGAGAAACTGTCTTCCCAAAGCTTGGACAGATGCACTCTTTGTTGGGTGGAATACTCTCTGGGCAGCTGGGCCCAGAGAGTGGTGGAGGAGTTAAATCCAGTTTGTGGGTGATCACCAGTGGTGTTCCCCAGGGCTCAGGGTTGAGGCCTGTTTTGTTTAACACCTTTATCAATGATCTGGATTAAGGGATCAAGTGTACCCTCAGTAAATTTGCAGATGATACCAAGCTGGGCGAACTGTAATAAACTGACTGCAATCCTCATCCCTCATCCCCTGTGCACCTGAGAGGGGAAGCAAGGAGAGTCCTGGGAAGAGGGAGAGTTAGGGAGAGATGTTTTAAGATTCGGTTTTATTTCTCATCTCCCTGTTCTGATGCTTCATTAATAAATCAAGCCATTTCTTCCCATGTTGAGTCTGTTTTGCTTGTGATGCTAATTGCTGAGTGATCTCCCTGTCCTTATCTCAACTCACAAACCTCTTGTTATATTTCTCTCTCTCCTGTCCAGTTTAGGAAGGGGAGTGATATTAAGACTTGGGGGCACCTGGCACCCAGCCAGGGCTAAAACTGCCACACCTATGTGCCTGCAGCCAAACATCAGGAGGAGGCAAATGTGTTTGGTCCTCTGACTGGTACTGATGGAGCAAGTCCTTTGTGTTTATTTTGAGAATGGTTGAAAAGGACAGTCAGACATTTGATGATTACTGTCTCAAAGATGTCTTAGATTCTGTCCTAGACTTCAGATTCATCCTTTTCAGTTTTTGAAATTTGGTTAACCATGATATGCTAGTTCTTAGAAACCAGCCTGTACCTGCTTTGTTAACTGTCTCCTAAAATTCCAACAGTAAATCTTTCTGCAGCAAAACTGCAAGTACAGGCTTGGTGCAAGAATATGTCAGTCTCAGCCTCCAAGACTATAACAGTATGTGCAATGATATATGAATATAGGGAGAGAATGTCTTGTGTTAAACAGGGGAGAAGCATGTAATCTCTGGAGGCCATGCAAGCCTGTGAGGTCTGCTACTGCTATAGTATACGTATATATAGGGATGGAACCTCAAGGAGCACTTGCCTCTTGGTTAGGGTTTGTCAGAAAATGAGCTATTTAGTTAATCCCTGGGTGAAGTCCAGGTATGCATTAATATCCACTATGTGAATAATCTGGGCCCTAGAATCTCAGAAGCTTGGTTAAGCACATCCTCCATAATGTGCAGGAAATGTCCTGGTAGAGAATGGAAGTTACAGAAGAATAGGAATCTTAAATAGAAAGAATGCAGAGTCAGATCCTGATTTGCATTTAGCATGATTTCATTACAAAATAGCAGTTATTGTTTCAGTTTAAAATAAAATTGCAGTAAGAACTTCTGGGCTGTTAAAATACTTGTGTTCCTGCTTAGTATCGATAAAAGAGAATAAAGGGATAGAAAAGGAAAGGCAAAGAGCATGTGACTGGATGTCCTAGAAGCATTAAATTCTTGTTATACCTCTTTTGGAAGCCAAATGAAAAAATCCCAAATCACTCACAAGATCTGCAAACAGGAGTGAGTCACAATAGATTGCTCCAAGGTCCTGTAGGGTTGCCTCTCCAAACAATGCTGCCAGAAATAAGTATCCCATTCCTCAAGTCCAACACAATGTAAAGACAACAGATTCTGTTAATGTTCTCAAGAGAGTCACTGCTAACAACAGGTAGAGACACCATAACCAAGTAGAAATATGTGGACTTTTTATCTCCCGATAGAGATGGAAAAACCAGCAGACCAGATATCTTTTGTAAACTCTGCATCCCTAATACCTGATCCCTCAGGACATAACTGAATACTGTAGAGAATTTTGGTATAATTAAAAAAAAATTAAAAAATATTTATAAATAATTTATGAATTCATTTCTAAATTTAGGGTTTGTGCCATGCAGTATAAACAGCTCTTGTACCAAGTGTCATGCAGCACTTGTTTTTATGGATAGTCAGGTACAATGTAAAGCAACTTTCTTTTAAGTTCTATTATAACAAAATGATCATTAACCATTCTTTATTAGGGTACAAGTCCCACTGTCTTAAACTAGCAAATAATCTCTAAAGGTTTTAAGTCACTTTTGGAAAAATGTAACTAATTGTCATTATTTCAGGTTACTCTATAAAACTACATTTGAGTGGTGCAAGAGAGAACCTCTAGATTTCAAATCTAGGCAACGTTTGGTCTCTCAACTGGAAAGAAGTTGGCAGGAAAGACAACTGTGTCATCAAAGAAATATACTTTTCCTAGGGGCTCTTACTGGCCACATTATCTATTTGCATCCTTTAACTCTTTTCATTCTTAATTTTCACTCACTAGTAATCTGAATCATGTGAAGGCTCCAATGTACTGCCTAGATATGTGCAACATCAAATCTTTAGCTTGAAAGTAGAAGAGTCTAATTTTCATACTTCTGTCATTTTTTTTTTCTTGAAAATTCAGGTGCAGGCAGTACCCTGTGGAGCCCAGGAATTGTTTCATGCTTCCTTTTATATCATCTCTGCTCTCTGACAGAATTTGATAAATGCATAGTTGCTTATGGGAATACGATTATGCAGAATTAAATTGTCAGGCTCATTAATTATTCTGATTAAACACACAAAGCCAAGCAGAGAGATTTTTGTGCCCCCTACAATGAATTATGTACATGCAGTCTGCGAGCATTTACATTTTTATACTCTAATAAATGCATCTTAAAATGTAAACATAATCACTTGCAGAAACATAGCTAGAGTTCAACTCACAGGGGACTGCAGGCAGAAACTTCTCTCGTTGGTATACTGATGTTTGCACTGCTTTTTGACTCAGCGTAGTGAATCTACCAGCCACCCTGTATCTACATAGCGCCCTGTGCACCGTTTGATTGCTCTCTTCACAGTCCTTCTGCCTTCATTTGTACTTCATTATGGAAATAGGCAAATCATCTCTTTCTGCCATTGTGAACAATTAACTTACAAGGGAAGATAAATATTTTGTCTTATGTTCACCCATAATTATTCTGGCATGTTAAAGGGAATGAGGAGGAGAAGGAGTCTACAATTTCATTCTAATAAAAATACCTATCACACAAATATGAGGCATGCTACCAGATATATTTTCTTCTGAAGACACCGACCCCTTTGGAACTGTTCAATTGCAAATCTTACAGTGTGGACAGCCTCTGGAAATGAAACCATCAGTGAAAAAGTGCATACAAGGTAGCAAAAATAGCAAGGCAATGATAGGATAAGATAGCAATGATTACAACTGCAAACACTGTCACTGTCAACTGTTCAGAGAAGATAAAGGAGACTTCCTTCTAAGCTGAAAAGATGTCTGGTTCATGTCAGAAACAAATTAAGAATCTGATAAAGTCTTTCATTATTGTGATTGTTTACCAACATCCACCAGAATAAGGGAGGGGAAAAGCAAGAATGAAGTGTTAAAGAACCTGCTCTGTGTTTTTGCTTTCATAGGAGAGACTGAATCTTTCCTTGAGGAACTCTTTTGTCTGAACTTTGAACCTGCTGCATGTACTCTTCCAATAATGTCAAGAGGTGGTCCAGGAGGAGGAAAAAAACAAAACAAGCATTCCAGAAATACAACTGAAGTCAAAAAACACAGTCCTGAGCTCAATATTCCAGGTTTCTTAAACTCCTGGTAAGAAGTATTGTTTAGCACTGTATTCATAACTTTTCCTGAAGGTCAGTCTAATATCATCCTAAATAATGCTGAGCACAAACAATTCTTTCAGAATTGTCTTTTCACCAACATGTCAAGCAACATGTCAATTGGGTATATTTAGCTGTCAAAGATATATAACTTCCCCTAATTTATCACTGAAAGACTTCAGTGCTACTTCTCTCAATTCAGTTATATAAAGGAGTTAGACTAGTCTATGTTATACTTGCATATAAAGAGGACTCTAAAGAAGCCGTGCTCAAGTTTTGTGCTGTTTGTGCCAACAGGATGACATTTCAAAACATTTTCACCTCTGTTCTCTAAATCAGTAAATCGCAACCTTTTGGGTCAACAGATCATGATAAACCTGCAAAATTGTCCATGGAGTTGCATATACCTTGATTGAATTCCTGACTTAGAAATGCTGCTAAAACTATCATAGTCTGACCAGCCAAAGGGAGGTTTCACAGCTCCTCAAAGTCCCTATCCACCTCAAAAAGATTTGGAAGAGGAGACAAAAGACAAAAGGTTGATAAGTTCTTTCATTCAGAACAAATAGAAGAAGTGGTTTTGAAACAGTAGGAAGTAAAGATACCAAAGCAGAGAGGTCCAGGCTCACATGTTAGCCTAGAGCTCATACTTTTATGTTGGTATTTAACAGCAAGGTGGACAAGCACCTTTGGCTTTCACCAAAAGGAATCTCGGCTCAAGTTTAAACCTCTTGTTTCATAACTTTGACAACTAGCCTATGAGAAATGTCTCAATCCTACAGCGCAGCTGAGCTTGAATGGTTTGGGAAACCATTATATATGGCCTCTGTAGTTCTCTTGATCCTGGATCCATAGAGTAGAATAACCTAACTTCTTTCAAGCTTAAAAATACTAGTTACTTTCAAGAAGATACTTTCTGTGCATCTCACTATTTTATAAGGCACTGTGACACTGAGTTCCTGCAGTTTTGGAGGCCAGTTGGAGAGTTCTGCGTAGGGCTCTCCTGAGATCCTTGCACTCCTAATGCAGGGTATCATGTGTCTCTAATTCTATCCATCTTTCTCTGGGAAAAATTATCCACCTCATTACTTCCAAAAATGCCCGGGGACTTTTTCAGCTTTCACTGGTATTTTTCACAGTAACTGGAATCAAAATAAGGACTGTTGCCAGGAAGGCTTTAAAGGTTTTGTGTGAGCGTCACTGTCTGCCCTCTGACTGCTGACATGAGTCCTTCACAAGGCTGTGGGAAGAAGTGATTAAGACTCACCAACAGATAAATCCCACAAGGATTACAGTCATCTTCCTGTCCCTAACAATGACATGAACACAGTTTTATTTTAAGGATGAATCAAAGATTATGAAAGAAGGGTTTTCCAAATCCCATTTCCCTAGAGGAAGTTGGCTGATGACACCAAATTGGGAGAAGTGGCTGATTCCCCAGAAGGCTGTGCTGCCATTCAGTGAGATCTCGATGAGCTTGAGAGTTGGGCAGAAAAGAATCTCATAAGACTCAACAAGGGCAAGTGCAGAGTTCTGTATCTGGGAAGGAACAACCCCATGCACCAGGACAGGTTGGAGGTGACTGCTGGAGAGCAGCTCTGTGGAGAGAGACCTAGAAGTCCTGGTTGACAATAAATTAACCATGAGCCAGCAATGTGCCCTCATGGCCAAGAAGGCCAATGGCATCCTGGGATGCATCAAGAATAGTGTGGCCAGCAGATCAAGGGAGGTTTTCCTCCCCCTCTACTGTGCCCTGGTGAGGCCTCATCTGGAGTACTGTGTCCAGTTCTGGGCTCCTCAGCTCAAGAGGGACAAGGAACTGCTGGAGAGAGTCCAGTGCAGGGCCACCAAGATGATCAGGTGACAAGAGCATCATCCTTATGAGGAAAGGCTGTGGGAACTGGGGCTGTTTAGTCTAGAGAAGAGGAGACTAAGGAGGGACCTTGTTCTGAACGTCAAGATGATGAGGTAACAGGGTTTTTTTTCTGTACTGTTCAGTGATAGGGCTCATGGGCAAAAGCTGGAACACAGAAAGTTCCAGCTTTTCACTGTGAGGATGATGGAGCCCTGACACAGGCTGCTCAGGGAAGTTGTGGAGTCTCCTTCTCTGTAGCTTTTCAAACCCAGTGGACATGTTCCCGTGGGACCTGATCTAGATGGACCTGCTTGAGCAGGGGGGTTGGACTAGATGATCTTTAGAGATCCCTTCCAACTGCTATCATTCTGTGATTGTGCTGCCTTCTCTTACTCAACATTTGCTAGATACAAACTAAAAAAATGGAAGCATTAGAGTTCACCACATTTGCTATTCAAAAATAGTGTTGGTTTCAGTGCATTCTTTTAAGTAGTCAGAGTATAGAAAAAATCTACACTATTTAGGTGTACTGAAATCCAGTCACCATTTCTGTGGTGTTGACAAGGGCCAGGTAGGAAACACAGGACTGGAGCCCTGCAGCAAAGCTTTAGCTACCAATTCAGAAGTAATGATTTTCAAGAGTCTGATTCTCTCCAGGTGCAGAATGTAGTTTCTTTGGACTCAGACATCAGGGCTCTTTACATCAAGCAAGGATCTGTGCAATGCAGTACAATTTGCAGGCTGATAGAATGAGATGAAGTTAAGATTCCTGATGTTCAGCATAGGAAAAATACTTTCCTCCATTAAATTTCAGTAATTGTGAAATTAAGATATTTATCTTTCATGATTTCTGAAGTTTGTTTACTATTTTGCAAGCCAATGTTCACGTTTAACTTACATGCACTCACTTTCATGTCTCACGAATACATAGCAGCCATGCTTTCCTTTCTATGTCATTTATAGCTTCTTGCTTTCCAAGTACATATTATTGAACAGAGCACATGATGAATTTTTGATTAATTTTTGAAACAGAAGCCAGACATAGAAGCACTGGTTAAGTAAATTGTATCTACAAATAACTTCATAAGAAGGCAAAGTATACAGTAAAATGAAGTATGCATAAATATCTCTTGATCCAATGCCTGTTTCTTTCCATTGACATTAATCTTGCTAGTCAAAGACATACTGAGTCTGGCATTTTCTAAGTCTTTGCTGCTCATGTCAGTAAATGTTTCCCACATGGTTGTGATATTTCTTGTACAAACAGAGGATTAATGTAAATTTCTACAAGTGTGAGGTGTTCCAAGACATTTTAAAGGGCAAGACTGCTTCTGGCCTTCATCCATGTGCTACTTCTGTGGAAAGGGATGGTGGTCTGCAATGACACATACCTTTCGAGAAGTTACAGGCAATCACAGGCCCTTATTTATGAATTTAGAAATCTCAATGTTTATACTTGAAGAAATTGTAACTCTAATTAGGCAGGGAAGCAGTGAGTGATTTCTCACTTCCTATACAGAATGAAATCTCTGACCATCTATTACAGAAAGAAATTAATTATCAAAAATAGTGATGTATCTTTTCAGTTTCCCTATATGCTAAAATCTGGTTGGAAAAGAGAATTTATTTTTTTTTTATTTTGTCCTCCCAGTCTTGAGAGCTTTTATGTCCATACAAATCTGTGTGGAAAAAAAAAATCAATTCAGAGAAATTGTTATTTTTTTGTGTTATTTTGTCTAATTTTAAATCCCAAATTTTGGTAAGTGGAGATTTGCCTGAATAAGATTCCTCACAGTATACATCTTGACCAGGATGTTGCACATAGAGCAGCAAGTTCTAGGTACTAAGTGATCTCTGCATTTGTCATCACATTGCTGTTTATTTTTAATTGTTTTTTTTTTCCAAGAGTCAACAATGTAGTCTGTGCAAAATTGTCAGGAAATAGTGTAGCTCTGTAATGGTTTGATATGTTGCAATTCACAGTATTCTGAAGAGTTCATAGAAAGAAAATAGTGTTTGTTCAGTATGTTTCTATCTTGCCCTAGACATCTTCCTTCCCTTTGTTGCATCTGATTTAATACCAAGCATCTTGCTACTGAATAGAGAACAAGAATTTGAAGGCAAGATATCTAGCTGCTTTGATGCTTACAAGGTCAAAAGAGGGTTGCTCCCTCTGTCATAATTTTCCATATTCTGTCAACATAATTTTCAAATCTTTTTTCACATAACTTTGTTAATGAAAGAGGTTCCCAAATTTATTCCAAGTCCTGTTTACATTAAATCCTGTTTTTCAGAGCCTTCCATTTTAGACTCAGCATCTAAAATCCAGAATCTTAGCAGTTCTAATGTTAATAATTTGAAATACATTTGTCTGAGAGTCATTAATTACATCCTTAATTATTCACTAACTTGAAGGGATTCCTGAGCTTCATGTGGATTGTATGATCCTTCCTGCAGAGAGACTATTAATACTGTTTATGCGAACTGCCTCTTCTGTATTTGGGTTATCCTGTTCTGCACATCTATAAATAAAGACATACAGTGGCATATGAGGCATGTGCTACCTCAGAGTTGACAACTACATGTGTTGAGTAAGTGTGCTTAGAGAAAATACATTTTTCAACTTTTCAGTTTCCTTGTGTCTTTTTTTATAGAACATAATTGGGATGCATAATCCATGCTCTCTGTTCCGTGCTTCTTCTGTGTTCATTTGAACTTTCTGGTTATCAGGGGACTGAGACAGTTGGATCCTTTATGGGATAAGCTGTAGAATTGTCATGAATGTATAAAAACTGAAACAGGCTTTCAGTAGTTATTCTTGATGGAAGTTATTCACCAGTGTCTCACTGCAGCATTCAAATCTTTTACCTCTTATGTACACTTCTAAGTTTTTCAGATAACCATTATGTAAAGGTCCCATTGGAGAGTCAGGTCATCAAAAAGGGTCTTAGAAAAATTGAGCTAAAATCTGGTTGCTGCACTAGCTAACAGTGATAACCAATAGGTGTTAATTTGCATGCATATGAACAAAGGCATGAATTCCAATCAAAATAGGGGAAAGAAGAGAACAGGTTGAATCCTCTGATTTTTTAAGTCAGAGAGGAGTAGGAGACACAAGAACAACAATGAATCCTGCAAGGCAGCTGGAAATCTGTTTTTTATCTTAAGCATCGTATTCTAAAAAACAAGGATTTATTAAAATATCCAAAGGCACATGGTTCTTGATCAACAAAAACCAAATACAATCTATTTTTCTCCAGATTTTCCTGAATTTTGAAGGACATATACACATATGCTTCGTTTTAACAGCACTGTGTAATTCTATCACTTTAACTGGAGAGAGCTACTGCATAAGCAGTTGTGGTAGTTCGAGCCTGGCTGGATGCCAGGTGCCCACTACACCACTCTATCCCCCACCTCCTCAGTAAGTCAGGGAAGGGGAGAAAATAAGATGGAAGTCTCATGGGTTGAGATAAAAACAGTTTAATAAATAAGCAGCAAAGCCACATGCGCGGGAAGCAAAGCAAAAGCAGATAAGCTGTTACTCTCTACTTCCCATCAGCAGCGATGTCCGGCCACCTCCCGAGAAGCAGGGCTTCAGTATGCATAGAGGTTGCTTTTGGAAGGCCAGAAATGAATCTCGCCTCCCCTTCCTGCTCCTCTCTCCCAGTTTATATTACTGAGCTGACGTCATATGGTATGGAATATCTCCTTGGTCAGCCTGGGTCAGCTGTTCTGGCCGTGGCCCCTCCCAAGATTGTGCCCACCCACAGCTATTGGTGAAGGTGGGGGAAGGAATGCTGGAGGGACAGCACTGATGCTGTGTGAGCAGTAGTCATAATATTGATACCAACAGTAAGCACAGCACTGCAAGAGCTGCTGTGGAAAATCACTACCATCTCAGACCCACTACAGCAGTTAAATGTATGCTGAAATCCTTGTGGATGAATCTACAAATAGCCTCCCTTGGACAAGACAGATTTTGCTTTAGCATAATTTTTTTTCATAAAGGGTACTAGACACAGTAGTTCCCTGTAAATATGCTTACTAGCTATTGCCTTTTTTTTTCCTGAAAAACTTAACATTTGCAGACATTTGGATCAGAAAATAAATTCTGTTACACAGGAAAAGTAACTGAAAAGTAACTGTCATAGGAAAGTAACTATTGGTAAAAATGTTAAATTGGTATGTGCAGATGTAGCCAGGATGTTATGAAGTCCACATAAAATTAATGACAAATTAGTGAAGGAAGTTAGTCAGCAATCTTACTTATTTCTTATCCAAGAGTTAGGATCTTGATCAAGAATCTATTTGAATCAACAAAATTAAACTCTCTGACTTCAGCTGCCTAAAGATCATACTCATATCATTTAAGTATATAGAGTATATAATCTCTACTGACACTAGGAATCCTAAATCGTTTTAGAAAATATTATCTAGAAAATAATGGTATAAGTTACAAGTAAAAAAAAGGAAAAAAACCCTCAAATCTGTATATAAAGTACAATAAATTTGTAAATATCTTAAGAAGAATGGGATAAACTGTACAAGTTATTTCTTGGTTTTCATGTAGGAAATTCTGTTGCCAAGATATACCTTTAAATACCATAGACTTATTATTTACTTTCACCAAATTTACAGATAGGATTTCTGCTAATGTCAAAGGGATGAATATACTGTGGAATAGATCAAATATAACATTAATGTCTCGGAAGGGATTAAAAACCCAAAAAGGTGATGTAGTTAATTGTTTGATGTGCTAAAGAAGTCACAACAGTCTTCAGTCCAATGTTTCCTCTTCATGAAGTTTTCTGGGGCATGTGATTTCTTGGATTTCATGTGGAACATATGGATTGATACAATTTTAAGTGCCAAAGTATACACTATAATCTATCTGAATAAGCAGGCAGGTGCCTACACACACACACACATACAATAATAGCATAGGAGCAATATGCAGTGAATGGTGAAGATGTTTAGCAGATGCCTTCAACACCAAGAATTTTCTCATCAGGAACACAGTTACTATTAACTGAGAAATGTGTTTTGTATTGTATTCCTTGAAAGTTATAATAAAAGCCAGAATGAAGGTGGACATTCAGGTTATAATAAAAAAGTAACACTTTTAATAAAAGTGGTATTCTTTTTAAATAACTCATGTTAAGAAAATAAGCCCATAACACTTTTAATATCCACTACAATAGTGCTTTTCACATCCAAGAAGGTAAGACTGTGGTCAAAGTTGTCTTTGATTTATTTATCTTCCATCTACTCCTTTTAATATGATTTTTCTCTATTAATGGATTATACCTCAGCTTCCCTAAAAGTTAGAAATTCCTGGGTTTGGAATGAGGGAGACAAAGAAAATAATGACAGGATTTTATTTGTATTTTGTTCAATCTCATGTGCATTGGCATGCAGAGCATTGATTGTCAAATTTGAGGCAAATGAGAATTTTACTAAGAAAGTAATAGCCATCTAAAATTGGTAGGGATTTCTATTAGCCCAACGAAAGAGAACAGCAGTAGGAAACAATGGAGTTTTGTGGTCCACGGTAAAAAAAAATCCCAACCCAATCAACCAACAACAACACAACTCCACTGACATTTTAAATATCCAATTGAACTGAAAAGAAATAATGCAAATACTAAACACTGCTGCCTCTTGTTATTTTATTTTCCCACCAGAAAGAAATTTATTGTTCCAAAAGCAATCTCAGAAATGCAAAGTATTAATTTTTTTTTACTTCAAGGCCTAAAAACATTTTACACTCTCCTCCCCCCCCAAAAAAAGGCAAGTGCTAAATTTAAGACCACCAAAACCTGTCTTTGAAACTATCTTTCTTCAAAAGTATTATATTTGAATATTTCATTTCTTTTAATATGGTGTCTAAGACTTTCCCCCCCCACACACCTCCCAACTTGGTTTGTATTTTGCTGAAGGATTTCTAAATAATTCAAAATACTCATTTGAGACAGTAAAATAAGTCCTTTCTTTAACTCTTTTACAGAATAGTTTAATGTTGTTCTAAATTCAGAGAGAAAAAATTTAGATTACAGCCACACATTCAGTCACAGTGAAAACAAAAGCCATAGATAATGCTATAAGACCAGTAAAATAGATGCTAGCAATAATTAGTTTAAACTAAATTAAATTATATGCTTTCTGGAAGTTTAGGAATTCTGATTTTATTATTTGCCTTTTATTACATGCTATCCAGACAAACATTTTGTCCTGAAAAGAAATCTTAGTGTACAGAGAGACATAAGAAATAAGCAATAAGGAACAATCTGCTTTAGCTTTGCAAGTACAATAGATTGCAGGAGAGATACGTCTAATAGATACCAGGAATTGATTAAAGGAAGATAAGGTCAAACCTTTAAATGTGAATCTAATTTTTGGTCCTATAAGAAACATAGTGTTTTTCCAGTAACATATTTCAGGAAAGCTTACCATATGTGTGGTCTACTTCACATAAATAGAAAGTGTGCTTGATAGTAAATGCTGCCTTTAATTCCTTGATTCTTTCAGTACTAAAATTTAGGTTCTTGAAGTTCAATAGCTATATATGAAAATACAGAAGAGCAGAATTCATCTCACTACTAGAAATGGCATATTAAAGAAACTTATGTTCATTAGAAACTGCTAATAAGACTATTCAAAACTAATTAAACTACTAAATTACTACTTAAACTACTTTTACTAGTGGAACTTAGAAGTCCAGAAAAGTAGATATTAAAACAAAGACATCATATCCACTCCAGTTTCTAAATACACATGCCTAAAACCAAATTGTATTAGCATACCTGGAATAAGAGAGAGGATTATTCCCAGGAGATGATTATTCAGAGCTGTAATCAGAGCAGCTAAGAAGGAGCCCAACCATCCTCTGCTATGGATAAACAACTGTGGTAAGAAAAAGCTCCCCATCTGATAACAACCACCCTACCTCACCTGTGGGCAAGAGAGGACATATTGACTCATTTCAGCCCCATATATAGATACTGGGCAGCTTGTTTCCTTTGGAGAGAATATTCCTGCGTGCTTTCACAGAGCTCTTGCTAACGTAGCAAAAGAACTGCATGTGACCTAACATCCACATAACTAATTTTATACTTGCATTGATTATGTCATACAGATTATCAAAAAGGCATAGTTAAAATAATAGATGTTCAAATACAAATTACTAATCATTAGGAACTGTTTTCTTTTAAATACCTAAATAAAGCTTTTAGTCAGCACTTATGTTTGTTTCTGCTTCAAAATGGGCTAAAAGCTATGTTATGAAATATTTACATTTTACACAAAGCCGCTCTTTAATCAGCTTTGTGCTGAGTACTTGAAAACCTAACAGCCTTCAGCAAAAGCTGTGACTGCCAGCACATCTGAAAATAATTTTAGAAGCATAAAACAAAAAGGGAACTGTATCTTTATAGCCTATTGAGTTCATGTTGTGGTCCACAGCAGCAGTACAGCTGATGTCATCCTGTGGGTTGTAATTCCCTGGCACCCCTGTCTTGCGGTGGCATGTCAAGCCATGTGGCGAGCCTCCAGTCAGCTGCTTGGGTACAGCTCTGGGGTGCAAGAAGCTGCACCTTCACGTCACAGCATTTAAAATTAGTGCAAAGTCTTTTTTTTCCTGCGTGTAACAGCTGTGGACACGCCAGCATCACTGAGAAGGCAGTTGGCAGCCTATGCACAGTTAACTGCACAAAACCTCTCAGTGTTTGGTTTGACTTAAAGGACAAAGTTTAAATCCCTTCCCTAAAATAGTATAATTACTGAGTTCCAGAGTGTACTGAAGAGGTCTGGGAGGCATGTGCAACAGCAGTATATACACACGCAGCCTCATCAGAAGATGTATATATTGCAGGAACAATGATGGCTTCTAGGAATTTGAGAACTTGGAAATCAAACATCCTTCAGAAAGTCATGAAGACAAAATACAACTGTTCCATAAAAGAGTGATCTTTAGTGTTAAACTGCAAGTCTTTCTATGTTCTCAAAATATTCTTCAAATTATTAATTTCATTCTGAACTTTTTCTTTATTCAATATATTTCATGTTTCTAAGACAAGAGTGTAACTAACAGTATACATTTGACAGAATCCTGATTTTTATACAACAAAAAATGTTGTGGAAATGTTTTCCCCTTCTATGCTCCTTGAGAAACAAGATTATTTTTTAAAAAAAGAGATTGTTTTATTTTCATCAAACAATAAAGCAAGAGCTAGACAAATTTTGAATACAAAAGAGAAACAAATATGTAGTCCAATACAAAGAGGAATAATTTTCACTGATGATGCTAAACAGAGTAACATTTATGTGACATCTGCTGGTTTGACTCAGAGCAGAGCTGGAGATCTGCTTAGGGCTCAGAATCAGACACTGGGGATATGCAGGCAGACAGCCTTACAGAGGGAATTCTCCTTTTGCACCATGCCAGGGTCATTGAGTTACAAATCTTGCCTCTATATCAGGGATATATACCACAAATAAAATAAAATAAAAAGTTATAGCCTTTTAGTCAGTAAAACATTCCACATATAAGTTCAGATAGACTGGTAAATAAATATTTTGTATAGCATTTGTTTAATGAATCCAAGGGTGTAGTAAACTCTTCCAGTAGCACTGAAACAAACCTCAAATGGGTTTGCTGAGCTACGGCCCAAATAAGATTGATTAGGTGGATCAGCTCAAGAGATAAAGCAAATCAAGCAGGTTGGCAATAGATAGAGGAAAGATCTTTAGGTTATTGTTTTATTTCCAGAAAACATTTTGTTTACTTTTTTTCCTCTCTGTGTTTTCTCCCTTCAAATAGACATTAAAGAATGACTTAACTTGAGTATAAACACTTCTATCACTGGCAGTGCACATGCATATAGCCCAGATTTTCTTTGCACAACTGTGCCAGATAGAGAACATGCTACTGACAGATCTCTTTTTTATAAGGATTTGTAGACCTCTGGCAGAAGTAAGGAAATATTAGTTTGGAGTTACTTAAGAGGAAAAGTTAATGAAAAAGAAATAATAATTGTATTCAGTGTAGCCAAAAGTCCATAAAACAAAATGGTGTAATTTAAATTGATTTTTTTTTTTTTCTGGCAGAGTCAGAGCAGCCTAGACATTTTCTACACTTCCCTCTAAGTCCTTGACATCTTTGAAAATCACATCCTAATGTCTCTTTGGTTGGGCCATCTTCTTGTTTACAACTTCTTGGACATAAAATTCATTTATATATGAAAAATTAGCCATCAGATAAGAATAAAATAACATTTAATAAGGAAAGAGTTATACAAGCTAGCAATTTTATGTAGACCTGAAAACTAAAAGTCTGCATTTATCAGGATTATAACTTATGTCTTCTTCCTACAGGTCTCCATAGAAACTCATTTAGAAATTTTTTTGTCCAACAGTTAGTAACCTAGAAATTTAACCTGTAGTGTCTGAATATTACTGTTCTGCAAACGATCTCTCTTAGTGAAAACAGTTATAATTCTGTGGAATAATGAAGTAGTATTGCTTGATTAAAAACAATGTTAAGATTTCAGTCTTTTGAGAAATAGCAGACTTCAAGGGACAGTTCACAAATTACAAAAAGATGATAATGAACTGCAGGAATGCCAATAGTGTCACTTTCAAGCTACATAGTTCTCAAAATCGAGATGAGAGGTGAATTAAGTAAGGTTGTGGTCTGTAACATACAGGGAAGTCCAAGTAATATTTAACATTATTGTCCATCCTATGTAAAGAAATTTGATATATATGGAACAGATGACTACTGAAGGAGGAGTTGAACAAAATGTCTAAGAAAAAATGTCCCAAAATAGAGGAGAGATGGACAAGGATCAAAGGCTTTATATTTGATGTACAGACAATGAAATTGCCACAGAAATCTCTTAAACCTGTTTCATACATTAGGGAGTTCCTTACTTTGAAACTGATGATCTGAGACTTCTTCACCAAGTACTCCAAAGGATTTCACTCTGACAGCGCCTAGACAGTTTCTACTCCTAAATCCAAAATGTCGATGTTGAGGTTTCTAAACCAAACAGCCGTCTCTGATCTCTGATTGGCTTGAGAAGTGCCCATGAGGAGTTCTGAATTCAACACATGGTCAGGGAAAGGTATGTCCTTTTCTGACCCATTAGATCCATAAACTAGGGAAAGCAGATGGGTGCCTTGAGGGTCCTGGTGGTACTTAAGGTCTGTCTTTGCATTTCCTCAAAAGAAGGTGAAATCTGGACTGTGAGATCCCTCTTAAAAGAGCCTGTGGTATTTGATGAAGGAACAAATACAGAAGTCAGGGAATTCTCGATGTTCCAAATGGTGTACTGAAGCATTAAGTTTCTGGAATTTTAGCTGTCTTATAGTATGTAAATAGTAAATCACATTTCTTTTTTGGTTTCAGAAAACCATTTTCTTTCTTTCATTTTGTTTTTAAATATATCCATAAAATGCAGCACCATAGAACAGACTTTTTTTTTTTTTTTTTTTGCAGACATATTTTTCAATATAAGCATCATTCTTTGGCATCTTATCCCTGATTTTCTCTATTATCTTAATATTTAAAGGAGTAATTTAGATGAAAAAAAGACACATTAAGTTTGAAGTCTTAAGAATCGCAGAATCATAGAGTGATAGAGGTTGGAAGGGACCTTTAGAGATCATCCAGTCCAACGCCCTGCTAAAAAAAGTTCACCTTGATCAGGTTGCACAGGAATGTGTCCAGGTGGGTTTTGAAAATCTCCAGAGAAGGAGATTTCACAACCTCCCTGAGCAGCCTGTGCCAGGGCTCACTCACTCTTACAGTAAAGAAGGATTTCCTTATGATTAAGTGGAAATTTTTGTGTTCCAGTACTCTACTCACAGGGGCAGAGGAGAGAGGGACTAGAACCTCCTTCGACTTGCTGGCCACACTCTTCTTGATGCATCCCAGGATGCCATTGGTCTTTTTGGCCAGAGCACATTGCTGACTCATGTTTAGTTTACTGTCCACATTAAAATATAACATTTTAAGCAAGATGAATGTAATAATAAATGAGGGCTAAGCTGAAGAAAACTCTTGCTTTCACATTTGAAATAAATTGGTAGTTCACAAGGCAGTTTACCTTTAATGTAGCAAGTTACTCTTGATTCTATAGAGGCCAGATCCAGTACCTTCTCTACTAGCTTCAATGAATGCTGCTCTTAGTTCCTAATTTTGGAATTCTAGTTTGGGTGGTATAACAGTACTTCTAAAGATGGCTAAAAAAACACCTAAATATGAGTTCCCTAAGTTCTCTCCTTCTTGTTATGATTTGGAATGAAGCTGTTTCTGGTAAGGATTAAGAGCCTATAAAGATGGCTTCTGTAAGAAGTTGGTCAAAACTCTCCCCAGCTCCGAGCCAGACCCACTGCTGGGGCTAAGCGAATTAGACACCTCTATGATCACCTTTTAAGAAGAAACTGGAAGAGGAGGATTCTTCCTGTTTCTTTCTTCTTCTATTCCCTTCTTCTTTTCCGGCTGGTGGTGGTGCAAGGAGTGGGAAGAGAGAGAGAAACAACCATGCAAACTCCAAGTTCAGTGAGGGAAGAGGAGGTGTGCTGGAGCAGAGACTCCTCTGCATTCTACGGAAAGGACTGGTGAAGCAGAGATTTCTTTGCATTTCATTAAAGACCCCACATCAGAGGCAGTGACTCACTTCAACAAAGACCCTGTGCCAGTGACTATGGCCAGAGAAGGCCATGTCCTATGAGACGGACCCAATATTCACAGAATATGTAACTGTGGGGAAGAACCCATAGTGAAGAAGTTCATTAAAACTATGGCCAGAAGAGGCCTTGTCCCAATGGAGGGATCCTCTATCTGCAGAAGCTGCAACTGTGGGGAAGAACCCACGCCAGAGATACTCACTAAGGATTGTATCCCGTGTGAGGGACACTGTATCAGCAGAAGCCACAACTGCTGGGAAGAATCCACATCAGAGAAGTTTGTTAAGGACCGCGTCCCAGGAGAGGAACCCTGTAACGGAGTAGGGGAAGAATGGCAGGAGTCGTCCTCCTCTGAGAAAAGAGAAGTGGCAGAGCCCATCTGTGAGAGACTGACCACATCCCCCATTCCCTGCCCCCCTGAGCTGTTGAGGGGAGCGGAGGTAGAGATACCGGGAGCAGTGAGCTGGGCCTGGGAAAAAAGGAGGGATGGGGGAGGGAGATCTTACAGTGCTGGTTGTAATTTTCTCATCATCTTACTCTCTTTTTGCTTTTGTTCTGTTCTGTTTCTTGTAGGTGGTAGAATAAACTTTCCTTACTTTCCTTTCTGAGTACTGGAGTCTGTTTTGCCCAGAACCCTAATTGGCAGCGAGCCCTCCCTGCCCTTGTCTCAATCCACAACATCCTTGATTATCTTCCCCTCCCCACCCCGCCCTGCCCATTTCGCCCAGGCCTCCACCATCCTAATGAGTGTGGCGGTGGATGGGGGGACAGTGAGCAAGAGACTGTCGTGGTGTTTCATTGCTGTCTGGAAAAACCCACAACACTTCTAAAAACAATATCCTTTACCTAAGTGGACCTGGATCATGTTTTAGAAAACTCTTTAGAAAGGGATAACTCAGAAGAAAAAAAAAATAATGCAGCAAGTCCCTTAAAACAACTTCAGGGAGGTGGTTATCTAATTCTAACATTTACTCAAGCACATCAAAGATGCCCACTGGGTTTAAATTTTTGCCTATTGACTGATTTGACCATCAACTCGATCTCAGTTTTAGTTCATAAAAAATTAATTTTCCTCACTTAGGCACGTTCAGAACTCAGAGCTTTCATATCCTCTAATGAAAACTCTCAGGAAGCACAAAGTAGTGAAATAAAAAGTTTTAAAAGTTATAAAATTTGCCTATGAAGAAAAGGTAGAAACTAATTACTACCTTTTCTTGAATCTCTCAAGTTTTTCTTTTTACCCTGCCCAGCTTATGACAAATTCGGTATCAGTATTTTTCCATATGAACTGGTTGTGTCATTTGTAGATATTAAAGGCTTTGTAAACACTGTTTTTTATACACAAAAGGGAAAGACCAGAATGGTTTGGACATAGGATGAAACAAAGTATTTAATTAAATATTAATCCCACTCAAATTAAAGCATAATACACACAGCAAGTATGACACACATACATGTACTGTTTATATAAATATATTTGGACATATGTAGTGCATACACTAAATTTTGATGGGGTACTAGCTTATGCCACAGAGTATTTGTTTCAGTAGTCTGATGTATTCTCTGTTGGGCCTGTTGCACCAATGGTAAAGTGATATGGAACATTTTTCCTTCAAGGGAAGCACAATAATTTTCCATACAGTTTTAATTTTTAGATGTCACAGAGCTGTTGCTTTGATCTGTCCACAGTCCTTGGTTTGTTTTTCAATGGTTAGTGCTTAATGCTTTAAAACTTAACGTATAAGCACATCTCACACATTTTGATAAGATACTGTGGCAATTTCAACTTCTGGCTCTTGAGTTCAGTGAAATATTTTGGAAGGCAGGAGAGATCTGGACCTCTGAGCAAGCCCAGAGGCTGAGCCCAGGGCACTGACTTATCAGGAGTTTAGGACAGATTGGATTCAGCTGTGACAGTTGCATAGAGGAGCAATGAGACTTGTTGTCATGGTTTAGGCTCATCAGGGACCAAAAGACCACGATTAGCCTCAAATATCAAAGACTTGAGGATTGCCAAAGGGCAGGGAGAGCTTAATTGACACTTAAGGACCAGGACAAAACAGACCAGGCTACTCGGCTTGGGGAAGAAAACAGAAAATCATTTAATGCAACACCAACTAAAGCATAACCATAAAACCCCAAAACATAACCAAAATAAAACAACACAGAGTGGTACAACGATGAAGAGCCCAGCCTTTGCCCACCCCCCCCCCCCCCCCCACCCGTGAACTGCTCAGGCAGGGAGTGGAGGTTTCAGTCAGTCTATTCCTGATAGCTTCTGCCATTTGTCTCTCCTCAGGGCAGGTGGGCTCCGCACTTGTCCTCCCTGCAAGTCCGTGGGGTACCTCACACACACGGCAGCCCTGCACGGGCCGCTCTGACGTGCATTTATCCCAAAAGCTGCAGCTCCTCTCTGCCTCTTGTGTGGGGCTGTTGTGAGGAGTGCAGGCTCTCCAGCATAGCCTGGGCCACGGCCGCCTCCTCACAGAGTCTCTTGCCCATCCAGGCTCACTCACACAGAGCTGCTGGTGGTTCTCAGTCCTGCCATGGTCCTGCATGGGTTGCAGGGGCACAGCTGCATTCTCACCATGGCTTGCAGAGGGGTCTCTGGTCTAGTGCTCCTCCTTCCTTCCTCTTTCTCTGACTGTGGAGTCCACATATTTGCCTATATCTTGTATCACTCTTACACCTCCTACCAGCACTTCAAATTCCTGTCCCTAAATAGTAATTGTAGAGGTACCAGATTGGCCCAGCTGGGACAGAGGTGGGTCTGAACCCAGGAGCTGGGGGAAAGTCCAAAAACTCTTTACCGGGTCTTCACTGCAACCTGCTCCCCCTGTTACCAAGCAAAAGCTGCTCCTTGCTAAACCATGACACTTGTGTTCTGTAAGCAACAACCCACAGTTATGCCTTGGGTAGGAAGAAGGGAAGGAGACAGTTTTCAAGAAACAGAGGGGATCAGATGGGTCTAAGAAAGGCTATGGGAAACAATTGCATTGAAATGCAGAACTGAAGGGTCTCCTCGAGTTCCCACCAGGAACACTGTGGGCAGGTTTGTTTTCTGTCCATTTGATTTACCTTCTCCTTCCCAGCAGACCTGGCTCTTCTGATTTCCAAGACAAATATGTTTCTAGATTGTTATTTCTTTGTCTCAATGAAACCTCTCCTTAAAGGCTGTGTACTCTTGGTGCCTTAGAGGTGCTCACACACAAGAAAAGGTGGGGGTATATCCATTTTTTATTCTGGTCAAGTTCTGATTTTATCTTAACCACATTTCCTGCCCCCTTGGTCATACTTTTGCATGTCTGCCCACAAAAATGAAGACTACTCATCTGCTACAGCCAGAAAGGTGAATAAAGACATCTGTAACATTATCTCCCCAGGGACTTCTCCTTTGGCAAGATTTCTGTGACTGTGACAGTAACAAGAGTATACAGGAGAATTATTCAAGCCAGGTCATGATAACTCTACACCTGCCTTCCTACTTGCTTTGTCTCAGTATGTATGGCAAATTATATATCTTCATGTATAATGCAGGAGTAAGATTATAACTGTCGCATCAGTAAATGGTCAGAGTTGGTAAAGAGAAGATGTTAAAAAAATAAATATGACTGCCATATGCGGTGCCTAATAAGTTGCTTTTGGATTTTATGTATGGTTTAAGAAAGTGTTGCTAGAAGCTGTAGGAATTTCAGGGGAATGAGAAAGGAAAGCAAAAGGAACAGGTAAAGATGAGAAGAAGAAAATATGGAAAGGTGCTTGCTCTGAAAGATGTATTGTAGCTCAGACAGAACTTGTTGATTTGAGCTGTGAATTACTGGTTTCATAGTCCATGTTCTGAAAGAAATCTATCTAGATGATCACAACAGTCCTTCCTAGATTTAAAAATTTATAATCAAGGAGCCTAAGAGTTAACAAATATGTAAATGTATAATTAATCCTGAAATGTTAATCCAGTGTTCCTTCTTCCAAATCAGTGTCCCATCTGCTAAAGTTAAGAGAATCAAACTAGCACAATCACAGTACAGCTGAAAGACAGGTGTATACCTTATTTTATAAGACATACGTAAACCTCATTGATATTTGTCACAGCTGTGATTTTATTGCAGTATTTCTACACTGACTACATTTCTTTAAAACTTCGAACCATTTTACTTCAAGCTTCATTTTTCAATGTGATCACTGTCACAGTGTACCTTCTGAGGCCATATATTTCAGCAAACAGTTGGCAGATCTTCATCTGAATTTTTCCAAAATTTCCAATCTTAAAACTGAAGGTAACTCCTTGTTTGACCTTAGCCAGACGTAAATGGAACATTATACCTTCAGTTTTGTGCTACTTCTCTGTCTATTCTCTGACTCTTCTTTCTATTTAACCATGCATAGTAATGTATTTTAGAAGGAATTTTTCATAATGAAAAATGGAAGCTGCAGCTGCAAGGTCTCCTTTAGAAGAGAAATGTCGGGAAAGTATGAAGAATAGTTTATGTGTTAAGTAGGGAGCATATCCTGCAACACAGTGTTTGCTCTGGATTCAGAACTTCTTGCAACATGGAATTTGCCTGATGCTGGGTTGCCATAACAGGAAAGGGAGTGCTACAGTAATGTTATCCTATAAATTCTCCTTTGAGTGAAATAGGCAGTCTATAGGCTTAAAGTGATTTGCAACAGAAGAGAGCAGGAGAGGAAAGCTTCAAGAAATCAACAGAAATAGAAAAAAAAAGTGGGAGTTAATTTCCCTACATTTACTTAAAATGGCACTGGTGTACTATGTTTAGGGTGTCCAAATGAGGATGTGTGTTTTCCTTGGACTTTTGTGTTGATCAAGTTATAAAAATTTGTAAAATAAGGTGTGAGTGAGCATCAATGCTTCAAATCAAAAGAAAGTGTAAATGAGAAGATAGGATCAATCATTTTGTTTTTCTGATCCTTCAGGACTCTGTTATACTTTCTGGGCCAAAGTCACAGTGCTGATGAGTATATTTCTAGTAATATCCAGTAACATGATTGTAATAGGTAAGCCAACTGAGGATTTACTTCCTAGTTAGGATAGAAGATCATTAATCCTGGTCTGCAAATAGAGTTTGCTTTTAGAGGTTCCTGTTTATTTACACTTTACATTGCTACACATACTCTGTTCAATTTGTATTTAAATTTTACATTGTTTTTTCCCTTTCCTGTTCTGTTTTCTTCTGCAGTCATTAAAAGAGTCTGTAAATGGACAGATTACTGGGAAAATATGCCAGTGGGCAAGAAATAGGAACAAATCCGAACCACATTCAGTTAGATTACTAAAAACTATTGCTAGAAAACACTGGGAGAAGTGCATCATGCTTCACAGATTCTGAGATGCAACACAACTTTTGAGCTTAATTTTTGTTTCTAGAAGTGACCTGAGCTGACTATTTGCAATGTGTTATAGTTTCTCTGTACTGATAATATTACAGGTCTTATTCACTGAGAAATAGGCTGAACAATCAGTATGACTGAAGCAATATATATTATCAGGTACTGAGGAGCAAGTCTTAAATCAGCTCTGTGAAACAGAATGTGCAGAATATCCATTAGTTCAATTATACATACATACTTGTATTAGAATAACACTACCATAACTATAGGGTCAAATTTAACTTGCCAGTTAAGAAGTGTCATAATTACAGAAGCCTCATCACCCACAATTAATTTTCTTTCCCATGCACATTAGGACGTGTTCACATGCTGTTTTTTCCACAGAACATCTGCCTCCTCCTGTGCACAAAATTGGTAATTCTCATTTAATGACCAGCTATTTAATACTTTTATGTTCGTCCCATCATTTCTAGAGCTTACTTACTTCTCAAATTGTATTTTAAAGACATAACTATTAATTTACTACCCTTGGCAAATACTGCAGTGTTTAAGATCATGATGTTCAAGCCTTGGGAGATGTGGGGATGATAGACTGCTCTAAAGACCCTCAGCTTAGTTGAAGTCAGTACGTTAGTACTAGCTAGGACTGGACATCTGTGGACAAATTTACTTTTGGGGATTCCTAAGCAGACCGTGAAAATAAAAGAGTCATCTTAAGGTAACTGAATGTCACATATTTCATTGGCAAATAGTCTTTAGATTCATGTCAATTTCTGACACTTGAGAAATTCAAGTAACTGGTAACAACAGTAGCTTATCACCAAAAGACCAAACTGGGGTTTAATGGCAGACAAAATTAGGAATCAAAGGTTCCAAACAAAACTCCAGAGAGTATGCATTCCAGCAGGTACAAATTACTTCCTTCTTTTCCTGAACTTTAATAAATGTTACATTTACCTACCCCGTCTCTTTGGGTCCTTTGTCTCATATTTCTACCTGTTTATCCCAGGAAACTATAGGCTGGTCAGCCTCACCTCCATCCCTGGAAAAGTGATGGAACAAATCATCCTGATAGTTGGCACTAAACATATGAGGGAAAATATGGTTTCAGGGGGAGTCAACATGGATTCACCAAAGGGAAATCCAGTTTGACCAACCTGACAGCCTTCTACGAGGGCATAACTGGCTGACTAGATGAGGGTAGAGCGGTGGATGTCATCTACCTTGACTTCAGCAAAGCTTTTAACACTGTCTCCCATAACACACTCATCAGAAAGCTCAAGCAGTGTGGCTTCCATGAGTGGACAGTGAGGTAGATCGAGAGCTGGCTGAATGACAGAGCCCAGAGGGTGGTGATCAATGGCACAAAATCGAGTTGGAGGCCTGTGGCCAGTGGAGTTCCACAGGGATTGGTTCTGGGGCTAGTCTTGTTCAACATCTTTATCAATGATCTGGATGAGGGGACAGAGTGTATCCTCAGCAAGATGGCTGATAATACCAAACTGGGAGGACTGGCTGATTCCCCAGAAGGCTGTGCTGCCATTCAGTGGGATCTCGACCATCTTGAGAGCTGGGCAGAGAGGAACCTCATGAGGTTCAACAAGGACAAGTGCAGAGTCCTGCATCTGGGAAGGAACAACCCCATGCACCAGTATAGGCTGGAGATTCACCTGCTGGAGAGCAGCTCTACAGAGAGATACCTGGGAGTCCTGATTGATAATAAACTACACATGAGCCAGCAATGTGGCCACATGACCAAGAAGGCCAATGGCATCCTGAAATGCATGAAGAAGAGTGTGGCTAGCAGGTCAAGGGAGGTTCCTTTTCCCCTCTATTCTGCCCTGATGAGGCCTCATGTGGAGTACTGTGTCCAGTTCTGGGCTCCCCAGCTCAAGAAGGACAGGGAACTTCTGGAGAGAGTCCAGCGCAGGGCCACCAAGATGATCAGGGGACTTCCTTATGAGGAAAGGCTGCAGGAACTGGGGCTGTTTAGTCTAGAGAAGAGGAGAGTGAGGGGGAATCTCATTAATATTTACAAATATCTAAATTGTGAATGTCAGGAGGTTGGGACATCCTTTTTTTCTGTTGTATCTAGCAACAGGACAAGGGGTAATGAGATGAAGCTGGAACACAAAAAGTTCCATTTAAACATAAGGAAAAACTATTTCACTGTGAGGATGACGGAGCCCTGGCACAGGCTGCCCAGGGAAGGTGTGCAGTCTCCTTCCTTGGAGGTTTTCAAGACCCATCTGGTCACATTCCTGTGTGACCTGATCTAGGTGGACCTGCTTTGACAGAGAGGTTGGACTAGATGATCTTTAAAGGTCCCTTTCAACCCTTACCATTCTATGATTTTATGATCCAATCCAATACTTTTCAAGCTTTCTAGTTCAGTCCTCATTTCAGGATGTTGCAAAAATCAAAATGCAAGATGATGAATTACTAGATGAAAGTTTGTGTCTTGATAGATGTATTTTTACTAATCTTAGTTCAAAGATATCAGGGAGACTTATTTATAAACTTTTGTAGGGCCTCACATGCATTGTGAATCAATGTCAATATCTAATTATAAACCTGTATAGTAAACAGGAAAGTGATTAGTAAAAGGCAAAATAGCAGAGAAGACTTGGAAAAGAAAAAGTAAGACATCTGTTTTTTATGTGTTGAAGTGACAAAAAAAACAAAACCCAAAAGAGCTATTTGTTTTCTGACAAATCAAAAGCGTTTTATTTGGATAGAAGGATTCCATGTATAATGCATCAATATTAGGATAGCAATTGATTCTGTATTCATAGAAATGAGTCTTAGTGCGAAAATAAAATGTGCCAAAGAACTTTGACACAAACGTCCCGAGGCCCTAACAGAAGGAGGATAAATGAAAATTATGGAGAGAGAGGACAGAAAATGGTCAATTAGAACTAGGAAAGCCACATGCCAGAAGGAGGTGAGCATAAACCATGTCCAGTAGCCCTTCCAGAGTGGGCAATTCTGCATTTTGGTTGTGAAGAAGCTATAAAAGACATTATGCATTCAAGGGTAGGCACGAAAGTCAACAGTGAAGTTGACTGAGCTGTAAGGACTCAGAACTCTGTTGTACATGGACAGGAGTTACCAGGAGAGAAGCTGCCAGAAACATGAGAAAGGAGAACAGTGTTGTTTTGTGCTGTTTAGAAAACATTATGGAAGCAAAACAGAAACAAAGACATCCAACATCCTTCCAGTTGGTGAGTGGGGAGGAAAGGGAAAGGAGAAAAGTTTCTGTAAGTGAAGGAAGTTATAGTGTTTCTTTTTTGAAATGACTGCTCTGTGTTCATAGAATCATAGAATCATAGAATGGTAGGGGTTGGAAAGGACCTCTAATCCAACCCCCCTGCTCAAGCAGGTCCACCTGAAGATTACCCTGAAGTGGAGAGTACTGAATCTTGACCAATTTGAAGAAAAGGAAAATAATATATTGGGAAATACTGGGCAATTTAGCACATTTTTTTTTTTCATGTAGGGGATTGTCCCATTGTGGTGGTTTAGCCTGATGTTCACCCAGTCATAAAATCACCCTCTCTCCTAAACTGGACAGGAGAGAGATTGAAATATAACAAACGGCTTGTGAGGTGAGATAAGGATGGAGAGATCACTTGGCAATTAGCATCATGGGCAAAACAGACTCAACTTAGGGAAAAAAAGATTTGATTTATTACAGAAACAATAAGAGCACGGAGATGAGAAATAAAACCATCTTAAAAACACCTCCCCCCTCACCCCTCCTCTTCCCGGAATTCCCCTTCCTTCCCCGCCCTGCAGTGGTGCAGGGGATGGGGGATGGGAGTTGTGGTCAGTTCATTACAGATGGACTTTGCCACTGCTTCTTCTCAGGGAGAGGCCTCCTCACACTTCCTACTGCTACACTGTGGGGTCCCTCCCACAGGAGACAGTCCCTCATGAACTTCTCCAGCATGGGTCCTTCCTATGGGCTGCAGCTCCTCACAAACTGCCCCAAGGTGGGTCATCCATGGGGAGAACAGTCCTCCAGGGACAGACTGCTCCAGCTTGAGTACCTCACAGGATCACAAGTCCTGACAACAAACCTGCTCCAGCATGGGCACCTCCCCCATGGACTTCCAGGTCCTGGCAGGAACTTGCTCCAGGATGAACTTCTTACTGAGTCACAGCCTCCTTCAAGCATCCACCCACTTCAGCGTGGGATCCTCCATGGGCTGCCAGTGGGTCTCTGCTTCCCAGTTACCTCCATGGACTGGAGGGGGACAACTTGCTTCACCATGGTCCTTACCACATATCAGAAGGGAGACTTTTCAGTGCCTAAGCCCTATCCTCCCCCTCCTTCTCCACTGACCTCAGTGTCTCTGGAGATGTTTTCACATTCTACCTCCCTGTTGCTGCTGCAGTTTTGCAACTGCGCAACAACTTCATCTCCTTCTCAGATGTTATCACTAATTGGCCAGGCCTGGGTCAGGTGCAGGGTCCAGCTTAACATTGACTGGCCCTAACCCTGTCAGCTACAGGGGAAGCTTCTGGCAAATCTTTTTGTTTAAAGAAGCCACCCCTGTAGCCCCCCTGCTACTGAAAAACCTGGCCCAGGCAAAACCACTACACCCATTTTGACATATTTGGAAGTTTTGATTCATTTATGTCCAAGATGTTTTAAAACAACCTATTTAAATATAGATTTTAAAAATGTTTTAACAGTTAAAGGTTCTAGACTTTATTGTAACAATACGATTCCCAAAAATGTTTCTAATGAAGTTTTTGAAAGAGTGTTTTATAGGTTATTTTAATTCTATTTCATAATGGGAAAAAATAAAAAAATCAAAATTTCAGCATTTCCTGAAGAATGGAATTATTCCCTCTTGACCTGTTTTTGCTACTTCAAAAGGCATTGTGCAACTTAGACTGGAAAGAGGAACACTGAACTAATTAAAGATAAAACGAAAACAGCAAGAATTAAACAAACAAAACCTAAGCAAACACATACAGAAAACAGTCCAGGAAAAGCCCAAAGGAATAATTAATGCCGTCACTGATTTAAACAATCAGGCTAAATAAGGTCAAAGTTTCAGAGTGCTGCTCAGGAAAAACAGCAAATGTTAAATACTAATTTCATGTCCCAACCAAGACAATATAAATACACAAATAACTAATTCTTGCAAGACTGACAATATTCCACCACCTCTAACTCTATGCTTTCCATATATTTCTTTATTGTATCCTCATTCCTATTTCAGTCGCAATCATCCTGATTTTTGTCATTTTGGATGGAAAAGCAATCAAAAAAATAGTGTTATTTAATGATGAATATTGGTAACTTGAGAAACAAAATAATCCCAGACTTTTGAGTGTTGTTGCTCCAAGATATTTCTGAAGAAGTAAATTGAGTGAAATGAGAGGAGGCTTAGGAACAACTGAAAAAAAAGTTAAAAGATTTCAGTAAATTCTGCTAGAGATACTGTATTTACTCATCTCAAATAAAGAACTTGATACAGAATTTCAACCACAGATGGATCAGTATCAGTAAATATATCCTCTAAAAAGATATGGAAGTTTCCAAACATAATCACATTAAAACAGCTAAAACATCTTTGACTCTTTGTGAAGAACATGTACAACAAAAAGCATAGTTTAATGTGAAAAGGTAACACAAAACATCAAGAAAGAACCCATTGAAGTAGAAAGAGATAACAAGTACAGGTTAACTATTTCTACTGTATTCTATGACTTTTTCATCTGATTCATTGTACACTGCATCTTAACATCCTAGAAAATAAAAATGAATCAAGGAACGTTATTACTAAAGCAATTTTTTCGACTATTTGATTTTAGGACTAAGGCACAGAGGTCCACTTACAACAGGATCTCTAAGAAGAGGACACAGAGATGGGAAAGACAGAACAAAAGGAATATTACAAGCAGGAAATATGGAAAGGGCCAGATGAAGAAGACACTTAAAATTAGTGGAGGGCAGAGCTTAAAAATTCCAATCTAAAGATCAAGGATGGTAATTTTATCCTGGAGTGAGTGTTGGGCTTGGGAGGACCTAATCAAGTGCATTAGCATTGAAGAAAATGCTTGAGGAGGTTCAAATGTCTAACAAAGTAGTTTCAGAAGTTTATCATTGAATTTTCTTTTCTACTCACCTCACATCATCCAAAATTGTAAGATGCTCTAATCAGTATGATTTCTGTTTATTTCCTATAACTCTATAGTATATGTGAGCAAAAGATGTATGTTACTAGCATTTCCACAATGAAGGACTGCAGATATGGTAACTTGGTAACTCAGCATCTACCAGGTGCCAAATCATTTATCGCAGCTTATATAGCAGTGTGTATTTGCTGTAATGTCTTTTCTACATAGCAATTTGGAGATTTGGAGAGGAAGGAAATTAAGCTGTGTAAAGGGAAAATGAAACACGGAAAATACCAACAAAATAAAATATTGGAACTGAGGGTTACTACTGTGGCAGGCTCCAGTGTAGCCTTGACATGCTCATCTTGGGAGATCTTATTCAGCAAAATGCTTTGTATTTCTAATTAAGCACATTTTTAACTCTTATGTAATGATTAGGGAATGCATGACTCAGCTCTAGAGCAGCACCTGGTATTGCTGACCAAGAACCAGAGCAACAGCATGATCATAGAATGGTAGGGGTTGAAAGGGACCTTTAGAGATCATATAGTTCAACTCCCCTGCCAAAGCAAGTCCACCTATATCAGGTCACACATGAATGCGTCCAGGCAGGTTTGGAAGACCTCCAGAGAAGGAGATTCCACAACCCTGCCAGGGCAGCCTGTTCCAGGGCTCCCTCATCTTCGCAGTGAAATAGTTTGTTCTTATGTTTAAATGGAAATTTTGTGTTCCAGCTTCATCCCATTACCCCTTGTCCTGTTGCTAGATACAACAGAAAAAATCTGTCCCAATATCCTAACATCCACCATTTATATAATTGTAAATATTAATGAGATCCCCTCTCAATCTTTTCTAGACTAAACAGCCCCAGCTCCTGCAGCCTTTCCTCATAAGGAAGATGCTCCAAGTCCTCTGACTATCTTATTGGCCCTGTGCTGGACTCTCCTCAATTACCTTGTTCACAATTTGGCACAATTTCAGTGAGTACAGATGCCTAGAACTAACTAACTAAGGAAAGAAAGAAATCTGTTATACTTGAATTTCTATTCTGCTCACAGAATTACTGCTTTTGATGATGGCTAGATGTGCAGATCAGGTTAGTATGGCATTTTGTTTTGTAAAAGATTCAAGGAGACAGGCTTTCTCAAATTGATTAGATTATCTTGTTATTTCTTTCCCCTCTCTAAACTGTTTTTTACAGCTGTAATGTTTCTTAGAAATAGCAGAAGTATATTTTTTGTTACTTTTTTCCCCCTAAGATTGTATTATGTTGATAAATAGAAAAGTATGAGGTAAAATAATATTCTCACTGTGGCAAATTCTTGATATGCCGTTTTAGCAGTCAAAGTCTTCATTAAGCTGTTAATGTCACTAGAGCACACTTATTAAAATACATGACTTAAACAGGTGAATTCTAGCAGGATTTTATCTGTTTTTTTACATTTTATCAATGCAGAAATTACTATTCACTTCAAAAATTATATTGGAATATAAAGACTTTTTTTTTCCCCTCTATTTTTCACCCTTACCTTCTTAATTTACATTTTCTAAGTTTTTATACAGATTGATTACTCTTTTGGGAGCTAAACCTATCCAACCCCCTTGCAGAAACAGGTCTGCCTAGGTCAGGTTGCAGTAAGCAAAGATAGGTTAATGTTTTTATTGAAATCAAGCTGGCCTGAAACAAAGTTATTATTTCTTATTCTGCCTATAGAATATATTTTGACAAAACATGGAACTTATTTTATTCTTAAAAGCATCTGAAAAATTTTGTCTAATCCTCCTTAGTTATGATTAAGGGACAGGTTTAGCTTAAGGTACACATTTTTACCACTTAATTTATTTACTTGGTTTAAGGTTGTATATAATTTCTCACACTATATCTCTTAATGACCTCATCAGATCGTGGTTATTTAGTGAAGCAATATTATTTATTCTACATCATTTACAGTCCTTATATGAGTAAAATTAAGGATGTGCCAGGCAGAGGCCATAATTTCTCGCTTCATATGGCAACTTTACTAAATAAGTAGAGGAGAAGGGAAAAAAAATCTTTGAAGGGAACTACAGCTCTACAACATTCCAGTTAAGGATTTTTTAATCATATACTAATCCTTGATTCAAATTAGAAATGTTTAAATTGGAAATGTTTCTTTCAGCACTTAGTAGCAGCCACAAAACTTCTATTTCTGATCATTCATACATACATTTAATTTATTAGAAGCAATTTAGAGAAAAATGTGGTAAATAGATGGGGCCAAAGATTTGTGGATTCGTTTCCATAGAATTTGTTTTTCATAAGATTTAGGACATTTTGTTGAGACAGCTTTTAAAGCTCTACTAACTTTAGCTACTCTGACAGCTGTATTATTAAACTCTTAGTTCAGTATGATGGAAACTCACGCATAAAACCCAGACTTTAACTGGAAGTACTTAAATTAACCTGTTTGCATTAATAGCTTATTTCAGGAAGACACTGCAGCTTCTTAAAAAAACCCTCAGTGACAAAAAAAACCATCACACTTTCCCAGTGACATTTTGTAGTGCCTCGGAAATGAAGGTGCATTGGGAAGTGTTGCTTTCTTATTAAACTTGCAGGCTGAGAGAAAATCACCTGCTGTGGTGGGATAGCAGAGTCTGAAACAGTAGTTGTGAAGGTGGGTTAAAAGAAAATGAATAAGACTTGGGGGTTTTTAGAGCTTTGGTTTAATATGTGAAATCTGTCTCACTTGCTCACCAGCAAAGGGAGATTGGTTAATGGTCCATTCTTTTGTATTCGTCTTGTCTATCCCAACCTTGTCAAAAGACACATTTGAATAGATTGATCCCTTGATTGCTACTAAACATTCACTCTCCCCACTGGTCATCTTGTCATCTTCGTTCTGAGCTCACAGATTACTTTGTTTGGAAACTCTTTGTGGCTATATGAAGTCTGACAGGGTGAAGGTACAAGGATTCAAATTGTCTTCTTGAACAGAAACACTGTCAAAGGATTAGTCATACTAGATTGAAAATGTTTTATACAGTACAGTATCATACAGTAAATCGTCTGATCTCTGTCTCTTGCTTTCAGGTAGATCTGTATTCACTAACATACAGTAGTACAGAAAAATAGAGTAAAGTAGCTCTAAGAGACCTTTTTCTTTGGAATATAAAGGATAGCATAAAACAAAATATGGAAAATTTGAGCTGTGTATTTTCAGAAGACTTTGTGCCAATGTCAATAATAGATTATTTTGTTGCCTATGTTTTTTTACACGTTCTCTAAGACTGTACTCAAATTGTAGCTCTGTTGATTTTAAATAGTTGTACTCTAGCATAATAATGTCAATTATCATCAACATTTTATTTATTTTAATTATTTGTCTGCCTTTATTATTTCTTATACATAGTCAGCCTTGTACTCACGTGAATAGCCCTATTATCTCCAAGAATGTGACTTCTATGAAAAAGATCTGTAAAAATGGTTGTAATATTCACAGAATGTCAAAAAATGGTCTTAGTGTCCTCACATTTGTGATAGTATGACTCCAGTAGAGTTAGTGGGTTTGTCAACAGTATAACACTGTGGAACATCAGGCTTCCATTTTCTCCACTCTGGGGAACTTGTACCCATATTTAGTATAATTTAAACCATATTTTATAGAGTTTAGGTCCTTGAAACACTGATGAAAGCCTCAAGTCGTGTGAGGTCACTGATAACAGCATTTAAATTAGCAAATTTGAGGGACAAAAAATTCAGTAAGTATGAAGAGGTATTTTTACATCACGTAAGAGCTATAAGAAAAGCTGATGTTGAATCAAGAGTGAGAGGAAAGGATGAATGAAGGAAAGAACAGTGTACTCCTCTAGTGTCGTGATTCAGGCCCAGCCAGCAATGAAGCACCGTGCAGCCTCTTGCTCACTGCCCCCCATCCACCCCCCACCTTCCTTAGGATGATGGAGGCCCCACTGAGATGGGAGAAGAAAAGGACCTTGTGGATTGAGACTAGGGCAGGGAGGGCTCACTGCCATTTACGGTTCTGGACAAAATAGATCCGGCTACTTGACTTAGAGAGGAAATTAAGCGTAATCTATTCTACTAACTACTACAAACAGAACAGACAAAGCAAAACCAGAGCAGGATGATGAGAAAAATGCAATCAACACTTTAAGATGCCCTCCCTCCACCCATCCCTTCTTCCTGGGCTTGTCTCCGTGCTCCAAATATCTCTACCTCCTACTGTCAGTCCCTCACAGATGGTCTCTGCCACTTTTCTCACAGGAGGAAGACTTCTCACATTCTTCCCCTGCTCCAACACAAAGCCCCTTCCATGGCACACAATCCTTAATGAATTTCTCTGGTGTGAGTCCTTCCCAAGGGCTACAGCTTCTGCTCACAAACTCCTCCAGAGTGGGACTCCTGCAGCAGCAGCATTCAGGACACCTTCTGCTGCAAAGCCAGCCTCCCACAAATCCACGGCCTCCTCCTGGACACAGTCACTGCCCCTGGTGTGGGGTCCTATACGAACTGCCAACAAATCTCTGCTTCACCTCTCCTCTCCACAGGGTTCAGGGGGACAAGCTGCCATATCACTATGGGATGAAAGGAAGGTGTCTCTGCTCCAGCACATCTCTTCCCTCACTGACCTTGGGGTCCATGTGTTCGCTTCTCTCTCCTCCAGCTCCTTCCACGACCACCAGTTGGAAAAAAAGGAAGAACAAGAAGAAAGAAAAAGAAGAAAGAACAGGAAGAACCTGCCTCTTCCATCTTCTTAAAAAAGCAATAGTGGAGGCACCCAATAGACTCATCCCCAGAGTTGGGTTTGATTTAGCACCAGGGAAAGTTTCAAATTTCTTACAAGAGCCATCTTTACAGTCCCTTCCGTGTTACCAAAAATGTCTCCACATAAACCTATGACTAGCACTCAGTCAGAGTCAAGGTGCTTTGCAGAACTGTTTGTTGCTGTCTCAGTGCTTTTATTTCACATAAGACTCCTAGTGCTTCAATGCTAGAGATGTTTTTTTATAATCTTCCTCCTAATATGAACATTTATGTCATTGAGAGTGAAGTCCTCTTCTTCCAAACACATGATGCAATATAATGATCACTTAGTCTTCAGTGGACTATAAAAAATAATCTGCAAACCCTAAGTGGCTCACCTTGTAAAATATTTTACAAAACTTTCTAATAAACACTACAAACAAGGACTAAAAAAAAGCAACCAAACATTATCACAGGAAATGAGATATGAGGGGGAAAGAAAAAAAATAAGGGGTAATACTGAAAAGTGCTTAATAGCAACCTATATTCTTTAACATGGTCCAGAACATCTGGATTGCACTTTGGGGTTGAAAACAGTGGAGAGACTGAGGCTTTGTCAGCTTTCTGTATCCTTTGAAAAAGAAATTTTGAATTCTTTGTTACATTTCGGTAGACTTCCATTTAGCTAGCCTAAACGCAACAGAGCCTAATGATTTCTGACAAGTTCTCCCTTCATTTATTCACGAGCTGGTAATTTTGAAAGAGATTTGGGGAGGGATTGGTTTTTTTTCTTGTTGTTCTTTTATATTTTTAATTTATCATCAGCTATTCAGGTTTTCGACTGCAGGAATTTTGGAGGTGAGAACCTTCTGGATAAAATAGTCATTAAGAAAAATATTGCCTTTTGCTGGTGGGATTACTTTCAGTAGTCAATGCTAGTTTTCAAATTCTTTATATCTTCCAAGCTCTCATTAGTATGATGAGGGTTTTTTTTGAGTTTGCTAATAATATCAGACTGTGATTTTATTATGTATTTTTTCCTTTGCTAAATGCCCTCCTCCAAGTCTTACAAATGGAAATGCAAGATTTAGTAGGCTACTTGTTCCTTGTAAGAGGAAATGGGATCTTTAGGGAGTGCAGGGTGGGGGACAAAAAGTTATTTTCATTCATTCCTAAGATTGCCCCAGTAAAGCTGGAGGTGGTGGTCTTAGTGAGAGGTATGTTGGTAATTCATCTATTTATTCCGGCTCTTGGATAACTTTTTAAATATAGGTTTTATTAAATTTTATAAAATTACTTTTATGCTATGTTTATAACTTCGTTAGGCAAGAGAAAAGGAGAAATTAACTTCTTGATTTTAATATTGTTCAAAGCATAGTTTCACCATCACTGGATTAACTCTCTAGAAAAAAGATTTACCAATGTTTTTGCCAGTGCAATTCCTGATATTAATCTTATGTTTTAGTCTGCAATTCTAGAGAAGGTGGTGCTTCAAAATGTGTAAATATTAGCTTCTACAAAATATGAAATATATCCTTTTTCTAAAGGATTGAGCTGCCTTTGTGATTGGTGGTTACATAAAGCCAAAAACGCAGTCTCACCTGCAAATACAGAAATTTAATGGTAAGCTATACCCTATACCCTTCCACATTCTAGTAATTTGGTCAGAGGGAATAGTATCAGGTAGATACAGAGTAGAAAAGTCCTTCTAACAAAACATGACTTCTTCCTTGAGACTAATAGACAGCTAATGGAATTTTATCAGGGAAATGAAATAAGAACGTGACTTAGGAATCTTGTTAGTGTTTTGAAATCCTGCCATAAATTAGCACTTTTCTGGGCTGTCTCTATAGAGACTAAAGTGAAATGAGTAGTAGTATAGAAGATTTTTTGTCTTCAGACTTGCTCCAAGGACCAAGTATTGATAATACGGAAAAATTTGGACTGCCCTTGATTTTTTTTTCACTCTTGTAGTGACTTCAGTTTTCTAGTCAACGTTGTTAATTTGGCAGATTTGGCAAGTGATAAATTTTCCTTTAAAGCTAAATAGAAGATCAATGACTAACAGTCAGTAACAGTATGATCTATTGTGACTAATGATGTATTTTCAGATAATCTGTGAATGTTGAAGATCTCATGGCACTTACTAATGTCAACAGGAATTGTTTGCTGTTGATGGTATTGCAGCTAGGATTTATGCTTCTTGTTTGTCAGGAAAAAGTCCCTCAATGGGATGGCACATTAGCAAAAATCTGTGCCCTCGAGAAATGTCAGTGTTATCTGTGAAACTATTGCCAAGATTTTTGTTGCTAACTGCAGGAGGCGCACTAAGTTGGGCCTTGCTGTCAAGACTGCTTCCTATTAGTGAAATGAAATACGTGCTCTGTGTTCCCAGAGAGAACTTTTATGACGAACAACAGAATAATAGCCTTCTTAATTTGTATTGAGATATACATGCTCCCGGCTTGGTGGAGTCACTGCACATGTGCAAAATGGAAAAAATCCCTGTTTTTATTTGCTGGAAGAGAATACATAAGAGACTGTTGTCTGCTCTGGATTCTGGGCACTAGTGCTCCAGTGTCATGGTTTGACATGACAGCCTTTTCTGGTAAGGGGGAAGGGGATGTAAAGATGGATCCTGCAAGTAGTTGCTCAAAACTCTCCCCAGCTCTGAGCCAGACCGAACACTGGGACTGAGTCAACCAGGTGCCTCCACTATCACCTTTTTAAGAAGAAAATGGGAGAGGAATGTTCTTCCTGTTTCTTCCTTCTTCTGTCCCTTCTTCTTCTCCATCTAGTAGTGGTTCAAGGAGTGGGAAGAATGAGAGAAACAACCATGCAGAATCCAAGGTCAGTGGGGAAAGAGAGGAGGAGGTGTGCTGGAGCAGAGACTCTTCTGCATTCTACAGAGAGGACTGTTGAAGCTGAGATTTGCATTTCATTAAAGACCCCACATCAGCAGTAGAGACTCATTTTGATAATGACCCTGTATCAGGGACAGTGATTCATTCTGCTAAGAACCCCAAGTCAGGGGCAGTGATTCATTTCATTAAGAACCCCGAGCCAGGGACAGTAACTATGGCTGGAGCAGGCTGTGTCCCGAGGGAGGGACACAATCACTTCACTACAGACCCCAAGCCAGTCAGTGATTTTCTTCATTAAAACTGTGGCCAGAAGAGACTGTGTCCAGAGGGAGGGACCCTTTACCACTATGGCTGGAGTGGGCCGTGTCCCGTGGAAGGGATCTAATATTCACAGAAGCTTTAACTGTGGAAAGGAACCCATAACAAAGCAGCTCATTAAACTTATGCCCAGAAGAGGCCATATCCCGATGGAGGGACCCTATATATCTGCAGAAGCTGCAACTATGGGGAAGAACCCATGCCAGAGATATTCACTAAAGACTGTGTCCCATGTGAGGGACCCTGTATCAGCAGAAGCTGCAGCTGCTGGGGAGAACTCACACCAGAGAAGTTCAGTAAGGACTATGTCCCATGGGAGGGATCCTGTATCAGAGCAGGGGAAGAATGCCAGGAGTCATCCTCATCTGAGAAGAGAGAAGTGGCAGAGCCCATCTGTGAGAGACTGACCACATCCTCCATTCCCTGCTCTCTTGAGCTGTTGATAGGAGTGCAGGTAGAGATACTGGGAGCAGTGAGATGGGCCTGGGAAGAAAGGAGGGATGCGGGAGGGAGATCTTAAAGTGTTGTAATTTTCTCATCATCCTACCCTATTTTTGTTTTTATTCCGTTCTGTTTCTTGTAGAATAAACTTTCCTACTTTCCTCTCTAAGTCGAGTACTGGAGTCTGTTTTGCCCCGAACTGTAATTGGCAGCGAGCCCTCCCTGCCCTTGTCTCAATCCACAACAACCTTGCTTATCTTTTTACTCCCATTTTGCTGGGACCTCTGCGATCCTAACGAGGGTGGGAGTGAATGAGGGCACCAAGTGAGAGACTGTCGTGGTGCTTCTTTGCTAGCTTGGGTCAAACCACAACATCCAGTTTTGGTTTTTGTCTTTTTAATAAAAGAATGTAGGGAAGCAAAACCACTTGGAAGAGGAAGAATAAAAAATAAATTTTTATTTAAAATTCTCAATATTGTTCTCTGTTACTCTAATAATATATTAAAATACTGTCCTTAGTTTCCCAAGTTTAAAAATAAATGATTCCCATTGCAAACACCTTAGATGTTTTAAATAAATGTTCAATAAGTGGATTCAGCCTACCCAGATTATGAATTGTGAGTCCATTATTCATAACTCTAGTAGGAAGATCAGCTCTATCACTGTAACTTTGAGAAACAACAAAATGTCTGTCTTCAGTACCCAGAAATCTGTTAACTCTTTCCCTGGGACATAAATGTTTTGTAACTTTTAATAAAAGAATATTTACCTCCAAAGCAGTAAAGAAGTTCAGTGCATTTTGTGTCCTTCAGACGCCAGCCATTCCAAGGGCTAGAACACTCTTTAATAAGCTGAATTAAGCACTATGCAAAAGGACCCAGCATAGCAGGGAGGACATTTGTTAAGTAGGGCTTTACACACAGTATGAAATTGTCCCGTGCATGTTTCCTAAGTGAGATCAACAGTCTGGCTCATGGAAAGTAGGCCTGAAACACTCAGCATGAATGTACTGCACAGGCACAATGTGTGTGTGAGACATTGTTTCCGTAAGATCAGCACAATTAGAGTCAGGCTTGCAATGTTCCAGAAATTTTCCTTTCAGGTTGTATTCTCATTTTTACATGAGAGCTTTAGGTATGTTATATGCAAAAGCTGAGGGAATAGTTGTTTTTATTGCAGCTTAGTTAGGTGGAGAAAAAAGTTGCTGTATTTAAGCTTGGCATATGAAGAAAAGGAAAATTATGTGGGAGTTGTGAGTAGCAATGTATGTTTTGAAGCAAGGAGCTTCACAGTGCTGGAGGAGTACTTCTCTAGAGCTGTCTTCATCTCTGGCCAATTCATAGCACTGGGAAAACAGCTCCTATGAATAAATCAATACTCTTCCCATGGAAGTTTCCACTAAAATCCCAGGGTGAGATAGAAGGAGAGCCTGTGGTTTTTAAGTCTGACATCTTCTGCATTCAACCTGTGCCTTGTTTTTTGTTATGGGAGAGAAAAAAGTTTGGATGTTGCCAAATGTCACAGGTACTGTGAATGTAATTTATTTTCTTTGTTTTTAAAGTTGACCTTAGAAGTTGGAGGTTCACCTTGGAACTCACTGCTTTCTTTTTTTCTGAATTACATTTACTATTTCACGATTACTCAACAAGAAATTTGAAAATGTGACCTGAGACTATTTTTTTTTAAATAAAGAAATCTAAAGTTACAGATATTGAATGTTTTTCAAGAGTCTCTTAAAATAAAATCATTTTTACTTCTTTACTTTAGCTAAGTAGCTTCAGTTATTTCTGTAAGTTATATGAAATAGACATTATAACTCATTTTTCTTTGAGAGTTTCCTTTTATTTTGTCTCATTTTTTCATGCAATTTGCTTATTAACTAATTTTCCTCCTCCCAATTCTCCAAAAGAGAAAGAATATATATTGTATTTTCTATATTATGTGTAATAAAAGAGTTTTAATGAACATGATGGTTTTGAATTTGGTTGATCTGTGAAGTAAAATATCTGGGAATTGTATATATGTATTTATATGTGTACACACTGAGCTGAGAAGTGATCAGTCACTAATTGTGATATCTGTTTTTCAGTCCACTGCAATGCATTTTCTTCCTGGTAAAATTATTCGGGATGTTTAGGAGCACCTGTGTTCAGTATGTTGAAAGAGGAATCAAATTTCCAGACTTTATCCTGGGAATCCCCTTTTGAAAATCTCCAGGCAAAATATGATTCTCTGGACATCTTCCATGTTTCAACAGAGATATTGAGAGGTGACTTTTAGATTGCAGACTTCTAGTTTGTTGCCATAGACACTCTAAAAATGTAAATTTTAGCAATGTTAGACCAACTTTTGTCAACTGAAAGTGGGCAAAGGTGGTTATCCTGAAGGATCTTCATCAGTGGATAACTTAGAATGTTGGAATAACTTCCTGCTTCCTTAGACAGTAAGTTCTTTACAATATACTTGGGCAGAAAATACATTTTATAGCTATCTCTCCACCTTTTTTTTTTTTTTTCTTAAGATTGTTCTTTCATTTTTGCATAGAGCTACTAAAAAGTGTATTCCCCGGTGCCTCACTGAAGAAGTCATTTGGTAGGGTCCTTTCCAGAGTGCTATAGAATCATTCTCTGTTGGCAGAATATTTTAAGTTTCCCAGTGAGGTTTTTTAGACCAATTTTCTTTCCCTGTTCTTACATGAGGCCACTGCTTATCTTCAGAGTTTCTCTATTAGTGGTTGACTCATGTACTATGTGCTAGCAGACGCAGCAGCTCTTTGACCTGAACTAACCCTTTTGCAACTATTGTTCACTTACATCTTGGTTTCTTATTCAAGTGATGAGTATTCTTTATGATGCATGCAGTGCCCGCATGTTATACTTCAAATGTTTTACAAAGGAGCCTGTAAATGAATGAGAAACTGTGTAAAAGCTGAACTCTGAACTCAGCTTCTTGTCTAATCATAGACTGACCAACCTTTGTGTCTTTTTCAAAACAGTGAGAGTCTCTTGTTGCTCATGCAAACAATACATATGCTGTTTCTCATACTTTTACATTTTGAAACTGAAGTTCAAATAAATGGAATAAGGGAAAAAACAGTGTTGTCAAGTATCTTTACAGGCACAAGATAATGTGTCAAAAAGGCAACACCAAATGTCAACAAACAGGGGAGCAGCATAGCTGGAGTTAGTTTCTAAATTAACTAATGTTTGTTAAGCATAGAGAAGATTTTTTTATTGAAGATGGCATTTAGTATTTTGCCTTTTCAGCATAAAGGAAAGATTTTTTTTTTCCACAATAAAAAGACTATAGAATATTATTGCATCTTAGTTAGAGCTGAAATATTTGCATTAACTCAATGAATGTTTTGTTGTGTGCTTTGTGGGAACTAAACAAATTGCTGATTCCACAGCTTAATGACTACTAGGCTGATTGCAATTCAGAAGATTAATCTCCTTTTGTTTATCCTTCCCTTGTCTCATTGTGCTATGTGCTATAAAAACATGTACTGTAAAACCAGTACAAAGGATGGGCTCATCAGGGAGGCTGTGCTGTTCCCAGTTGTTAAGGTGATAGTCTGGGGTGTTAAACAATAGAACTCCTTTCTCTGCCATCTCTTTAGGGCTATATATAAAAAAATATTTTGGCTTCATGAGATCCAAAGCCCTCAGACACATATGTTCCATATACTGGTACACAAGGTACATATGATCTGAATGTCTAGAACTCACCAAGGTGGCTGATAATTTTTAATAGTTCACAGTGAGAAGTTGTGAGGAGAATGTGTATTTTCAGCATACCTCCTGACTCTGTGGAGTGTGGGATGGTAGAAGTTACCTAGTACTCAGGCAGATTGAGCGCATGTATCACTTGGCTATGCTGGAGGTGTATACCTGGAGGTGTAAAGGCCATCATGACTTCTGCTGAAGATGTTCTACTAAAACCGAAGCTCACTAGAGACTTGGTATCTTAGTGGTTAGGACATTTAGCCAGACTTCAGAGGAGATTTTAATCCCCTCCTATGTGCTCAATGTAAGGCATTTCATTACTAAAAATTTTCTCCCAAATGAATATGCTAGTTATAAGGTATCAAAGTCATTCTTCGTCCTGACTAAACTGATATAGAATCAGTCTGGGGGGATGCGGGGCACTACTGTTAACAGGAAGGAGTCAGCCAACACACTGTACAGTGGCATATTGGTAAGTAGTTAGATCATTCTGCAGAGAAATGCAAGTTCAGATCTACTTATAGGATGATAGAAATGCATGGTACTTTTTTTTTCTATTGTCTGGGTTTTTTTAATGTGGGTTTCAACTATCCCGGTAAAGCTTCAAGGGTGCTTATTTGATTGAAATCTGCAAAAGATAGAGATAGAAATATATTTCCTTTATCTAGGCCTTAAGATGTCTGGCAAGAATGAAGGGATCAGTTTCCACATGTTATTCTCACTCTGATAAAAGAACTGAAGCATGTGTCTCTTTATTAGGTTGAGCAATAATGCAGCAGGATTTTGAAGATATTATGCACGGTATCAGGCACTACAAGACCAGAGTCAGAGTCAAAGTCATGCAACTGCAAGACCACAGTCAGACTTAACCTGAGACTTATATGTTGCACTGGTAACATTAAGAACAGTAATGTCAGAGAATAATAGAATGGTAGGGCTGGAAGGGACCTTTAAAGATCATCTAGTCCTTGGCCACCCTGTCCTCCTAGATCTATATCTGGGGAAAGTCTGAAGATTTATGTATTGTTTTCTTGAGAAGGCCGAGGTAAAATGGAAGGTAAAACAAACAAAAATAAGAGAGAAGAAAAAAATGAGATATTATATACAAAGCTGTTAACTTATGCATGTTTAAAAAAATGTTTTAGAAAGTAATTTGATCTGTTTTGAATTCATGTGTTACTCCATTTTACTTCCAGACTACTGCAACTTGGACAACTAGTCCAAATTAAGAATTTCACTTGGACCTGAATTTTCATCTGCATATATAGGTACAACAAAAATAGAAAAAAAATCTATCTTGTGTGAATGAAAGGGAAGCGAAGAGTTCCATCTGATGTATTCCAGTTTTGCTTAACATACACTTCCACAAAGATAGTGCTATCTGCTAGTAATTTGGAACTGAAGTGTCCAATAAGGCTAGCAGCTGCAGTTGGAACAAAGCTGCTTTCTCTGTGAGCATCTGCCCAGACCCTTATTTCCCAAAAGATTTTTGAAAGCATTTTAGCTTTTCTAGGTTTGGATAAGATCTAAGCAGCTCTGGAATAATGCTGATATCACATATGTCCTGAAACAATTTTCTTCCATTGTTCTGATTTTTAATGAGAATATGCCTTTTCTCTCCCTTTTTCTTTTTTTTTTTGTGGGTTTTTTTTTGTTTTTCCAGGAACTAACAAGTACCAATTGTTCTCTGTTACTGACAACAGAGAAGAGCAAAGTACTCCAATTTCTGTAAATTTATTCATGTGGCTAAAATTTACTGTTAGATTTCTCCTCATACAGAAGCAAATGACAATCTAAATGTTTCTGGTAATGATTCTAAGCAGACAGCTTGTCCCCCCAAAGAAAATATACACTAAAATTTCTCTCCAAAAATAAGCTTTCTGTCTGCAAAGAGGGAAGTCCTTGATGTAAACTTTTTTTCTGCTATGGAACTTTGCAGTAGAGATTAGATCTGTAGCCATTAGTTTCCTAACTCTGTCAAGACAAACTAAATATGACTGTGCTTAAAATATGTTGTTTTCCAAAGAACAAACAATTTCAAAAAATATTTTTTTTAAATTAGAAAACTGTGTTTTCTAATACTTAATCAGTTTTCTGATACTCCAGGTTTTGAGATCACCACCCTGTCATGGATGGAATGTCATTTAATTTGGTCATTCCTAGCACTCACTTTCAAAATCAGATAACTGTCTGAATAATGAATCAGATAACTGTCAGCTAAATATTCGTAATTCCAATATTAACACATTTACCGAATTTAGAAACACATAGTTATAGAGGATCCTTATTTCTTTTTAACTTCTTGAGATATGGATACTGCTCACAGTTAAAATGATTCAGATCTGGAGAAAAAGCTTTCTCTAGTCATGTCTTCCTTCAGATTCCATTACATTCACATCTGCTTGGCAAGATTTCTCATAATGTATAACAATGATAATATAACATTGGACTTAAGAAATTATAGTGTCCCTTGGGTATGGCTAGCTGGAGCCATCTCCTGTTCAGATAGTAAACAGACTATGTTAATGACCATCCTTGTTAAACCTGGGTTTTATTCATTGCTTTGGATTTGCTACCTTCCAAATTTCCAGGTGAGGATCTAAACCTTACTGCACAGTCTTTTGTACATGAAACCTATAATTCCATGAGGATATAGGCTGCTTAACAAACTTTAACTTATAAGCTTTTGTCTCAGTAGATTAATTTCACAAATAAATACAATTTTTTAACACAGGTAACAAATTTTTATAATCTTCAGATTTAATAAAAGGAGATTTTTAAATAATCCAACTGAATTGTTCCTCATTTTCTAGATATCACATTTCTCCATTAGCGTTAAATTATCTAATTGAAATATTTAGTTTATCTGTGTAGTAAAATTTGCTACGATGCCACCATCTTTTGTTACTTGTGGGAAGAAAACATATAGTCTGATAGAGACGTTTAAAGTGAACACTAAATTCTTTGTATTTGATATCCACATGTATCATACTTAATTTACAGATAAAAGCTGTTATTAAATTATTGAATAAGACCTTTTTTTACATCAATGAATAATTGCTCCAGAAATCTGAAGATTTTTATGTTGGATTTGAATTGTTCATGTTTACCAAATAACAATACAGTGGATATAATAGGTATGTGTATCATAGAAGTATGACGGATCTAGCCTCTTTAAATCATAAAATTTCCAGAACTGTCATATCACCTCTGCAAATATAATTCTAGCTTGAGACTTACTAGGAAATGATGTTCTTACACTGCATATAGCTAGGGATAACTGAAGGAACAGAAAACACAATAATCCTTCAGATTAAATTTATTGATTAATTGTGTTTATGAATGAATCTTTAGCTTAGACCAAGAAAACTGGAGTTCAGAATTTTAATTTAGTAATTTTACATGGTTCTGATTTCCATCCCTTAATGCAAATAACTCTTTCAAATTCACATTTTACTGGATCTTGTACTCACAAGCAAGCAAGGTCTGGTTGAAGCGGTGAATGTTGAGGGCAGCCTTGGCTGCAGCGACCACGAGATGGTGGAGTTCAGGATCGTGTGTGGCAGGAACAGAACACCAAGCAGGATAACAACCCTGGACTTTAACAGAGCCAACTTTGACCTTTTCAAGAAATTATTAGGGGACATCTCGTGGGACAGTGTGTTGGAGGATAATGAGACCCAAGATAGTTGGTCTATTCAAAGATCACATTTTCCAGGCTCAGGATCAGAGCATCCCAGTAGGTAAGAAATCAAGCAAAGGAGCCAGGAGACCCACAGGGTTAAACAGGGAACTGTTGGACAAACTCAAATGGAAGAAAAGAGTCTAAAGATCATGGAAGGAAGGGATGACCACTTGGGATGAATATAAGACTGTTGTCAGAGGATGTAGGGAGGCAACTAGGAAAGCTAAAGCCTCGTTGGAGTTGTATGCTGCAAGGGAGGTCAAGGACAACAAGAAGAACTTCTTCAAATACACTGTAGACAAAACTAACACTAGAGGCAATGTAGGGCCACTGTTGAATGAGGAGAGTACCCTGGTGACAGAGGATACAGAGAAGGCAGTTACTGAATGCCTCCTTTGCTTCTGTCTATACTGTTGGAGACTGTCCTCAGGTGCCTCAGACTCCAGAGGAAGTCAGGTTAAAGAAGGAGTTTTGTTGGGTTGATGAAGACTGGGTTAGGATTAGTTGAGCAATCTGGATGTACATAAATCCATGGGCCCCAATGAGATGCACCTGCGGCTGCTGAGGGAGCTGGTGGAAGTAATTGCTAAGCCACTCTCCATCATCTTCAGTAAGTCGTGGAGAACAGGAGAGGTGCCTGAGGACTGGAGGAAAGCAAATGTCACTCCAGTCTTCAAAAAGGTAAAGAAAGAGGAGCTGGGTAACTACAGACCGGTCAGCCTCACCTCCATCCCTGGAAAGCTGATGGAATGACTTATCCTGGATGCTGTCTCCAGGCATTTAAAGGACAAGAGAGTTATTATGAGCAGTCAACAAGAGAAAGTCATGTTTGACCAACCTGATAGCCTTTTATGAAGATGTAGCCAGGCAGAGAGATGGTGGTAGTGTAGTGGATGTGGATCATCTTGATTTCAGTAAAGCATTTGACACCGTCTCACACAGCATCATCACAGCAAAACTGAGAAAGTTTGGGCTGGATGATCAGGTAGTGAGGTGGATTGTTAACTGGTTGAAGGGAAGAAGGCAGAGAGTTGTGATCAATGGGGCTGGGTCTAGTTGGAGACCTGTATCTAGTGGAGTCTCTCAGGGGTCAGTGCTGGGACCAATACTGTTCAATATATTCATTAATGACCTAGATGAGGGAACAGAGGGCACTGTCAGCAAGTTTGCTGATGGTAATAAACTGGGGGGAGTGGCTGACACACCAGAAGGCTGTGCTGCCATTCAATGAGACCTGGACAGGCTGGAGAGTTGGACAGGGAGAAATCTAATGAAATTCAACAAGGGTAAGTGTAGAGTCTTGCATCTGGGAAAGAATAATCCCATGGAATGAAATATTAGAGAGTGGTGTAGGGGAAAGGGATCTGGGGATCTTGGTGGACAGCAGGATGACCATGAGTCAGCAATGTACCCTCGTGGCCAAGAAGACCAATGGCATCCTGGGGTGTGTTAGAAGGGCTGTGGGCAGTAGATCAAGAGAGATTCTCCTCCCTCTCTATTCTGCCCTTGTGAGACCACATCTGGACAGGGAGCTGCTGGAGAGAGTTCAGTGCAGGGCCACCAAGATAATGAAGATAGTGGAGCATCTCCCTTATGATGAAAGGCTGAGGGAGCTGGTGCTTGGAGAAGAGACTGAGGGATGACTCCATTAATGTTTACAAATATGTCAAGGATGGGTGTCAGCAGGATGGAGTCAGGCTGTTCTCAGTGATGTCCAATTATAGGACAAAAGGCAATGGGTATAAGCTGGAACATAGGAGGTTTCAAAGAAATACAAGTAAACACTTCTTCACTGTGAGGGTGACAGAGCACTGGCACAGGCTGCCCAGACGGGTTGTGGAGTCTCCTTCTCTGGAGACATTCAAAACCCACCTGGATGAGTTCCTGTGTGACCTACTCTAGGTGAGCTTGCTCTGGCATGGAGGTTGGACTAGATGATCTCTTGAGGTCCCTTCCAACCCTTAAGATTCTGTGATTCTCAAATTAATATTTTCACCTCCCTTCTTGGCTGTTAGAGTTACATAATGATGACTCCACTAGCATATGCAAGGAGCACATAGTTGGAATTTGAGGGGAAAATTACTGTTTTAGGATCAGACATCTATGAACATCGGCAGTTTCCTACCAGTGGTGGCTGTGTTAGTTTTAATGCAGTGTTATGTATCTGTTGACTGGTATTTGGAAAAGTCTACTGAGATTGTTGGATTCAAGGTGATTTAGAAATGAAAAGGAAACACTGCACATGGAAGATTTTTTATTTATTTATTTTGCATGATTGGCCAGACGTCCACTGAATTTTTCATTTAAAACCATCATTTTGGGGCTGAGTACACATGAGTAAAGTTTGAGATACCAAATATATTTTTGTTCATAATGAAGTTTGAAGGAAATCTGCCACCTAGTTAGAAAATAATTGCGTCTAGTTAGAAATAATATATGAACATATGTTTAAAAAATTCTGTGCTAGTAATTGACAAAATGTTGTATGAATTTGTGAGATCATGGGAAAAATTACTTTCTAGGTTTCTTACTATAAATTATTACAATTACATTCTCACAAAACGTGTCACATCTGTATCTCTTTTAAATTAAGAGCAGTTGAAATTAAAATGTCTGTCTGGGTTAGTAGTGTGTCAGTCCATACTGCTGCAAGGATCTAAAATTATCTATGCAAGATTTCTTTCTGGAAAATTTCTATCACATGGACTATTTAAGGATGGATCAGCATCTGAACACTTTCTCATTTACTCCCTGTTTTCCTGTTCCCTCCTTCCATCGTTCAGCATATTTTTGCTCTGCTTTCTAAAATCATTATAGATTCTGATTTTCCTTTTCTCCTTGAAGAGGCTGGACCAATCTGAATAAAGTGCTCCTGTGTTGATATGAGATGTGTTCTATTATTTTTTATGGACACTAGCTTTCTTTCAAGAAGAGACAAATAGAGATGATGATAACATAGGATTTTTGTAAACAAGATCCTGTGTCTGGATTAACTTCTGTTTGGGGGCTACTGGTGAAAGCCCTGCTAACCACTCTGTATTGAAAGCCAGTGCTCAGTGAGGAGAGGAAAAAGATTTTTTTTTTTTTTAAAGAAATTATGCTTAGTATTTGTATAGCATTTTCACAGGAATGTTACAAGGTAGCGCAGCAGCCATTTTGACTCTCTCATAAGGCCTCCCCTGCGCCTGCTCAGCTATGTATTTGCTAGAAAATTAAGTACAGTTAAGAAACCACCAGCACTTTGCAAGTATTGCTCATAGATTTGTGCATTATTAACTTGAAAACAGAGGTATTATACTTCAGACGATGTTTGGGTTTGATAAAGGAAACAACATGATAGGTTAAAATAGCTTTCTTTCAGGCCAAAGTAGTTGTATTTAGTCTCAGTGGGTCATTCGTCTTCAGACTGCACAGCTGACTTGGCACTTGGGTGGGTTGAGAAGTAAGCGGTTTTGACATTTAGCAGCCCAAGGCTTCTTTTCTCCTTGAAAGACTTGCATGTCAGCTCTGTTAGGTTTTGTCTGCTGCTAGTGTTTTGAAACAGATGGTAAAACCTCACCTCAGCTGAATGGTCGGGACTGTTGCAGTATTTAGCAAGGCTAACCAATTAAATTATAACTGATTGTACCTGTGCGTATAGAGAAGCATATGATTTATGATTATGGTGTTTTAAATATAGTCTGTGGAAGGTACTAGAATGTAGCACTGAATATATTTTGAAAAATCTGAGGGAAAAAAACAATCACTCACAGAAAACCAAAAAAGTTAAACTCCCTTTCATTACAAACAGCTCCATCATAAGCATTTTGTCAATTATAGATGTGTTCCTTCATATATTTAGTGTGCCTGTTTAGCTGTCATTATATCTTGAAATTATTTAAACATAAGATTTGCACAGAATGTAGCTCTTTGCTGTAACACATGCAGTTTAGGAAATTCAGATTTCAAAGCTGGAGTCAGAATAGATGCTGAAGTGATAAGCCCAAAATAGCAGGCTACATTCAATGAGGTTATTGCACTGGCACCTCAGCAAGCACTTCTCTTCAGTTAGGCATAAAGCCTGAGGGTAAAGTAACAACCATTGTGGGATCAGCAGTTCTATTTTTAGATAGCTCCTTTCCAAATCTCATCATCTTACAACACAATATTTGCTGAATTGGAAATAATACATCCCAAACAATCAGAGTAACTAGAGATCATGAGTATTCATGCTGCAACATAACAGCAATATATAGGCATCCTTCTTAAAAGAACATACCTTCAGATGAAGTGAAAATATGTTTACTCATAATGAATGTTTCCTGATAAGTGCCTAGCAAGGGATATCTTATTATCAGCTGTTTAGTAATCCTACTTAATTATGTCCCTACTGAAACTGGGAAATGTTGTGAAAAGTCATTAGCAGAAGCTAAGCATTTGCTGCAAGGTACTTCTGTGAATAGAAGAAAAAAGCTGCCAGTCCCTCAATAAAGTCTGCTTAGTAATACACAAAATCTAATCCAAAGTGTACCTCACCAATGACATTTTTAGTTGCATGATCAACATTTGCTTTGCATTGGCAGAAGACAGATGAGTTGTGCAACCTTACAAGACTATGGTGAATGTTTTACTGAAAATAACACAGAAAAATAGTGTAGACATTTTTAGTTCTCAAACCATCAGTGAATGTGTTGAAATATGTGTTCAGTTTTTCTGAATGTTCTGATAAAATGTGCTTGTTAGGTAGTGAGCTGCTCAGGAGGAGAGTATACTATATGTGCTTGCAAAACATATGACAAGCATTACCAGAAGATAAAAATTTGTCTGCAATCCAGTACTTACTATATGTTATTTATAGTGTTCACTATTAGTACCACAGGTTTAATCATCTATGTTGTCTTCTTATTGTTTCTGATTCCTGCTGGGATAATCAAAGCTTCATAAATCTACAACTTCAGTTTTAGGCACATGGAGTTCTTGTATTTTGTGAAGTCTGCTATCAATTTAGATTCATTCATGAATTGTTACTCACATTAACATTGGTGAGTAAGCATGCAATTAAGTGTTAAGAAAACTGTATGGTTTGCATATGTAAGCAAAGCAAATTGAATAAAATATCAACAGTATTTTTGGCAATACTTTTCCTTATTTCCTTATTTCCTTCTCCTTATTTCTGCTTTGATAATTTGCTCAAATAATGTTTTGTTTTCACGAGGGTAAAGAAAGCAGGCAAATGCACATATCTTGCTTAGCATGCTATTCACACATTCTGAACATATACATGTACCTGATGGAGGCACTTGTATTTTCTTTTCTTGGAATGGATGGCAAAATTCTCACTTTTGAAAATGACATCTCAAAATTATGTACTGCAAACAGAAAAGAGCAGAGAAGAGACTAGAAAGGCAGCCTTTCATCCCCTACCAGCCTCCCCAGTAAATTCTGTGTCCACCTGACCAGGCAAAAAATTCCTTCCTGACCACAGCTTAACACTCAGTTTGACCCTGAATGTGTGAACAATGTGCTCTAACAGGCAACCAGTTTCTTGCTACTGGAAGAAGTATACGTGCCTCCAGCAAAATTCTCATTTGTAGTTAAGTCATACTCACACTGCTGTGCAGGAGTCGGCCTCAGATGCACATACAGACTGGGAGTCTTCATAATGGTGACTGCAGTTCAGTTGACTTTTTTCTTCCAGGAATATTAGAGAAAAAACAGGCAGGAAGATGCCCAAAAAATGTCCTACACAGTGGCATCTTACTAGCTGTGCTAAAATTTAAATCACATGGTGTAAACAAAAGTCAGCTATTAATAGTGATCAAAGAAACACATTTTGTGGTTGCATCTAACCAAACATTTTCTCTAAAAGGCGAAGTTTGTCTGTTAAAGGACATGAGCAGAGACTTTTAAAATGAAACAGATGTACTTGCTCATATTTCTAGAACACTAACCAGCCTTTCATGTGCAGTGTGAAATACCATTTGAGAACTGAGATTCATTTGAAATGCTGAACTATTCCTATTATTCCTCCAAGTTGTTGGTTTCAAAGGAGTGTTATAAATGCTATTTCAAGGGATAATTTTTTTGAAGGAAAAAATATGTACTCTCAATACTCTCATTAGTAATTTAGAGGAGTTGAAACATCATTGAAATTTTGTCTGAATTTTCAGCAGGCAGGAACATACAAGACTTTAAAAGTGCTTTTGTAACATCTAACAGTGGCACATTTTACATGGCAATCATGGAGTATTCTGAAGTTAAGCAAAGATCTTAAAGAGCTAGATTTATATGGGTGATAAGCCATTGGTGTTATGTGTCTCTGGAGGACAGAGAATTTGTTATGTTGTGCCACTGTACTCTTCATCAAGGATGATGTAAATGATATAAAGCTTTTTTAAGGCATCAATTTAATGAACTATATACACACATACATATAAAGCTCATTGACTCATGGAATTTATTTTTATTCCTTCCATTGCATTGGTTATGTTCCTTCTAACTCCTGATTATTTTCAAGGCACAAACAACACTATAATAAAATATATTCTTTTTCTTCCAGAAAGTCAAATTTTCATTAGTACTTGTTGGCATTTCTGTCTTTGAGGTTTTTGGTTTTTTACTTAATTAATAAAGCTGGATCTAGTCCAAGCTTTCAAAGACATGAAAAAACCTACCCTGAACATACAGAACCTATAGGTACACTGCCCTTGGTAGGGTTTTTTCTTTGGTGTCAAGGCTTTTGAGTTAGACAAGTCAGGTGGCGGTACAGGTGGCTGCCCACTGTCTCATAATTATCTTCACCTTGACCCATAACTATATTGCATCCTGCATGCAATCTTTCTGCCTCCCTGGTAGTAGGTCCACATACCAGTATGCTGCATCAGTTCTGAACCTAAGCTAAGTCCTATTTACTCTTGCAGCCACTTTGCTAATGGCTCCAGCACAGATTAGAACAAATAAACTGTCTCATAGCCCTATGGGATAGGCAAGGCTTGGCAGAGCTTGAGCTCTATACCATCATCGGGATGAAGAGGGAAGGAAGGTCCTGCTGTCACCTGCTACTCCTAATCTCTTGCAAATGTAATGGTGAAAACCACTGAGATGTGATTTTGGAAGTGTGAAAAAAGTACCTGCCTTATCCATGGAGACCTTATCAAGTAGGGTGACTGTGACCTCACTTACAGGACATATTCAGAAAGGATAATGGACAGTGATTGATAGCTCTTCTAGTGGTAAATGAGAATCCACAGAAAAACAAAACAAAACAACCAGAACTCCCTATATATTTAAGGAGGCAGAGAAACATTTGTTAATAGAGAAAATAGTTCTTACAAGAAGAATTTTCCTGCTGAAATTAAATAAAAAGACAATTATTTTATTAATCAATCACTTAAGAAATTATTCCTGATAACTATTTTTTCATACATATGGTATGCCAGAGTAGAGTCTACAAGAAAGAAATAACACTTTTTTTTAATGGCAAGGAATTCAGCAATCAGGCAGTGTATTAAGTAACAGTTATAAAGTTAAGTGCTAAAGCACATAATTTCTTAAATTTTCTATAAGTCATATCGAAATTAACTTTTCTCTTTCAACTCCTAAAATACCTTTTAAACTTTCAGATTCTGTACCTTATTCTTTTGAGTTACTCTCAACAATCATGTTTTCTTTTTCTATATTTTACTGGTGTGGGTTCATGCTGTTTACTATGCCTGCTCAGATGTTTGGCTTGACAAACCTTTGCTTAAGTGTATGCTAAAGGGCTTTACTAGGATCTATAATGTCTTCGGGAGGATACTATGACCAAAGTGTCTTTTAGTGTGGCAATTGAGTAATAGAGATATTTATATTTTAATTGAAACACATATTTCTAATTTAAAGAATGTGAACAAACATCCTTAAGAACAAAAGTGTACCAGAGTTACTATGCTAGTGAAGGTACAAATTTTTTCCCTTTAAAGCATTTCAGAATTTGCATGTGACCGGTATCTAATTAATGCAAAGCATAGACTCAAAATCAAGATGCAACAAAGAACGTCAGAAAATTTTTGTGCTTGATACTTAAAAAGAAACCACCTAGATCATTAGGACCTGGAGCTTGTCTGGGACACAGTGATGTTCACTGCAGGAGTTCAGAGATGGTATGCTCCTCAGTTCCATAGTAGAGACAGATTTATGTTTAGCTATGGTAGTTCTGTCTTTTATTATCTGAGTCTGGCATTTAGATACAAATCACAGGAAATGAAGCTAAGAAGGACCATGAGACCTCCTCTTCATGAGCAAGACAGTGTCTGTTGTTTTCACGTATAAACTCTTGACACTTTTTCCCTCCCCTAGTAAGAGGGACAAAGCATCATCTGTTTTGGTAATTAGCTATTCAAATAATGGAAAAGTTTTCTTAGTGTCTAACCTAAACTTTCCTTACTGCACTTGAATCCAGTCCTTATTTGTTTTATTTGTAGCTTATTTGTCTTCTCTTTACATATTCCTTTCATTCTTTCAAAAATTGTTACCTTGCTAATAGAGCCATGGCAGATAAGGGAGGTCCTGTAAGGTATTCTCCACACGCAGACACGATGACTAAGGAAGAGAGTGAAAGGACAAGCAGAATACAAGAGGGAGTTCCCGTGATACATGCAGCCAGTTTATATCTTTAAACCTTTTCTTGATAGAAGTGGTATGTACATGTACATGACAGCTGCTCTCAGTTTGCAGTGGGGTTATCTGAAGGGTCTGGACAGGTACTGCTAGGAGGTGGCAGATTATACTTAGTATTCCGCTTGAAGAAATCACTTGTTAAAAGCAAGCCTCTTCTCTGTACTTGAGTTTGGTGGTAGGGAACAAGAAACAAACATTTAGGATTAGGGTTAGTTCTAGAATTAGCGTTCGCCTCGGAATGCCAGGAAAGATGAGCTGCAGTTACTGCTGAGTTTCCATAACTTTGGTTCCCCAATACTACAACTGGTTCTGTGAGGGGAAAGACTGTAATTTGTTTCAGGAAGGCTATGATGTCTTGAGACCAAGAGGGATAGAATAATGTTTAGAATTAGAGTGAGGGCTGAACTGCAGTGTAATTGGGTTTTATAATCTGTTTGTGAATCTATTTTAAAGGACCTAAAACTTGATGGATTTGATTCATTTCTGTAGAATACTGTCCAATACTATCCACTACTATCATTACAATCCTAGATTAGGATATAAAATTCCAGAATCCCGCTTTGGAAATTAATGATGTGTAGCAAACTTTTACCATAGAGTAAATTATTTCCAGTTAAGGGCTAAAAACAAGGTTAAAACAAATGTAAAAAAAAAAATTGAGGGGAGACTGAGCTGCAATTATTACTGTATTTGGAAAGGCTTGGAAGGTATTGACACTTTTTGGTCTCTTGTATTTAAAATAATAAAGCTTATTCTTGAACATAAAGCCTTGTCTTTGCATGAGAAAAGTGCACTACTAGAGATCACAACATGGTATGTTTCCCAATGTGCTAAAGCAATCAGTCTGACAGGGACAATCTAAAGATCAGTTATACTTAGCTAATATCAGCACTGATTACAGTAAGTCCTTCTTCCATTTCTGAGTCCTAACTCTGACTTCAGCCATGAATTTATTCTAGGACAGGTGAGGGCCACTGCATGCAACTCAATATAGAATCCTAGCTCTTTATATTTGTGTACATTGTTCTGGAACTGGAAAGTCTGAGCAGCTCCTGTTTTTGTGGGACTTAAAAATATGAATTGACCTAGTCTTACAGAATGTTTCTTTAGTATCTTGAGGAACATAATAAATTCTTGGTATTTTCAGGGTGTTCTGCCTGGATTCCAACACATATGCAAGATTTGGTTTCTAATGGTGTTGTGATTGCAAGGGACAGAGTTTGGTTAAGATTCTGAAATGCAGAAAGTTCTAAACTGTAGTCAGTTTTGGGTTTAAAAACGTGCACTAACACAATCTCTAGGGCTTGTACATGACAGGAAGTAATATGCTAAGTGACTTTGCATCACTTCCATTGTATTTCACTTGAGTTAAATCTGGAGTTTGTGATAAAGACTGCCAAGAGATCAGGATTCGTTTTAATATTGTGGTTAGAAAACATGCCTAGGCTAAATTTAGAGCAGTATTATTTGGATCTTAGAGGGTTTGTTGAGTTTCTTGAGCTACATTTTAGTCCTTGACATGAGTTAGGATTGATAATAAGAGAATGACCACCTTGTTACCTGTGGTCATTTTGGAGCTACTGCTGGGGTAGGACTCAGCTTGAGATTAAAGTGTCTGAATTTAGGCATTTAACTGTATGTGACTACTTGTGAGTGAGATGCTTAATCTTCTTTTGTAGTCTGGTTAACAAGTGATTAACCTGAAATTTGTTCCATAGTGAATGGTCTCAGAAGCGATTATAACTCTCAGGAGCAAGAGACTTCTTGGTTCAATTAGGTGTAGGATTTGACTTGTGTATGGCTAGGGACAGGGTACAGCCATGCAGCAAGTAATTCAATCTCAGTTTGCTCTCCTAGTTCAAAATTGTGCTACTGCTTTAGCTAATGACAAGAATATTTTTTCTAGTACTTTCTAAACTTATAACCTATGTTCATTGTTAAGATAAAACTTAGTGTGTTCATCAGGCACCTAATGCAAGTAACACTGGAACTAAGCTAGCAATATTTTTCAAATCACAGGCTTATTACTGTTCAATTTTCTCTGCATATATGAATTTACATCAAATCCTGATTCTAATGACTGACATTGGGTTGCAAGAGATAGACATTCACTGTTTTTTATAGAACCTAACAGAACCAAGGCTAAAAATAGGTTGTCCAACCAACTTACACTAAGAATTAATTGCAGATTTGTCTTCTCTTAAATTCTTAACCTGAGGCTCTGATCCTAGTCTTCTGCTTGACCGCAATAGACTGTCACTATTGAATCTTCCCATGCTCTCTTAGATCCTAACAGCACCCCTCATAAAATTAAGCTGTTGAACCTTTAGAAACACAGCAGATGAACCCTCCTTTGACTTAAAAATTTTATTTCTAATCTAACCCTAACAATATTTCCAACCCTGCTTTACGCTATAGACTACAGCCAGGAATCTAGTCTAAAAATGTTACTTTCAGAACCCAAGAGTAAATGCTGTATATTAAAACTTTATTGTATTTCTAGTTCTATGCAAGTGCTCTTCACACATTTCATGATCAAGATATTCCTCTGGTCCTTTGAAAACCTAGTCTGCAATTTTTGGATCACTATTTGGACTTGTGCCTATTTGCACAAGTACATTTTCAGATGTGAAGTGGTCATGTTCCCCATTAATCAGAGAGAAGGAGCAAGCATTCCCAGTCAGACAGCAAATTATGTGCCCTTTGCATCCAATGTTTGAGGTATACTGCATTGATCAGTGGTTGAAGTAGACAACAATGTCAGATTGACATCTTTATCTCTGCTAACAAATTTACACTTTATGCCTTACCCTCAATTGTGTGGAACATTTGTGCATTCATAGCAGGGGACATAATAAGTTTGTGCTAGAAAATAAGTGCATTTGTATGAACAGGGAGTCTCTTTGAGAAATCTTTCCCTCCATGCTCAAAACCAATCATGCTCAAAAACAGACCCTAAAGATAATAGGAGGTTAAACCAAACTATGCTTTTCTATATGTAACACAATTATCAAACCAGTAAATAAAGAAGGCTTTTTTTCCCCAGTGCAATACTATCTCTCTCTGATCATGATTCTTAGGAGGAAAAACAAAAGTAATCTGTATGCAATACTGACTGAGATGGAGTCAGTTTTCTTCATAGCAGCCCACATGGTGCTGTGTTTTGAATTTGTGGCTAAAATGGTGTTAATAACACACAATATTTTGGCTAATGTTTATCAGTGCTTTCACAGCATCAATGCACTCTCTTTTTACCACATTACACTCTATTCCTTTCCTCACCCCAAGCAAGTAGGCTGAGAGTAGGCAAGAAGCTGAGAGGAGCATGGCCAGAAAAGCTTACTCAAATTACCCAAAGGGTTAATCTGTACTGCACAGCACCACAAACATCAACAGAATTAGACAGAGGAAGAAAGGAGGCAGTTACCTTTCAACATGTTCATTGTTCATGGCTGGTAATCAGTCTGACTGTGGAAGATGGTGACTGATTTCTTTTGCAGACTGCCTTTCTTAATTTCTCCCCTCTTGCCTTCACCTATTGGACATTCTCTACCTTGACTCACAAGTTTTCTGGCTTTTGGTTTTCCTATTCTCTTTCCTGTCCTGCTGGAAGAGGGAGGAGTGAGCAAGCAGGTGCTTGACTGATGGCTGGAGCCAACCTGTCAGGGTGTGGTAAGGGGAGGCTGATAGTGCGATCAGATGAGCATGAAATAATTACTCCTTATACTAGTGAATTAAAATATTTTCATTCAGATTACCCTGGTACACCTACACTGTGGCTTGGCCGTCTCTGGCATTAGCATCTTTTGCAACATGTGTATTTCTATCAAAAGTTTTCTGGCACAGATAATTCTTGCAGTCAAGAGGCTAAGCCATGAAAAGCATAAAGTATAACTCATTTTCGTAGTAAACCTGTTATGAATTCTCACTCATTATCTGGTTTTCTTGCATATTTAATTACATGTGCTTATTTTAGGACTGTAGAAAAAGTTCAACTGGTTTAACTTCCAGGGCTACACAAAACCCCTAAATCTGTGGGCATTATATATGCATATAGCTCAGGATTTCAGTTGTAAAAACTTAGACTTTTTCCACAGTATTTTAATGATGTTCGTTCATAGTGACAGTGAAACTCAGAGAAACACACAGATATCAACTCTAAGGATCAAAAATATTATTAATGGTTTATTATTTTTCATTCCAGCATTCAGTGCTTTATCTCTAAGCCTCCCTCTTTTCTTCCTTTCTCATGCCACTTGGGTAAAGATGAGAAATTTTAATGGGATATATCTTGTCTTGATATTCTTGTCAAATCATACTTTCTGTTATATCATTAATACAATAGATATATGATTGGTTTAATGCCCTCACATAAAGGGAAAATCATAATAAACTAAGAGTGATTTTGTAACAAACTTTGTACAATAAGTTATTAGTAGTTTAATGACTCGGTGTTGATATTTAACGTTATTTTTTCTTAAAGAATATGTGCTTCTGAATAAGTTAATATTCTCAGCAATAGATGGCTGAGCTACTTTATAATCTCACACTGAACCTTACAAAATTGTTCAACCATTGTGTTCATAGAATTGCAGCTCTGAACTCACTTTTTGAATGGTAGCAAATATGCCTTAAAATCTGCAAAATTGCCAACCTTGTAATTACAAATCTTTCAGCAGAGAAACAAAACAGAAGGTAGCATTTACAGATAACCTCACTATATCACTGAAATGTGAAGGAGGAGTTCCAGTTCTAAAAGCTTTTATTTTAGCTTTGAATTCAACTAATCCTTTAAATTCTGCCTCCAGTAAAGGAAGTCTGCAAACTGTCAGACAGAATAACATCACCATAGATAAAACAAGACAGTCAGATAGTGAGAGGACAGTGTTGTTTCTGAAAATATTAATACTTGCTAATGAAGAGCCTGTTGCATGATTTCAAACATCATAGAAGTACTGTAACATTTACTTGCCCTCATATTGAAAGGACTGTAATAATGAAAGCATTACACGTATATCTGTGGTTCATCATTTGTCAGATACCCTTTCCTGAGCTTTTTTGGGGTAGAAGATACTGTCATCAATGTCACAACTAAGCACTAGCTGCAATTTTAAGCATGCAGCTCCACATTTAAACATGCAGTTAATATTGAGACATGTTTTCATTTCTCACTCTTTCCACTTACACCGTAGAATATTTTTACCAGCTTTTGTACAAACTAGAAATCAATGTCCTCATTAATACAAAAGACTAACATAACACATAACAAAGCATCAACGCGCTTCAATATGAAATATTGGTTACAGCAGGGAGAATTCCACTCAAAGCAGAATAAATGAAATGAAGTGTGACAATCATATGTGGCATCTTGGTTTGGTCAAGTGTCATTTAACCCAGATACCTATCACATCCAATGTCACTAAGATGAAAGTTAGAAACAACATAGTTCAAAATAAAACTGAAACAGGTGCTCTCTCTTTGTGAGTAGTAGCTATCATGATCCTTATGTTCTCAATAGTTCCATACAGCCCATGATAGTGGGTGGGTAACATGTATACAGAATATATCAACACTCATTTGGCCAGGGGTACAAAAATAATTTCAGGAACACTGAAGTTAGCACCAAATGTCTAGCTTCCAGTCTTCATACATCACGCCATCATCTCTGCTTAAAAAAGCTGCAATGTTGTGAAAATACAAGAATGTGGTAATTTTTTTGCATGCATCAAGACTTTGAAAATCTATAGAGAGGCCAACTCTTAGACAATGCTTTGAACTATTTCAGGAGAGCACGCTAGCCCGAAGAGAAAACAACAAACCTGACTAAATAAACCTTGAAAGATTAAGTCACTGAGGTTTATGAATTTTCCTAAATTGCATCAAACCATGACATAGGCATTGCAGTCACCTTCCATGCAAGTGGAAAATGAAAGACAAGTTCAAGACAACACTAATAGAAAAGACTATGTAAGTAAACCAAAGCTCATAAAACAGCTGGACTTAACTCTATCAAACAGTAAACTGCCAGACTGCTTGCTTACTATATTCCTCTTAATAAGTATGTCATTGAATCATCTTTTTTCTTTCACTCTTAGCTCATGTATTAAATGAGAATTAGGAAGAAAATGGAAATGTTTCATAGCACTACTGGCTCTGTTGTCTTGTCTAGCTCATCTATCCATGCCTGTATATAAAAGAGAGTAGAACAACAGACAAGGTCTGCAAAAAATATTCAAGTCGTATTTTTTCAAATGTCTGTAAAGAGTACCAAAATGTATGGTAAATTGATGACTACCTCTTCAAAGAAGCAAGTGAATTCTATGTTCACAGAAGTACAAAACATCTTTTGAAAGGCTGACTTTGAGCTGAGATCAGAGAAAGCAACCTGTGAGATTCTGCAGGCTATTTATTGGTCCTAAGACCAATTCTCTAATCTTTCACTTCTAAGCTTATCCGGAGTAGAAATCACAATCCGTGCCAGATTGTCTTATTTTGTAAGTTGCATGCGCAGGAACTGGAACAATACCAGAATCTTGAAAGTTTAAAATTTGAAATAGAGTTTAGAGAAGAGAAAGGAAAAGTAGACTTAAAGTTGTGACGTGCAGATCAGCATGTAGGTTCAAAGTGATTGATTGGCATAAATGAGTGAATTTTTCTGGAGTATTTTCCTGCAAGCACATACATTTCTTGGAGCAGAACCCAGTTCCAGTTGCTCTCAGTAATTTATGTCACCTGCTTTGAGTCAATTTGCTTTTATTTCCATGCACTTCACAAATTATGTGGAGAAGTAACCTCTGCTATTGCTCTTACAGAATGCTAGCAAAAGTTTCCAGGAAAGGTTTGTTTTGACATATGGAAAGAGCTCTTCATTATCTATTCATATGTATTTATCATTAATATTCTTCTCTCTTGTGTGAGATTTCTCACTAAGCTTGAAGCAAGTACACATTCAAAATACATCTGTTACACTGACTTTACTTTTTTTGTCTTCTGTAGTAAAGTTCAAGGCCCAGGATACGTATCTTGCTTTTAAATGTTCACACATGCTTTTTATATTTTCTTCTGGTTTTTTTCCCCAGCTTTACAGACTTTTATCACTTTTCTAGTAAAACTAGCAAACTGAAGAAATGATGATTTTTTTTTTTAATTATTTTTTTAAGAAATAAGACAAACCACTCATGAAACCTGTGAAGCAAAAATATACTTTAATTTGAATCCTGGCTTCACAAATGCAACTTGTGAAGTGAAACTGATACAAATCCAGAACCATATGTATTCAAAGAGTTCATTTGCCTTGAGTGTCTCATGCTTATTTTCATTTTTTATTTTTTTTTCTTTCTGGAGCATTATAGATGGAATAATTCACAGTGATAATGCTTCTGTCAAGAGCTGTATCTAGTTTCCAAATGCTTATAGTTATGCTGGGATCACTGCAGGGAAATGTCAAACAAATTTCAACAATACTTCTCGCATTGCAGAAATGTCTCTCACATAAGCTTTTAGACAAATATTCTTTCAGTCTTTCCTGAACCTTCATTGCTTAAAAGCCTGTGTCATTTTGAAGCTTTCACTGCAGTGTGTCAGTTTGTTTTAAAGAATTTATTCTGTGTTCTGCATTGGGTGAAAATTTGCTTGCATCTGTGGAAATTTAAAACCAAAGAAAACAACCTTTTTTTTATCCAGGTTTCACTGATCTGAATTGGAAAATGCTGCCATTTGCTTAATTGGAAGTAGCAATGTAAAATTTTCAAAGGCAATCCAAAGGAATTAATCACAAAATCGACACATTACTATGCTGGCTTGTAGGTGTATTGTTAGCTGCCCTACTATCATGAAAATTAATGTAAAAGTCTTAAATACAAATATAGCTAACTTTCTCCCTTCTGTAATATAGTATTTTAAAAAAACTCTATTGGCCAAAATCAATTGTTGCATAAGCTATATTAGATGAAAACAGAGAGAAAATTTGAATTGCACAGCAGACGTTTTGCAGGTCAACATTTACATCTGTGTTGCCTACACTTCATGACAAAAAGAGTTTGTTTAAAATTTAGAATATCTCTGTCTTCTATCCTTTTCTCTTTTCACATCCTCTCCATTACTCAGTAGAGTGATGCACATTTACCTTTTTTGTGCCTCTCTTGAAAGAACTTCTGTTTCATCACATGCTTCTCACACGACTCTTTTTCCAGACTTAAATTTACACTTTACTTCACCAGCCCTCAAAGTCCCCTCAGTTTGGTTGAATCAAGTATTTATGAGAACAATGGAATACAAAATGGAAAAGAACTTTCAAAATTTTCAAGGTCAGATGCCAGCTTGTGCTGCTTCAAAAGTGTTTCTTCTGAATGTCTTTTAGGTATTCTGGTGGAATTGCAGATGTGAGATATCATTTTTATATTTTTTATTTATTTTGTTTTTCAACTTATGATTTTTTTTAATGAAGTGGTTGATAGAGCTTCTTGAAAGCTAGTTCTTTTTCTACTTTTGAAAATCTTTTGAAATCTTAACCATATGTCACAACAACTAGTAATATTTCAATCACAACATCAGACATTAAACCTCATCCTGCATAAATTATATTGTCCTAGGTACATGAAGAAAAAGGTTTTTGAAGCAATAACTGAGGTGTTGATAGAAAGACTTTTCTTTCTGTCCTTTTACGTATACAGAGAACCACATTGCACCAGAGTTCATCAGTGAACCATTAATGTAACAGAAGAAAATTCTGCTCTTCCTTGAACAGCAAGACTAAAAACATAGATAAGATGGACAAGAATGCAATTATTTGACATCCCAATATGTACATTTAAGAAGAAAATCACAATTCTTCTTCTTGTGCTATGCTGAAGGAGTGGATAACTCACAAATCGTTGCTTAGCAGAAGGTTCTTTCTAGAGGCCCGTATCTATTAGCAGCAGGCAGCAAGCTGGCTGTCTCCAACATTCTACTTGTCTCAGATGCAAGCATTTAAAGAGGCTCTATACTTTGGTGTTAAATAAGTAGAGACAAGCAGATATATCAGGATGAAGGTATTAGATGAACAGAAGAAAAATGGGCACGTCTATGTGACACATTGTATACCAAACAAGTTTTTGGCAGTTGTCTAACTACAATGCTAGACCGATCTAAAAGCACAATAGTGAGATGACATTGGCTATAGACTATAAATAAATGCAGAAGCTCAGTAATTTTCCAGAAAACTTCCGCAAATCAGAAGATGGATTAAATAGTTGTTTACATCATTGCAAGAGAGTTGCATTTATTTGAAGGATATTTTTGTTTGTTTGTTTAAGAAACAATTAAATCTGGGCAAAGCTGAAGCCTATTTTCCTTTAACAATGCAAAGCTTTGAGAGATCAAATATTTCCAATGGTAGTCTGAAAAAAGAAAGTTCCATATAAGTCCAAAATTATTAATGGGGGGATACTGTAGTTAGCCAATGAGGAGTCTGGAGTAAGGTAACCCATTTACTGTAATGCACATGGCTGATTCTGTTGCAGTTCTAAAGGGTGTAGTAACATACAAGATATTTAATGATAAATATAATTAATTATTCTACCTAAAGGTATAGTTATCCATAAATTCTCCTCTATGTAGCTATTTGTCGCCATGCAGATGGATTGTTAAATTGAATTTGTGATGACAGAGGACAACAGGTATTAATTTAATTACATTTTCTATTTATTGTCCATAGGAAACACAACTACTGGAAATTCAGTGCAGTTCTTAAGATTTCTGTCCAAAAACCAAAACATACCAATGATAACCGTTAATGATTTTTTCTATATTTTATTTCTGACTTTTCCTATTAAAGGCTCGGGAATGATTTTTCATTCTGCTTTATGAGTGGATGTGAAAGTAGGACTAACCTTGACTTACTTTCTTGAGAAGAAGCCAAAATGATCAGGCTCTTTGGACTTGTCATATTGATTCAATTATCACTTCCTGGACTATGCTGTGAGCTGAACAATGGAGTTATACAGCTTTGATTTCCACCAGCTTGGCTGGTTGAATGTTTTTGGTGATTTTAGCACTGTGATGAACAATCCCCCAAGTAAACTGAAATTTTGTTCTAACTCTTCTAGGAATGTTCTTCTGCCCAGAATTCTTGCAGCATATTGTGCAAAAGATTTGTCCTTCCTTATTTCATCTAGGTATACCCAAATGCTAACTAAACTGGCAGCTGCCTATATACAGCAAATGTAAAACTTTTCTATATTAATCTATGAGGAAAAGAGAATTTAACTGGAACTAAGAATTGACTGTATGGTTTAGCCTTGATCATACTTTGGGAAACAAAACAAACTTCCTGGGCTATATTCAGGCCATATTTGTATTTCAGATATTTTGAATTGGTGTTTTTCTGTCCCGTGGACTGGATTATCTGATCACTTTCCAACAAAACAGCCAGTTTGGACCAATATGAAGATTAGCCCAAAAAAGGTGTTTGTTTTCTTTCCTTTGACTAGGTAGAATGGGTTAAACCGTATTTATACCTGACAAAAATGGGAAACAGAAGAGAGTTGTCCTGATTCCAGCTGGTACAAAGTAAATTTTCTTTCTGATATAGTGCTATGTTTTGGATCTAGTATAAAAATAATGTTGACAACACACTGGTATTAGCTGTTGCAAAATAGAGCTTATACTAAGCCAAGGATTTTTTAGCTTTTCATGCCCTGCTAGCAAAAAGGCTGGAGTGGTACAAAAAGCTGGAAAGGGACATAACCAGGACAGCTGACCCAAACTAGTCAAAAGAATATTCTACAACATATGATGTCATACTCAGTATGTAAACCTGGGAAGAGGAGCAGATACCTCCTCAGAGAGTGGTTGAGTGGTTCAGTGGGTGGTGTGCAATTGCATTGTGCATCACTTGTATTTCTGGAGTTTTAATGTCACTCTCCTGCTATTTTTGTTGTTATTATTATTATTACTACTATTATTATTACTATAAAAATAATTATTTTATTTCAATTACTAAACTGTCCTTATCCCAGCTGGTGAGCTTGGGGTTTTTTAGATTCTTCTCACCATCTCACCAAGGAGTTCTAATACACTGTCTTAGAGTCTTAAGAAATAATTCTGAATTAGAGCAGATCTAGGGCAGCCTGAGGTTATATTCAGACGAGCTTTAAGCAGCAAGTTAAACTCCATGCAATATATCATATATACAGTTCACTTTCAGTGATCATTAGTTGCTTCTCCAACAAGTGGATTTAGGCTGAGAATCTGGGGCTGAAACACTTCATCACACGTGATGGTTTTGGGTTGTGACCTTTAGAGAGATGACACTGGCAATACCTTCTTGTGGTAGTTTGAGCCTGGCTGGATGCCAGGTGCCCACCACACCGCTTTATCCCCCACCTCCTCCTTCCATTGTTCTATTTTTCTCTTATCCAAAGTGTAAAATCCTGTGTTTTGTGGCTTTACTGTCAGATTTACTGAGCTGGAGGATGTCCTTGGTGATCAAAATAATGCTGCAAAATTTTTTACTTTAACAATTATTTTGTAGTTTTGGAAAGCATGGAACAGATCATACTGTACACTCAGTATACCTCACCTGTGTTATTTATTGGGTTTTTTTGTGGTATCAATCAAAATAAAAATGAAGATGATCTTGACTGCTCTAGGCTGAACTTTTTTTAAAAATTAATCTTGAAATTGATAATTTTTTTTTCTTCGTAGATATGTTCCTCCTCGTTGGGAGATTGTACTAGTAGCATATATTTTCTCCCAAATTTTTAAACCTGATTAGGACTTCTTAAGACAAGGACTGGAAAAACTGAGGCTGCTGTGTTGAACACCACAGTCAGTACGGCCTTATCACTCTTCATCTGCATTAAAATATTATTCAAAGTCCACCCTTTTCAAGTCTTTTTTAGTGGATGGTATTTCCCAGGTCAATTGCTGTAGCAGGATATTGAGAAAGCAAGCTCGAATATTTTCTTAAGGACTGGATTTTCAGAAGAATCCAAACTTAACTTTTAGGAGCTGATGTGACTTTTAGAGGTATTCTTTCCAGATAGATAGTGATTAATTTGCCATGCTATTTGAGCTTATCAAAGATAAGTATTTATTTTGACCTCATTGAGGGCTTGTGGCAGACCTCATAGTAGATTCTTATTGTTTTTTGTTTAAGCCACACTTCTGCTTTATGTAGTCACCATTGGGTTAATAACAAATAACCTGACGATCCACAAAGGGAGAACTAACTAGTAAGACAGTTCTAAAAAGTAGCTTTATGTTTCCAGCATTCAAGAGAGCTATCTGATTCAGAATAAGCAAAAGTTTGCAGAATACACTTTGTTAGATTGTTGTGAACCATCGCAAAGAACTGATTATTTTTCAGGCCAGCCTACAATAACCAGTCCCCCTTGTCTCCAATGCTATCTAGAAAGATTTCTTCCTCAGGCAAGAAAACTTCCCAGCTGTATTTAGAACCCAGTCTGGCTATCCAGACAGATATTAGTCTCCTGAGTAACACAAAAAAATCTGTCTCCTTAATTCAGCCTGGACTCTTTTTTTTTTTTCCGAGAGAATTTTTGGAAGAGTGCTAGTATGCTCTGTTTAAAACTTTTTATGGCTTCCTCAGCTAGAGGTGTTGAAACATTCAGCATCAATCAAACAGTCCTCCCACTAAGAGTAACAGGATCAAAGTGAGCCTCTGAAAGAGGAGCTCTTGAAAAATCACATAAGCTTTTAGCCATCCAAGTCTTATGGTATATAAGAGCAGGTACTACAGATAGCTATCAGTGTTTATTATTTGCATTCTCATAGCATCTAAAATGTGTCCTGCTGTGTTCCCAGTTCCATAAAGTCAGGGCCAAAGGACTTCCTTCCCATTTTGGTATTGTCTTAGTACCATCAGAATTTCACACTGAGTCCTTGACTCAAAACATTTACTTATGCTACAACAGTAGAAGATTTGCCTGTGCTCAGTGTGTATAAATAGCCTGTTTTGGGTTGACAAGATTGAATTGCGACTTTCACTTGTCTAATTTATTTTTTTAATAATTATTTCATACCCTGATAATGTTATTAAAGCTCTATTGTTTGTGAATTTTGATGAATTAAGTACTGGAATCTGGCAATAAACCATCATCATCAGGACGCAGAGAAATCATCTACTTCCAGAACCACATAGAACTAATATTGTGAATGTTTTCCATCCTATATCAAAGTAAATGGAAGAAAAGCCCCCAAAATTATGTTTCCAGACAAACAAAAAAGTGATTTACTGTGCTTGTTCAAGGTGATTTCATTATTTTTTAATGTGCATTTTGTAGAAAATAGTCCATGAACAATTTCAAACTAGAAATCTACTACTGTATAAGAAGATCATTAATAAATATAATTAGTTAAATGGTCTTGTATCTAAATAAAAAATTTACTGTGAGAAAATACAGTTTCCTTCTTGTTCTGTCACCTGGTAGAAAAAAATATTTGCATTATTGATATGATTCACAAATCTAGAAGAAGTAAGCAAGTAATGGGATGTCAATGTTTAGCAATTTCATTAAAAGAAATTAGGAGATAATCAAAGTGATTTGAAAGGCCAAGCAAATGTCAAGAGAATAGAGGATGAGCTTTACTGAAGAGGAGAGTATGAAAGAGCTTGAACCTCTACATAGAACCATGTAATCATTTTATTATTTGGCCAGATAAAGGCTGAGAATGTTGTACCTTACCTCAATCAGCAGCAAACATCCCACATTTTCTTCCTGTGCACACTTTGGATGCTTTGAGCTGAATTAGTCTGGCCTAAGATATGGAGGAAAAAAACCCAAAACTGGCATAGTCATTCTTGGTGTGCTCAAAACTGTTTTTAACCTGATTACGTATATATAGCTTCTAATTTAGTTTATTTAAGGTTTTCAAAATATAACAGTGAGAAACACCAGGGCAGGCTGTGTCATACATATAACAACTACTTTATCATCATCATCATGTGCCTGAAGCCCATGTATATTGAGACAGTTTTAATTGTGGAAAGGAAGAACTAGTTACTAACAGAAACAAAAAAAGTTCAACTTTTCATATACTTTTGCCTTTTTAGCAAAAGTAAGGCAAAGTGAGTTCTTACTGTCTCCAAATCCCCCTTTTTGTCATGTACTTTGTAACTTTACCATTCTTTTCAGGAGAGATTTTTATAGTGGGATGCCTCTTCCCTCTTTAGATTTGTCACCCACCAGCTGATCTGGGTTCTTGCTGATGTCGAACATTCTTTGAAACACACATAGGGCTTTATTTTTAAGCATACTTCTCTGTACTTCAAAGCACCTGCACAATGATGTCTCCAGTTGGACAATCACTTATAGAGGGCTCATATTTTAGAGAATAATCTTGAAAAAAGGAAAAAAGAAGGAGATAGAAACTTGAAAACTGAAGTGAGCCTGCTTAAAAAAGTTGTACAGTACATGACATTCACAAAATCAAACAGTAAGTTCCCTTATTTTTCCTCAGCTCTTTTCTGGTCAGCCTTTATTTTTAGCGAGTTCATTAACTACTATATTTGTATTTAGCAAAATGTTGTATTTTAGAAAAAATATTGCCATTATTACTGTCAGAACATCTCTTCTTAAATAATAAAGATACCATGAAACAAGAATCTTCAGAATAAGCAACATGCAATTAAAGAGTAAAGTAACTAAAAGTTGAGGATAGAGGCAGAGGGCACACTAAAGAGTAAAGAAAAAGTATTTATAATCATATTTGAAATAGAAAAAAGATGTAGAGAATATGAAAAGGTACTCTGGATAACTGAAAAAAAATGAGCTGCAGCATTTTTCTCTATACCAAATTTTGTCTGAGCTGAAACAGAAAGAGGTTATCTTCTGCATACACTTGAGCAGGTACAGTGTTCAGATAAAAATTAAAAAGATCTCACAACTTCTAGTTGGAGGAATTCAACTGTTATTTTTATATAGAGAAGAGGAAGAGATGGACACATTTTAACATGAATTAATACATTAATATTTGACTCTGATGTTGACAGTTGCCTTCCTACATGGTTCCATGTCTAGTGATGTAGTCTTCTTCAAATAATTAATTTCTGTACACTTAGTAAAGCTACCAACAGGTAGCTTTGAACTGAAATGAAAATTATATGGAACCTATAAAACCCTAAATATATGAAAACAGATGGAGAAACATAGAAACACTGTGATTAGAGAAATAAAACTTGTGCTTATTTTAGTAAGTCTTACCTATACAGATGCATCTAAAAGTGATTAAATTCTCTTTCAGAGCTTAAAGGCCAAAAATATGTGTTCATATCTTCCATGATGCCTGTCTTTAAGTCCACTCATACACCTGGTGGTATTTAGAGCTAACAATTTTCCCTTTCCTTATTTCTATCATGAATTGCCGTCAAATCAATTTTCTTATCTTTAAAATGAATTAAAATATACACAAGGTACAAGATATATTTAGGAAAATAATTATCCTTACAAAAAAAATGAACATTACTTGGTGGGTTGGCCCTGACTAGCAGCCAAGTACCCACACAGTCATTCACTCACTCTTCTTCCAGTGGAAAAGGGTAGAAAATAGGAAGAAAAGGAGAAAAACTGTGGGTTGAAATAAAGACAAGGAAATCACTCAGCAGTTACTGTCACGGGCAAAATAGACTTGACTTGGGGAATTTAACTTAATTTACAATGTTTAATTACTGGTTCAGGTATTGGGAAACAAAGATGAAAAACATTTAAATACTATGGGCTGCATCTACTCTGGTTTGGGCCCATCCATGAGTTGCAGTCCCTGTTCCAACATGGAGCATCTCCTGTTCCTCTGGCCTTATGTTTTCACTGAGCCGCCACAAACTCCTGTGACTAGTTCAGAGGCAACAGCAACTCCACCACTGAACTCAGCAGTGCCTGAGGTGGGCCTGAGGTAGGTCCGTTGTGGAGATGGCTGGGACTGACTGTATCTGCCACAGGGATCTCCCACAGAGGTCAGTCACTAGTCCCTAACCCAATCTTGCCATTTGTATCCACACATTAGCAACATTACTTCAGAACATGAGCTCAGTTGTTATGAAGTCATGCTTTTGAAAAACAGTTTACCTGCTCATGGCAGCAGTTGCCTGACTGATGTTTTCCACACGAATAGAGTTCAACAAACAATATGCAATCTGCTAGAACATGAGTCCCAGCTGATTTGGTATCTAAGGCCTCATGTAGAGTACTAATCTTCAGCATTGGACCTATAGTCCATGAGGGCCTGAGCATGAGCAAAGGAATTGAGTATTAGTGAAAATGGAGCCACAAGGTGTTCTGCAGAGCTCAAGGGCTGATCTGACTGCCAGACAGACCTGGTTAGCCTGACTCCCACCAGCAACAGGTGGATTTTGTTTCCTTCTAGAATTACGACAACCTACAGCAACATTAAATCTGTTCCTGATCTGAAGGTTGCAAAGTTCAATGCCTAAGCTAATAGTGAAGCTTGAAGAATGTTACTGACAAGGGAACATGGTATAAGAAGTCTCATTAGGGTGATTATAAAAATATTTATAGAAATGAATTGCATTTTTGTAAGAATTATGCAATAAAACTGCTCTGATATCAACTCATGAGCATGGTCTTAATGTTCATAATTAATGCTCTGCCGACACAAAGCATGTTCCTTTGGCTAAAAGGAATTGTAGTGCAAAAATAGAGCACAAAATGAGTATATGTTTTTCCAAGAAGTGGAGAGACCAAGTATCTGCAACATTAATTAGCAGCTGCAATAATTAGCAATGTTAGCTCTTTTAGACTGCAATCAAATACTCATGTCTTAAGGATCCAGTGTGTCAGTGTAGCTAAGGCAGAGCAGATTGTGCAATGGATAGTACATGGGGAGTTGGATCACCTGCCTCTTACTCCTGGGCTCAAAAGGATAGATAGAGTAATGGTGGGCAGGCTTTTGGTGTGTGACATGGACAGCATCTTTGTTTCAATGTCCCATAGGTTAATGCAGAGAAGACTCTCATTCTAATAGCCAGTGTGTGAAGCAACAAAGTGCCATTGAACTGTTATTCCACAGACCAATAGAGACTGGAGACATCTGTCTGCATGGCTGTGATGAAGAGCAGAACTGGCCTCTGTACTTCCTTTCCTTTTCTGAAATATGCTTTGGTTTGGTTTGCCATGGAGTTGTTTCTGGTAATGGGGAAGGGGCTGTTGAGTAAGTTGAATGTTGGAGTCTGTTTTGCCCAGAACCATAATTGGCAGCGAGCTCTCCCTTCCCTTGTCTCGATCCACAACATCCAAAAGGTAACATAGTTACCTTTTTTCCTCCCATTTCACTGGGGCATCCATCATCCTAAGGAGAGTGAAGGTGGATGGGGGACACAGAGCAAGAGACTGTCCTGGTGCTTCATTGCTGGCTGGGAAAAACCACGACAATGTTTTATATTTTAAGTGATAAAAAAGAAACTGCAGACAACAAGAGATCCCCTGATATCAAATAATCCTTCAGTGGCACCAAAAAACCCAAAAGTGAATGTGGAGTTAAAGAAATCTTGTTGGTGAAAGATTATTCCTTCAAAAGACTTATTAAAAATAAGGATTGAAAAGTTGAATTCCATCAAAATACATATTTTTAAGTACTTGTTACTGTAGTTATGGTTTGTAACTTTATTACCTTTCAATGAAGCTTTAGTTAAAGGGATTCTCCACCTAAAATTTCCCCCTCAAAATAAGTTAAAGATGTCCTGTGCTTTGCAGAGTCAACATTAAACATTTTTAAAAAGGAGGTGACATGTTGGTAAGTCAAATTCTGTGCATACTTAACCAAAGTTTTTCTTAAAACACAGTTTTCTATAGAATGGAAGCCTTTTGACAATGGTTGACCAGGAAGACAATTGAATAAAAATTGATTATATTGGTCTCAATTATTTATTACAATGACGAAAAATATGACTTAAGATTTAAAAGATCCATTATACATTACCCTACCATTGAAAAGAATAAATAAAAAATAAGGAAAACAATAATACAACCAAGAGTGCTAAGGAGCCGGCTGATGTGGTTGCTAAGCTGTTCTCCATCATTTTTTAACATTCATAGAGAAAAAGTGAGGTGTTTGAGGATGGGAGAAAGGCCAATGTCACTCCAGTCTTTAAAAAGGGAAGAGAGGACAACCTGGGAAACTACAGGCTGGTCAGTCTCACCTCCATCCCTGGAAAAGTGATGGAACAATTCATCCTGAATGTTATCACTCAGCATATGAAGGATAAGATGGTTATCAGGGCGAGTCAACATGGCTTCACCAAGGGGAAATCCTGTTTGACCAACCTGATAGCCTTCTATGAGTGCATAACTGGCTGGCTAGATGAGGGGAGAGCAGCGGATGTCATCTACTTTGACTTCAGCAAGGCTTTTGACACTGTCTCCCATAACATGCTCATCAGAAAGCTTGAGCAGTGTGACTTGGATGAGTGGACAGTGAGGTGGATCGAGAGCTGGCTGAATGACAGAGCCCAAAGGGTGGTGATCAATGGCACAGAATCCAGTTGGAGGCCTGTGGCCAGTGGAGTTCCACAGGGATTGGTTCTGGAGCCAGTCTTGTTCAACATCTTCATCAACGACCTGGATGAGAGGTCAGAGTGTACCCTCAGCAAGTTGGCTGATGACACCAAACTGGGAGGACTGACTGATTCCCCAGAAGGCTGTGCTGCCATTCAGCAGGATCTCAACCATCTTAAGAGTTGGGCAGAGAGGAACCTCATGAGGTTTAACAAGGACAAGTGCAGAGTCTGGCATTTGGGAATGAACAACCCCATGGACCAGTACAGGCCAGGGGCTGACCTGCTGAAGAGTAGCTCTCTGGCTGATAATAAATTAACCATGCACCTTAATGGCCAAGAAGGCCAATGGCATCCTGGGATGCATCAAGAAGAGTGTGGCCAGCAGGTCAAGGGAGGTTTTCCTCCCTTTCTATTCTGCCCCAGTGAGGCCTCATCTGGAGTCCTGTGTCCAGTTCTGGGCTCCCCAAATCAAGAAGTACAGGGAACTTCTGGAGGGAGTCCAGTGCAGGGCCACCAAGATGATCAGAGGACTGGAACATCTCCCTTATGAAGAAAAGCTGCAGGAACTGGGTCTTTTTAGTCTGGAGGAGACTTTGGGGAGATCTCATTAATATTTACAAGTATAGAAATAGTGGACGTCAGGAGGTGGGGGCATCACTTTTTTCTATTGTATCTAGTGACAGGACAAAGTGAGGGTGAAGGAGCCCTGGCACAGGCTGCCCAGAGGGGTCGTGGAGGCTCCTTCCTTGGAGGTCTTCAAGACCTGCCTGGACATGTTCCTATGCGACCTGATCTAGGTGAACCTGCTTCTTCAGGGGGGCTGGACTAGATGATCTCTAAAGGTCCCTTCCAACACATACCATTCTGTGATTCTATTAAAAAAAAAAAATAAAAAAAATGGAAAGACATTGGAAAACAAAAGATTCCATTTAAACATAAGGAAAAACTATTTCACTGTGAGGGTGAAGGAGCCCTGGCACAGGCTGCCGAGGGAGATTGTGGAGTCTCCTTCTCTGGAGGTCTTCAAAACCTGCCTGGACAAGTTCCCATGTGACCTGATCTAGGTGGACCTGCCTCAGCAGGGGGGTTAGACCAGATGACCTATAAAGGTCCATTTCAACCCCTACCATTCTGTGATTCTATGATTCTGTGATATGTCAGAAAGTAGAATTTGATCTACAATTCCTCTGCCCGTTAGCTTGTTTTGTCCATGACATGTATTCCTGAGGTGAGACGACTTTATTCCAATTTTGTGGCATTTGAGAGTCACTTCATACTTTTTCTGAGCATGAACTTACTGGGTGTAAAGCAGAAAAGAATGAGCTCAAATTCATCTTTTCTGCTCTCTTGCCTGACACTTTAAAAGTGACACCTGACTTGTGAATGGCAGATGCCTGTCTAAATAATTGATAACTACCACAAAGTAAGAGGAAAAGTCATTTCCAACCAGAGTGTATGAAAAATCGCTAACCTGAACAGGCTTCATATTCTTAGAAATATGTCTAAGATTCATCTTAAAAACCCTGCTGTGTGTTTCCAAGTTCACTCAACTCCAGTGCTTTTTTAAAACGAGATATTTACTGAGCTAGTTACTGCATAAACCTAGCTGTAGGGAAAGTTACATTGTACTCACTAAAATAAAATATGTTACAAAGATAACTTTGAAACCATCTGCTGTCACAAAACTTCTAGCTGGGCTTAAGCATTGAAAATAACTAATTTCATTTATGATCTGAGGCTGTGCATTGCTCAGAGACCTATCAAGAGCTAATTAACCATGGATATAATGTTAAATTTCAGTCAATGCATAGGAAGAAGGAACAAGACCTTTATCCAAACGGGTTGGTGGCTGTGTGCCAAACCACTGAGTGTGCATCAAGCTCAGGGGCCAAATTCTTCACTGCATGAGCACGCCCTGCTCCTGCCAAAGTCAGTGGGAGCAGCATGCCTACATTGCAAGGCAGAGAGTTTGACATAGGAACAAGGATATATTTTTGCAGACAAATCTTTCTTGTGTTCTTTACAAGTATTGTTTGGAGATTTTTTTTTTTATAAGCTTGTAAAGCTGCAGGATATTGAAAAAATAGATATTGGATTAAATCCTGGTTCCACTGAAGTCATTGGGAAAATTCCTATTGACTTCCCTAGGGTTAGCTTCCATTTAAAGTATGGTCCCTTGTGTAGTCTTTCTAGGTGTCATCCAAATAAAATGTGCTTTGCTTACAAGTCAAAACATAGGGGTTTTTTTAAGCTACTAGCTCTTTCAGCTCAGCATGGTAGCTGAAATACAAGCCATACTCTTCTCTGCATCTCCTATTATTACCTGTCATAAAGAATACACAATTAGGGTTCAGCTGGCAATTTTATTGCTGATACAAAAGGCAGGTGAAAATCCAGATTGCTCTTCCAAAAGTGTTTTAGCTGAGTATTTCCAGTATAACAACTTTTTGTGGTGGTGTTGGAATAGTAAGCAGATATGTATCTCCATCCACATTGCCTAATCATTAGTCCAAGGAAATCAGTGGGGTGGACTCTCACCTAGTAGAAAAATAGGATACTCCACAGTTTGATATTTATTTCTGCAGTCCTGTAGTTGGGTTTACTGCAAAAGCTATTCCACTGTACCTGATCTCTGCAGTAGTTTTTTTGAATTACTTCAGTGACAGCAGGACCAAGCCTATAGTACTTGACACCGGTTCCTGCAGACACAAACAGGAAGAAGCTCATAGTTTCAAAATATTTTTTCAAACAAATGTGACTTTAAAGAACCCAAAGTAGAAGAAAAATATTCATAGTTGTGAGCATTTCTACAATACCACAGTAAACCATTGAGAGACTTCTGTTTTACCTACTAAAGGGTGAAAAATGGAAGATGATGAACTATTTTTCATTTGCAGATTGACCAGTGGATCAAGAAACATTTTGTACCTGGCTTAGAAGTTTAAATCAGGTAATTTCCTTATACATGGTGAACATTTCAAGTTGCATGCAGGGCAGAAAAACTAGTTGTCCTGTACCTTAATATCTATAGCTGTTGAAGATTACTAGTATGTTAACTTGTGGAGGGTGTTACAAACCTTACATTTTATTCTGTGAGAAATGCTCTAACTTGATGGCTCTTCTGTTGAAACAAAGCCAAATTAAAATGTTTCTTTTTGTCACAAAATGTCAACATCAAGTTAATAGTTATTATTACACATAGAACAATTTCACATCAGTCCACAAACACTGAAAAACAAAATTACTGAGAAGAAAGAGCAAATCTTTCACATTTTTATTAATTATGTATTCAAATCAAGCCGTTATATTTTCTCAAAAAAGCCATTCTCTTTAAATTGTGTGATCCCATCTACTTATACATATTCATTGTTTTGGCTGTTTTTTGGTTACTTTTGCATTACTGCTCAAATAATTTTGAATTTTGATTTATGCTTATATGGTAACACAAAGGATTGAAGCCAGTAACATCTGTTAAAATAGCCCATATCAGAAAATATGCTGTATTTACCTCATCCTGTGGCATTTTTCTGTGATCACGTTGAATTAATTGAACTTGGAAAAATGTTCTGAAGTTAAACTATACTGAATAATAGTCAGTTGTTCTGAAAACTGAATAACAAGAAACAACCTCAGACCTCTTTGTCAAGCTACTAATTGCTTTGTTTATTTTAATTAAGAAAACAAGGCCTATGGACATGTTATGGATTTTGAAGATCGTACAGCATTCTCTCTGCCCAGCAGCAAAGATCCTCAAAAATCTGTAACTAATATTTCTCTTCACACACTTGTATAAATGGAGAGGAACAAAAATTAAACCAAAATGCACTCATTCTTCTCCAAAAAAAGGGAAAGACTGGTTTGGTGGCTCTTCAGTTAATTGGAGGCCTTTATTCTGCTTGAAGCAAGAGTAGAAGTCAGGGACATGACCTGTTCTCAAGAGGTAGGGTAGAAATTATGACCCATCACACAAGGAAACATTAAACAGTTGAGGACCTTCTCTTTAATGAGGACATTCTCTTACTGACAGACTCTGGGCTGAAGCATTGCCATGTATTTTCCAAACCATAGAGTATTGTGCCTTGAACTGGTATCACAGCAAAACTCTAGTGATTCATTCTTCACATTCTCCGAAAGTGCAAATATTCCTTCTAAATCGATAACTAGAAGGAGGAACAACTGTAATATTAAAAGATGGTGTCCGATAAACAACATGGAGTTTTTTCTATATTCTTCAAATTCTGTATCTTGGTTTGTAATATATATCTACAGTGAATGGAACCACAAATAAATTATGAATGACAAGGCAAGGGATGATGGTTTTCCCTGAGGTACTACAGCTCTGAGAAATGGCTGATGAATAAAAAGGTATAAGAGATGTGGTAGGAGTAAGCAAAGTTAAAAACCATAATTATTCTGTATTTAAATACAGTTGAAGGAGGCTTTTATTCACATTCATTCCCACAGGTTATATTCTTGAGTGATAATTCATTGGTTCAGTTCTATCAGATTTAAAATAGATTAATGCACTCAATGTTTAATTCTGATTCTAATTTAAGTGTGTAGATAGAAATTTATTTGCTTGATCTATGTTGAGTTGCATTTGACCACATTACCCAGGAAACAATTAAAATACTCATATTTCATTTTTTTATCTTTTGTGTTTCATCTTTTGCTAAATATCATGGAAGAGTAAGCAGAAATCTCTACTGTTATTTTTAGAGCGTTATTGAAGGAAAATGAGGTACTGTGGCCAGAGGGAAAATACTTCCCATTTACTACATTTCAGTGGTCTCACTTTTTTTCTCCCAAATATTTTTTTAATGAAAACATCTATTTTTCAACTGCCATCATTTTTCATGTAGACATTTTGCAAGCGTGATAAAATGTAAATGACTTTTAAAAAATTTAATAACAACTTTAACAAAAAAGAAGTTATGTGTACACTTAGCATTTCATTTTAAAAAGTAAAATGGTGTTTTGAGTACATTTAATTTGGATTAAAAGTTCTTTTTTCAGAAAAATATACATCACAACTGCATTGAAAAAGTATCCTTAACTCACTTGGAATAAAGATTCATATTGAATGTACTAAATGAGAAACATCCTGAAATGGCTGACAGGTTATAAAAATAGTTTCCACTTTTTTTTTTTTGTGATAATGTTAAAGCAGTCAAAGATGCAAAGCATAATCAGTGTCTTCTATGGATATGGTTTCAATTGAGTGAGCTCGGAACAATGGTGAGTGTAATCATGCTTTTGTGAGAGATAGTCTGTACAGGTCCAGTGAAAAAAGAAATGTAAAAAGTAAATGGGAATGAAGACACATAGAGATGGTTGGGATGGCCAAAGTCAGTGCTTTTCCTCCACTTCAAACGTCTGATGAAGGTTCTCTCTCCTTCTCTCTCCTTCTCAGAGTCCCAGCTCTAAAAGGAAATCTCAGTCCCATGAGGATAACCTGTCCTGTTCCATCAGAGGCTAGGGTGTTCGCAGACACAGGCATGAGAAAGTCTGTGAAGGCTTTTAAAATACACATTTGTCAGACTACTATTGATTTATTTAAAGATACTTTGATTTTCTCTCTATACACACACACCCTAAAAATAATTATGCAGTAATAAACACTTTTAAAATAAGTTTGGTGTTATTGTCATAAGGAGATCTAACACACAATGTCAAAAAGTATATGAGGAATACATATTGGGGAGTGATTTTTGAATCAATAAGAAATCAGACCACAGCTCTGTGATCACCTTTTCAAGATGGAAAGCACTAAGCAGAAGTGAAAATACTACTGCAATATGACTGTTAGAAATTATTACAAAACCATTATTTACTATTAGCTAGTACTTGATGTTCTGGTAGTTGGGAAGGTATGAGTTTCTTTTGCATTGCTCATCTACAGTAATTGTTACCAGATGGATGCAATTTGTAATCCTTCCTGTACCCTCAGTATTTTTATCTTGAAATGACTGCAATTAATATGTTCCTCAGCAGTTTTTTGCTAAGACACATTCTTTTCTTACTCATCCAGGTTAAAACACTACTAAACTAATCCTTGTACAATTTAGCTGAGGAACACAGCTTTGTTGACACAGTTATTTTTAACATTTGAGAGAGTCAGAGAGCTGATTAGCAGTACAGTATGATAGCATAGATCATTAAGACTCAGATGCAAACCCTGTGCACTGCTTTGTGCACTGCAAGTAACACGTGCCTGTGGCAATTACCTGTGTAAGCAGAGCTCTCCTGGCATGAAGCACAGCAGCACCTAAGTGAGGGGAGATTTTGATGAGAGGACTTGACTTCTTTGTCAGAAAGGTGTGAACTGATCTAATTGAAACCGTGGGAAATACATGTCCATGAACCAGTAGTTCATACTCAAAGTACGTCTCTAGGGATGTCTGTTTCAGAGCTGTGAGGCCACAATTCCAACTTAAAATATTACATCTATAGTATATTCATATAAAGTTCAGATGTGATTTTATTAGGTGAACAAAAAAGAGCCAGAGTGCTTTCGGCCACCTCCTGCTGTTAATTCTGATCATTTTTTGCATAAGCTCCCTGGAGAAAGGCCAGTCATCAAAAAGGGCAAGAAGAATGACCCAGGAAACTACAGGCCGGTCAGCCTCACCTCCATCCCTGGAAAAGTGATGGAACAACTCATCCTCAATGTTATCACTCAGCATATGAAGGATAAGATGGTTATCAGGGGGTGTCAACATGGCTTCACCAAGGGGAAATCCTGTTTGACCAACCTGATAGCCTTCTCTGAGTGCATAACCGGCTGGCTAGATGAGGGGAGAGCAGTGGATGTCATCTACCTTGACTTCAGCAAGGCTTTTGACACTGTCTCCCATAACATGCTCATCAGAAAGCTCAAGCAGTGTGGCTTGGATGAGTGGACAGTGAGGTGGATCGAGAGTTGGCTGAATGACAGAGCCCAGAGGGTGGTGATCAATGGCACAGAATCCAGTTGGAGGCCTGTGGCCAGTGGAGTTCCACAGGGATTGGCTCTGGGGCCAGTCTTGTTCAACATCTTCATCAACGACCTGGATGAGGGGACAGAGTGTACCCTCAGCAAGTTGGCTGATGACACCAAACTGGGAGGACTGGCTGATTCCTCACAAGGCTGTGCTGCCATTCAGTGGGATCTCAACCGTCTTGAGAGTTGGGCAGAGAGGAACCTCATGAGGTTCAACAAGGACAAGTGCAGAGTCCTGCATCTGGGAAGGAACAACCTCATGCACCAGTACAGGCTGGGGATCGAACTGCTGAAGAGCAGCTCTGCAGAGAGACACTTGGGAGTCCTGATTGATAGTAAGGTAAATATGATCCAGCAATGTGCCCTCGTGGCCAAGAAGGCCAATGGCATCCTGGGATGCATCAAGAAGAGTGTGGCCAGCAGGTCAAGGGAGGTTCTGCTCCTCCTTTACTCTGCCCTGGCGAGGCCTCATCTGGAGTCCTGTGTCCAGTTCTGGGCTCCTCAGCTCAAGAAGGACAGGAAAGTGCTGGAGAGAGTCCAGCACAGGGCCACCAATATGATCAGGGGTATGGAACATCTTTCATACACAGAAAGGTTGCAGGAACTGGGGTTATTTAGTGTGGAGGAGACTCTGGGGTGATCTTATTAACATTTATAAATATCTAAAGGGTGGGTGTCAGGAGGTTGGGACATCCCTTTTTTCTATAGTAGCTAGCAACAAGGCAAGGGGTAATGGGATGAAGCTGGAACATAAAAAGTTCCACTTAAATATAAGAAAAAACTATTTCACTGTTCAGGTGAGGGAGCCCTGGCACAGGTTGCCCAGAGGGGTTGTGGAATCTCCTTCCTTGGAGGTCTTCAAGATCCACCTGGACATGTTCCTGTGCGACCTGATCTAGGTGAACCTGCTTCTGCAGGGGGGTTGGACTAGATGATCTCTAAAGGTCCCTTCCAACCCCTGCCATTCTATGATTCTATGATTTTAATTTCAGGACAGTGATGTGACTGGACAACTTTCCCAGTCTGACAACAGATCTAGCTGCTGCTGCTAAAGTACCACCAATACAGAGAAATTATTGGCCAAAAATAGTCTCAGTACTACAGATGGATGTAGCAATATTTTAGTCTACAATATATCCTGTGTTGTTTCAACTGTTAGAACTGTTTGTACATGTTAACCAACTAATATATATTACACAGCTATACCCAACTTACATTTTATGTCAGGAAGATTTCTAGAAAAGGAATTGGATCATAGATTTTTAATAAAATGATAGGTTACAGAAACCAACAGTTTGTTGGATGTAATCCAAGAAAAGCTATGATTCGCAGGCATGTTGACAAGTCATTCTTTCAACTCTGTGCCATCTGATTTTACCATTTTGGACTGTTTCTTGCTTTCTCTATAGAGTATGTTTCTTATAAAAATTATTACTACAGTTTGGCTGGGAAAAAGGATTGATGAATTTATATATGGTTGAAGGAAATATTTTTGTTAACTGTAAACTCTTATTTTTATCTATAATTTTAGAAATGGAAATAAAGTTTAGTCCTCAAATACTTTCATTTGGAAATAATTAAAGTTTAATTCTCAAATACTTTCTTTTTTTAAATAAAAAAATTTAGGATTTTTTTCTGTACTCACTTTGGGAACAAAAGTTTAACAATAGTTTTGCAAAAGTATAATGCAACAAAAGAAAATCCAGTTCCAAATCTCTCAAGTAACAGCACAGATGCCCCATGCTGAAGGACCTTGATAGACACAATGCATCTCATCAGCAGAAAAAAATTACTCAGTGGGAGAAAGATTCTGATCTAATGAAAAGAGCTAGCAAAGGTGAAATAACCATGCTCCTTATTCATCTGCAAAACTACCCTAGCAGATATCAGGTTAAGGCTCTTGACAGGGTTCATCACAGCTGTTACCTCTTTCATGACTCATCCAAAGAACACCAGCAGGCAACAGCTGGAGCCTGGACTCTATCCTTTTCTACAGGGTATCAGATGCCAAAAAATGGGAGCAGATACTGGTCCTGAAATTCTCAAGTGCTGCTTTCTGAGTTGGTACTATTCCTAGTTACTGCAGCAGCATAAATTCCTGTCATGCATGAGTGATACAGTCTGTCAGGCCGCTTAACACATGTGGGTTTGTTCTAGCCCTCGTTCAGGCTGTGCTCCCATTTAGGCAAATATGAGCTTTGTGAATGTGCATGATGGAAGCTGTAATGACTCTGATTCAGCAAAACCCTTTAGTATATATATAGTTGTATGTGTGTTAGGTTCGTCTTCATTCATGAGACAGTTATTCATAAGGTGAATTTTGAACACACATTTCAGTGCTGTACTGTATGAGGGATGATATTAAGAAGACATCTTCTAACTGTTATTACTTGAATGCACTGCAGGATTCTAAAAAATGATGGCAGATCAATAATGTACTGAGATTCTAGTTAGGCAATCATTTCATGGCATTTTAGGTTTGAGAATGTTTTATTACAGCCTGTACTGTAAGCAAAGCCTCTGACCGGATCCAGATTGGAAGAGTTTAATTGAATATCAATTTAATGGACTTCTGTGGAATATGAAACTTACCCCACAAAGTGAAGGCCAGAGACTGAAAGATGGCAGAATGTCAGACAGGTTATATAAGTCATGCAATTCGAAGAGCACATTAATTTACTATCCTGCAGAGACTCTTTTTACATTCTGTTTATATAGCAAGACAGTAATGATGTTATCTCACTTTTGCTTTGTTTTGAACATCCAAGGTTAATGTATTAAAAAAGGTGACTAAGTCAGGATGGGTGACTAAGTTTTCCTGGGCATTGGATTGGATGAATTATTTGTAATAAAGATTCATATTCTTTTTGTATTCCAGAACAGGATGCTTAGTGTTCATCTCAACCAGAAGAGTAAATTGTTGGAGATTTCTTGTGAACAATGAAAATATGAATGTTGTTTGAAAAAATGCTGCTTATTACACCAGACAAGATGAAAATGAGGTAAGTTCAGAAGATGTCAGTGCGATCCTTGTGGCACAGCTGGTGCTAGGAACTCTATCTGGTAACTTTTATACGCTCTCACCTAGTATAGTAGTACATTACTTAAAAGTACAATAACTTCAAGGCTGTAGCCAGGTTTCAAAAATGTTACAAATAAAATGACCACTGTCTCTGTAGATTTAATGATTACTGAGTAGAGTGTAAGAAAGCAGTCCATGGCAATGGCTTGTTTTATATATAGCTCTGTTACAGCTCTCCATGGCTTCATGGCTTCAGGAATGCTACTATGGTATGTACTATGGAGTAACTTCCTCGGTGGTTCAAAATAAGAGTAAAAAATTCAAAGTGTCTCTAGCTACTGTCTTACTGCAGATCATTTTCTAGGCAATTGTCTAGGCTAAGGTCCTAAATAGAAACTTTCTTCCCAGCCTAGATCCAGAGATGATGTAAAAATCTTCCTCTTCAGTCTCAATTTTTTCACAGCATCCTCTCCTACTAAGAAACCTTAAGAGATGCTACGATGTGGATTGTAATATGCACATCAGACAGAGTTTCAACAAGGACTCACTCCTCTAATATAAGACCTGGTTCCTGCCTCAGTTTCTCACAAATGACATACTTAACAGCTTAAGTTATTAGGTTGCTGGGGGAGCAGATTATTTGATCAGACATATGTCAGATGAAACAGAGACTTAATAGATCAGCATGGATCTCTGTTACTGATGATGCACAGGTTTGAATGTGCAAGACGGTCTTTGCCTTAACCCATCTCACAATCCATTGGCATCAGAACAAAAATCCTCAGCAAGGCTCTTGGGAGTTTTCCCTTCTTTCCCTTCTTGTGGAAAGAATGACATAATTCCCATCACACACTCAAAATATTCCTGTATAAGGGCTTAGGTTTGTAGCAAGTCCATGAATACTTGCAAGGATAAGCGAGAGACAAGAAGACCCTGCATTATTTTCGAAGCATTCTTAATTCTCATTCCTTCATGCCCCTACTTAACTGTTCTATCTTCTCTCTTACAGCCCCAGACCATCAAAATAACCACTGAATCTTCTTAAACTACATTATCCCCATAAGCACTACTGAAACTTCCCATCCCTGTCAGTTCCCAGCAATCTCCCTCTGATCTCCTTCTCATCCTTTTCCAACAAGTTATGCTGTCACTATCACAAAACTGCATTTCCTGTCTCCAGAAGTGGATAGGAAAATTGTAATGTTTGCCTACATTACTAAGAAAACTACTATTAACTTTGATTAACTTCCTCATGGAAGCAAACACAATGGATTCCATTAAAATGTTTTCCCTCTCGGACTATTAGCATAAAATAATAGCTCAGCTCAGAATGGTAAGTTGCTGACATTCAGTCTCATTCCCCAGCCCTGCACCCAGAAGCAGATAGCTCTGAGTCTTTCTTCTCCATGGTAGGGAGAACTTTTTAGTCATTCTTGTTTAATCCTGGCTCCCATGGAAATACCATGTAAAGATCATTTTTCCTTACATCTAGACCTTACTCAACAGGGTACATTTATACACCGATACTACCCACAGAAACCTAAATTACCCTTAACAGCTTAAATAATTTCCTTCTCTTAGGCAGAGAGAGCTCCTTCTTAGAGGAAACTATGCTGACAGGCCACCACTGGCCCAAATAGCTTTGGAAATTGAGTATTGTTGAACTATTTTGTTTCCCTAGTAAAGACCCTGTCCATCCTGTGAAAGAACATAAATATTTTAGTGATTGTTTGGTGAATATAAAATTACTTCATACACACATTATTTGACCTTGCAGTTCATAACTAGAGCAACCACTTTTCCATTCTACTCTAGATTCCCTAGTGAGTAACATCTCCTTTTAGTGGACCAGAGGTGATGGGTCTATAAAGCTCTTCCGCTGGATTACCAAATGTAATTTAACTTGATTTATGTTTCCTAGATTTCTATGAGAAGCTATTTAGCATGGCACTAATGCATCAAGAAGTGTACAGAAACTGTTTTATAAGTATTAAATTCTTGTTAGCAATAGAGGACTACTTGTTTTAATTAGGCATTTCAGTGCTGGATATTGCAGTCATGAACACAGCTGCTGGATGAATGTCTACAGATGCATTCAAGGGTCTTCATTGACAGGGAATTATCTGCTTCGTAGACAGAGAATTACAGTTCCGGAGAAAAATTAGTCTTTTTTGATGATCAACCTTTCTTGCAGTTTCCACAGAAACCATACTAGTGTAGAAAGAATGTTAATTTAACAGGACATTGATGTCTGATGAAAGAGACCTTCTCAATTCAGCTACAGGCTTTACGTACTATGTTAGGCAAGTCACTTTAAATATCTTGTGACTCATATCCTTGCATGTAACATGGAGGTAAGCAATTTCACATGCACTCTTAATTAATGTTTTGATGAGTAGCAGGAGACTAAGAATTTGTGTATAGATTTTTGATCTCTTCTACTGAAGGAGGATCTTTCTCCCATGTAATTAAGCTAATAAAAAGTGCCTTGAAGGGAAATAAATTGTTGTAGACAAAAGATGTTAGTTAAGAATAAATCCCAGAAAAAGTAATTTATATCCACTTTTAACGTGGACTATATAAAGTTCATCCAATTGTTGCTACTTAAAACTGAAAACATGTGAAATTTCTCATCCAACATCAATGACTGTCACAAATCCTCTAACTTCTCGTGAATGAAAACATGTGTCAAGTAGTTTAAGAACATGTCATCAGACCCTTTATGTGTTATAAGCCAATACATTAATGACTTGATCCAAGAAAAATAGTTGTGACCTAACAACTCTAACAGCCACATAACTGCCAGAGATCATAGCTTTGCTGGGACTTAGCTAATCATTCAGCAGAAATTTTCTCTGAGTATTGCATTTTAAACAGAAAAAAATCAATGACAGTCCCTTATCTTCTATCATACAAGAATCTGTTGGAATTTGCTTCCTATTTTAAGACCATCAGTGCATGCTAATTTAGAATATGAACAAACTGAGGAGTAAAATGTACACAGAGTTGATTTTGCACAAAGAGGGAATGTTTTAAAGACTGTTTTGTACACATTTCCATAGATAGGATCAATTGATACAGCTAGTTTTAGAATTAAATCAATAGGCATCTCTTTGTAGAACCAAGGCACTGTACCACTCCAAACACTTAAAAGGCATTTGTCAGTGCTGCTCTCCATTGCTTTTGCTTCAGACAGACTTAATTGAAAGAATCCAGGTGACACAGTACAAATAAAGCAGTGTAAAGTGATGGAACTTGGAACATGTAAGGAGGTGAAAGAGAAAGTCCCTGTGAAGAGGATTTGCAAGCTGCCCTTTAGGCTGATTGTTTCCATTTCCTAAAGAATGTCCTGATAGAGGTCATTAAGTCTACATCAATTTTTCCAAGATAGCTCAACTGACATTCCTCATGACTGACTAGAAAATATTTCTGTGTATTTGCCTGGGACTGCTACTTTATACTTGCACATTATTAATACCAACGCTTAGGGATTGAGTACCTTCCCATTTGGAACTGCACTGAATTATTGCTTGTCTTCCAAGCAGCCACAGGATGGCTGTACAGTTTCAATTTTATTCACAATTTACCCAGACTGATTAGATTCAGTGCCTTGAATTCTGACTTATTGCTATAGGCCCCATCCTTATTCACAATAAAGATATGCTTGTTTTGGAGACATGTGGAATGAGGAAATAAATTAATTCAACCACTTTAACAGGACGTATTCAGATATGAAGACATGTTCAAAAGTGTTGCATAAAACTGGTCATCTCCAATGGACAGGGTATAACTTCTGTGTCACTCCTTTTGGTCATCAGAGACCTATAAAAGGGACTTAGTGTAAACCAATCTTTGTACTTTGATTTCTATTTCTTCATTGCCAGTATTGTGTCATCCAATTACCATTCATTCCACTGTGTGACTAGAACTTTTTTGTTATGAACCATTTCTAAAGTCTTCAATGATAAAAAGAAAAGAAAAAAAAGATCCTTCAAAAAGTCAAGAATAAGATTGATGACATTTGCTCATGAATCCAGTAGTTTAAATTAAAAAATCCAAAGCCCTCATGGCTCTAGTTAATTGGACTTTGGAGATAGGATTTCAGTATTTAACTTTCTGCAGTCATAATGAAAACTTTCCTGAACATTGAATGATTAATTTTTTTTTTCCTAGCATTTCATCAGAATATTTTTATTAAGGGAATCACAAATACAGGAAACATTTCAAAACCAGACAGTTGAGACAGCAAATAGTTAAATAATCCTGGAAAACAGTGCCTTAATGCTGCAAAGATGTAAGCATGTCCTGAAATGTATGCATGAGTAGTCCCATGTGTAAAGTTAATTGCCTAGATCAGCACATAATGATGGTGCAGCAGCATAGTACAAATAAACTAAAGTGATTACATGGACAAAGACTGTATCTTTTCATTTTAAAAAGATAATGATTAGCATATTACATTTCCTTCCTGTCTTTATTTGAAAGGATGCAAAGCAGAGATAACTCATGCAGCTCCTCCTGGGCAGTCTTATTAACTCAGATGGAAGTCTTGCTTAGCTCCTCACCTCTCTGCAGTCTGCAGATTAGAAAGCAGGCACCCAGAGCACTTCTTCTCCTGCGATTGGCCTCCAGTTTTATATCCCTCTTTTAACAACAGTCGCATGAAGTGATCACCATCTAGGACACGTTTTTCACAAGGTCTCTCTCCCCTCATCTTTCTGACAGCTTATTGTGACTAAAGTGGAAATGTTACATAAAACAAGCTGTTTATGGAAATCTTATTTCTGTCACATGAGCTCTATCCTAATATGACAGGCAATCTATCCAGCTGCAAGTATTAAATACATTAATTATATCTGTCATTATGCAATTCTTCTTTTATCGCCACTGGTTCTTATAGTCCTGGCAAAATATACTCTGAGCAGTAAAATCATGGCACCTTAGCACACTTTAACGTTTATAACAATCTGACATAATAAGGATACTGTCATTGCAGAAACACCTTCCTACACTCATGTGGGTACTTGAAAATCTGTGCTTTCTCCATCCTCCTACATAAATATAGTAGCTTAGGAACTTTTATACTGTGCCTTGATTTTTAATGATAAAAGGTGTCAGGTACCATTTAAAACATAAGAGATGCAAAGGAGACAATTCAACTTTGACTATAATGCAACTTTCCCTTAGATGTAGTCACCTTTCCTGGTTCTGTGAACTGGGAAAAAATGCTAAAGCTAAAGTTTTAACCTAGAAAGCAGTAATATCCTACCTTAGGACCCCTTTCTCTCACTCTCAGATACCTAAAGAACATGAACAACTTAAGGAAATAGACTTTGATGCCAGTCTTAACTCCATTCACAGCAATTAAGTATACAAGATTTCTACAAATGATAACTAAATTCTGGCCTGTAATGATGGGTGCATATAATATGTATGCACAGCTTGTTCCCTTGAACTTTGGAAGTGCTCATGACAGTGGTTCAACGGCTGTCTTCTCAAAATACAAGACACAGATTTTGGAGCCCAAAGAAATATGTACAATCAGCACCTTGCCAATCTTGTGCTCTTGCCTCCAAAATACACCATAAAAATAATGGACAAGCCTAGACTGCCCTTCTGGATTATAACACCTGAATGTAAGATTTCTGAACAGGTTGAGAATTCTAGATTTTTGCAAGGAAGGAAAAATATCCAAATATGTTTTGATTAGAATAGGAAAATGTCACATATATACAAAAAGAGAAAAGCTAAATTCTTCAGACTGCTGATATTATTGAGTCATGAAGTAGATTTTGAGGATAGAATTGTTTAAGAAGTACTTTTGCCCTGGTGGTGTGGTAAATGTCACAAGGTTGGCAATCATATTTAGGAGAGTTCGAGTGATACATTATTTACATGGTGCCACATTGTGCAGCTAATCTGGACTGTAAAACTGCAGTCAGAGCATTTCCTGTATCCAAGCCTCAGGAGTAAAGGTTGGTACCAAGCTATCCAGTATGGCTCAAGTAGCAGCTCTGGATCTCTTGTTATAGGAATGACACAGTTCTAGCCCTTGTCAGAGTGACAAGAATGGCCACATTAGTTGCTTCTTCTGGCAGCAGTGTTCTGGAAGGCAGTGGAGAGTTTTGCAGTGGTGAAACAAGGCAGACTCCAGCCCTTTCACTAACACAAGAGGAAGATGGGCTTCCTCCCGATTTTTGACAGTACCAGCTGGGAGGAGGGAGGCCTGCTCACACCTCATCAAGGTGGGGGTCAGCTTTTACGAAAGCGTCGCGGGTCGGCAGTCCGCAGCTGGCACTCCCACGGCTCTCCGCGTCCCGCCGCCAGTCCGGGACGGAGGAGGTGTGCGAGGCGGGGTGCCGGGGGGGGCAGGACCGGAGGAAGGTGCCGTGCCGTGCCGTGTGGCCGTGGGGCGGGGCTGCCATGGCGCCTCGCCCGTGCATTGGGTCTAGTCTCATACATAAATATACCCGAGGTGGGCTCGCCACACTCTTGTCCCCCCCCACCCCTAATTCAGGAAGAGAGGAGGGGGAGCGAAATAAGAAGGGCTGAAAAAATAACCTCCCACTGCCCAGTCCCGGTGAGGTCATTTCAATGAGAGCGCGGGAGGCGACCAGCCAAGGTCGGCTGCTCGGGCGGAGGCGCGGCGGCTGAGAAGCCCCCCGAGGCCGCGGCCGCAGCCTCAGCCGCCTGAGGCCCCGCTGCCGGCCGGCACCTTGGAGAGCTCCGCCGCGCCGGGGCCGCGCTCGCTGCCGGCGCGGGGGCGCGCGGGGCCCGGCGGCGCCGGGGCCGCCCCGCCGCCCCTCGCAGCGCCCGGCGGCCGCGGATGCGCGCGCCGCTCCGCCCCGGCTGCCGGCGGCGGAAGAAAAGTTTGGGGGCGACTCAGGGCGGCGGCGGGAGCGCTGGAGGAGAAGGAGGATGCGCGTTTTCCCCGGCTGATCGGGAAGGAAGGATGACCGAGGGAGGATGTGCACCAGCAGCCAGATCATCGGGAGCCTCCTGATGCTCTCCGTGCTGGAGATAGGGTTAGGGGTGTCCAGCGTGGCCGTGGGGGCGGTCAGTTTCAGCCTGGTCCTCACAGAGCATAAACCTCAGCTGGGAGACTCTTCTCCGGTATGGAGCGGGGTGTGTGTACGTTAGCCATTTCACTCTCTCTTTAACTCTTTATGGTGATGATCAGGCCGTGCGAAGGCGTCCCCCTCCCCTCCCTTTCGTTCCCTTCCGCGTGTGCATGCTGCGGCGAGAGCCTCGCGGGTCCATTTCCGATGTGCGTGGGGTACGGTGGGCACACTCGCGGGCCGAGGGGGAGGCGCGGGGGGAAGAGATATATGTGTGTGCTGCGGGGTTGGGGGGAGACCCCTTCCTTCCTGCTCCTTTTCGTGTTTCAATTTTGTGGTGAACAATTGAACTTTCTGTGAACCCATTCTCACACCTGGCAAAGCCCGATGCCTCGAGAGGAGCACGGACCGTAGCTTACGAGCTTGAAATTCATTGTGAATTCATCTGTCCCTAACGACAAGGCTACCAAGGGGTGTTTTAAAATAATATCATAGACATGTCAGCAGAGTTCTGAGCTTTTGAAGGAAAGAGAGAGAAAGAGGAAATGGGAAGGAAAAGGAAGGATATGTTCTCATGATCTGGGGACCCTGAGCTTCTTGAAAAATTAACAACAAAAAAAATCAAACAGCAATAATGGGTTAATAGAAACGGTGTGTTCATATCACAGGGCATATCTCACTTCTCAAAAGTCTTTCATATTTCTGCAGTTTCAGATATGCATGTTGCTAGGAAGAATTTTCATCCAAATGGTTATTTATATTTATGAAACAAAGAGTGGGAAATATTGAATATTCAGCCTAAACATGAGTGGGCATTTTTGAACTCCAAAGCTGGTTTTGGCCAGCTTAGATTGTACAGCAATATTTCTAAAAGGATTGCTTTGCCTGAGATAAGATGATAAATGCAAAACACTCTTGATTATTCATCAGCATAACCTCTGGTGATTTATAGATTCATTCTGACAAAGTGCTTCATGTAATACTCTCACTGTCAATAATTATTAATTATTGACAGCAGTCCTAAATATTTTTGTCAGTATATAAACACACACATAATTCTGCACTGCAGAACAGACAAGTTAGAAATGAGAATGAAAACCAGGTAAGACAGTGGCCAACAGGTAATATTATCAAAATCACTTCAAAGAAGGAGGTTTTTGATCATTGCTGGAGAAAAAAGATTACTCAGAACCATGAATCTATCTGAAGATTTAATGACAGAGGGCAATATCCTGCATTTCACTGAAGTCAAAGAGTTTTGACCAGGCAGTGAGATCAGTATTTTATGCAGTGATTGCATTTTGTGACAATGCTAGTACAGCTGATACCGTTTCATGACGATGCACATTTCTTGCACAACTACCTTAATCATTTTTATGGCTTCTGTTGCTCCAGAGTTTGGCTTCTGTTTCTCCAGAGTTTGTACTAGCCACAGATTAAGATCCTATTACATTAGATATTGGCTCCAAGGATCTTACAATCAAAGCAAGAGACAAATGTAGGATGAAAGGACGTAAGGAATATAAAGAAACAACAAACCAAAATTGCCTGGTATAACAGGTGGTTGCATTAACACACTAGCAGTTTGGCTGATTTCTGGCTATTCATAGGTAGAATTTTAGAAAAAAATAGATAGAGGACAGTGAAGTGATTTGCAGATGTTTATAGGAAATTGTCCCCATATGTGAGTGCTAGGCATGGAACTGATGTCAAAGGGACTTGTTTGAAAATGTAACTAGTGGATGAAGGGTGTCCACAACCAGAGCCAGCAGAGGCAGGCACCAATTGCTAGGAATTGAGCAAACAACTGCAGGTTGAGTAAGCAGAGAGAAATCACAAAGAAACTGTAAAGTGGAAGCAAGCAGCTTATGCTTCATGTAGTAGAGGAAACGAAAAATCACAGTGGTACACAGAGTGGGGTGACATGCTTATAAAGGCTTACTTAATTTGCACAAACTAAAGATCTATAGTCTCAATTCTATTCTGTGATTCTATGACAAATTATCACCATTATGGCACCTTATTTGTACCACTACAGCAGTTCAAATTGTCTGTTAGATTGTGTTCTTCAGACTAGAGGACTAGCAGCTGAGTCAGGACAAGAAAGAGGCCACAGATCTACTGTTCTCCAGGGAAACTTAGAGCCATGGGTAACTAGGTCCAGCTTGAAACAACTGGAGAAATATTTGTTTGCACTATCCTCAGAACTGTCTTTCTGCAGAAACGGCATAAGCCTCCTTTCTGCTCTCTGGGTCTCACACTGAGCTCGTGCTGCCTTGAAAAGAATATGTCTTGCATAAAATGTTATATTTTTCCAATTTTCACACTCTTGAATCAAGTTTTGCCTTTGAGAAATGAACATTAAAGGAAATAGAGGGATGTTAAATGAAAAACTAATACTCTGACTGTTAGAATGCAAAACACCGGAATTATGTTGAACAATGTCACATCTCCTGTTATATTTTACCTGGAAATACACTGAAAACTTTTGACCCTGTTCTTTTCTTTTATGTGGATGGAAGTCATCAGAGGCCCAAGTTCATAAGGAAGTAGATGAGGATAGCATCACCATGGAAACATTAACCCAAATTCTTACAATTTGGAAAACTTAAAATCATGCTCATTCTATCTCCCACACTTGCCTCCCTATGATGGTTTGCTTTTGATGCACATTTGATGCACTTAAAAGAGTTGTTCATATTGTTCACTGTCTCCATTCAGGCAGATAATTTAGTAACATCCCTGTCTTTAAGCAAGTGGAGCTCACCCATAGAATTAGAGATGTAAGTGAAGTTAAGCATGGGCTGAAGTGTTCTCATTGTTGCATGCCTTACATTATGTATAAGCAAGCCAGGGAAAGTGGAGTAGACAAGAATGAAAAAAATGAAAAGTCAAGACAATGTCTACATCAAAATTGCATGGAAATATGAAAACACTTTTAAAATTTGTTGTTCTCATTGGGATTGGGCTGGATTAAGATAGTAAGATTGTTTAAAAAATAGCCAAAAGAAAACAACTGAAGGTGTAACTGACTTCTCATATTATCTGGAGCATGTGGAGACGACTATCCAATTTTATATCATATCCAATCTGTTCTTTTTAAAATGAGCTATGTCTGATGAATTGAAAAAAAGCACCAAAAACCAACAAATCAACCACCCCAAAAAACTAGTCCTATATAACCTAAGCTGAATGTGTTGTTGATTTCTGGACTTTCTTTCTGTTTGTTTTGACCATTTTGGTATAATCCACTTCAGAGGATGTGATATATATTTCTGAAATCCATCACTCCAATGAAGTTATATGACACATTACAGAAATGATGCAACGAATGAGCATGCTGAACCACTAACACCAGCATAGCAAGAATGATGGCATCCATAGCAAAGGCTTTTGCACAAAAAAAAAAAAATCAGAATATAATAATTCAAAAAGTATCCACAGATCTTTTTTAAATGGTCACATATTTTTTCATCTATATTTAAACACAATGGCTGCATCACCATCAGTATAAGTATTGACTATATATTCACACACATATATGTATATGGTTCAAATTCCCATTTATTCTGCAGTGGTGAAAAAAATCTTGCTATAAATGAGATTCTGGAAAAGAGAGAGGGAGAATGAAAGAGAAAAGTCACATCTTTAGTGAAATATGCCATCTATCTTCACATGCAAGATACCTGATGATGCACTTGTGGCTATGTCCTTCAATAGTAATAGTTTCTTCCCTTATAAAGACGTAGCTGAGAGGCATTCTCTGGATGTTGGTCAGTCTGTCTGTAGAACCAGAGTTATTGTTTCCATGATTTCTGAGTTTAGTACAGTGGAAGTCTGCGTGCCCATTAAAAATCTGCATTTATAGTTTGGTTACAGAAATTTGCTCCAAATTGGCACTTTAAATATTTTATTTCAGTGCCTTTTTTTTTTTTTTTTTTTTATCCAGGATTTAAAGCAAAAGAGTCAGTCAGTTTGGAACTCCCTCAGAGCAAGAACATAATTTTGAACTATTAAATCAATGATGGTGGCCTGAAATTTTTAAACATTAAATTTTGCATCTAGGGTTTTTTGGATTGGGTTTTTTTCCTGCCAAGTTTCCTTTGGAAAGAACAGTCAAACTTTTTTTTTTTTTTTTTTTAAAGAACACTAAGAAATTTACATTATATTTTTAGCGTAGAGACAAAATGCAGATATGATCCTAATTTATTTTAACATGTGCATTCTATTTTCATCAAATTGACCATATTTATGACTGGCTTCAACTCCTGATGAAATGAATTGCAACACTGTCAGTGATCTGAGTGGAAGCTGAAAAGAGTTCTGTACCTATAGATGAGGGAGGATGTACCAAGGGGAGAGCTTCTTGCCTTGCATGGAGCCAGGACATTTCACTCAAGCTGAGAAGTCTTTCAGTGGTTTGTTTTTTGAGGTTTTTTTTTTGTCATTCAGACAGTACAGAAGCATAAACCAATCTGGAAGATGGTCTATCCAAGAGGACTTCTAGTTCCTGGGTTGTGTTTAAGAGGATCTGTTGAATATAAAGTGACTTAAGCATATGCTTAAATGTTTTGCTGAGATAAGACTTTAGATAAGACTTCAGCAGGGAATAATCTTTATTACTTTTTGAGACAAAAACCAGTCATACTCTGAAGTAAATGTTTGATACAAACCCAATAAAAATCATTATTTACTCCTTGTTATTCCAATAGACCCTGAGCAATTAAGTAACTGTTTTTATTTTGTGCTAAGAATTTGAGTGTCTTTCCAGGTGACCATAGTTTTTTGGAACACTGATGGCAGGTAGAATTTTCAGGTCTAGAGACCCACTTCTAAATTTCTTTCTAAAAATATTTCCAATTTGAATGCATCTTTGCAAGCCTAGAACCAGATGAATGGGAAGACTAGTCACACAAACTGGGCTGGAATTTAAACTACTTGATTTTGGCTTGAACCAGTGACAATTGTAGCACCACCTGAGCTGATACAACCAAATAAGCTCACTGCCCATAGATTTGGTGGGACACAGGGTTGGGTTCTGGCAATCCTGTTTCTTCTAGTTCTAAGTCTGGATGACTTGCAGTCATCAAGACAATCCTGTCCCCACAACCCTTTGCATGGGACAGCAACATCATTAGAAGTTTCCATCCCCCTTTTGCACAGAGATTATCCTGCATCTCTGTGAAAGTATCAGGCAAAGCTACTACTCAGGTTTGATGATCTTGTCCATTTACGCTTTTCTCTAGTTTAATGCCTCTTTTTTTCATGAGTGGATTCTGTGTCCTGTATACCCACACTAAGAAAACGTAATCCTTGTTCTGAAATACTGCTTTGACTAAGAGTTTCCATTAGAGATTGCATCTCTGCTCAGTTCATCCTTTAGGAACTTCAGCTTTTTTCTCATTTGGATGGAGCTGAAGCAAAATAGATTGGTCCTTTCTAGATGTGACTGATTTCAAATTCCTGGATATTCTGATGGCAGTCACATGTTATGGGCTTGGCAGTGTTAGTTTAGCAGTTGGACTCAATGCTCTTAAAGGTCTCTTCCAGCTGAAATGGTTCTATGATTTTATGTTTATACAGTTTTAGTGTGAAACAGATTTACTTGGTTTACTACCTGACAAGAGTAGATAACAGTGAAGCTGTTTATTTATCTTGGTGGTTTATTCTTCCAAGTAGAGGATTATTATCATAGAGGTATGATACACTTGCATTTTCACTGTGTTGCATTCAAATTTGGCTGAATTTGCCTTCATCTATTTCATCAGATACAAATGGATTGCACAAAACGCTGGAGAGCCTTTGACAGAGTATATGTAGTTTGGACTGCTTCTTTGTCATGAGCAATAACTAGGGATAAAGCAGTCCCTATATTCAACAGGTTTTCTTGATTATTTTCTTCAGCCATCTTCCCAAAAAGATTTTCCATCAACAGATTTCATTTTCTCAGGGGAATTACACTCACCATTGCTTTTGCCTCCTCAGAACAGAAGGAAGAAAGGCTTCTTAGCTTCAATATATAAGATAAAAATAGTTCCTTTTCTTCTGCATGATGGAAACAAATCTTTGGCTCTCTGCAGGTATAACTAAAACTGAATTTTTTTTTTTTTTTTTTTTTTTACAACTACCAGTAAGAAAGCCCACTTTCCCAGGAGAAAACAAAAGAGATTAAGTCTTCAGTTCCAGAAAATATGAGATAGGGATGTATCCAAACCACAGTACTTCAGTCTAAACTGAGGTTTCAGCCTCCTTACTGAAATTTCTGTGTGTTTGGATCAAAGGTTATGATTCAAGCCCATATTTAATAGAAGGTAAATTAAAGCAAGCTTGAAATAAACATTCTCCTTTTCTAAGAGGTCTTTGTTTCTTTATTCCAAAGTTCAACAGACCAAAACAGAGATTTTCAAATATGTGTATTGAACATAAGCAGGCACAGCTGCAATGTGGATGGCAAAGACTCGAGAGATACATAGGCTACTGAATCACTTTGCAATCTCGCTAGTGCCATCAGAGGGACTCTCGCTTTGCTAGGTCCCTGGAAACTCTTAATTGAAAGGGGGACTGAGGCACTCACAGCCCACTGAGTCTCCAAGTAGTTTTTGTGCTTTGTAGTATCTTTTGTTGGATTTTTTACCAGTCACCCAAGAGTGGTTCTATTATTGGTTGATACATTCAGTCCCTGCCTCCTATGCTACTCTTGGCATGAAACATCATGTATCATCAGAGGTATGAGTAAGTTTGCAAACAAAAGTAACCCCAGAAGCAATGAGAATTGGTTGCGTACAGTCATCTATGTGTGTTTATACGTAAGATTTTTGATCTTTTAGCCTTTTATGATTTTTCTGATGAATAATAATTAAAATGTAAGTCCAACAGTGAAACATGTCTCAACAAGTCCCAGCTGAAGGTCCCTCTCTGTCTCCCAGAGCACTTTGAAGGGCTTAGTAATTTAGCTTATTCTTCATGAAATGTTTTTTATTCTTCATGAAATTCTCAGCGTAAGCTGTGAACAGTTCAACAGTTTTTTCTTTGTAAGAAGCTTATATTCAGGGATACATTTCTTTTCCGGTCCTTATTTACTGTATTTTCATTATAAGTGTGTTTGACTTAACTTACTTTAGGCTTGACATGGTTAGAAAATGTAACTACATTTAAAGAGTCCAAGAGTTTGGTAAAAATTCTCCAGTAGAAAGGAACAAGTTCTCACCATGACAATATTAGTTAGCCATGGGTAAACTGCAGTCTGGAGTAGCTTAACAGTTACAAGACAAGTTTAACTGGTATGACATATTGACATGAAATGTTTCAGGATAGCCAAGAACAGACAGGGAGCGACCAGACAACAGAGCTCTTGGTGGCTGTCTTCCAGTTGGCAGTATTATAAAATAGAGGAGTTCAAAAATAAATTACAAACAGGAACAAACATAGGAAATTCCTTTTCTGTCTGATTTGTGTTTGCATTCTTTTTCAAGTACAAAGAACTAGTGTAGTTTTTCCCATCGACTTTTCACTACTGCTGATCACAATACTGAAACATCAATAATTTTAGAGTAAATTACTATAGCACCACCAAAAAAATTACCAAGACCCTAGCTATTCTACCAAAAAGTGATGATTGATTAGTCACATAATGTCCCACTTCCTAACCTTTCTAGAGGTCTCGACATTGAGAAGCTTGGCTAAGGCAATTCTGCATGAGCAGTGTTCCTGAGCTCTGGATATCACTAATATTCTTTCTGTAATGAAGGTTTCCACTGCTTCCAGTGAATCAGAATCCTCTGTAGCCTCAGAAGAGAGTGGTAAACTTGTCTCATTATTTTCAAAGCTTTGCATGAGGTTTAATTGCCCCATACTCTGGCTCAATTTCATCCACTGGTTATAACTGCTTGTGTGCTTTTCTTCCAAGGTTTTTAACTTGTTCAGACATACTAGTTTCACAACTTGTTTGTTTGGTAGTCATAAACATTATAAAACTTTGGTATGGTCTTCTCAACTTCACATAGAAGAATGTGGAAGAATCAGGAATACCCAACTCCAAAGATAGAATAGAATAGAATAGAATAGAATAGAATAGAATAGAATAGAATAGAATAGAATAGAATAGTAAAATTTTAGTTGATTCTCTGTTGTGTTACTATAGGACACATCATTCCTTGTAGATATGTATAAATATTGTAGATGTACAGGGAGAGAAAATACACACAGACCTTGGCACAATAAAATATTATCAGAGTCAGAGAATATCTCAAGTTGGAAGGGACTCATAAGGATCAAGTCCAATTCTCTGCTTCTCACAGGACTACCTAAAACTAAACCATACGACTAAGACTATTATCCAGATGCTGCTTGAACTCTCACAGGCTTGGTCCCATGACCACTTCTCTGGGGACCCTGTTCCGGTGACCGATTACCTTCTCAGTGAAGAACCTTTTCCTAATGTCCAACCTGAACTTCCCCTCATGCATCTTCATTCCATTTCCTCATATCCTACTTCTGGTCACCAGAGAGAGAAGATCAGCACCTCCCCCTCCACTGCCCATCCTGAGGAAGTTGTAGACTGCAGCCTTCTCCAAGCTGGACAAACCCAGTAACTTCAACTACTCCTTCTCAATCTTACCCTCAAGGCCTTTTACCACCTTTGTTATCCTCCTCTCAACACAGTCCTAGCTTCTTATATTGAGGTTCCTAAAACTGCATATGGTACTTGAGATGTGGCCATACCAAAGCAGTGTAGAGTGGGACAGATATCTCACTTGACTGGCTCACTATGCTATGCTTGATCCACTCCAGGACACACAGCTGGCCTTGTTGACTGCTGGTGCTCACTGTTGACACATATTCAACTTGCCATCACGCCATACCCTCAGATCTCTTCCTGTGGGACTACTCTCCAATCTTTTGTCCCCCAATATTTATGTATAATCAAGATTACTCCATCCTAGGTGTAGAATCCACCACTTGCTCATGTCAAATTTCATATGGTTGGTGATTGCCCAGCTCTCTAGCCTATTCAGATCTCTCTGTAAGGCCCCTCTACCCTTGAGGGAGTGAATGGCTCCTCCTAGTTTAGTATCGTTGGCAAACTTTTTTTTTTTTCTTATCTAACAAACAGGTCTTTTCTATGATTGTCATGGTTTAATCCCAGACAGCATTTAAGCATCACACAGCTACTTTTTTGCAGTCCCTGTTCCCTCTAGTGGGATGGAGAGGAGAATCGGAGAAAAAAAGTAAAGCCTGCAGGTTGAAATAAGAACAACTTAATAACTAAAATGAAATAAAATGTAACAACAATTATTATTAATAATATTAATAGTAACCACAACAACAACAGTAATGAAGAGAAATATAACAGAGAGAGAGATAAATAAAACTCAAGGCAAAAAAACCAACCAAACAAACAACAAACCCGAAACCAAGTGCTGCCCAATGCAATTGCTCACCACACACTGACTGATGCCCATGCAGCAAATCATCTCTCCCGGCCAGTACCCCCAGTTTATATACTAGACATGATGGTCTATGATATGGAATAGCCCTTTGGCTAATTTGAGTCAACTGTCCTGGCCATGCTCCCTCCCAGCTTCTTGTGCACCCCCAGCCTACTCGCTGGCTGGGCAGCAGGAGGGGCAGAAAAGGCCTTGATGCTGTGCAAGCACTGCCCAGCAATAACCAAAATATCCCTGTGTTATCAATGTTCTTTTCAACATAAACTCAAAATATAGCCCTGTATCAGCTATTAGGAAGAAAATTAGCTGTATCAGGAAACCAGGACAGTGATTTAATCCTAAATCAAGGTGAAGCAGAGACTTTTCCTAGAAATACCAACTCAATGCAAAAAGGATGTTTAAAAATCCATTTTTAAAATGATAAAATTATTTCCCAATAGGAGTATATGGTTAGCTTTGCTAAAAATAAGTAGCACAGAATTCTTAATAAAGGAGTTTAAAAGGTATCAAAGAAAACTTCTGACATTGTTACAAACATCTGGAGAAGACCTTATTCTTTCATATAATTACTGTGGTTCTAACCATGACTGCTCCTTCAGGGATTATTTGCTGTTTCCTTCCTTAAACTTTTTTGTAGGAGGGAAAAGAGACAACAGAGAATATCATTGGTCTTTGACACAGGTCACTAAAAAGTATTCATGGTAGTGGGTGTTTCTATTTTTGAGAATTAGTTTTGCACAATGCTTGATGCAACAATTAGTAACAGTTTGTGTAACACTGCTACATGAAAATAGTGCAGTTACTGTCGTGCTGTCTCTTGCAAAATGGGCTATCTGGAATCTGAAACAGGTTTTCCTGAATGCTTAGTGTAGCCACACCATCAGATGTACTCATATTTACACCTGTATTCGTGCCCAGAGTTCCACTGTCTTGAGGACAACAATCCATGTAGGATCCCTTAGTGGTTTAGATGGTAGGATCAGGGCTTTAAGTACCTTAGCTGTGCTTGAAAGTAGATTATTTGAGTCTAGTACTTTGCCAAGCTTTTCTGAGGAAGGAAAAGACCAAAAAAAAGAGTAAAAAAAGGTCAGTTACCTGCAACATCAAGGTTTTTTTAATGTTTTGTTTACCCAAGCAGCTTAAAAGTACAATTTTTTTTTAAATGAGTAATCATCCTCAGTCTGACTTCTGTACTGCAATTCAACAACACCTGAACAGGCTGGAGAGATGGGTGGGGAGAAATCTAATGAAATTCAACAAGGGTAAGTGTAGAGTCTTGCATCTGGGAAATAATAACCCCAGGTACCAGTACAGGTTGGGGAATGAACTGTTAGAGAGCGGTGTAGGTGAAAAGGACTTGGGGGTGCTGGGGGAAAGCAGGATGACCATGAGCCAGCAATGTGCCCTCGTGGCCAAGGCCAATGGCATCCTGGGGTGTAATAGAAGGGCTGTGGGAAGTAGGTCAAGAGAGATTCTCCTCCCCCTCTGCCCTCATGAGATCACATCTAGAATGTTGTGTCCAGTTCTGAGCCCCTCAGTTCAAGGACAGGGAGCTGCTGGAAAGAGTTCATCTTAGGGCCACCAAGATGATGGAGTGGAGCATCCCCCTTATGACGAAAGGCTGAGGGAGCTGGTGCTCTTCAGCTTGGAGGAGACTGAGTGGTGACCTCATTAATGTTTACAAATATGTAAAGGGTGGGTGTCAGCAGGATGGAGCCAGGCTCTTCTCAATGATGACCAATGACAGGACAAGGGGTAGTGAGTATAAAATGGAACACAAGAGGTTTCAAAGAAACACAAGGAAGAATTTCTGCACTATGAGAGTGACGGAGCACTGGAATGGGCTGCCCAGATGGATTGTGGAGTCTCCTGCTCTGGAGACATTCAAAACCCACCTGGACGAGTTCCTGTGTGACCTACTCTAGGAGATCCTGCTCTGGCAGAGGGGTTGGACTAAATGATCTTTCAAGGTCTCTTCCAACCCTTAAGATTCTGTGATTCTCATTTCCCAGTTAAGTGTGTTTATGATTGAGTTACAAGTTTCTGAAACATAAGGTTTGTGCTAAAAATGCTGACAACCCTAACCATTGCCTAACCTCCTGTTGTGGTCTCCACTACAGCAACACAGGAAGATTTATACTTGAGACTTTAAATGATGAAATAATTAGGTTTGTTTTCTTTTTTTCTTTGCAGTTTCTGCTTTGTGGCATATGTGGAATATTGTGCGCCAAAAAAAAATCTGGACTTGTTGTAAGTTTTTCCACTGCATATATAAGTGTTTGAAAGACATACTTATCTAACTTGAACTCCTTACTGGGAGCTTCCTGTGTCCAAGTGTTTCTGACAAAAAGTTGATAAAAATTGCAAGTCAGCAGTCCAAAAAAGTAAATAGCACTTTGAGTTAATCAAGCAAAACAAAGCAAATCTGAAATGGCCTATTTAGGTCATGCCTATTTAAGCTCTGTGCCCCTATTTATCCCTGTCGTGATAAATTTGGATAGGAAAAGTCTTGATACAAATTTATGCCAAGTCAATATAAAGTTCCCCAATAATGTCACTGGACTGTATCTTCTCTCCTTCAAAAACCAACACTGGCTGCCTCCTCAGTGAGGCTGTTGACCAAGTTTGATTTTAGATATCGTAGCTGTTCACCATTTTAATAAGTTTCTTTTTGCAATCAGAATCACATATAAGCCAGTTTTAAATTGAAGGTGAATGTTTTCTGTTTTTTCTAAGAATTGGAAGTACAGTCATTTTTCTGCCTGCAGCAAAATGTTATTACTAAACAAGCCAGAGCAGAAGTTTATGTTAAAGACATGATCATATTGTAAGTGATAATGTCTAGATATTTTCTGTCAGTTTGCTCTATTCTGCCATATACAGATGGAAGTCTCATAAAACTAGCATTAAGAGAATCAGGGAATCTAGGGAAGGTAATCAAGACCTTTCATGCTATTTTTGAACATCAGTGAGTTATCCTGAACCTTGTTGAAATGACAATCTCATTTCTTGAAGTATGTGGACCATAACCAGTTTCTAAAAGCTGTCTGTTCTAGTGGTCTCACGGGATAGTCACTTCCCAGTGGACTGCAGCACACAGCCTGAATGCCACATTCCCGATTAAATTCCCATCCCAGTTGTGTACCAAAGTGGTCTGTATGGCTCCATAAATTGTTCCTACTACAGCAGATAAGTACATATACAAAGCCATACTGAATAATATCAAAGGTCCATCTAGATGTACATCTGACAAGCCAGCAGTATCCAGAGAAGTGAATAACACAATAATTTAGCAGTATCTCTATAATAAGGTCTTTTACCCTTGAGTCATTTGTAGATTAAGAACATTTTGAACCAGGGTGATATCTTTGTGATTAAAGTGATAGGACATCTCATTAACTGCAGCCTGTTCCACATCCTTCTCAAGTTTCCAGAAGCATTTTAACCAAGTTAAAAACAAATAAACACAGTCATCACACTGGCCGTCTGTAGAACTACATGAGCAATTTTTTTGCTGTTTCTCTTATTTCTCTGTCTAGCACATTCACCTTGAACACTTTTGAAGTCCCCACAAAAGCCATAGAAAGCCTCCAAACTGCCATCTGACTGAACAAATGGGAATTGAACAGGTTGTAGTCAGATGGCATACAAAACAAGAGAGATTAACTGTGAATACATGAGGTGTTCACTCCTGCAGTGTTGAGAAATTGCACAATAGAAAATTATGACACATTGTGTTATGTTACTGTTTTGAATGAAATGCTGAAAATCAGAAGATTTGTGTCCCAGTAGTTCTTCCACAGACGAGCTTTTAACATGACCAACTCATTATACACAACTTTATTTTACATGCAATACCAATCTTAACTCTTGTACACCAGAAGATATTTTACTACCTTGGAGGTCTGTGAGAGCTGAGGGAATTAAAAATGAGTGTCTGTGCAGTGTTTTGCAGTTCGTGATGTTGTTGAAGCATTGAATTATGGTTAGTCTCATTTTTTCATATAAATGAATCTGTTTCTGAAAAATGGTACTGTGACATAATCTCTCTTGTCTTTCCTGACAGATGATACTCTTTTCTGCCTGTTGCATCTGTGGACTAATCGGAGGAATCTTAAATTTTCAATTTCTTCGTGCCCTGACAAAGAAGTCATCTGCTCTCTATTCTTTGCACCTTGCCTCCATGTCTCTTGCATGTATTGGAATTGGTGGTTGCACCCTTTCTTCATGGCTCACTTGTCGGCTAGCCAGCTATGAACAAAGGCGAATGTTCTCAGAAAGAGAACATTCATTGCATCACTCCCATGAAATGGCAGAAAAAGTGAGTTATGTGTACTCCCTTATTTATTCTGCTTCTCCTAAAATCCTACTGTATGTGTTAATGTTTACAACTGGCAAGAGATGTATTCAGTTTTCAGTTTCATATGAGAAAGAGCTTCTGGGAAATGAAATACTGCCATTCTGTGTAAGCTTTATTGTGTTGCATTATGCGGAGCTATTTTTAGGTACTGAATATTTGCAGTACATCCATTTCAATGAAGTACATCCATTTTCAACATAATTCCATTGTATAGCTATTCAAGGTCTTACCTGCTAAATATAGCACTTCATAAATAATTAGAAGCCTTATTAATATGGATTGTCATGTATTGTACTGTGAAAGAGCATAGAATGCTTTCTGTAACCACATCATTGCATGCTTTCAGGATTTAATCAATTTCTTCCTCTCCCAAGTACTCAGCTTATAAAGTAGGTTATTTAAACACAAAAGCCACAGTTCACAAACCTAGATGACTAAACCTAAGCACTTAAGGGCATATTTAGACACATAAATGAAACTGGTCTGATTTGCAACAGCACTGAGGATTTGCTGCCTTTCTCTGCTAAAAGGAAGTTTACTAAGGTGTCTAGGTCTATGTTTAGAGGCTGAAACTTAAGCTTCCAGTGTTGAGAACATAGAGACAAAATAACTGATAAGAATTCTTGAAATCAGCTCCTTGGATTTACAGATCTGATTAATACTTAAGGAATTAAATGTTCACTGACACCCCGTGCTTTACATTTGGATTTTGTATTCAATGCCTTTCATTTGAGAAATGAGTACAGGAGCGAACAAAAGTCAAGTGACCATCTAAATCTCTACATGTAACTTTGCATTACAGTTAAGTTCATCAGTCTGTAAACATGATATAGCAGTTAATTTTCCATTAGATAAAAATTACCTGCTACTTTCTTTGGCTTCAATTAAGAGACTCCAAGTAGAAATATAGACTACATTCATGTTAGAAGATGCTTGGAACATGTTAAAAAGTTAAATAGTACGAATTCTAACACTAACATAGAGTGATAAGCACAAGAGAAGACATAAATTTATCCCTCTCATTTTAAATGGAGAAGAATTCTGATGAGCTATGTAGGCAACTATGACCATGGTAGATGGTAGACTAAATCATGCTTTTCAGAGACTTTTGCCTCAGCAAGGCAAACGATGAAGCTCATTTAAGAGAAAAAGAGGGAGAAAAAAAAGAAATGGTTTGGGAAGAAAAAAATTTCAAAATACAAACACCTTCCAACCCTATGAATTTGGGCTAAAGGTGACCACATATAGCAGTAGTTCACTGACTCTTTACCTAGCCTGTTGATATACTGAGGTTTTAGATACTTAGCAGTCCCCATTTATCTTGGGTGAAGGGCTATTATGCATGTGCAGAGCAACTCTCTTGCACATGCTCAGCAAATGTGGGATGTGGCCCACCAGTACTGGATTTCTCACATGTTTGTTCTAGAATGATGTATGCATTCTATGATTCTATGTGTAGATAGTCTGATCTGGGACGTCTTAGACCTACAGTCTGTAGACTGCCTGCTGTTGGCAAGTTTGAGAATATTAGCTCACAGCATGCCCCCAAAAAATAACGAAGGCTACTTAAAAACTTACATTAAATGAGGCCCTGATTTAGAAAAGAACTTTAGAGTGTTTTATATATAAGACCATTTTGTATATTTATACTGCTATACAGTAATATAGACATGTACTGCATGTGCATTTGTTTGTGCTATATTTATTGTATAATTGTTATATTTATATTAGAGATTGAGGGGTATTGAAATAACCGACCTGCCCAGCTGCCCGGTGGTTCCCCCGACACCAGAGTTACCTCCAAGGTACGCTGAACACTAGGGAGCTACCATGTTGTTATGTCACTTCAGGAAGGGCCACCTCTAAGAGCAAGTCATAGTTTCAGCTAATCAAAGTTGGCTGAAGCTGTGATGTCACTCTCAGTCGGGAATGGTGCTTCCAGGTAGTGACATAATTCTACGTGGTGAACACCGCAATCTGGAAGTAAGTTGAGTATTTAAAATATTCACCCAAGTTTAGACATCCAAATGCTCCTATTTGGATGTTGCCACCATTGACTCACTCTGCTTCTAATCTGTGTGCACCTTGATGTCTTGAATTCAGCATCATTTTAAAAGTTACTAATACTTCTATTTTTTAAAAAGAGAAATAATTGATAAAACAAATGGTTTTCAATATTTGCTGAAATTATGATGACATTCTAATAACTGATGCCTGCAGAGGATTCAAGCGATAAAGTTGACAAAAGGAAACATATATATATATACTCACATATATACTATATTCATGAGTAGCCTTCTGACAGACCATTACTATCAGCCTGTGGCTGACTGATAGTTAAGTGGCTTTGGTATTCGTGGTTACTTCCACAGCTGACTGATATCTGCAGTGTAGACCCAACAAAGGATTTAGGCACCTACAAATAGGCAAAATGTCGTGCCTTGTTTCAGAGTAGACAACACACAAACTGCGATCCAGAGTCTAGTGTTAGGCATGCCTCAGTACATGAGAGAAATACGGCACCACACAAAATCATCCAACACCATCACCTGACAAATGGAGAGATGAGTGGTAGATAATGCTCAAAACTCAGTAAGTTTACTTACCTTATTTTCTTTGAAGCTTACACTTTATTCAGGAGTATTAATTTACAGGGCTTCCTGGTTTGATGGCCCTAATTTTGCATTGTAGAGAGGAATAGAACATCTTTTCTTTCAAAAGCTATGCAAAAGTCTTGTGATCTACTTGAAAATGTAGCTGGTAACAACTAAGAGAGGAGACACCAGTGCTTCCACTTTATATCAAACTCTGTGTTCTGGTCTCTGCCTCCCAAACTATTTATAAATCAAATATTGGGCTCCCCACCTCAAGAGAGACAGAGAACTTCTAGAGAGAGTCCAGTGCAGGGCCAGCAAGGTGATCAGGGGACTGGAGCATCTTTCTTATGATGAAAGACTGTGGGATCTGAGACTGCTTCGCCTGGAGAAGAGAAGACTGAAGGGAGACCTCATTAATACTTACAAATATTTAAAAGGTGTATGTCAAGAGGATGGGGCAACACTGTTTTTTGTAGTGTCCAGTGAAAGGACAAGGGGTAATCAACATAAGCTGGAACACAAAAAATTCCTTTTAAACATAGGGAAAAACTTCTTTACGGTAAGGATGAGGAAGCCCTGGCACAGGCTGCCCAGGGAGGGTGTAGAGTCTCCTTCTCTGGAGGTTTTCAAAACCCACCTGGACATGTTCCTGTGCCACCTGATCTAGGTGGACCTGCTTGACCAGGGGAGTTGGACCAGATGATGTCTAGACATCCCTTCCAACCCCTACCATTCTGTGATTCTATGATTCTATAATTGTGGATAAAAAGGAGAGAAAGGGTCAGATTAGAAAAAAAGACAAGGTCCCAGAATTTTCTTCTCTTTACTAAGAATCTCTACTACTATGCCATATAGTCAGGGTCTTTCTTTCCATCTCTCTCTCTCTGTTTAGCCTAATGAACCTTTCTTCATAGAAAGTTCCATAAGAGGGCAAACAAATCCCTTGTCCTCCACATTTTATCCAAATGTACCCCTTAGGTGAATTTAATCTTTCCATGCAGAGAAAATCTTCTGATTCTCATGCAAATATTTTTGAACTAGCCCAACAGTAGCACCTTCACCTCAGTTACCTGGTTTTTAAAAAGACTAGACAAAATTGCATTTTTATGTGTTCCCATTCCTGTTGGCATAGTTGGACATTCTCTGGGATCTGTCATTGGACATAAGGAGCAGATCACCTTATTTCGGCATCTGGATTCAATTTGGTATGAAATAGGCCTAGGATTGGTCAGAATAAGGCAGTTCCAAGCGTAAACCCTGTGTGGCTTTGCAGCCTTGAAGCTCAGAGAACTGCTTAATTAATGTAGCCATCTCCAGACTTAGACAGTTGGTAAGTAGGTATTGTTTGGATTGCAATTTGAGAATTAGAAAATTTAACTGCAAACAAATCTTGGTTTAGGTGCTTTAGGATTCTGACTGATGATCAGGTCAGTTTACTCCAAGATGACTCATCAGCAATTGCTGAACAGCTAAAAATTGTAGCGTGGCATATTATGGGAAATCCAAAATCAGACTTATCCCAAGGCAAGCAATCAAAACCCTTAGATCCTGTTTGGATCTACACCTACTTCTCTAATCTCTATCCCAGCTATCATTGAATGTAATCTATTTCTAGCATGTCCGCACAGAAAAAGGTATGAATGGAAATGAAGATTTAATTACCGTCTTATTTCTTTGTAGATTCCCACACAAGTTTGAGTTGATGCACTTTCAAAGGACAATGTCACAAAACTTGCACGGATACCATCAATGCTGTATAAGTGGTCTGAGCGTAATGTCCAACTCAATCAGTACTAATGAGTCTATCAGCTTTCTAATGCACTTAATTTATGTAGGAAGAAACGCATTTTTTTTAATACAGTGAGATTTATCAAACTGAATAAAAAATGTGAAGTTTTTCTAAATGTTTAAAACTCAAGAATTTGTTAGATTTTTATCACAACCTTAGTCAACTGTGTTTCAAACACCATAAAACATTTTTAACTTTAATCAGTATTTTCTATTCTTGTTCCAGGAAATGACAGACAGCCTAAGCAACGGTGGCCCCCATCTCATTTATAATGGAAGTGTATATTAAGATATTTTTAAAAGTTCCATGGAAAGAAGTGGTTTTTGAATTTTCTTCATGAAAAAAAGGACTCCAAGAAATTGAGAAAATGGAACTATCTTAGCTTTTTTGTCTCGAATGTCACAATTGCAGAACAACACAGATGCATTTCCCTTTTAGAAACATGTTCAAAATTTGTCTCCTAAACATTTTGCGGATATACAGTATTTATTCACTCCCTGCCTACTACTCTCTTTCATTTTTTTTCCTGAATAACTTTTCAGAACTGTGCTAATATTTGAAATGGACTTCTCAAGACTCTTCTTCTCATACAGACTCAAATAACAGAAAAAATTATGAAATTAAACTGGACCACATTTAGCCCAGTCACAGGATTCCTAAAGAGGGCAAATGAAGGATGGCTCAGGGGAATCTTTTTCTCCTTCCCACTTAGCAGCATCTAGTATAATATCATGGCTTCAGATCACGTGGCATGGTACCAGCAATGCATCTGCACAGTCCTTCTCCCTACATTGCAAATGCATCCAGCCTCAGTTGTCCCAGTAGATTGTATCAAAAGAAAGTGCAAATTACTCTTCCAAAAGGCTCCCATTTCACATTCAGAGCGTAAAAGAACAGTGTGCTGAAAACAACACCAATGTCTTTGTTTTGAAAGACAGAATGCTGTTAAGAACGCCATAAATCGAAACCTCAACAATGCCTTGTTGTAAAGAAATTGTAAATATTTCCAATTTGTGAATGAAGTATATTTCGTAATTTGTTGATAAAGATCACAAATAAAATGAAATCTAAAGCAGATATTTTAGAGAGCTCTTTTGGATTTTTTGTCTCATTGGATGATCTTGCAAAGCTGAACTGTCATGCATGCAGTTTTGTGCCACACATGGAAAGTTTTCTAAATGAGTGAAGCAAGCTTACAAAGGAGAACAACAAATTCTGAGCAAAGGTATGGTCAATGACATAATGCACGGGCAATTCTGCACATCCATAATAGCACTGAGGTCTGTTAAAGCAGTGTGACTGTCAAGGCAGCAGCTTTAACTGACCCCAGACTTTAATGCAGGACCTACTAACTCACATGGCCATGAAAGATGGAGGAAGCAACCTATAACAGAACATATACAGAATAATATCAATACAAAATATTAGTATAAAATCACTCATATGTTACATAGTGCTGTAATGCCCAGTGCTTCAACATGACTTTGAGATGTGTGCATTGTTGATGACTGTCAACATTTGGTGATTTATGCTCATGTTCACAGACAAGTGTGAATAAAATCTTATTATTATTCAAGCCAATCTATAACAGCCTCTAGAAATTATATTAAATTGTTTTTTGAATATTTATGGTATAATATTTGAGTATTTAAGGATTTTCTAAGTCTATAATGGATCTTCCCGTCTAATTACAACATAGGCAATATCTCCACTGTGATTTAAGTCTCTCACTTAAACTTCATGCAAATTAGTTGGATGGCTAAGCTTATGGGTCAAAAATTGGCCCACCTTTTATAAGGCTTCTCTTCATTCACGTGCTGTCTCAAAGGGTTTTTGAATCTTCTTAAAGACCTAGAATCATGGAGTCATAGAATGGTAGGGTTGGAAGGGACCTTTAGAGATCATCTAGTCCAACCTCCCTGCAGAAGCAGGTCTACCTAAATCAGGTAACATAGGAACATATCCACACAGGTCTTGAAGACCTCCAAGGAAGGAGACTCTACACCCTCCCTGGGCACTTTGTGCCAGGGCTCCCTCACCCTCACAAGGAAGTAGTTTTTTCTTATATTTAAATGGAACTTTTTGTATTTGAGCTTCATCCTCCCTCAGTCTTCTCTAGACTAAACAGCCCCAGTTTCTACAGCCTTATCTCATATGAAAGACGTTCCAGTCCTCAGATCTTCTTGGTGGCCCTGCACTGGACTCTCTTCAGAAGTTCTCTGTCCCTCTTGAACTGGACACAGTACTCCAGATGACGCCTCACCAGGGGGAGAAGAACCTCCCTTGACCTGCTGGCCATACTCTTCTTGATGCATCCCAGGATGCCATTGGCCTTCTTGGCCACGAGGGCACATTGCTGGCTCATGTTCAGTTTATTATCAACCAGGACTCCCAGGTGTCTCTCTGCAGAGCTGCTCTCCAGCAGTTCGATCCCCAGCCTGTACTGGTGCATGGGGTTGTTCCTTCCCAGATGCAGGACTCTGCACTTGTCCTTGTTGAACCTCATGAGGTTCCTCTCTGCCCAACTCTCAAGATGGTTGAGATCCTGCTGAATAGCAGCACAGTCTTCTGGGGAATCAGCCAGTCTTCCCATTTTGGTGTCATCAGCCAACTTGCTGAGGGTGCACTCTGTCCCCTCATCCAAGTTGCTGATGAAGATGTTGAACAAGACTGGCCCCAGAGCCAATCCCTGTGGAACTCCACTGGCCACAGGCCTCCAACTGGATTCTGTGCCATTGATCACCACCCTCTGGGCTCTGTCATTCAGCCAGCTCTTGATCCACCTCACTGTCCAAGCCACACTGCCTGAGCTTTCTGATGAGGATGTTATGGGAGACAGTGTCAAAAGCTTTGCTGAAGTCAAGGTAGATGACATTTGCTGCTCTCCCCTCGTGTAGCCAGCCAGTTATGCACTCATAGAAGGCTGTCAGGTTGGTCAGACAGGATTTCCCCTTGGTGAATCCATGTTGACTCGCCCTGATAACCATCTTTTCCTTCATATGTTTAGTGATAACATTCAGGATGAGTTGTTCCTTTCCAGGGATGGAGGTGAGGCTGACCAGCCTGTAGTTTCCTAGGTTGTCCTTCCTGCCCTTTTTAAAGACTGGCATGACATTGGCCTTTCTCCAGTCCTCAGGCACCTCACCTGTAGCATGTAGAAAAACTGTCTGGTCCTTGCATTAATAAAAGCCTTGAAAATGAAAGCTGGGATTCAAAATATTTAGGGACAAGTGTGACAAAGACTGCTTCTATCTGAGGCATATAAAGAGGATCAAAATTCTTAATTTCAAATTATATAACCATAACATATGAAAGTGGTAGGGGAATTCTAGGAAACAATTCACTCCATTCAATGAAGTTTTGTTACATAACTGTATATGTAGTTCAACCATAATGGAAATATTTTCTGTATGTTTTCATTACTCTTGAAAGAACACTCATTCCACTTACCCAACTGGAGAAAAACAAAACTTTCAGCTTTCAGAATGTAACCAGTCAACATATCTACACCAATAGCTTGAAGGCTGGGCATAAAAATTTTAATCTAAATAAGATGAAGCTTGTATTGTCCTTGACATAGTTATTTCTGATTCATGCAGCTGTAAAAGCAGATTCTCTCAGAGATATCGTATTGTTATTTACTAGTTCAAGCAACACTTCCTGAAGGGGTTACTTCTTGATTTTTGTGCATAGGTCTTAGCTATTTAGTCTTTAATATACATTTTAATATTTTAGGTTATATTTTAGGCTATGCTTGACATTTCATAGAATCTCAGCCTATGAGAAACATGCACGTGTTTTGAATTTACAACAATCAACAGTTCTTATTGCAAACTGCAGAAAACTGCATATCATACATTTAAAATCTTTGTCTTGCTTCATTAGGACATATCCCATTAGATGTTCTTGGAAAGGATGAAGGACAGCAAAGCAGACCAGATCACAACCAGCCATATTTACATTTTTTTTTTCCAGAGTGTGATTTTTAAGATAGAAAAGAGAGTGTAACAGTTTAAATCATTTTTTATCCTTTCAGATCACAGTCCCAGTCAAGTTAAAGAGTTAAAAGGAGATTTTTACAAGTACAAGCTTATAAATACTTAAAAGCAGACTGGTATATCATTGTAGATATTACTGCATATTCTTTGTGCCTAAACAGATTCTAGCTAGCTTTCCCTTCCTCTATCAAAGTGGCATCTTTAGCTCCATTATAAATCTCCAAGTTTCACAAGGTTGTACTACATGCATTTGGAGACAGATTTTGAACAATATTTTTAGAACTTCTACAAGGGCAAGGTAGACAGACTCACACTCTCCAAGGCAGGGAAAAAAAAGAAAAAAAGAAAAAAGAAGAATGTTTATGTTAAAAATAATTTTATTTTAATTAAGATATTAAATTCACGAAGTTTTAATATTATTTGTCTGATGAATTCTGAGTGAATTTGGAAAGCTTGTTCAGGAAGGACTGATAAAGTTATGAAAATGTGATTCAGTGTTCTGAGGGGAGTCAACTGGTTAGGGTAAATTGGTAGCTGGAATTTCAGCAAATAGATAAATACCTGAAGAGATGTGTTTGGCTGTGGAAGTGGTGTTCTGCATCAGAAAGGAGTAGCTTTGATTTACAGCAGAAAGTCCAGAGGGCTGAACCAAGGTGTCTCTTGTCATCCCTCCACAAAGTAGTCAAAGAAACATCAAAGACACAGGATAGACACATCTGCTTCTTTCAGGAAACTAACAATCAGCTCTTGTAGAGCACTTTCACAATTGCTTTGTGGTTCCCTCAAATGAGCCCTGAGGTACATAGAAGTGGTAGTTTGTTTTTTTTTCCCCTTGCATTACATTTCATTTGCTGTAAGGTATCTTTTATGTACTTTAACCATCAAGTCACAGCTGGCTGCTTTAATGATTTCCACATCAGTGTATTTTTGCTTTATAATCAGAAGATGGTTTTGTTAGGTTTTTTTTTACCCAGAAATCCTTTCTGAAACCCACTTTTAATGCTGCCATAAACTGCAAAATACATCCTTCTAAAAATATATGCAGTTATGGCATGAACAGATTGACCATGTACATTAATTAAAAATAACTCTACATCACTGAAAACAGTTGTTTTAATGAACTGCCATACAGTACAATGGGAACAGCTAGGAAGGCAGGCAGGAAGAGGGACCACAAGCCCAACTGAAAAATCTTAAAACTGCAAAGTGTTGCAACACTGCTGCATATAAACCACTGATACAAACCAGGTATATAAGTTAACATGACTTCTCTTCGTACCCTTCAAAAAGCAGACAGAGATTTACAAGGAGCTAATAGCCATTACGATTTCTTGCCCTCTTTCTCACATCCCATCACTAGTATCTAGCACGAGACAAATCAAATGAAGTGGGACACAAACTTGTGCAATTATTCTCCCACATCATTAGATGAACCCTTTTATCTCTTCCTTCCACTTCATGCTGATTCAAGCTAGTAGGACATGTCTTATATCTTCCCTTATCTATTCTGATAAAATACAGCTGTATCCTTTAAAGTGTTCAGTGTTGAATAATTTCTTACCTTTCCTGCCCAGGAAACCAAACACAGATCATGGCCTTATTTTACAGTGAGGTTGCAAACGAGGCAAATCTAAATCAAAACCATGAAGTCCAAACATTCAGACTGACATTATTAAATTCCTGTGGTTTACTACATGTACTGATATCATTGCTGTCTTCCTCCCTAAATCCAGGCATAAACTCCAGGAATGCTGACAGCTAGTTGTTTTCTGAGGACTATTTATTAACTGTGTAGTACCCTGGAAAAGTACGTGTGTCAGAGCTCCTTTGGTAACCAATACACATAAAAGACAATAGGTTAATATTGATACTCATACTGTGGTGGCAGCAGCAGAGATCGTGAATTGGCCCAAAAGTTCTGGCTCTAAATGCTACAAAAGGGACGGGATTCTGGATGACCATATTTATTCAAGAGATTGTTTTGTTTCTATTTTATGCTTGCTAAAAATGTTGTCTAAAATCATGGATAACACTGCTAAGTTTGTAAATGAAGGCATTTAAACTTGAAGAAATACCTGAATGGATTTTAAAACTAAAGAGCACCTTGTGATCAACTAGTTTTTCCTTCTGTATAGCACAAGACATGATACTTCATCTGACAATTCTTCTATCAATCACATAATGTCTAGGTAAGCAACATATACCTTCAGAATGAAATCTGATCTTTATTTAAAAACTATGAAAGATCTATCATCTCCCTTATTCCAATGAACAAAAATTTTCAAACTTTAAAGTTTTTTGTTATGATGGAGATGACTTTTTTTTTTTTTTTGCTTTATTTCCCAGGCATTGGCTCTCACTGCACTATTGTCTCCTAAATTAAGAAGCCTGGGAAAAACTGGGATCAAGTTATGTCCTAACCATCTCTTGGGTGAACTTCTTAAATTCTCTCACTGTGGGGCCAATTTCCAGACATCAAATATATTTCCTAAACCCTTTCCAATTTTTCCATGTAAAATTATTCTCTCTTCTATGCATAGGAATTACAAAAGAATCTTATCCCATTCAGCCCTTCCTTACTAAAGCTACTTTGGACTGACAGCCACCAGGCTAACAGTAATCATTTAATCTACTTCCATGATTGCTTTGAACTTTTTTTATACTATAAGGACTATAAAATTGAATAAAATTTCCTACTCTTTTGGCTTTTTCCAGTCTCTTCTCAGACAAATGATCTATTTTACCCCTAGGAACAATGAGGAAAATAAGGAATTCCTTATGTTTTAGAATCTGCCTCCTTCCCTGCTTTCCATCAATGGACAGGCAGATTTGTATGAGTTTGTGTCAGGCTGGAAAGTTTAACACTAGTGCCTGTATACCTAGGATCTTAAAAGGTTTACACCACACAGTAAACAATTCTGCAGAACCTCCATAATCATCAGACACAGAAACTGTTGCAATGCAGTTGCATTAATGAGGCACTCCTAACCTGATCTAATTAGCCATACTGAGAAGTAGGGCTGACAAATCCGAACACAGAATGACACACATGTTAATATATTGCTTTTGCACGGAATAAATCATGCATAGTAATACACTATGTGACATGGGCACACCCACACTGGTTCAAACCCATGTCTAGCTCTGCACAGAGAGCACTCTGCTCTCAACAGCTTTCAGAATCAACTGTCCAACAAAAACTGAAAGACTATGTGTCAAGATTACATTTCTTTTTGTCTAAAGAAAGATGTTTACCTTATATTAAATGGCTTGCTCAAGAAAGAATGGCCTTTTTTCCCATCTCTAATATCTATGCTATGGACCTGAGTCATTGCAGCCTTATGGCAAGAACACAGCCACAATAAGCATCCAACAAAATGGCTTCAAGGATATCTAAATAATAACTTGTTGCAATTTGTCATTCAAGTAACTGTTGCAACATTATTAATTCTGTGGTAATTCTAGGGCTGCAGTGAACAGCTGGTATAGGAACAAAGAAACCAATTGCATCCCTGTTGCAAGACTGGAAAGTTTGAAAAAACCCTTAACTCTGAGAAAAAGTATTTAATGATTTTTGGAATGTCATAAATCTAATTACATAAGTCTTTAAAAAAAAAAAAAAACAAAACAAAAACTAAAAACAAGGTAGGTAGGATTGTTCAATGTGTTTTTAAATTTTTCACTTTTATTATAACTTGTGTGTGTGTTAGTGTGTGTACGTGTGAGTGTGTGTGTGTGTGTGTCCCTGTGTCTGTGTATTTAATATTTTGGGGACTGCTGTATAGTATTATACTCCATATTTGGTTTGAAAATCCCACACATATGAAATAATGAAAAAAATAATTGCTCATGCTTTACAAACAAAGGGTAGTATGTACATGTACCTTGGAGTCCAATTTCTCAAATCCTAAAGTAATGTTCCTTTTGAGGACTTTAAATGAATATGTGCTTAAGGAACTGCTTCTACTGAGAGCAATGGAACTAAGACTAATGTTTAAAGTTAAACCTGGACAACTGTCTCAAACAAGGACTCTCTTCTGAATAACAGCCTAACATTGATATGAGTCCAATGACAGGTAACTGCTCATGGTTTGCAGTGGTGTCAGTGTGAGAAGCCCTTAATCTGCACTTAATTGCACTGAAATCTGCAAAAATAGCAACTGGGTGTTCAGACCAAAGGCATAGAAGTGGTCAATGAGAATAAATAAATTTTATAAGTACAGATTTACTGGAAGAAAAGAAAAGGAAAGTAGCAAGCAAAGGGATTTCCACTTTCTTCTCCCTAGCTTCCAATTAGCACCCAATAGTGAAAAATGCCCATTTCTGTCAGTCAATGCAATCACATCTGTCTTGCCTGCACAGTCCCCTGAGGTAAACTGCACCATCCTTTACCCTTCACAGCATCTAAATTTATAGTCTGCAAAACCTGTAAGTCCTCTTTTAAATGGTTTCCTCAAATGCACTGCTCTTAAGCTCCAAAAAGGCTCATGCTTAACTCTGAAGAACTGTTTGGATGGTTTTACTTTTGGTTGCAAATAAATACACATTCTGGGGACTTCCAAGATATTCATTGGGTCTGTCAAGGAATGGAAACATAACAGATGCCCACCAGCTTACTGGCAAAGAGAAGAGTTTCTGTGAAAACAACATATTTATTTGGAATTAACAATCTAAATTAAATCTCCTTTGGCAACACTCACATCTTTGGCATTTACATTTCCAGTGTTTATACTACTGTCTTAAGAACACTTAAGTAGAATCTTTATTTCCAAATAAAGTTGCATAACTTGGCAGGCTCATGCTCACTTTATAAACTTAAGAACTTTAAATCCTTTTCCATATAAACATATGTAATATTTCCTACTAAAAGCATGTGACAGCCAAGAAGATCAATTTTTCTCAAATCTATAACTCTGTGAAAGACAGCTCATCCAAAATAATGAATCAGTCAGGGCATAATTACAAAGATAAATGTCCAATAAAGGTAAATAAATAAATAAATGCCTTCTAAGTAGGAAATAGCAACTACTTGCCAGGAAATTATGCTGTCTGTCAGAATATCTCATAGGTTGATTGGAGCACAGTTGTAAGGAAGATTGACAAGAGATTTTTTTTCTTCTAAGAGTGTCCACAGTTCTCTTCTCAGTTGGAAGTTAGGAAAAAAGTGAGGAAGAGAAAGACATCCCAAGCTATCCTCTTCACTGGTAAGCACTCAGGCCAGCAGGGAGGAGGCTGCCAGGGACAGCTGTTCAATTCCTCCTCTCAGCAAGCATCTGTGGAGATGGTCCAAAGATGCATGGTACAGATGTAGGCACCCTGCCTTCTGCTCTGAGACACAGAATGAAAAAGGAATGAGAAAAAAAAAACAAAACCAAACCCAAAAAACAATGAAAATAAAAAGGTGCATTTTTCTAGTCGGTGCCCTCAATATATATTACCACACGAACATCTCCACTCACTGCAAGGGAGGTGATTGCAGAAGCAGGTAGAACTCATTGAGCATAAGTGCACTCCTGGTTTAGTCCAGATTACATATTTTTTTCGATGGATCATCGGCAAGAGATCAGGAACAGGTCTGAGCATGTGTTTGCTTCACTGTGCTGAACCCTGTGGCCTTCACTGTTCATAGCTCCTGCTGGCTGTCAGCCTGGCTGCTGCAGCTATGCTGCCTTGAAAGAACTGATCCTTGGCTGCATAAGAGTGATGGGGCTGCATGCATTCACAACACACCTGGCTCATCTGGACATGAAGAGGTTGGGAGCATACTAAAGCAATGTCCTCACACCACCCCTCTCTCGAGTTTGATTGTGCTGGTGAACTTGAGTTTGACCACAGCTCTGGATTTTCTTAGAAAGCTTCTAATGGCAATAGTGTAATATTAACTCAAACTGAGGCTAAGCATAATTTAAGATCATCCCACTGATGAGTCTAGCAGAGCATTAAAAGGCATTAGATTCTAATAAATCCTTTGAGTAGCTGCAAACCAGGCCTTGAAAGCCTGATACATGCCTTGCTCTCAGAGTGGAATAGTAAAAATTCCTTTAGGTATTTGGTTAGGGAGAAAGGAGTGAGCTTTACCTCTCCAAAGGAAACATTTCCTTCTTTTGGGATCCAGAGCTCTGAATCTTTACCTTAAATCATGAACCAGTGAAAGAACACTCAGATTGCCTCAACAGGACTTCATGGTTCTATCTCTTGAATCACATCTCGAGAGTAAGTGCCTGTTCTACTCAGCCTGAATGCTTTCAAGCTCCTATCCCCATTTCTCAGGAGTGTTCACCAAATGTCTTGCTAAAGGCTAAGTTGGGAGGCCCTCTTCTGTCGAAATGAAGTATGTGTGATTTACTGCAAAGCAACACAGCTCTGGAAACTACTGACTAGACAGTCAGCTACAAGCCCAGAATTTTTCTGTTGCACCATTTCTTTCAGGTTTGGGTGTTGAGGGTTCTTTCTTCCATGACTGCTTAAGAAAACTTGAAATCGGAAGCAGACTGCTGGAAAAAATCAGCATTAGCCAGTACCACCTCCCTCTCTAGCAGCTATGGGACAGCTCAGCTTTAACCCCATATTTTTTCCTGTCCTCTCTCAGCCATACAGCTGGGTTGTTTGAGCACTTCCTGCTAATGCAAGTTTGCATCTCCTCTAGCTGGGAAGGGAAGTCACTTTCCAGCTCACTCTTCTGGCCACTGCATAGAATAAGTGCTTGCCATCCACCCGCATTTGAAAACAGACTATACAAATGTGTTGAGAGGATATTCCCATGATATTGCACAGATTAAGGCCTTCAAGATCTGTTCTGCTTAGAAGTTGGCTTCCAGCAATGTTTAGGATGGAACTGGAGAAGGAGCCTGTTGAAGTGGAGCAGGTCAGCCCAGTGCACCACACCAAGCTTTAGGCAGCATGGAACAACTTGTACTGAGTTGTGGCACATGATTAAAATGGAGTTTCTGAATTGACACCTGAAATCCATCTCAGATTTACACTAAAACACTTAGATTTCTTATCTTCTCTTTCTTATCCTGACTGAAAATCAGTGTTACCTCCATTTAAGTCAGTGAGGTTAAAAGCAGACATGGGAGAAGAATCAGTTCTGACTGGCCAACAGTGAGACCCTTTCAGAACCCTCCAAACCTATAGTGCATGCATAAAATTAACTAGTGAGGTATACAGGCTGCAACTAAAAGCATAAATAACTTAGGCAAGTCAGTGTTTATGAGGTTGTTCCTTCCTACTATTTTCTAAAATAACCATGTCCAATGTTTTTGTATTCCTTTCTTCATTAGAGTATTGCCCAAAGAAAAGATAACTCACCACAGCAATCTGATCACCGGAGAGACACTATTGCTCTGCAAACCATCTTCCATTGAAATTGCTTTAAAGTTGACAAATAACTGCTTCCTCTACTTCTGATTAAAAATTACTAACAACACCACCACCAACAACAACTTTACATGAAAGAAAAATCTTTAGATTTTGATAATTTATTGCAATAAACCTTAGGGAGTTATACCATTAGTAACCTGAACTTTTTGTACAACAGTTGTTTATGGAAAGCAACTCAGGGTTCAAAAGCTTCACTTACAGTGATTTTTTTAAATCCTTCCTAGCCAAAAATGGATAGATTCCACCCCACCCCCGGATTGTTGTAGTGACAAGCTAGTTTCCCCTAAGATTTTGTATCTTATTGTTCTGTGGTACTACCCAACCCTTTGCAGATTGACAACAGTATGAAGCCTCACAATGACTCTAGTTGACCATTTTTTCCAGTCTGAGGTTCTCCTTACCTACACGCAATTGTGTCCCATGGTTTGGACTACTGGAACGACTTTAAAGACTACTGTGTAGACTTTAAAGCGGTACAAATACTGTGACACAGCAAAGTATGAGTATTTTGTTTACTCATATGATCTTTTCATGGTGAGATAAACCACCTCTCTTTAACAGTAACAATGCAGCTGTAGTTAAGCCCCCCTTACCAATGAGTGCATTTGTAATCACCTGCAAATGCTGCAAAGGTAGCCATGACAAGACAAAATCATTGGGTTTTTCATCACTGAAAGATGAGGATCAAATTCTATTTAAAGAATCAAATATACACGTCATGTTACTGTCTCAGTGGCTGAAATAACACCACATAAAAATAATAATATAATAATTTAAAAAGTATATTTCATCTAGTTATGTCAAAGTACTTAATGAGAATGAATTAAGGCTTACAACACCTGTACAAGGTTCACATTGTACTAAACAGATACATAATCTGAAGTCAAGATAATTACAGTCAAGTTGATGGGCTCAAAGTCTCAAATGTAATCACCATCAGGGCTCTGAGCACGTTTCCTCCCTTCTGGGGATTTGGCTGCTCGGGCTAACATTCAACCTCAACAAGCAGCTGTCAGGCCTTGAAATGGTTATGAAGAGCTCTCTGAGAAATGGTACAAGAAGCCTCAGCAGAAGCTCTCCCCTTCTCTTGGGAGATGCACCTAAATGGTAACACAACCTGCCTGTTGCAAGTCCACATGTGCTTGGTCTGGAATGGCTCTGATTCTGAACCTGACCCTGACCTGACAACTTGACTTTTAGGCTTGACCTCAGACTTGCTTCCTCGCTGCAGACCTGTTGGGCTTGTGGTGGACCCCAGCCGGCTGTGGTTACCATCAAAGACATGCTCAGCTCTTCTAAGCTCTGTGTCCTGTCAGTCATTAGCACGGCCAACTGAATTAATCAAACATCTAAATTTAGCAAAGAGGTAACATGTCTTATAGACACATGTATACACTTAGCAATATAAACACAAAGTTAATCCTACAAAAATTTTGTAGGAAACAACCAACTACATGACTATAACTTCAAAACAAAATGTTGTTGTATTTCCAGTTTTAAGTGTCGGAAAAAACTCTTTATGGAAATAGCAGAAAGAAGCATTTTAACAAGAGTGACATATGGCTTCTTATCACTACCAGTAAGAACTTCCAGCATATTTTGCCTCACCATTTCAAGAGGGCTATTATACCTTTTAGTTACTTATTAATCTAATCAGTAATGACAAACAAAAAAAAGGAAATCACATACCATGAGCCTGTTTCTAATCTCAAATAATGCCATAATAATAGTAGCCCGCCCCAAGAGAAATGCTTTTTTGCTGATTTTGCTGAGAATGCTCAAACAGATAAGCTGCATATTTAACTGATGAATTTCAAGAAAACAGTTTTCTTTCAGTATATTTGAGTTTCTTTATTGATGGGAGCACTCACAAGTATCACAAATAGCTGGAGATATTTAAAAGAAAATAATTTAATTTAAGAAAACAAAAAACCGTGTTAATATAGATGTCTACAAAGTACAAATCATGGATAATGTCTGTGCAAATTATTCTAATTGTACAATTCAATCCAGCTGTATTGAGATTCAAATTCCTTCTTTAAAACATATATGTATTCTCTAAATTCTTTTACTGTAAGCTCATTAATGTCCAAATATAAACTTATATAAATGAATACACTTAGCGTTTCAGCTTCTCACTCATGTCTCTCATCTTTGACACATACTAGATATGTACAGTCCTTATCCTTGCAAAAATGCATGGAATGAAGAAATATTCTGTAGGAAGTTACATTGATTTAAATAAAAGTTATCATTTATATGTCTTACGGGATTTATAAGAATATATAAAGGTAATAGAGGGTCCAAATACAGACGACATGCAAGATCAGCATTAAGCAAAAGTAGTTAAAATGACTACTCTGTGCCCTGCTGTCCTAGACTAGGCTCTTTCCCCCACACACTCCACAGTGACTATGTTATGGGGAGACTGCAGAGTGTTCGATGAGCCCAGGGAACTGGTTCACTGGTGAGAGAATTATTTAAACTCCGGTGCTGGTTTTGGCTGGGATAGAATTAATTCACAGTCACTACTATGGACCTATGTTTTGGATTTGTAATGGGAACAGTGTAGATGATACACAGATGTTTTGGTTATCGATGAGCAGTGCTTACATAGTCAAGGCCCTTTCTACTCCTCACACCACCCCACCAGTGAGTGGTCTAGCTATGTAGGAGAAGCTGAGAAGGGACAGATCTGGGCCATCCGACCCCAAGTGACCCAAGGGATGTCCCAGATTATACAGCATCATGCTCAGCACATAAAGCTAGGGAAGAAGAAGGAAGGGGGAGGACACTCAGAGTGATGGTATTTGTCATCCCAAGTGACCATTACGAGTGATAGAGCCCCGCTGTCCTGGGCATAGCTGAGCAGTTGCTTGCCCATGGGAAGTAGCAAAGGAATTCTTGTTTTGATTTGCTTGTGTGTGCAGCTTTTGCTTTACCTATTAAACTGTCTTTATCTCAACCCACAAATTTTCTTACTTTTCTGATTCTCTCCTCCATTCTACTGAGGGAGTGGCTGTGTGAAGTTTAGCTTTCAGCTGGAGTTAAACCATCATAACTCTTCATTCAAAATCTTGCTGGACTGCCCTTCTTGTCAAGGATAGTCTAGCCTGGGCAGTTACATTGCCTGTGGGAATACCTAAAACTCCAGCCCTTGCCAACCTTTTGACAGGTGTTTATCTGTTAGCATGAGCAGTTTCACTCAAGTCCATTTCCAGAGCAGTGTGATCTGTGTCCCTAAGTGATGAAGAGCTGACAATTTACCTTGCAACTAGATAGTACATTCTGAGTACTCCCTGAGGCACCTAGAACACTCCTGCTGATGGTTGTCTTGTAGAAGTATAAATAAATAGTTTTTCAGACCATAGGACGGATTGAGGGCTGCTGCTGGACACAGTCATATCTGTTCTGCTTTCCTCAGCTTTTACTAACATGAAATCTGACTTAGAAGACTTCCGTGTCCCTGTTTGTGTTACAAAGTTTGGCAGCTCACAAGGTTCTCAAAATGGTTAACATCCACCCACGTGCAAAAATCCCAAGATATCAGAAGTCATGATTATAGTAAGAAAGAAAAAAAAAAAGAGCAAAACAAAGAAACAAACAAAACAAAAGAAGCCCCAACCAAAACAAAACATGAGAATCAAAGACTCTCCTGTGAGAGCCATGACAAAAGTACAGTTTTAATATTCCCTAGACTGGTGAAAGTAGTGAAGAAATAAATACAGTGTGGGCAAAATTCTTCTCTCATTTTAGATCTCATTTTAGACTTATCCAAATCCCTCATGAGCATGAGAAACTTCTGAAATGCAGCACTGTCTTTTATGTAAAGACAATACTTTTTTTTTACATAATGAGGCTGTCACTTAATCTAGAGTCATAGAATAATCTCAGTTAGATGAGACCTCTGAGGCCATTTGTCCAAGGCTTTGTTTTAGTATTTCAAAGAATAGGGATTTTGCAGCTTCTCCAGGCAACCTGCTCTAGTTTTTGAGCATCTTAACTGCAAAGAATCCTTTCCTTCTATCTAGTACGAATTTTTGCTGCTACAACTTGCACCCATTGCCTGTCTTTCTTTTGCTGTTTACTGCCAGAAAGACTGTGGGTCCATTTTCTCCATAGCTAATCATTAGGTTATTGAAGATAGACAATACAATCCCCTGTTGGACTTCTCCAGACCAAACAAGAGCAAACCCTCTCAGCTTCTCCATTATATAGTCATTGTACTATTGTTTCCCTGTGCCAAATATGGCACAGCAGTGCATGTCATTTACTCATGGAAGACACTATCAATATTTCCTTAACCGTTTTTATTAACAATGCAGTCCTGGCTAGCTGGGACTCAACTATCTGAGTCTTTACTAGCCACAGTTCTCAAGGACTGCTACCATGTTATTCTTGTGTAGCAGAGGCAGAAATCTTTTCTAAAAGCCCAATCCAGAATGCATGGAAATCAAAGTAAAAACCCAGTCTTGGTTGCAAGTCAAGCCATGCCAGTTTTCAGACTCTTTACATCTCTTTTCACAATGAAAGAGAAATAGAATTCTCTCCACCTAAAACCAACCTGGTATTTTTTAATAGGTCCAACAAACACTTGAAAGAGTTCCACTGCATTATGCAGGATACTATCTGTTGGATTAGAGTGGAAATGCAGAGCACTTCATGGTCCGGATGGCAAACAAGGGCAATGCCTCCATCAAACAGACCTGAGAACGAGTGTGATGATGAAGGCCACATTGGGTTACCTTCCCGATGGAGCAAGCATACCATACTGGTCTTTACTCAGAAAAATTTCTTTGGCTTCATTTTAAATTGGCCTTAGTGAAGGCTAACAAATATCTTGGGAGTTGCCTATTGCATCTCATTTTTTTCCAGGAAGATAGTGATGGAAAAAATAACAGTGAGAACCTTGTGATTAATATCACATTTAAATTTACATAAAAGACAATGCTGCATTTCAGAAATTTCTCATGCTCATAAGGGATTTGGGTAAGTCTAAAATGAGATCTAAACTGAGAGAAGGATTTTGCCCACACTGTATTTATTTCTTCACTACTTTCACCAGACTAGGGAATATTAAAACTGTACTTTTGTCATGGCTTTGATTCTCATGTTTTATTTTGGTTGGGGCTTCTTTTGTTTTGTTTGTTTCTTTGTTTTGCTCTTTTTTTTTTTCTTTCTTACTATAATCATGACTTCTGATATCTTGGGATTTTTGCACGTGGGTGGATAGTAACCATTTAAATGAGCTCAATGAGAACCCTGTGAGCTGCCAAACTAAATCATGACCTCAGCAGGAAATTAAGGAAGAAGAGAAAATTTTCATTTAGGATAACCTAGCAATTGCCTAAAAATTATGCCATATCTGTTCTAGCACCCTCTAATTCAGAGATATCACTCAGGCATCAACTGATACCTAGCAATAAATGACTCAGAGATGAGCGACACTCAAATACTTTTCAAGATAAGAGTTGCTATAGGCACATGTATGCATGTGCATTTGCTTCAGCACCTAGAACTGCAATACTCAAATGGCATCAGTACATCCAGCTCTTCAGTATACACTGAAAATAATGACTACTACCCTTGCCTGAAGGAAGAAAATGCTGCTATTGATAATCAAAGGCTCAGTTCTTCTAAGAAAATCAGTGACATTAGAGAGGCAATTGTTTTACATTGATGACTTTTTTTAATGCTCACCCTCAAGCAGAGATTGAGGAAGAATTTCTTCATAATTTAAGCAGATCTAATGAATTAAAATAATTAAAAGTTTATCATTTGTTTAACAAAAGATTTCCTTGGAAAAGGAATACCAGTATTTTTTTGACATTTTGCTCAGAGTAAACAATCAAGTGTTATGATGTTTACTCAGCCTCTTTGCTTCACAATATGAGAACAGAATTCCCATTAGATTTGAGGTATTTTTTTTCATTCTTGTAGGCTGGAAATACAACGAGAACAACTTTTTTTGTGATATCCAAGCAAGTCCATGGTTGATCCAAAACAAAACCTCAGAAATGAATTGGTTTTCATCTCCATTACATTTGGGGCAAAAGCTTCAGTTTTTTCTGGACTTTCAGTAGAAAAGCATGTATTTTTAACTGCATCTGAAAATACAGACAAAAGAAAACAGAATCATTTGTTACCATAAATACAGACTATACTAAATCTACTTGTATTCTGTAGATGAAAAGAAAATAAAATATCCTCATAACTGAATTCTTCATTCTCCTTTTCAATATTTCTCAAGAGTCAACCCTCCTGAAACTCACTTGCAAAAATCAGATTGTGGGACTGAGGCTTCAGTTTGAAAGCAGATATAATGAAATAACTAAAAATTCCGGTGTCTCACCAAAACTATGTAATTTCTAGAGTTTTTTCTGAGCAAGAATTTAGGTCTAAATGTTTTTCATTTCATTATAAATGTGTCTTCATAATGCTTTATACGATTTAACAGTATATGAACATTAAAAAGATACAGAACTAGTAGAACCAGATTATTTTGTCTTCTGTAGTATTTTGAAGAAGGAGTCATAAATCAGGAGAGATAGAGAACTTCTGAAGAGTCCAGTGCAGGGCCACCAAGATGACGAGAGGACTGGAACATTTCTCTTATGAGGAAACGCTGTGAGGTCTGGGGCTGTTTAGCCTGGAGAAGACTGAGGGTGGATCTCATCAACACTTTTAAATAACTAAAGGGCAAGTGTCAAGAGGATGGGGTGAGTCTTTTTTCTGCAGCAGCCACTGACAGGACAAAGGGCAACAGATACAATCTGGAACACAAGGAAGCTCCACTTGAACACGTAGAAAAATTTCTTTACTGTAAGGGTGATGGAGCACTGGAACAACCTGCCCAGAGAGGTCATAGACTCTCCTTCTCTGGAGGTTTCCAAACCCACCTGGACATGTTCCTGTGCAACCTGATCGAGGCAAACCTGCTTTAGCAGGAGGTTGGACTGGATGATTTCTAGAGGTCCCTTCCAACCCCTTCCATTTTGTGACTTTGTGTGATTCTGTGGTGGCAAAAAGACATTTTATACTCTTAAAATTAATAGCAGCTGACTTTTATGGAAGAAACTCTCTGTAGATCCTTAAATCCTGTTTTTGCCGTTTCCTGGCAGGCAACAACTTACTTGGAGAATCGAGGCCCAAAGGCAAACCTAACCAGTCCCCAACAGTTAGGAGATGTCTATCCCCAGACATCATATATGTCATTACAAATCATTAGCTGAAAAAAATAACATTATTGCCTCTTTATCCCATTTCTTTCCCTTATTTCCCTTTCCCATTTCCTTTTCCCTTTCTCTAAATAATTTCCTAGTTATTAAAGACTGACCTAGTGATAGCTGACAAAACAAAGCACAGTAATAGGGATTAAATTTCTAGTCTGCCATGCAGTTGCTGTGGTTCCCTTAGATGAGGATGCTTTTCCGTAGGAAGGCTTTAGCATGCCATCTGGTGGATTCTCAGCATTTGATACATTTAATGTACAAACCCAGTGATACAGAGATGCCCGATACACTGACAGGAGTATCTGCCTTTTTTGGTCAATGTACTTGTTAGAGAAAAAAACAGTATTGTTGATCTTATCATTCCGCTTTTGGTCAAATTACATTTTTGCCTGAGAGCAATAACTTAATTCCTTTCACATTTCTAGTGAAATGAGTTTTGATTACTGTAATTATTTTAACTTTAGCTCATCCCTTAACACTGATCAATTTTATACATAATTGAATGAAGGTGCTCTCAAAAAAAACTTCCAGAAAACTAGCCCAACGGAATTCCTTATTTAGGGCCACAAGTTGAGACTCTCAATGACATTTAGATGCTTGATTCTCAGTAACCAAACATGATAGGATTAGTGTCTATTTGGAATGAGGGTCAAAGAGACTGAAGCAAACCTTTCACAACTTCAAACAAAACGGAGAGTTTGTGTACTGATTCTTCATCCTAAGTAGCACAGCAACAACTGTCTTTAAAAATACTGTATGTTTTCATGACACAATGAAAAATGTGAAGCCAACTAAAATGTTCTGAAAAAAAGCCCAAACAAACCTGAGTATGAGTTTTCTACTATATCCACCCTTTCTTTGTACCTGTGAGACTTTCCTTCTTTTTTTTTTAGAGCATGAATTGTGTGATGAGGAACCTGATGAGGAATTTTGTGATGGATTCAAATTCAAAATGCACACAGGCCTTTGAGTGTGCTCATCTTTTGCTCCAGCACAGTGCCATAGGCATTCTTCCACTCCACATGAGATGCAGTGCGAGTCTCGGAGCAGCCAGGATTGGGATGATGTGTTGAATAGCAAACTCACTCAAGTTTGCTGAAGGGGAAGCACTGCCATGAGCAAATGCTACTATGCTGTATGCAAGCTCTCAATTTATTACAAAGTATTACATTATCTTAGTTCCACTTTTACATTCTGCCGACCTTTAGATTTTGTCTGTTTCTTGTTCACATGCTCACATGCTCAGCAGATGGTGTTCCAATCTGCTGCTTCTCATGCTCACAACAAGGTATTCTGTAATGTTGCCTCATTTGTCCACAATCATTCCTCTAATCTGAAGGTCAGTTTACATTTTTGCTAACCACCAGTTCTTTATTCCCACATTTCCCTCTTTTTTGTTTTGTAGCTTCATTTCCATGGCAATCATCACAATCTGTTGCTCTTCGGTCTTCTGCACTGTGGACAGGATGCTCCATATGCATTGCAGGAAGGCAAGCTCCGTAAAACAAATCAAATATCCCAGGCCTGCCAAAACCCACATCTGTAGGTTCAGACATGCAAGTCAGTGCTTAAGAGTTGAGCCAGAATAAACTTTTGCCTCACTCTTTCATGATGTTGTTGTGCGTTAACTTCTGCATCTCAATCAATTCCTGCTGTAACAGATCATGTAGTTCTGTAACTTCTTGTTGCAGATTGCTGGAAAAGGCTCCTTGCAGGTGCATTTAAACCAGTTCCCATGTTGTGCCATTTTTTGTGTTGTTATATTTTAGTGGTGTAACACAGAGATTACTCCTGTGTTCCCAGTCACAATGCAGTGACAAATACATAAACAATACGTTCTGCTTATCCCCAATCCAGGTCAAAGCAGCCTCCAATGCTTCTAATTGTATAAGCCACAATTATAATGGCTGAGATAACAAAGGCTATCAGCCACCCAATAAATAATTTTTGTCATTTTTCCCTAACTTGTCTCAATAGCCTGTTTAATTGAGACAGTCCAGAGTCACCCTCCCACAGGCGAGTAAGACTGACTGGTAGTCATAATTCAGATCTATGTCTTAACAGAAATAGTACTGTAAGAATACAGTTACACACATTGGCCTTAGATAGATAACTAAAATAGTGAGAGTCTGTGTTTTGCTAAATGACAGAGGGCAGCGGGAAGGACATTGACACAAATGGAATTTTACTTTACTTAATTTTACTTTACTGTCTATTTTAAAACATAACAGAAAATAAGATAATGTATTTAATTACAACAATAAGCTTACAACACTCTTATTTCTAAGCAGCAAAGAGCATAAGCACCTAATAATTTCTACATGAGAATAGTGACAGTGATTAAGAAAGATACATGATCAATTGCCCTAATACTTTACCATCATCCACATTTGCAATCACTGGGGAGCCCTGGTTGCAGCAAGGATTTGGAGAACCTGTCCTGGAAATTGGGAGGTCCTAAACAGTGTGTCCACCTATAGGTGAGGTCTCCCAAAGTCACTGCAAGAGGGTCCAGTTTTTTATATTGTTGAATAAAGAATCTCATATAACTTCATCAATAGAACATCTGGTTTTATTCTCTGTTGAGATACCATCTGAAACTTGGCCAAGGCCCCCGAAGGAACCAAGGGAATTTCCTTACCTACTTGGTTCTTCTTCATATGCTTCCAACCAAGACTGAATATCTGGTTTCTCAGCCTTGAACACCAGCCTCCATACACACAGAAATAGATATATCAAAGCAATAAATACATTTTCATAGATATTTTTAGCTACATAATTAATAACAGAAACTTTATCCTTGTCAATCATTTTATCTTGTGTAATCTACATCTTTCGCTAATAATCATTCATATTTCACTAACGATTGGCTACTGCTTCATATAATGTTTGGTTGAGAGGTTCATCTAGAGGTCAACTTTGGTTCAGGGCCCATTGCTCAGGCCTCAGCACTTCAGTCTGTGTTGGTAATCTGGTAACCACCACTACTATTGCTTATTTGTGCCTGAGTTCCAGCCAACAAAATGTACGGATGAGTTGTGCAGATCGTGACCTCACGATAGATGGTGCTATCATTGAGAAGGCTGTAAATTGTGTGGTTCTGCAAACAATTCTCATGCCAGTGAGACTGTTTAATAAAGGTAATCCAAATCTTCACAGTATCTCATGCCAAGGGCCACAGTGGTTGTCCCAACTGGCTCGCAATAAGGGTCCTTACGGTCCTCCTGCCATCCATTGAATCTTGTTATGTGACACCTTATTTATGTCAACGTGACTGCCACTGCTACTAAAATATCCTCAGGGACCCCAATTCTCAATTGTAACATCATGCATACTAACATTTAAAATATGTCCTATACAAGGGGCCCACTGGGGCCCAATTGCATCTTCACCAAACTCTCTACTAGGGCAGATGGGGAAATTCTTCAGTGAGCCGTTCGTTGTATTTCCATGTTCTAAGGTCCCCACCGTTTGTACGACTGTTATGTTCCTGTGACTCTTAACTTTTCTAAGATACAGGTGCTGTAACGTTCAAATAATACGACTGATTCTCTGTGTCCCCAGGAGGAAGACAGGCTCCTCCAGTCCACTCTGTGTAATAACTGGCTATCAGTACATCAGGATCCCACCAATATGCTGGGGAAAAAACAGAGGGTTGATGATATGTGCTCAATATACATGACCAGCTGCTCTTGGCAAAAACAAAAGTAACAAACTTATTACTGAGTTGGTTGAAACAAGGGCCAGATAAGCAAGAAAGGTATTTTCTGGCATTGACATCGCTCCTACCCATGCAATCATATTCTCTGCCTTCTGTTGCAGTTGTTTCAGGCTTACCCAAGTGACAGCTGCAGTCTCCAAGTTCTTAGGAAGTGCATTGATTTCCACATCGTCAGTGGCGAGATCTGGGGTATTGGGTTGAAGAGTTGATCCTTCCAGTTGATATGGCTTAGCTTTTCTTGCTGGTATCCACCGAGGACCTGTGGGTGATAAAAAACAAACATACCCCTGTCCTCACACCAGTAGATCTACTGGCCCTTTCCAGGCTAGGTCTCCTTTGGAATCCTTATACAAAACGGTTTAGGTTATAAAGTTCATTGTAATGCTAAAATGGCATTTAGCTGCCATCAGGATAAAACAATTTCTGTTTAAAAAATTAAGAGTATATAAAGCCACTGCTAGCTGATTATGTGGCATGTCCAGAGAATTTCCCCTTCTTCGTTTTAAAATCAGGCTTTCGATGTAGCACGTGCATGTTTGAATACTGCCTGTCCTGTGGGCTTATATGGAATATCTGTATTATGTGGAATTTCCCATTGCTATTAAAATAGTTGTATATTTCAAGCGATGTAGCCAGGGCTGTTTTCAGTTTTAATTTCTTTCGGCACCCTCACATTTGCAAAACAGCTCAGCCAGTGACTTCGTATGTGTACAATCTTTCCCTCAGAGGCTGCAGTGGTATGTATCATCCAGAAAATGTATCACTTGTTACATGAACCCACTGTAGGCAACCAAATGATGTCTGACAAATTTCATTGGCTTCCAGGCCTTTTGGATTCACTGCACTGTGGAGGTAGGGGGGAGTACTCCCAGTCTGCTAGCAGTCTGGGCAAGTTCAGGCAATGTCCAAACTCTGTGATTTAGTAAGGGAAAATGTCTCTTGCAGGCCCCATGCATTTTGGTGAAAAAAATCATGAGAAGCCTGAGATGTTTGGAAGGCAAGCATGGCTGCTACAATTGCATCTGCCTGTGCATTTCCCTTTTGGGTAAATCAGTGTGTGATTGAATATGAGTGACATATATGGGGTGCCGGCGCTTGTCAATCAATGTTTGTCATGTTAAAAACATAGGCAACAGTTTCCTATCATCCATTTCTTTTACTAACGCCATCTTGAATGACATATGACCATAACTACATATGCTGAGTCAGGGACCACATTTATTTCCTTTGGAAACATTTGCAGGGCTAGGATGGCTGCTCGTAACAGTTCTCTGTGTAGAACCCTCTTGGTAACATGCACAAGGCTGCCACCTTCCATTTTGTCTCCATGCAACGCCTACCTCTCCATGCTCTGCCAGTTTTGCCGGAGTCATCTAAAAAAGGGGGAAGGGGGGTATGGCTAGCCTTCTGTACTATTCTAAGTAGTAAAATCAGTATATTTTGTAACATCTTGTTTTCTGGTAGTGTCTTGCAAAAGTCGCCACTTCCCATTTTTTTTGGTATTACAAAAATGGGTGTGTTCCATAGGCTAGTAGAGGGTTCATTGTGTCCTGCTTCTAGCTGTTCTTGAGCTAAGTTCTAGGCATGCTGTATTTTCTACCCTTTTAGGGGGCCACTGATCAACTCACACTGGCTTTTGTACTTTCCAAGTCACTTACAGGCAGGAAACCATGATCATGGCCCCTTGCCAAGAGGCTGGGTCTGAATGGTCACATTCCATTTTTCCAACAAATCTCTTCCACATAAATTCAAGAAACAATCCATTACAGATGACTATACTCATCCTTTCTGTCCATCCAGACCCTCACGAGGCAAGACTCTTACTTTGTTGTGGGGCAGATGTGCCACCTATGCTGGTAACCAACAGTAGGACAGTCTGCTGTTCTCAATCTAATAGCCAGTTGCATCATGTGATAACAGAAACATATGCCCCTGTGTCTATAAGACCATCAAAAGTTCTGCCCGCAAATTTTATTGTTACAATGGGTTTATTTGTCTGAATCACAGCGGCCCCTAAAATGTCTTTAACTCCCGTGCTACCGAATCCAGTGCTGCCTCTCAGTCAGACCCAATACAGCAATATCACAAGCTGAGCTATTTTTGTTCCTGGGAAAAGTACGTGAAACCCTGATGTCCACAGCATCACTTTTGTCTCCCCCTGATAGTCCACATCAATCACCCAAGGAATTACTCTCAGTCCTTTCATGGACATATTGGAGTGACTCAAATCTAAACCTAACACTCCTGAGGGGAATGGCCCATACACTCTGGTTGAAGCTCGATACGAAGCTCTGAGAATCAATTCCATGGTAATGACAAGGTCCAACCCTGCACTTATCATTGTTGCTACAGAGTTTGTGAACCTGCACTGATCGTTGTTGCTACAGAGTTTGTGAACCCTTCGTCCTGGTTGTGGAGTACTTGGGGATTGTTCTGAAGGGCCTAGGCATTTTTTGAGGCGCCAGGTCTCATGCCCCTCCTCCCATTTCCCAAAAGAGGAATACCATTCTTATCAAATTTTTGCTGACACTGAAGCTCAGTGAAACCCTTTCCCATACCTGGGACAAGATTTAGAAGGCAATGAATGGGCTGTGCTCCTTCCCTTGTTTGCAATTCTTTTTAAAATGTCCAGGCTTCCCGCATGAGAAGCAAGTTCCCATTTCCTCCTTGTACTACTGATAAGACTAGGGAATGGAGCTGTGCCTTGTGGCCCTCAGTACCTACATTTTGGCAAGCTTTCAAATATTCATCAAGCTCCTGGGTTTTTCCCCAGATGGGAAGCACCACTTGAAAATCAGCATTAGCACTATCATATGCCAATTGTAATATTAGGGCTTTGTCTGCCTGCAAACTGTCTCTAAATTGCCAACATGACTCCTGAGACCCTTGTTGAATGGTCACAAAGGAACTCATTCCGTGTTCCTCATCAGATACCTTTTTCCAAGCTATTACCACAGCTTGGGAAGCTTGGGTACACAAGAGTTGATCTTGCTGGTCTTGAACACGAGGGTCCACACACTGCCCTTCGTTGAATATCATCTCATAATCTATCAGTGTGCCATCAGTTAAATTTCCCATGGCTTGCTGAGTACAAAGATCTACGTATTCAGTCCTCCAAATGGAATACTGTGCTGGTGTTAACACTGTTTTAATAAGTGCTTGCCAATCCCATGGGACCATGATATCTGTTAGAGATTCCCTCCAATATACCCATTGTAAATGAGAAGGAGAAAATAAAACCCATTCTGTTTTTCTGTATGCCTGCAGCTTCCCTTAGCTGGGCACTGCTGTCTGGTACTCACCAGATGTATGAATACTGTAGTTTGGAAGTCACGTTTCTTCTCGGCACACGAACACACTGCTGTGTTCTTCAGCTCCTCACATGAGGCATCATTTGCCAGTCTTGCACCAGCTGGGATCAGGGCAACATGCTGAATAATAAACTCACTCAGGTTTGCTGAAGGGGAAGCATTGCCACTACGTTTTATGCAAGCTCCCAATTTATTACAAAGTATTACATTATCTCAGTTCCACTTTTATATTCTGCTGATCTTCAGATTTTGTCTGTTTCTTGCTCATATGCTCACATGCTCAGCAGATGGTGTTCCAACGTACAGCTTCTCATGCTTGCAACACGGCATTCCGTAATGTTGCCTAATTTGTTCAAATTCATTCTTCTAATCTGAAGGTCAGTTTACATTTTTGCTAACTATCAGTTCTTTATTCCCACAATGCAGTATATTCCATCACAGTTAAGACTGCCCTCTGAATGAATGAGCTGCAGCTGCCACTAAAGAACATGAATGGGCTCTTGGACAAGGGAACATATGAGGTCAATTCAGAAACCTGATTGAAGATGGCAATGACCGTATGGGAATAAAAGACCAACTGAGAGTGCTGTATATGTGGCTGTTAATCAATTTCCTTAGGAGAGTCTAGCCTTCTCCTCATAAAGAGAAAACAAGACAAACACAGATAAACCAGTAACAAAACGGATAGCAGTGACTGAAAAAGCAACTTTTTTTGGTCCCAATCATCACTGGCAAACCGATTGATAGAGAAAAACAGGCTCAGCACAGTTTTACCAGCCACTGTGAGACTTGGCATTTAAACGTACAAACACTGTGCTGTTTCAGTCATTGATTTGAGTTGACTTTCAGACACAGTCTCACTGTATAGATGACAGAAGGTCAGCTGAGACAGACTTTTTAAACTGAAAGCTAAGATCAAGAAGGGAAATGAAGATACACAACTAGTAAAGAAAAAGAAGACAAGAATTGAACGTGGGGATATCAGGATTTAAGTGTTACAGTTCAGGTGGTTTTAAGAACTGAATTATAACTTGAGGAGGTGGCAGTTGGATCGATTTTGTCAGGACACCCTTTAGAATTGGGTAATAGAAGCACAAGTCATACGATGAGTCTGAATTCTCTAGGAGACTGCAGGACAACACTGCTTTTGGTCCAGATAGGCTACATTGCATCAGCAAACAAGGGGATCTGCCAGGTCTGGACTTGTAGAGAAAAACAGCAGGTGCTGGGACCACTGAAAGACTTTCAAGGAGGCCCATAGACTTAATGATCATTAGGATTCAAAGTTCATTCTCCAGATTACTTTAGCCTGAAAGGAAATCTGGAAGTCCCGAGAATACTTCGCAATTAAAGCCAAAGCATAGTAGCAGGGATAAATAGAGTTTTAACTAGAAAGTGTAGACCTGAGCCCAACTAAAAAAATCTACAGAAAGCCACAGCAGCATCTACCTTGGGAAGCAATTCTTGGCCAAGTGGTAAAGTGGATGCTAAAACATAACTCTTTTTTAAAGACTACTGACTTTATTCATATAGTATGGCTTAGCCCAGCCCACTGTAGGTCCCATACAGTATCTGCAGGCTTTAAGACATTATTTTACTGAAGGATTTCAGTTTAGAGTGCCTGATATATAGCAAAAATATTTTTGCAGCCTGACAGAGTGACACTTTCTACAGGCTGCCAGAAACGGCATGTGCTGCAAGCTCCGGAGCACAGCATGGCATGCATGAGTAAGTTTTCTGGGGACAGAAGTCTGTGGGAGTAATCCTGGATTGCTGTAGCAGCAGAGGAGGGAGTCCTTCTAGCATCATCTTGTTCAACCTACCTACACAGAGAAAGACAGTAGTCCACAATTTTGTTCATGCTACCTTTCCATCTTGTACAAAGTTTTTATTTTAGAAGCAGAGTTAGGTTTTTATTGTCCTGGATAAAGTTGAGTGCAGCCCCTAGAGAACTGCATGTTCTCACTGCAAACTAAATCCACTCATAAATACGAGTTATAAAATGTATATTTAATTTAGGAATAGAAGTGGATGCAGTTATGGTACAAGGTATTTAACAGAGATTGAAAGCACATTGCAAGGATTAAATATGAACTGAATAGATGAAGTAAAAAATACAGATACTTTTTTTCCAGAAAACTGACAGCATATTACATAGAATTAATTTCAACAGACATTAAATACCTTGGAGGATTAAAGCCACAAGAGAATATCGATTGCAGCAGCTCTATACTACTTTCACTTTCAATTTTGCAAGTTCAGTATGACATCTGAAAGCCATTTAAATGTCAGCTCTTTCACATTAATCCAACTCAACTTGCAGTAAAGTATTGCAAATTGTACCTTGTGTTTTACCTATAGAAACTAAAAATGCCTTGTCTTCACAGCATATTCACTCAAAGCAAACCTTCTTGTGATACATCAAATACTTTTGCATCACTTAACATTTTTATAGAGAATAAAAGAACTTCTATTATCTGATGTAAGGCTTATTTTTTTGGAAAAACAGTGTTTCTGAGGCCTCCACACCATACAGAAATGTTAACACCTTCCTTTACTAACATTAATATCCAATATGTATTTTTGTAACTTCCCATGTGGACTCAGTCAGATTGAAAATGTACATTTCCTAAAATAAGTTAAGCTGACATAAATGAAATTTAAATCAAAGAAAGAATAGATTTTCAATGTCTTGCACCAGTTCAGTTAAATCAGGTTCAAATTAAATCTTAGGGCAATACTGCATAACTCAGTGCTTGTATAAAGTCTCACTGACTTTTCTCAACAAAGTCTTTACTAACCAGTCACAGGTTGCATTGGTTACAACAGGACAACAAGTTTTTAAATTGTTAATGGGTTTTTTTTGCCATTACTGTGGGTCACTTTGTAGGTCATTACAGTGTACAGAGCATCTGCATTCCTTTTTATAACTCCTTTAAGTTTTACCTGTCTTCTCCTATTTTTTTTTATGTGGTCAATATAAGTGTTAAAGATTTTTTTCCCTAAAATGCACAAATGGAGTTATTTAGCCTGGAGAAGGTGAGGCTGAGAGCAGACACGATCACACTCTACCTGAAAGGGGGTTGTTAGTGAGGTGAGAGTAGGTTTCTTCTCTCCTCTTGACCTGTCTCTCCAAATAGGTCAAGAGGAAATGGCCTCAAGTTGTTCCAGGGGAGGTTTAGATTGGATATTAGGAATAACTTTTACAATTATAGGGTTGTAAAGCACTGCAACAGGCTTCCCAGGGAGGTGGTGGAGTCATCATCCCTGGACATATTTAAGATGCATAGTGAAGTGCTGAAGGACATGGCTTAGTGGTGAGCTTGGCAGTGTTACGTTAGTCGACTCAATGATCATAAAGGTCTTTTCCAACCAAAATTATTCTATGACTCTATCACATTAGACCAGAGATCTAGCAACAGAAAACAAATTCTGTTTCTTAAAATTGCTATATACAAAGAATACAATTTGAAGGAACTTGACATGGTGTCATCAAAATCACCAAACGTTCAATGTAAATTTACAATGATACCATAACAACGTCTTTTGTCTGCACTATCAAGGGTGTGATTTGAATTCATGGGGCAACTGGAGGTTACTAGATGCAAAATTAGTTGAAAAGAGAAAACAACTAATGCCAATTACGGAGATGCAGTCACACAGGGCATTACATGGTGTGCTCGCGAGCGTACTGACGGACTCGGGAGATAACCCTGCTTCTCGGCACCAGCCGTGACTACCCCATCTGCCAGGCACCGCGACAGAGGCGGCAGAACGGCACACAGTGCGGCCGCAATTCCAGACTGACACAGGCCTCAGGTTCCTCGGGCACTCAGACAACAAAGGTGGCTGCTCCGGGCGACTCCTTGGAGGCCCTCGCCACCCTCGGGCCGCGCGGCGCCCGCACCACGCAGACCCGCCGCCGCCGCTCGGAACTGCGTCACTCTCTGCCACCGGATGAAGCGTGACGCCGTCCCGGTGCGCCGTGCCGCCGCCTACCCGCGCGGTCCCGGGGGTGGCGTTCCGCAACATGGCCGTGGCCGGGGAGCCGCCGCCGCCTTCCCCCGCGCTGCCTGCCGCCGCCATCCCTTCCTTCGCCGTGGCCCGCGGCCTGGTGGGCCGCCGCTACTCGTGCCTGGTGGTGGCCCCGCATCGGCGGCACGTCGCGCTGCCGCCGCGCTACCTGGGCCACAAGCGCACCGGCATCCGCGCCCAGCTCGACGCCGAGCTCCTGCGCTACTCGGAGAGGTGCGGCCGGGGAGGGGGTTCGGGCCGGGGGAGGTGCGGCCGGAGAGGGGGCTCGGGCCCGGGCCGGGGGAGGCCACAGCCCGCCGGGGGCCAGTGCCGGGGGCCGGTGCCGCCGTCCGGGCCCGCCGCGGGGAGCGCCCCCGCTCCGCGCCAGTGGCGGCTGTCCCCGGCCCGGCGGCTAACAGTGCCCCCCCCTTCTTCCAGCCTTCAGGGTGTGCCAGTGGCTTACGACAACATCAAAGTGGTGGGAGAACTCGGGGACATTTACGACGACCAAGGATTCATTCACCTGAACATCGAGGCGGACTTCGTCATCTTCAGTCCCAAGAAAGGGAAAAAGCTGGTGGTATGTAGACATTTGGAGAGCGTTTTTTTATTAGGTAACCAAATCTCAGCTTGTCTCCAGCATCGGCAGAGATCTGGGACTTAGAGGGAGTTGTATTTTAGTTTAAATTAGTATTTTATTTATCTGTGAATAGTTTACAGTAATTTATTTTTATTTATCTGTACTGTCAGTGCCTGTATTTATTAAATTCTGTATGTAATATTTACATAATGTTAGAATATTTTGAGGATTACATACTACTAAATATCATGTTGCTTATAATTTATATTAATGCTACTTTCTCAAGAGCACATAGTTCTCAGACAAGTGTGTTTGTTCATATTTAATAGTGGCAGGAATGTTTCATATGTTCTCAGGAGACTAGTTGAGCAGTACATCAAGTTGAAATGTGCCTTTCATTAAGTGTATAGCTGTCATGGTTTAACCCCAACTTGCAACTAAGGCCCACATAGCTGCTTGCTTAGTTCCCCACCCCAGTGAGGTGGGGGAGAGAATCGTCAAAGCAAGAGAAGACTGGTGGGTTGAGATAGATAACAGTTCGATATGTAAAGCAAAGGCTGAGCACACACACACAAAGCAAACCAAGGAATTAATTCACTACTTCCCATGTGCAGGCAGGTCTTCAACCATCTCCAGGACCCCAAGGCTCCATCATAACATTTGGCAAGACAAATACCATCACTTTGAGCATCTCCCTTCCCTTCACCCCCCAGCTTTGTGTGCTGAGCGTGATCTGGGACATCCCTTGGGTCAGCTGGGGTCAGTTGTCCCAGCTGTGTCCCTTTCCAGCATCTCCTGCACCTCAGCCCACTTGCTGGTTGGGGATATATGAGGAGCAGAAAAGACCTTGACTCTATGTAAGCACTGTTTACGGATCACCAAAACATCCATATATTATCTGCACTGTTTCCAACACAAATCTAAAACATGCTGTGCTACAAGCTACTAGGAAGAAAATAAACTCTATCCCAGACAAAATCAGTGTAATAGCTCACAGAACAGCTTCAGGCTTGTTAATGCCCTTGTGTCAGTAGCTCTGGGAGAGTTGGCTTTCATTCAATTGTGCTATACCTTCTGCAACATGGCTTGTGTCTTTATAAACACCTGTAGCCAAGAGATTATTTCATCCTGCTAGGAAGAAAATGGAAAACCCCACAATGGCTTTCATCCATCCTTGCAGTAAATGAACCTTTGACATGCAAATATGTCAGAAACCCATGGAATGAAGTACTTTATCCTGGTTTAGGCCCATCCAGAGACAAAAGACTACAGACTTGAAAATTCCTAAAGGGCAGGGAAGGCTTCATTACCGCTTATGGTCCCAGACAAAACAGACCAGGCTACTTGGCTTGGGGAAGAAAACAGAAAATAATCCAACACCAACTAAAGCATAACCATTAAACCCCAAAACATAACAAACACAAAACAACACAGAATGGTACAACAATGAAGAGCACAACCAGCTTTTTAAGAGCCCTTCTCCCCACCCCTCCCCTCTCCTGGGCTCAGAGCCCTGATCCCAGTGTCTTTTTCTCCACTCCCAGTGAACAGAGGGCAGGGAAATTGAGTTTCAGTCAGTCTGTTCCTGATGGCTTCTGCCATTTGTTTCTCCTCAGGACAGGTGGACTCCTCACCGGTCCTCCCTGCACCTCCGCGTGGTCCCTCACACACACGGCAGCCCTGCACAGGCTGCTCCGACGTGTGTTCATCTCAAAGGCTGCAGCTCCTCTCTGCCTCTTGTGTGGGTCTGCTCTGCGGCCCGCAGGCTCTCCAGCACGGCCTGCACCACAGCCCGCTCCTCACACAGTCTCTTGCCCATCCAGGTGTGCTCACCCGGAGCTGCTGGTGGCTCTCAGTCCTGCCATTGCCCTCCATGGGTTGCAGAGGTACAACCTGCATTCTCACCACAGGTTGCAGAGGGGTCTCTGGTCTGGTGCTCCTTCCTTCCTGTTTCTCTGACTGTGAGGCCCATGTAGTACCTCCATCTCATATCACTCTTACACCTCCTGCCAAGCACATCAAATTCCCGTCCTTAAGTAGTGCTGGCAGAGGCGCCAGATTGGCCCAGCCAGGCTGGAGGTGGATCTGAACACAAGAACAGGGGGAAAGTCCAAGAACTCTATACCAGGTCTGCATTGCAGCCCCTTTACCCTGTTACCAAGCAAAAGTGGCTCCTCGCTAAACCATGACATACTTAAAAGCTTTTTGTGTATCATCTGTATCTGTTGCAGATAAGTAGTACTGTGCCAGCATGAAGGCCCTTTTAAGCAAGTAAATTGGACTTAATATTGCTTTAAAGCTAAGTTAATGGCTATAATGTTATCTGTTCTATGCAAGTAATCACTGTGGCTAAATCCCGTTATTTTGAATGTCTTTCTCTTGTAGATACAGGTTCAGTTCTGTGTTGGGAGGAGTGGTATGATGAGTATATAGGAATAGCTTTGACTTTAGTGAAAAAGAGGTAAACTACTTTGTAACTTGTGCACAAACTCTTGTCAAAAAACGTCCGTAGAGAAAACTAAATATATGTTGTGCATTTAAGGAGGTGATCTGCATTTGTAGCTTCATGTGTCATTCTTTTTCTTTTGTAGGGTACAATTAATAAAGTGGCCCCTAGTCATATTGGCTGCCTGATACATGGTTGCTTCAATGCTTCCATCCCTAAACCTGAACAAATGTCGATTGTTCAGTGGCAAAAGCTGGGGTTAAAAATAGGGGATGAACTGAAATTTCAAGTGTTGCACTTGGATTCTGATGCGGCTGGGGTGTTCTTCATTCGAGGAGGACTCACTAAAAGCAGGTATTGTACCCTACTGGACAACATTTTTAATGTTTTAATGGATTTACTATAAGCCAAATGATTTCAATTAACTTCTTAATCTTTTAGCTTTCTTATTTTTACACAAAACCTTGTCTCCTGTGTTAGTTATCTTAAACTAAACTTTCGAGTATTAAGGACTCACATGGAAGTTTTCTTTGGAAAAATAAAAGAAAATATATTTTTTTAGCTTTAAAAATGTGAATGTGCTGACATATGAACTTTTGGTTGCGTAAGTCATATACGTTCAAAATAGCATTGCCAGTTGTCTAGAGTTGCTATGTTTAAGAGTGTGCATAGGCTGTTCAAGTGAAAACACAACATTTCTTGAACACAGTAGTTATATAGGTGTTTACACACATGTGCGTGCATGCATATGACATAACCACAAATAGTTATTTGGGGATGACTTAAATACTTGCTGAAGCATAAGGATATCAGAGATGGCAGGAGAAAACATATCACCATTCTTGTTTCACTTATGACTCTCTAAATTTTTGGAGCAGCTTGCTAGAAATCTTAGTAGTGATAACTTTAAAGGCTTTGGTTTGAGTTATTTTCAGTTATCATTTGCTGAGATTTTTTTTTCTGCCGACATGGTTATGTTTTTAATTAAATGTACAATACGAGTACTACTGACAAAATTGTAGTATTTTTTGTTTGGATTTTTTTAATCTGGAAGGATGCTCTGGGTTGTTTCAGTGAACTTACAATGAAACTTAATTTTGTCCTCAGTGCTTCTGAGGACATCTCCTCTTCCATGGTTTTTAACTACATTCTTTCCATATTTGTCTTCCTAGACATTGTCTCCAGTGTTCTCAGTTGCAAAGTGACTGATGGGTGTTGGGGTCTTTTTTTTTTACTTTTCTGGTATCCCCTTTGTTTTGACTGTATAGACTTGAGGAAGACAATTGCTTGGTAAAACCAGTAGTGTCTCATGTGTGATTAAAACAGGCCATTGGCTATATGTTTTTGTGAATAACTTTAAAAAAAACCCCAGCTTTACTGTACAATTGTAATTATATGTAATTTTGAATTAATGGCTAAAAGAAACTTGAAAAAGTCAAAATAGTCAGTATAGTATTTTGAGAAGAAATTTAGGCTAAGATTTGAAAGAGAATATCAATTCTGTGGTAAGAGGAAGCTTTTCAGGTACTGGAAACTACCCTGAAAGTATTACACTGGCTGTGTGATTTTCTGAATCTGGAGTATCATGTACTCCATTTGTTGTTTTAGCAAATGTTTGTGTTTTATCTACTTGATGTAAATACTGTCTTTTAGCAAATTTTGACATTTCACTGTGTGAGGTACAGTTAGATGTTGCTACTTCAGCTTATTTTGTGTATTTCTTTATAGCATGCAGCCCAAACAATCTGAGACTGTCACTGATGGTACAAATGGAGATGAAATTCAAAAGCTTGACCAGCAGGAAAATGGCTTGAATGACTCTGAAGGAGATACTGTCACAGAGGAGCCTGTAGCTCAGACGGATAGCAATGAGAGAGAAGATACAGAAGAGCAAAACACTGATACTGTGAATGGGTTATGTGACGGTAAAAACAAGAAGAAGAAAAAGAAAAAGCATAAGCAAGAACAACAGGAACATGTATTGCCTACCAGTGACTCCAGTGGTTACCAAAGTGACCATAAAAAGTCAAAGAAAAAGAAAAGAAAGCATTGCAATGAAGCTGAAGAAAATGAATTATCCCAGCTGTCAGAGGAACCCAAAACTAAAAAAAAAAAGGGACTAAAGTCTGAAGTGCCTTTCCTGAATTAAGATTTTGGATGGTTTTGATAAGCTTCCAATAAAATCTTGTTTTCAAAATGACTGTGTATATTTCTTTACTAAACAGTCTGCTCTGCTAGATGGGACAATGTTTGTGTGTATGTGCACCAACAGGTTTAAGTGAAGGAAGTTTTAAATTATGGAAGAAACGGGATAGAAGTAGTATCTGCTTGCTTTATTTACTGGAAAATAAGGCCCATAAGAACAACAGTGGAATGTAATTACAGCAACGCATGCACCACCTCTGTGTCTGCTTCTCAGTGTCACACATTCACCAGTAGGTAGTTACGATCTTTGCAACTTTAATTCTGTCTCTGCTGCTCTGTGTCATGATTTTATAAGAGCAGATGAGGATTACCTTTGGGATTTTGGGAAATAGACTTGAATTCCCAGGAGCTGAGAAGAGATTTTTGAGGTTCTTTTTTAATTGTAGTAAGGAGGCCATGAATGCCTGTGAAGGAAACTGCATCCTGATTTAAAGGTTAAGCAAACTTGAGTGTCTTGGATCTTTCAAAACACCTTTCATGGTATTCTTTAAGAGGTAATATTTTAAATATCAATACTTTTGGTTGTAGCTCTTTTCTATTGTGAGGAGTTCTGAAAAGAGCTGTCATGTGACATGATTAAGGCTACATCTTTAACTGAGCTAGGAGGCAATGATTACTTTGATCGTGGCTTATCTGTTACCAGAAGGCATAACCAGCACTTTGGAAGCCTTGTAAGTGAACAGTATGTAAATGGAAACTTGTTCATCGATCATTCTTAGGTGAGAAAACATTTTGCTCTAGTGAGTGTGCTGATGCTATTAACTCCCTACTAGATTTATGTACAGTGCCTTCCAGACTTGATGGCATGGCAGTACCTCATAGGCATTTTAATGTTAGTATAATACTGTAAAGAACTAGGTTTTTGGAGACCTATGAGGTTAGTTCAAGTAGCTGTTTATAGGCAGCAGAAACTTCAGAATATCCTGTTTTGCTTGCTTTTCAGCATACTTGAAACCAGTTTCTGGATAGTCCTGAGATGAACATAAATTGTCTCATCTGTCCATTCTTCCTGTACTGTGACAAAACATGATAAATCAGATAACGTTTGTAACACATTTTTCAAGGCATACTGCAATGTCAACCGAGGGCAGGATTCTGGTGTGTTAAGTCTTGCAGTCCCTGCCTAATGTGCTTAAAATTTAAATACACAGGACAAGGTGAAGGGTTTGATGCAATTTACTGCCAGAAATTTATCTGTTAGATTCCCCCCCCTTTTTTAATGGGTTAATGTAGAAGGAAGAAGTTAGATGGGTAGATAAGAGGATATATCAGAGAACAGGATGGCACATGCAAATATATTTTTGTTAATACCTACAGGAAGAGAAGGTTGGAGGCAGTAGCTATTGCAGATGAACCAAAGACTCTGAAAGTCATATGACTATGTTAGTCCTTACTAATCATTATAGCTCACTTTCCCTTTTAGGGAAGCAAAAACTCCAGCAGACTCCCTGTTGGTGACTGTGACATTAACCAACCTCTCCTCAGGTCAGAACCAGCACGTAGCATCAAAAGTTTGCTTGCTGTGTTCCAACTTTTCATTAGTGTGAAGAGAAGGGATATGTTCAGGGAAGAAGAACTGAAGTTGCAACTAGTGAGTCAAGTAACACAGAAAATATAGATAGTATAGTGTAAATGCTTTCAGCACTTTGAATGCTCCATTTCCACTTCTGCTTCTATGCCATTCTCTTACTGAAAAAGAATTTCCTGCTGACATCTAATAAACTGCAAACTGGCTTTTCAAAGGTATTAAGCAACTTTTTGAAAGTCTAATGTAATCTTTCTCAGTTTTGGGCTATATTCAAAGGCGGAGAATTTTGGCACACAAGTGTGGCTGGCACCCTCTTGTATCATTTTTACATTGTCTTGGTTGGTTTACAACAGAAGAAAGTAATTAAAAATAAATTCAGGAGCTGGAAATTCATGATTGCTGAAGGAGGTTTTGCTCCAATATTGCAAGTACTATAACATGTTACATTAAGTTCTTGTTTATTTAATATGCAAATAGCAACTGTAGTAGAAAATGGTAGATTCCTTTGCCTGACAATTGTGCAAAGCAGTTGACTGATTTCTGCTTATTTGTGTCTTTGGAAGGGGAGAAGTGAAGAAAAGGCTTAAAGAAAAAAAATGTTTTTCACAGTTGGAGCCTGTATTGACAGCCTCACAGCTGCACTGTTTATGTTGCTGAAGACACTGTTTCGGCATTAGCTAAATATGGCAAAAAAACTTGGATTCTCAAATGTGAGTTGTCACTCTATTAATAACTTTAAATCACTTCTCTTTGTTTTTTTTCCTCTTAAAAAAAAGAGTAAAATTTTCCAATGCTTGAAATTAACAAAGGAGAGAAGACAAACTTGGCACTTTCCATAGAAGTTTCTATGAAGTTTGATTGTTACAAATGCTTAGCTTTCTGTGTTCTCCTGGACTACAAATGAAAAGTTTTATCGAATTTTGAATTAAGCTGAGGTTTTTGAAGTATGGAGAACAAAACATTTGTAAAAGCTTCCAGTGAGGCCAGGTGAATTCGTGTTTGTTTGCACAACCCTCTGTTCTTTTTTTTTCAGAGTGCATTCTAGAACAACTCACTCTCTCACCTAGAAAAGAAAAGGTTAGAAAGTAAAATTATTCTCTGTCCTGTAACTATTTTGATAATTACACCAAGGTAAATACCAGATAACCTAGAGATTTTTTTCCCGTTGTTTTAAAATTAAGATGTCAACAAAGCCAATATTCACTCTGTTTGTGGTTGATAATCTTTAGTCTTTATTATGACAAATGTAGATCCAACTTCACCGGCTATAATAAGTTTTTAAAGCAGGGACTGCTTCTTCATAGTATTGTAAATATTTTGACTCAGCAAACATGTTTCTCAGCATATTGCATACCTTTGGCAGAAGAGCAAGCCTCTTAAAAGGAAAATATTTTTATCTCTCATTAAAACAATTGTACTCTCTGAAGCTTGCAATGATTTGCAGTGTTAACTTTTGCCTCTTTGTCTTTTCCTTGCTTCTCTTAGAAACAAAGCCTTTGCTTTTGAATTGGAAGCTTGCTGCTTAAGTTATGCAGCCCAAGTAGCCTAGTGGATGAGATCTAGGGAGATGATTTTTTTAAAGGCCCTAAGTAAGATAGCTGCCTTACAGAAAACACGAGCCTTGATCAAGTCTCCCTCTGAATAAAGTTTGCCCTTGGAAGCATCCCAAGCTTTGATAGCCCTCAAACAGTACAGACCTTTGTCATAAAAAGCATTAGGGGTAGCCACAGACCCAAATGGTTGGAGTTGTACTTTTTCCATATATCTATGAAGAGGTTATGTGATCCTATCCTTTCAGGATTATTAGGAATGGCTAGGAAACGACAAGAATAGTTTAATAAGGCATATATTATTTCCATAATATTGATTCTATTCTGCTGATTTGCTTTCAGAAATTCTGTCATTTCAATAAATCCTGAAGGATTTCAGTATCAAATCAACTTACTCTGTTTATAGGAAAAAGATACTTTGTCTTCTGCATTCATACGAACAAAAATCAGACTATGAAAATCAAGCTTTTCACTGCTCCAACACATCTTGATTTTTGTGTCTTTCATTGTGACTTTACTCATAACTTGGAGCTGGATTAAATTCAGCTCTAGACCTTCTAGAAAGCCATTCAACTGACTTGACGTGCAGCCTGGCAGTGATTTCAAGTTCCCTTAGAGCCAACTGTCCCAGGTAAAGATAAATAAGGAGGAATGAGCTTTAGTTTTCTCACTTTACCTACCCTCAAGAACATTTAAAGGACCCCTTCTCTAAGACATTGAATACGTAGATGATCTCCTCTCATCTCCCAAACTGATATATCTATGCCGTATTATGATTGCTGGAACATTTTGGTTTGGCCAGAGACTGTACAACTTGACAAAGACTTCTTTGAGGAATCTTATTACAGGAACAGCTAAAATGAACATTCTGTACAGAAGGAGAGTGAACTGTAGAAGTTCACAATACATAGCAAAAAAACAATAATAAAGGAAAGAATTCTATTACAAATTCATTCTCAATACCTTCCTCTTCCATGGATTATTTTAGTATATTTCATATGAGTAGAAGGTTCAGCTGTAACCTTTGTAGGGGTTGGAAGGGACCTTTAGAGTTCATCTAGTCAAACCTCCTTGCAGAAGCAGGTTCACCTAGATCAGGTCGCATAGGAAAATGTCCAGGCAGGTCTTGAAGACCCCCAAGGAAGGAGACTCCACAACCCCTCTGGGCAACCTGTGCCAGGGCTCCCTCACCCTCACAGTGAAGCATTTTTTTCTTATATTTAAGTGGAACTTTCTGTGTTTCAGCTTCATCCCATTACTCATTGTCCTGTTGCTAGCTACAATAGCAAAATGGATGCCCCAGCCTTCTGACACCCACCATTTAGGTATTTGTAAATGTTAATAAGATCACCCCAGAGTGTCCTCTTGACTAAATAGCCCCAATTCCTGCAGCCTTTCCTCGTATGAAAGACGTTCCAATCCCCTGATCATATTGGTGGCCCTGCACTGGACTCTCTCCAGAAGTTCTCTGTCCCTCTTGAGCTGAGGAGCCCAGAACTGGACACAGGACTCCAGATGAGGCCTCACCAGGGCAGAGTAGAGGGGGAGAAGAACCTCTCTCGACCTGCTGGCCACAATCTTCTTGATGCATCCCAGGGTGTCATTGGCCTTCTTGGCCATAAGGGCACATTGCTGGCTCATATTTAGCTTATTATCAATCAGGACTCTCAAGTCTTTCTCTGCAGAGCTGCTCTTCAGCAGTTTGACCACCAGCCTGTACTGGTACAAGAGGTTGTAATAGATATTGTATATTATAATTATATCGTATACTATATATGATACTCAAGAGTGCAGGTACCAAGATAGGACTGACTGTTGTTCCCAATCCTCTGTGCTTCTTCCTGTACCTTCTTTCACATATGCCTTTGGTGTATGGGGACTTCTCTAAGAATATTTTCACTATACCTGAAACATGAGGTCTCATTCAAGACCAGGATTTCATTGTGCTGCACAAACTGAGAAGAGCTGTGTGTTCAAGAAGCTCTGGTAAGAGCTGATCTGTCAGTCAGTGTGAAGAACAGAAACTCATGTTATGTTGATCCACCAGAACTTTGGATGCTGAAAGAAGCTGTTCTTTGTCAAATAAGTTGTTGCATTGAAAAATAATATTGCAGTTCTATCTGCAAAGCATGATCAGTGGACATGGCCTTATTGTGATATGTACATGCATAACACACACAATTTCTGCTGAAGACTTGGGATCAGTTGGTAGAATACAGTCACAGATTTAATGGAAAGCATTTTGTCAAAATTGATGTGGAATAAGTCATTCATTCGTCTCTGAAACCAGATTTGGCTTGTTTTCAAAGGGAGTTGGACTGAGCCATGATTGGCCTTGATAAGGTCAGCTATTTAGACTTGTTTGTTACTGTCTAAGAAGACACAGTCCATGGGGTTTTTTTTCATAATAGAAGTGTTTGTGTATGGATAAATTAAAAATTCTGTGTGGATTAGTTAGTTAAACTAACATTTAAGCCAGACTAAAAAGAAAGGCAAATTTATCTTTTATGAGTAATCATTAACATCAACATCATGAGAAATAAGATAGTCTAGGAGTACTATTAAAATTTTTCATTAGTTTCTTTTTGTTTCAGTTTACAAGCCAGTGACATATGACCCTCTTTCACTATAATGCCAGTTTATTACAGTCATGCTTGAAGACTCATTTTTCTCTAGAGACTTGGTCAGCTCTCCATAGACTAGGTGTTTTGGAGCACTTTGCTAGAAGGATAGCTGTCGTGGTTTGGTCCAGCTAGCACAGCAACACCATGACAGTCTCTTGCTCGGTGCCCTCATTCACCCCCACTCTCGTTAAGATGGCAGAGGACCCAGCGAAATGGGAGTAAAAAGATAAGTAAGGTTGTTGTGGATTGAGACAAGGGCAGGGAGGGCTCGCTGCCAATTACGGTTCAGGGCAAAACAGACTCCAGTACTTGACTTAGAGAGGAAAGTAGGAAAGTTTATTCTACAAGAAACGGAATGGAATAAAAGCAAAAAGGGAGTAGGATGATGAGAAAATTACAACCAGCACTGTAAGATCTCCCTCCCCCATCCCTCCTTTCTTCCCGGGCCCAGCTCACTGCTCCCGATATCTCTACCTCCTCCCCCCTCAACGGCTCAAGGGGGCAGGGAGTGGGGGATGTGGTCAGTCTCTCACAGATGGGCTCTGCTGCTTCTGTCTTCTCAGATGAGGATGACTCCTGGCATTCTTCCCCTGCTCCAACACGGGGTTCCTCCCCCGGAACACAGTCCTTAACAAACTTCTCTGGTGTGGGTTGTTCCCAGCAGCTGCGGCTTCTGCCGATACAGGGTCCCTCACACGGGACACAGTCCTTGGTGAATATCTCTGGCTTGGATTCTTCACCACGGTTGCAGTTTCTGCAGTTGCAGGGTCCCTCTCTCGGGACAAGGCCTCTTCTGGGCATAAGTTTAATGAGCTGCTTTCTCGTGGGTTCCTCCCCACAGCTGCAGCTGTGGATATTGGGTCCCTTCTTCAGGACACGGCCTCCTCTGGCCAAAATCACTGTCCCTGGCTCGGGGCCTTTAATGAAGTGAATCGCTGCCCCTGGTCCGGGGTCAGCTTTAGCAAAATAAGTCTCTGCCCCTGATACAGGCTCATTATCAAAATGAGTCTCTACTGCTGATGTGGAGTCTTTCTCTCACCGTTCCTACTCCTTGCACCACCACCAGCCAGAAGAAGGAAGAAGGGGCAGAAGAAGGAAAGAAGATGGAGGAAGAAAACCTCCCCTTCTGGCTTCTTCTCAAAAAAGTGATCGTGGAGGCGTCTAATTGGCTCAGCCCAAGAAGTGGGTCTGGCTCTGAGCTGGGGAGAGTTGCGAGCAACTTCTTACAGGAGCCATCTTTACAGCACCTTCCCCCTTAGCAGAAAAGGCTATCACGTCAAACCATGACAATAGCTCTTTGTCTTCCTCCTGGAAAAAAAACCCATCAGAAATTCCCAAAGCCCACAACAAAGCAAAAAGTACACAGATGGTGTAAGTATTTGTAGTTTCTTCATTAACTCTGTCAACATTAACTTGTGGCTTTGTGAAGAGGAGCACACCTTTGTCTCTGACATATCTACATCCTACACAGAAAAGCAGTTGAGAACCTCTGCCTTTCAAAGAAATTCTGTATATTGTGGCTAAAAATAAGTACATGGAACAGTCTGTACTGATGATGAAAGAGATATGCTTTTGACTTGTTTTGATAGGATTTTCTCAATGTTAAACTGAATTTAGCATAAACAGCCTACTTTATGTCTGTTATTACTAAATCCGGTGTTTCTTTCATTTATTTCATTTTAAAATTCATCTTTTCATTTAGGATAAATGTTAGTTAAACTTGATCTCTTAGTTTCCTTGCACCAAATGAATGATGTTATAAGTAGCTTAAGAAGTAAGGTTTCTGAAATAGCAAAAATTGCAGATGTATTACAGATTCAGATGCATTTACAAATTAGTACTTTTACCCAGATGGTCTTTATAAATATGCAGATGCACATAGATCAGTTCTGTAATAACTTGTATTGTGGTTTTTCCCATCTTACTTCAATGCTTGTTTTGAAAAAATGCTCAGACCATATCCCAAAATAGAGCCCAGTATCATTTCCTTAATTCCTGATTTATATTTATCCTATTAACCTGTGGTTGTCCTATATTATGGTGATGAATATGAGAATGGCAAATAATATAATATCTTCCTATTAAGTGCAGCAAATGTCTTTTCTTGGACAAATAGACTCCCCAAAGGCTATTTTCTCATTTTATGAACAAGTCTTAGAACAGAAGAGTAATTACTGTATTTGTGAGACCAGCATTCAAATTTTTGAATTACACCTGAAAGAAAAAATAGTTGAAACACGTTGGCAAACTGAATCTAATTCAGATGCCAATAGCAGCAAGAAGAGAGAGCTGTTTCATGAAGAAAGAATAACAAGATTGCCAATTTTTATGCAAATAGTAGCTGTAGATGTAAAGTGAAAAAAATAAAATTAATATCTCTACAGAGTCGTGCTATGAGAATTCTCACTGAGCTTGAGGTAGGTTGCAATGTAAAACACTTTCAGGTTGCAATGCAGTGAAGCACTTGGACAGAACCAGTGAGGGATTGTAGATATAAGCAGCACTTCTTCATATCATAAAGATTATATGAAAACTTGGTCAGGGATTCTTTCTCTCAGCATTTTTTCACTGAATGCTTCTCATTCCATAATGAAAAATGCATCAAAGAAAAATAGTATTTATTCTAATTTTCTGTAGCTTCTTTAGTTTGTTGGTGCTGGTTTTTCTTGCCTATGAGCAAAAACTGTTCTGTAAATAATATTTTAGTAATTAGGATATATCAGGGTTTGTTTGTTGAGTTTTTAAAAAAATTACTAGTGCAGTTATTTATGGTTAGAATTTCTTCATTTCTTTATTGGAGTACACTTTGGAAAAATATATAAGAAAATGCAATGAATTAATGGAAAACTGACTAGAGAGAAGAATTTTTTAAAAGAGGAAAAAGCTGAGCATTTCTTTGTGAACCCAGAATACAAAGCGTAAAATTTCAGATTAGGGAAGTTTTTGAAATTTCAAAATCTTTCCTGAAAACAAGGAAACTAGGAGATTTCTCTTTAAAGGCCATCATCTAATCCAACCCCCCTGCCAGAGCAGGACCACCTAGAGCAGGTCACACGGGAACTTGTCCAGATGGGTTTTGAATGTCCCCAGAGAAGGAGACTGAGCAACCCATCTGGACAGCCTGTGCCCCAGTGCTCTGTCACCCTCACAGTGAAGAAATTCTTCCATGTGTTTCTTTGGAACCTCTTATGTTCCAGCTTGTACTTGTCGCCTCTTGTCCTATCACTGGACATCAATGAGAACAGCCTGGCTCCCTCCTCCTGACACCTGCCCTTTACATATTTGTAAACATTAATGAAGTCACCCCTCAGTCTCCTCCAAGCTAAAGAGCCCCAGCTCCCTCAGCCTTTCATCATACGGGAGATGCTCCACTCCTTTCATCATCTTGGTGGCCCCGCTCTGAACTCTCTCCAGCAGCTCCCTGTCCTTCTTGAACTGAGAGGCTCAGAACTGGACACAACATTCCAGATGCGGTCTCAGGAGGGCAGAGTGGAGGTGGAGGAGAACCTCTCGAGTATTCCATTTTAAGTATCTGAATTACATTGTATGTTAAGGAACCAAAAGGAATTTTTCCTTCCAATGAATTTTCTAGTGAAATTATCTGTTTTTTTTTAATTGTGTCAGAATATGATTCCAAAAGAACTGCTCTATTCCATTATGAATTTACAGTTTATATATTAAATCAGTGTAGGACTTGGAAAAGTCTGGCTTGTGGAAGAGTTCTGCCTGTTCTCATGTAATGCCACATGGCGGAGTATTGCTTTTTCTGTCGGGGTTTTCCCCCGCATCAGTCACCTAAAGAACTCAAAAATGTGAGGAATTTTCTGGTAAGCATGAGACATTTTAGTTTCAGAGCATTATTCTCCATTAGCTCTGTGCTACCGAAGCAATTACCAAGTCCCTTGTCAAAAACACAAATTGCTCTGAGTGACAAAGGACATTTTTGCCCTTTAAGTGTACTTTTTGATTGCTGCTGTTCCATTCTTGGACTATATTCATAATGACTTTTTAATTAATTAAATTAATAAAGTAAGTGAGAGCCTGCAGACTTACTTTATTCCTTCTTTTACAATATAATAGGGTACTTCTGTATTACAGCTGATATGAAGAAAACTTGTTTATTCAGGTGGAAAATGAACTAATATTTTTTAAATCTAAAAAATATTTTATCACGGTGAAGTATAATATACACAAACACCAGAGGGCTAGAGAGCTAAATAAGACAGGAAGAGACAAAGAGAATTTGTATGTGTTCTATATTTCAGCATAAAACATTTTGCATCTTTCTTATCTGCTGTGACCACGTTAGTTTAGCTTACATTCCCATTTTCATGAATATCAGAGTTAATACATCTCTTCATCAATTTTTTTCACCGTTCATATTTCAGATTCCTTAATTTTATTGTGTAGGAAGACAGTCTTATGAGGTTATGCTTTGAGTACAAGCTCATGCAAATGCTGTGATCTGTAGGTGCATTTGTTTGTCCTTCCTTAGTAAAATTTTATTTATTGGCCAGTTTACAGACTTCTGTCTACCTAAATGAAATACTGAATTTCTATAATTGTATTAGTTCTCCTATTTGAAGAAAAACTGACCTAAGTTCAGCTGTGTTGAGCTCATTTTACATGGATGCTTTGGCAGTGGGGAAAGCTTCAGGCAGAACTTCGCACCTTATTAGAAATGAGGGGATGGGAACAGAGGCATCCTTAACTATGGTGCTGAGAGAAACAACTTGTTTTAGTCTTAACAGCACTCAGGGTTTTTTACAACCTGTAATTATTTTCTGTTTATTCACACCTCTGTTTTTTTGAGTTTTTTTCTGGATTTGCTGTACACTAATCTGTTCTTTACCTATGTGGGACAAAGAGGCTGAAAAGTCTGTATCAGCCTTCAGTTCATCAAGGCATTTTAGTTTTCATGTAAGGCCACTGTTAATCATCTAAAGCTCAGTATTAATCATGTCAAGTCTTGATGGCTGATGTAAGACCTGGAATTAGGATTTTAAAGAGGGAATTGGAGGTGAGGGAATTTCTCTGGGTACTGCCAAACTGCATAGGCTGCTGTGCTGTGACAATGAAACCTATAGACACATGCAAATTGTATTAATGTACAAAAGATGACCTCAGATTACACTTTTAGGGCTCTGTGCTATACCAGTCACAAAGTAAAATACAGAAACTGTCCTGGTAGTTGGAACTTTAACCCATTTCACAGAACCACATAATGGTAGGGGTTGGACCTTTAGAGATCATCTGGTCCAACCTCCCTACTCAAAACAGGTCCAACTAGATCAGGTTGCACAGGAAAATATCCAGGTGGGTTTTGAAGACCTCTAGAGAAGGAGACTCTACAACCTCCCTGGGCAACCTGTTCCAGGGCTTCCTCACCCTCACAGTGAAATAGTTTTTCCTTATGTTTAAATGGAACTCTTTGTGTTCCAGCTTCATCCCATTACCCCTTGTCCCGTCACTGGATACAATAGAAAAAAGTGATGTCCCAGCCTCCTGACATCCACCATTTAGACATATGTAAATGTTAATGAGATCGCTCCCCAGTTTCCTCTTCTCTAGACTAAACAGCCCCAGTTCCTGCAGCCTTTCCTCATAAGGAAGATGCTCCAGTCCCCTGATCATCTTGGTGGCCCTGTGCTAGACTCTCTCCAGAAATTCCTTGTCCCTCTTGAGCTGAGGAGCCCAAAACTGGACACAAGACTCCATATGAGGCCTCACCAGGGCAGAGGAGAGGGGGAGCACAACCTCCCTTGACCTGCTGGCTACACTCTTCTTGATGCATCCCAGGATGTCATTGGCCTTCTTGGCCACGAGGGCACATTGCTGGCTCATGTTTAATTTGCTGTCAACCAGAACTCCCAGTTGACTGCACTGAATTACAATAATGTGCTTAATTATGCTTGCCCGTGCTCTGAATAGAGGTGTCTTAAACGCTTGTCTGTAGAGCTTCACTGGAAAGGTTAAAAGGTGTCTTAATCCTTGTTGTGTTTATCATGTTGAGTGATATTCCCACCTGAACATAATTCCATATGTTTTACATGTAAGCAATGTAACCATTAGAATCTTGCAGGAAGGATGGGCAACAAAATCTTTACCTCTAGTAATGAATTATATTTTGAGAGCAAACTGAACTCTGCTTATGTCTTTAAGAGGCATTTCAGACTTGAGTGCATGGGAGTTCAAAAATGTCAGTAAAACTCTGCCATGTGTGTGAATTATGGTGTCAGAATATGTGACTATGCTTGTAATATGTCTATGCTCTGGAGTAGATTTGGCTCTGTCTCAGATTGCTTTAGGCTTAATCATGAAACTATCTATTGACTTGGTTTAAGGACTGTGTGATTTTTTAAGGTCAACTAAAGAGTGGAATTAAGAGGATCCTCTAAAATCTCAAATATAAAAAGACTAATTTTGTAATTTTAGAGATACCATTGAATAAATCCCCTGTGAAAGACAGATAATGGGATATAATGGAACTTTGCTCTAAAACATGGAAGATTTTCACACTGCTTTCTAGTAGGATGAGATCTTAAAATTAGTGGAAGAGGCTATCAAGAAAAACAGTCTATGTGGAACCAGTGTTTATGCAACTCTGTATATTAAAACCCTAGCAAACAGAAGCTTCTCTTGGACAGATCCCACCTGTGCTTAAAGATCTTCATTCTGTTAGTCTTACAAAACATCACTGAGCTGTTTCATCTGCTCTTAGTCTTGAAACATCAATAATTTAATTGGACAAAAAATTTAAAAAATGTATTTCTGTGAAGAGATTTTAGTGCTAGCAAATTGACAGTGTTTGTTTGTTTATAGGTATAAAATTTAATCTTTTATTCTCTTTGAGTTGGCAGATCTTTTAATTTGAGAATTTTGCACACAAATCTAAAATCAACAGGCTGTGAGATCAGCACTAAAACAAAGTAAATTCTTAGTTTGTGTGTCTGGGCAATTTATGTAGTATGATTCATAGCACTGTGCAGCAAAGCCAAGATTGGGAATCACAAGACTTCTGCTGAAGGACTGAAATTAAAATGGTTAGGAGGATATGGTGAGGAGGATACAGGAGCATAAAACGTTCATCTCTCTGCTCTTGGTAATTGAATATATGAATCTAATTGGTATCATAAGAAAAATATATGGTGTTATCTTAATATTTTATGCTAATTTGGACTGAACGCCCTGCAATATTGTTTTGACACTGCTAGTGGTGCGTCAGCTGTCTCCAGGGGCCCTCATCAAAAGTAGAGGAAAGTCTCCTGCTGTGCCAATACTGTAAAATAAATAACATTCTCAGAAGATTAATACAGAGCTAGAGTGCAGAGTGTTACTAGTTGTTATAAAACAGACAGAAAAAGGGTTGCATTCTAAAACGCAAGCCTTACGAAATGATTGATATCCCAAGGAAGGATAAGTTTGTTGATCTGGAAATATCATTTGAAAAAGAAATGATGAGCTAGTGTCCAGGAGTTTGGAAGTTATGAAGAGACGAGTGTCCAAAATACAGATCTATAGCTGAACTACTTCCAAGCACATTTAACCTGGTTTGGTCTGGAAATCTCATGAAATTGTATTGTGTTTTGAACTTATCAGTATTGATTTTGCTTAGTCTGGATAGTAAATGCTATCTGGAGAGCCTTTTTTCCCTGTGTTGTTACTCTCATTTCTATTTAAAACTAGTAAGAGAAATAATGCATTAATTAAAGAAAAGGCAAGCCCCAAATGTACATATGTGGGGCAACAACTAAATTCCTGAATTAGGTTTTGCTATCTACTTCCAAACTTCAGTGAAAGTACTGAGACTTGTGTCTCTCTTCATCCTTTTCTACCACCTCTCATAAATCAGAGTGCAATCAGCAGTTCAAAACTGCTTGCTGTATACCTACAGATATTTTAAGTGTTGCTTAACAAGAAGTTGAACAAATAATCATAGTCACATACACTGCAGGTAATTTATGGCTGTACCAGGGGCTCTGCCATGTGCTTCCCCCCGTTGGATCCTGCTGTGGAGGATCAGGAGACTGTTTGTTGGAGTGTACTGCTGTCCCCATGCAGCCTGAACCCCAGCTTTCCTCTCCATCTAGAGGTGTGCTCATGAGCCCCATCTCAATTCAAAGCATGATTTTAGCTGAAGGCACGTACACTGTCCAAGAGCTATGTGCATCCCTGATAAAATAAAATTCTAGAATACTATTTTAAAAAACAAAGAAAGAAAAACTTAGAACTGTCATGAATTGAGAGGAGAACTGGTCCTTTGGTATTCTTCATATCATGCTGAATGTGTATGTCTCAGTAACATAAATGATATTTCACCATGTTACAGTCATTAGCAGCTACTCCTGAAACAGCAGTGGACTATTGGATGAGGCAAAACTATTTTTTAAAAAATTTAAAGAAGCTTCTTACCTATACCTGGCCAAGGGAAGGCTTTCAAGACAAGCCAGTGTAGCACACATATAAGCATGTGGTGGTTTAGCCAGGTGCCCACCAAGTCATAATATAACTCCCCCTCCTAAACTGGACAGGGAAGAGAGAAATACCATGAGAGGTTTGTGAGTTGAGATAAGGATGGAGAGATCGCTCAACAATTAGCATCATGGGCAAAACAGACTCAACTTGTGGAGGAAAAATTTTGATTTATTAAATGAACCATCAGAACAGGGAGATAAGAAATAAAACTGAATCTTAAAACTCCTCCCCCCACTCCTCCCTCTTCCCAGGGCTCTCCTTCCTTCCCCCTAAGCGGCGCAGGGGATGGGGGATGGGAGTTGTGCTCAGTTCATTACAGATGGACTTTGCCACTGCTTCTTCTCAGGGGGAGGCCTTCTCACTTCCCACTGCTACACTGTGGGATCCATCCCCACAGGAGACAGTCCTTCAAGAACTTCTCCAACATGAGTCCTTCCCATGGGCTGCAGCTCCTCACAAACTGCCCCAGCATGAGGCCTCCCACAGGGGCAGCTCCTCACACCCTGCCCCAACATGGGTCACCCACCAGGAGAACAGTCCTCCAGGTACTGACTGCTCCAGCCAGAGCTCCACACAGGGTCACAAGTCCTGACAGCAAACCTGCTCTGGCATGTGCTCCTCTCTCCCCACAGGCTCCAAGATCCTGCCAGGAACTTGCTCCAGTGTGGGCTTCCCAGGGAGTCACAGCCCCCTTTAGGCATCCACCTGCTCTGGTGGGGGGTCCTCCACGGGCTGTGAGTGGATCTCTGCTTCCTGAAGGCCTCCATGGACTGAAGGGGCACAGATGCCTCACCATGGTCTTCACAACATTTCACAAGGGAATCTTTCTTTCAGGGCCTAAGCACCCTCCTCCCCCTCCCTCTCCACTGACCTGGGTATCTGCAGAGTTATTTTAACATTCTCACTCCCTGAAGCTGCTGCAGTTTAGCAACTGTACAGCAACTTCTTCTCCAATACGTTATTCACAGAGGTGTTACCTCCATCACTAATTGGCCAGGCCCAAGTCAACTATGGGGTCCATCTTAGAACTGACTGGCCCTAGCCCTATCAGCTACAGGGGAAGCTTCTGGCAGCACTTTGTTTAAAGAAGCGATCCCTGTAGCCTCCCACTACCAAAACCTGGCCCAGGCAAAACCACTACAAAGCATCCTGGGTATAAGGAGACCATAACTTGGACCCTGGCCCACTTTTGTGAACTTCATGCAGGTTTTGTTCAGTGAGTATTAATTTTATGAAAAGTTGACAATGATTGCATATTTTACGGTTTTCTACTCCTAATCAGTTTAAAAATTGCTGTTTAGAGCACAGTATGTTACAACTGACTTATTGTATACTGACTTTCTTCTAGAACTGTTTCTCATCTTTCTATTGATTTGTTCATCTGGCTTAGGAGTTAGCACCATCCCTAGCTCTCAGTTTTGGTCCCATTCACTAGGTGATCTCTCTATTCCTCTTTTTCTCAATATGACATAAACAAATTAATCCTTTTCCTTGCAATCTTTAAAGAATCATAGATTTCCTTTACTTTTCTAATCACAAACTCCCGGTTTCTGGAGCAGAAGCAGAAGTTAAATGGGTATCCCCATCTGTATTTAATGTTATCTTGGCACAATGCCTCTGTTATTTCTTTAAAACTAATTCTCCCATTTAGAAGCCAAGGTTGAAACCCTAGACTTGATCAAGTCAATTGAATTTTTGCCATAGAGTGGTGAGGCTGCTGAAATCAACCTCAGAATCCCAACAGGTATATTTTTATTGTTTATTTTTATCTGTGAACATAAATTTTCCTCTTGTCTGTGATTCCTTCATTAATGTCTCTTAACACTACGGAATTTTAATCTTAGAAAACTGGCTTGAAGTGTTCAGTCAATAACCAGAGGGGGAAAGAAAGCTCATGAAATCCAGCTTACTTTAATTTCCTGATTTTATTCTTAAAGAGTTTTTTTATCTTTATGCATAAATGAAGAAACATCTCTCCTAAATCCTCCAAGTTTTTAATCTAGTTTTGAGTAACAACTTTTTCACAAGAGAAATCTTTACCATTTTCTCTCTTTACAGTGTAAGTCTACCAATCTCTTGCTTTGCATGCTTTTTCCATTCTTTTAATAATTAATAAATGTATTTACACGAGAAAAATATTTTTTACATTCTAAAATCCTTTTAACTGATCATTCATGATTAAAAATGGTGCTGTCTGAGATCACAAGAACTCAAATAGCAAATTTTGAGGTCAAGCTCAAGATCATGTACCTGATGATCCAGCAAAGAGGGAAAAATGTCCATGATCATCATCAGAAAGTACCAACAGAGTCAACTGCTCCATATCAGAGAGTGTAATTCCCACTATGGACAGATGAAGAAGTAAAGTTCAGTATGTATGGTTCTCCATTTGAAGATATTGGCTGGGCAGCAGAATGAAATCAACTCTTTCCTTTCTCCTGAATAGTACAAAATATCTCCACTCCTCCTTAAGAAAGTGTAATTAGCAGAGTCAAGCTGTTAAAAAGGTCAGTACAAAAATATCTCTGCAATCCCTATTCTGGTGTAACATGATGTTCTTTCTTCCAATGCAGTAACATATTACTTTTTGTTAGCTTAAGTGCTTACTCTTGGAGAAAGTTGGACATTGGTAAATGAAACTTTCTTCTGACAAAATAATGTAATTTTATTTAAAATTATTTCAAGTACATATCAGAAAAAATATGCATGTTTTTCCTACCTGTGTCACCAAGTGGTACCTCTTCACAGACATCATCTTTCTCTCAGAATAATTTTCTGATTATTTGCATGGACTGAGTGCCAAGGAAGCTGGCTTTTCAAGATCATGCCTTCACAGCATTTCCATTCTTAGGGATCTGTCCTAAACCAGAATATCATTGTTCTAATTTAAACAGAGCTTCCATCCCTTCCCCTTGTTTTGGTCTTGATTTCTCATTCATGTTCAAGTTTTGTGTCATTTTAACCCTTGAGGATGAAGACAGGGTTTTTTTTGAGCATTATACGATAGAATCCACTGAGTTCTGCATCTTCATTTATCAGAAGCTGCTACTAAGGAAGAACTAGGCAATGGAAGTAATCCATATTAGATGTCAGCACAGTTCAAACAATGCAGATGCCAACAATGGTGACTGTGAACCTGAGAGCCCATAGCAGGCTCCTGTGCACCACATGGCTGTGTCTCTAAGGCAGTTTGAGCGTCTTGGCAAACTTCCTGAGAAAACTGCAAGTCCTCCTGCTGTGAGGGTAGCAAGCACATCAAAGTGAAAACACCACTTCTGTTTTTTAAGAAACTGAAACAAATGCTTAAGAGCTCAGTTGCATGAATTAACTCAGAGAAGCATGTGATAAGAAAAGAACAGATCAATACAAAGAGCTCACTCTAGAAAAAAATACCCTAATACTAAACTCTTTCAACTTCCTTTTTTTCCCCTTCCAGCTTGGTTTCAGTTATGTATTTCTTATATCAGCATTCTTTTTTAATTGCATTTCTCCCTGCATATTTTGAGGTTTGATCCTTATTTTCTATCACATTTTCCTCCTTTCTTTCTTCTTTTTCTTCTCATTTTCTATATTTCTTGGGATTGAGATACATAAAATTGTGAATATACACAGAATTCCTAGGTATGATGATGTCTTATATTAATATTGAGTTAAATTAAGGAGAAAGCTTAACAACATTTCTGAGATGCCAGTAAGGTAGCAGAGAGGGGACCATACGGTGTACTGGGCTCTCTCTTATATCACCGTCTGTTTTGCCCATACGTGTAATTTAGGAGGCCACTACAATATCAAAATTTCTTTTTAGCGTGACATTTTGTGTCTTTTAAACAAAAAGACTTCTGGAAGCAAAATGTAGAAGTGGGATAAGTAGGAGAAAAGGAATTTCTTTCCAGAGATCCTTGTATAATTTTTATTACATGTTCCTAAAGAATATTTAAATAACAATACATGCAGGCTTTATTTATATGACAAATAACCCTAACCTTAACATAGAAGCACTTTGAGAAGCACTTGAATATTCTCCACAGCAGATATTTGTTACCCATGTGCTGGTAAAATGCTAGTGTATTTTAACTGGCCTCCAGGCTACCTCTTGTGCCTGCACCGTCTTTATAATTGTACTTGACCCAGAAAGCCAGCATCTTCTTGTCACTGAGTTCTCCAAAATGTAAAGCAAACAGAGGAATTCCCAAGTGATTACAACAAAAATATTTTTTACTAAATGTCAGCATGATCTCCCATAAAACCAACAATTTGATGTGTTTTTCCATACTCACAGGCTTCAACCATGTGGTGTGGTAATAAACATCCTCAAATCTTATGTCATTGATTGTTTGGTTTCAGAGATGATGAAATATGGAAAATAAAATGAAAGCACACAAACCTTGTCTGAGATTTATTTGGAGATGGTGTGTGAAGCATACCTGGCTTTTTATACTTATCATAGCACCTGACAGAAGGGACACATTCAGCCTTAGTCATGTCTAGTTTATCTTGTCAGTGTCTGAAACAGACAGGGGAAACCTTTCAACATTGTACTTCATAAAATTGTAACCAGACTGATAAATCTGTTTATTTTTCCTTTAAATGTGCCCTGGTTTCCATAACAGAAACAGCTTGCATGTATGCTGATGGATGGTTACTCTCCCATTACAGGTCTTTATGAACACTTTACCAAGAAACTTGCTTTGTGAATTCCTCAGCCATCTTTTTTTATTTTTTCCCCCCTTTTTATTTTATTTTTTTTTCCCAGCACCTGAAATCTTGCAACTGGCCTGGCTTGAAAGCTGCCTTGGCAATTTTACTAAGGCACTTGCTTTGATAGCTAAAAATGACCCTGAAGAATGATTAATACTGTGTGTGGGTTAATGACATAAATCTGTTAAAATGTGCCTGATGTACAGCTTTACATGTGAGAATGTTATAGCCATATTCCTGTACTAACACAGTGACATTGAACAGAATGTAGCAGATATAAAATCTACACTAAAAAACGAAAAAGAAAAAGAAAAAAAAAAAAAAAGAACCCCTCAAAAAGGGATTGGATTATTATTATGAATTTGTTACCAAAAAAAAAAAATTCTACTAAGAGAATATAAATTTAATGAAAAATAAAAAACAGCAGTCTTAAGATATGTTGGGATGTATTGTCTAACTCACATAATTCTAGTGGTTGCTACTGAAATTGTAGACACTTGCTCCAGGAATGAAAAGGTCCGCTCTTTCTTTACTGTATTGTTCGTAATGCAAAATAATAACAAGATACAATTAAAAAGGCAGTAGGAGCCCAGTTCAACAGCCTGAGAAATACATCCATCCTTACTTAAATATATCTATGGAAATCTCTCAGTTTTTTGAAGACATAGGTTAATTCCTTCCTAATCTAAAAGAAGAAGAAAAGACTACAATCATAAGGAGAAAGAAGGAAAGATGTAATTTGTACTAGATTGGTAAGAAGTGAACTGAAGTTACTATCTTTAATTTATTTTGCCTTTGTGACTGTGAGGAATTAGCTGAATAATTCAATTTGCAGAGTAGCAACTGGAGACACTTTCTATCTTAGAGGTCTCAACAGTAGTTCACAAATGTGTTTAATCATGAAAAATTGTGTTGATGATCTTTTTGCTGTATATTGGCAATGAGTCTCTATCAAACACTTTTATCCCTGTGTGATTCCTTTGCTTTCAGAATAATTTTAGATAGGCTGATTAAGGGGAGATGAGTATCCTAGAACTTAAAATACAGTGCTCTGTGCCAGGTCATCTTACTTGTTGCAGCCAACAGTCTTCTATTTACAACCTCATTCCTTTCACTAGCTCCCATGTCCACCAATGTTACACATCTGCATGGCTACACAAAGCTGAAGAAGGCTCCAACTGCAATTTTAACAATAAAATAATGTAAACATTCTCAGCGCAGACAGACTATTTTAGTTTCCATGTCTGACAGTTTGGCACCTTTCACAGCACTAAATGAGCTTAAAACATTCATCACTACATGTGCTTTAAGAGAAACAAAACAAGTACTAAGTAGCATTTGAGACTTGGTAAGCTTTCTATTTAAGCTGAAGCAATCATTTAGACTGACAGGAAAAGGTTGTGAAAAGAGCTTGGAAAAATAGCTTATTTATATTTAAGACTCAGCAAATATTGAGAGAATAAGAAAGGATACAAAAATGAGTACTGTACTCTTCTGTAAAAATAATTTTAAATATGACAAGACTGATTTACATGAAACTTTGTAAAATTATTCTACATCCCAGCCTTTACCAAACTAGAACTTTGTATGCTAAGTTTCAGTTTGAATGGTTTTGTTAGAGAAATCACTCATTAAAGTATGAGAATTATACAATGAAGTAGTCATATCTTAATCCTAAGTACAGTTTCATATGTGTCATTTATTTAATAGAACAAAGTATAATACAAAAAACTTTTGTGTGCAGAAAAAATGTACACATTCTATTAAAATTGCAACGTGTGCAGAAACTTAAAGAACCTTAATACAGTAAAGCTTTAAATCATGCTACTGTATCTATATCCCAGGAGATAGAGTCCTACAATACAAAACTAACATTAACATTTTTGCTAATACTTACTGGGAAAAAACTTTGTATGGTTTTATGGGAGGAGAAAGTAAAAAAAAAGTCACATGTTTTTTATGAGAAGTAATAGTTCATAAATTAAAAGAAAATGTAGCAATTCTTCTTCAAAGAAGAATTTGTGTGGCTCAAGACAATTCCACACACATTTTGTTCCTGTTTAAGACTTTCCAAGTGACTCAGACTAGGTGGAGATACTCCAATAATTTTGGATTTAGTTCATCAATATGATTTTTTTGAGAACTTGTTAGCTGTCCAAGCCCTGAGAATCTCTATTAAGTTATACCTTGCTGAAACTGCATAATGGTTTTACTTTATGGGACAGGTAAATAGCATGACTTATCTGACTATAAAGAAAAAAACAACCAACCAAACAAAAATTCCCCCGAAACCAAAACACATTTTATTTGTATTCTGACACAGGAAGGTTTTCAGAGTGGAAACTTCTAACAAAGCCATATATTTATCATAGAAGTTAGTGTAACTGAGGTTTGAAAACAATCTCTTGTATTCAAGTTCATGAAAACACAGAAGTTTTTTGCTAGGAATTTTACTTTTCAGTCTCTCTACTTATATTAGAAAATAGCATGAATGTGACTAGCAATACTTTTATTTAATGTAGAATTCTTTAGGGATGTGTTACAACAAGCAATGGATTTGAATCTTATTCTAAACTCTGGAACATGACAAATACACTTGGAACAAAGCGATAACAATCTGCTGTTAAAATACCTGTTTTGATTTTCCAAGTTCAGTTATGAAGAAAGCAGGTAAACAGGATGATCAGTGAAAAATGTATCTGATTAAATTGTTTCTTCAGCATTAGGAATTTTAGATGTTATGATCAGTTCAGATAAACTAGCCTTCTTGTCAACAATATAAATGACTTTTATACTGTCAGTTACAAAGAAATATGTGGAATGGCCCTATTTTTATTGTCATGACCTTTGCTTTAGATATATCTGAATCCTTACTTGTCTTTCCTGTTTTAACTAACATACAATATCCAAATATGTAGATGACTTAGTTCTTCCATACCAGGATTTAAAAATCAATTTAAGGACCAGATAGAAATCTATCTCAGTTTTGTTTTTTTTTTTTTTTTCCAAATGTGTCTAACGATAGTTCACTACTCTAACAGTTTCACTCATTCACACAGTAGCTTCAATTCCATCTTGGAGTGGTGTTGAGTAGAGGAAGGATATACAAGGGGTTATATTATTTTTTATCTGATGCTTCTGTCCAACTTTGCTGTAATCCCTTTCTTCCCTAATCACTGTAAAAAGAGATAATTTATTATAATCATAGGGAGGGGGAGAGAGAAATAAAAATAAACATTGACATCTGTTCCTAAGTTTTCCTTTTCTGTAAATCTCTCATTATTCCCAGTTTCCTGTGTATTCCTCATTCTGCCTAAAAGAAATGCAAGGCTCTTTTTTCTTTTTCTATGTAAGTTTGTATTTTTGAAACCAAGAAGAAGTAATATATGTTGGCAGTCTTTTCAAGGAAACAAAGTAATAAGATTGTGTAGTGCCATGCAAGATAGACTGAAATACTTCTCATCAGTCTTTGACTATGCCATTGCAATCATTGCTAGACTAATACTGCCACTTGTGTGTTTGTACCATCTACCTAAAATGCTGTGCAGTCTCAATTCTATGTCACTTATGACAATATCACCTCTCTCAAGTCTCCCCGAGAAGTAAGTATTTATCTTGCCAAATTTGTGCCAAATCATGTGCTTTTATATACTTTATGACATTAACAGGATAAGGTGGATCCAAATGGGACACAGAAGTCAAAAGGGCATGAATTCTGTCTTTAAATCCATCTACAAAATGAAGATCCTCTGTCTTTGTGTCCTTTGTTGATAGCTGTCAGGAGGACTGCTTGTGCACAAACCCTGTACTTTGTAGAAATATTTTGGATCTCCTACCTGGCTGTACACTGTGCAATGCCACTGTGATCTAGGCCACTCTTCACCTAAACTATGACTCCACCAGAAAGTGTCCTTTGTCCACTGTTGATCAGTAAGAGCAAGCAACAGCTGGTAGGAGCCAAATAAGCCGCATCCTTCAGTGGTGGACTCTGCTCTCAGTAGAGGGCAGCACTAGGAGCAGTATAACATAAGTTAACTGTGTTAACCATCCTCTTATAAATCAAAAACAGTGAAAAAACCCAGCCTAAATTGGAACATCTGAAACCATGTGCACAATGCATTTCCTATCACGGTGGCAGAATAAGAGCATGGGCACTGCTCGAGAGCTATTCTTAATTATGAAGGCCTAGTTTTGTGAGCAGAGATGGGGTTTATAGTGTAGGTAAGGAAGAAGTCTTCAGAAGCAGAGATTTTAAAATTATAATTGTGTTAAACAAATGTCCTGATCAGAGTTGTTGCAGTGATGTGAGGGCCTAACCTACTGCACACTGTTAAAATTATATTAATCATATCAATTTGGGACATAAACTTCTACCAGCACTCAGGACCAGCAGGAGGCTTTCAGAATTGTCCTCTTTATGGCTTTACATTGGTAATCATCTTGCCAAAGTTCAGTTTGCTCTGGAGTTTTCATCTTCTTTAATACTAATTAAGCACCACTTGCACCCCAATAAGTGTTTCAGCACCACAGCTGTGAAATTAGAGGATTTCCAGATACAGGTTTAAATGACTAGGAATAAAAAATGGACTAAGTCAGCTACAACTCTCACATCAAGCTGTCTTTGAGGCCTACTACTGTTATCCATACAAGTAGCATTCAGCAAACTACCCACTTAACTGGCTGTAATTTTAAAATTTCCTCTCCCATGAGACTAGTTGTAAAATCAACATGTGCCAAAGTGCCAGGATTTAGTTCCAAAAGAACATGAGAACTTCAAGGAAAATACTACCTCTAAGCTTGATTTTGAATATGAAGAGAAAATATCTTTGCTTTATCATTATCACAATGCTTTGGTATGTGATTCATTTTGTATATGCAATGTGAAGGCATGGCTGTATCCACATACCATAACCAGGTGACTACAGACTAGGACTTCTGAATGTCCCCAGGTGGTGTGACAACAGCTGATTCTGGGTGTTGCTCTATGCCAGGCACTCATAGCTGTACCAAACTGAGTTTTCTCTTTGCTCTCATTTTCCCATTCTCACTTAGAGTCTTTTTTAAAGAAAAGCCATTGCTATAAGTTGCAGTTTTTCTGGACAATACTGGATGCCTAATGGCTTAAACACATGCAGTCCTGCAGGTCTCCAACCAATGTAACTGAAAAGCAACCGTACACATATATATAACAAACTCACCAGGTTTTAAGTTAAAGTGAGAAAAATTAATTGGCTGAAGGGTAAGTATAATAAATTCAGGGGAAAAAGTGTAGCTGATCCCATCATAAAACAACCAGAATGAGAATGTGCTACATAATAAACTAGGTGTTACTGTTTTCTGCGATCATTCAGGCACTGCATTTTGATTCATTGCAGATTCCGAATTGCTGAGAAAATGGCAGTTAATTACCCCTAACACCTTTGCAGGAACAGCTTGGAGGACACTATGAAATTAGCACTCGAAGTCTTAGCTAAATATATCATTTTAGCTTAATGGAATTCAATAATATTGTAATTCAAATGCATGTTGCACAAAATTAATAGCTTTTAATACTGAAATCACTTTATTTTATCTGTCCCATATGTTATGCACACTGACATTTATTGATTTCTTCTGAAATAACCATCACTTATAGAAGCTGGAGAAGAAAATTAGGAATGCATATTTCAGGTAGGGTACTATTCTGAAACCAGCAGTCATGACAGAGATATTATATGCTTATCCTGATAGCCTGGCTGACTTTTTCTGCGCTATCTTTAACTCTCCTAGATTGATTATGTCCAGTTCTGAATCTAAAGGGCTGAGATGTGGTTTCCCATTAGAGCCCTCAGTGGAGGGCACACAGTGGGATGCTGATGAGAGCCCCAGGCCTGCCAGCCATTTAAACAGAGCTCAGCCACAGTTGCACTACCTCCCATTAGCTTTGCTGGAAGGGCAGTCAGTGCAGTGCTGACATCCCATGGTACCATGAGCGGCCTGAGAGTTGCTTTAGAATTCAATGTGGTGAGCCGTTTGGACAGTAAATACAAAAACTCTGGAGATCATGAGAAGAAAGCTGCAGTACATCCCACTCATTCCACAGCTGTATCTGTGATGGGCTTGGAGGCACAGCTGGCCACGGAAAGTTTTAGGAAGATTTTTGGAAATGTGGGATGTGCTGAAATTTCATCTTTTTAGCAAACCCCACTGGGTGGCGCTGGGCTGTGCCACCGTAGCTCTAAAACCTGATCCTCAGTTCTCCTCCAGTTCGGTTAGAACCTGCAAGTTATTCATTAAATTATAATTTGTTTGGACATAGGGGAATAGAAAAATAATATCTGATGTCTATTTACGGTTTCATAGACTCTATGAAAATTAGAAATGAAAAACTAAGCTAATAGAAAACATATGCACAAGAATTATCAAATATGTAATTTTAAATAGCAAAACTCTTGAGATAATCAGGTTGTCTCAAAAATATCTAACTAGATTTTACACTTAGGAAAATCCATTTACATACTAAGGAAAAAAAAAATAGAAAAATGTATTACAGTACATCCTCAAATACAAATCAGAATCCTATTTACATGGTGTTGGATGATTGTCAGATTCAGAATATAACATGATTCCTGCTTACATCATGGAAGCAGAAGCTTTACTGAGTCATCTCAAACTCAGATCCACATAATTTATGAGCCCTAGGTTGTCCTTTCAGTTTTAAATTCAAGAAGAATTTGTGAATTTTTAAAGCAAAATCTATTCCATGTCTGAAATACCTGTAAGACATAAAATATTAAACAAGGCTTGAATTTAGGTTCTTTAATTTAGAAATAATTTCAGTAGTATGTGATCCATTTGAGGAATGAAAGGATCGGTAATTCATTTAGAAATAAATAAAAAATATATTCACCCTGCAAATCAGGATACATCTTTCAGCAGGGATGATGTGTATGCAAGTGTGCAATCCCAAATATAACAGTTACTTCCAGACATATATCATAAAAGCAGAGATAGTAAAAACAATTACCAAGGAACAAAAGAGGACCAAGGACTATTTAGGTGTTTTTATAGATGAAAACAAGCACATATAGAGAAAAGTGACAAAATTTAAGATTACTTGCCCAAAATAAGAGGGCCTTGGAAAGGTGTTTAGAAAGATGTTTGCACAAAGGATATCAGATACAGCAGTTGTATTTCATATATTTTGATATTTGCAAACAAATTGTGAAAAAAAAAGGATAGAGATGACCAAATGTATTTCATTTCATTCGCAGACTTGCTAATTTTTATTCAGAATTTTGCTAGTGGAAGAAATCTTACCATCTGTGTGTCCAAGTCCACAACACCACATTAGACTTCTCTGATCTCCTTAGATTTTGTCAGCTTAAACAGTCTTGGCTACAAATAAGTGAGAACATTTCCAAGCAAAAACTCACTCCCTGAATAAGAGACTTGACTAAATCTTATCACTTTCACTTTCATATTGACTCCTGACTATGCTATTGTTTTTTCTTCAAATTTGACAAAATAGTTTACACAGTCTTCAATGCTAAAAAAATCTTTTCTTTGGATACCTGACCCACTGAGCTGGAAGACAGAGACAGGGGACAGAATTAAGCCTCCTTAGTCCAAGGGGAAATGATTTGTGACCTGCTGCTCTATCTTGACTCACACAAGTCCATGAGACCAGATAAGATCCAACCAAGGGTGCTGAGGGAGCTGGTGGAGCCACTCTCCATCATCCATGGCTTGGATGGTTTAGATGGATGTACTCTGAGATGGGTGAAAAACCGTTTGGATGACAAGGCTCAGATGTTAAATCCAGTTGGTGGTGAGTAACCAGTGGTGTTCTCCAGGATTCCGTGTTGGGGCTTGTTCTGTTTAATATTATTATCAACAATCTGGATGAGAGGATAAAGTGCGTCCTCAGTAATTTTGCTGATGACACTAGGTTGGGTGGATGTGTAGACCTACTTGAGGACAGGGAGGCTCTTCAGAGGGACCTGGACAGGCTAGAGCAATGGGCCGAGGCCAATTGTATAAGATTCAACAAGGACGAATGCTGGGTGCTGCACTTGGGCCAGAATAACCCCAGACAATGCTACAGGCTTGAGGCAGAGTGGCTGGAAAGCTGTCTGGTGGAAAAGGATCTGCGGATGTTAATTGACAGCCAACTGAACATGAGCCAGCAGTGTGCCCAGGTGGCCAAGAAGGCCAATGGCCTCCTGTCCTGAATCAGAAATAATGTGACCAACAGGACCAAGGGAGTGATTGTCCCCCTGTACTTGATGCTATTGAGACCAAACAGTAGTGTGTCCGGTTCTGAGCCCCTCACTACAAGAAAGACATTGAGGTACTAGAGAGTGTCCAGAGATATTCAATGAAGCTGGTGAAGGGTCTGGAGAACACGTCTGATGAGAAGTGGCTGAAAGAAATGGAATTGTTTAGTTTGAAGGAGGCTGAGGGGAGACATGATCACTCTCTACAACTACCAGAAAGGACATGTAGCAAAGTGGGCATTAGTGGCCCCTTTCCAGTAATTGATGATAGGACAAGAGGAATAGCCTCAAATTGTTCCAGAGGAGGTTCAAATTGGAGATTAGGAAGAACATTTTCACTGAGAGGGTTGTTAAACACTGGAATAGGCTTCTCAGGCAGGTGGTGGAGATACCGTTGCTGAAGGTATTTAAAAGGTGCATAGATGAGTTGCTAAGGGACGTGGTCTAGTGGTGGGCTTGATGGTGTTAGGTTAGTGGTCAGACTTGAAGATTTTAAGGGTCTTTTCAATCAAAATGATTCCATTATTCTGTATGAAAGACAATACAGGTAAAAATAATTCAACTTGTAATACAATAAAACATGAAAGGCCCACTATTTGGGAATCTGTAATACCTACTGTGTATTATATGAATGAAAACCATTTTTCACTGTCATTTTTTATGTTAGTTTAGAATTGCGTTGTGACATAATTTGCAAAATTGGGTGCTGATGCTTCACAAACACCTACCCAGTGTGATAAAAGACATTGTTTCAAAAACGGTATGTATCGTTATCTACACCAGCCCAAAACTCCCTATGAGAGATTCATTTATTGCTGCATCTCAGATTCCCTGAGGGAATGACTGCACCTGAGCCCTGAGCAAAGGAATGGGGCCAGTGAGGTCAGTGATGCTAGCAGAGACAGACATTTGTCCCCAGGACTGACCCTGCCCTGGGCCTGGCTATGCTCTCTACTTCTGCTCTTCCAATGCCATCTATCAGTTCAAGATAATAACATTTTGCTCCACTATTTATCAATTGTTTTATTTTGTTGTGCCACTCTCTCAGCAGAAACTGTTCTTGAAAATTCTGTCCAAGTTTCTACTTTCTTTTCAAAGAATACATCCAAAAAGCTCCATCTATGAATGGGAATTATGCCCAGCTGGAACAGAAACCTAAAAAGCAAAACACTAATTAAATATGTGGATTTCTACTGATTATGTTAAATCTTTTCTGCACAGTTAGTCTTTTGCAAGTAGTTTTCATGAATTATCTTTTGTTTTTAAATTTATGTATATTATATTCAAGCTAGATGTTACCTTGAGTGTCAGATGAGGGTGTAAATTAAAATGTTGGACCAAAAAATGAAATATTCCATAGCAAGTTCTAAAAACAACACCAATGAGCAGTTGGTAAAGCAATCAAGGTCCCAAGCTAAAGTGTACTACAAACACAATGACCTTAGCCTTTCTCTTTTGATTTACACCAGTGTTGGAAAGTAACTTAACTAGGTGCCATGGGCCTCCAAGAACAGCTGAGTCAATGCATTGTTTAAATTGTTACGGATGTTAATTAGATTAGCCATTTGATGTTGAGACCTGCAGTACTCTTTGAAACTTATTTTTCTGGCCTGAAAATTCAGGAAAGATAAAGTCCTACACTGTAGAAATCAATGAGTCCCAGAATCCTTATTACAACTTCAGTGAAATAGCAAATAAATGATCCTATCTGGTTTTAGAGGTAACAGACACCAGCATTCATGGACTGTTCAGTATAGGTACAACGAGGGGCATGTATGTTTTACACGTTGAAATATTCCAGTATCTATCAGTTCTCCTAACAGGTGCTTATCATTTTTTATTGATCGATTGGTATCAAATTAGAAACATTCATTAGAAAAACGGATTATTACCAAAATAGACAGGCATCTTTTATATAAACTATGACAATTAGTAACGTCTTTCTAAGTTTTCAAGGAGTCCCTGCCACTCTGACATAGTCTAGGCTAAAAAATGAGAAAACAGGTTTAAAAATTCCTGTAAGAAGGTTGTTTGTTTGTTTGGTTGGTTTTTTCCCAAATCTTCTGGAACTATAGTTTTTGTGCTTTTGGGAAATACTACATCTGAATGTTTTAATAATGCAATTACAATATATTAGGCTTTCTCCTCGTAACTCAGTTTATACTTTTTTTTTTTCTCCTAAAATCTGCAAACAAATCTATAATCTTTGTCATTCTATATGGACAAATTACTGCTTAAAGTGCTTGTATATACACTTATTTTGCTGAACTAGGGCTACAGAAAGGAGAGAGGGATCTCCTGAACCTGCTTTTCTTATTTCCACAAGGATTTCTGCAGAGACGTGGCAGACTTGATCTTGTTTAATCTTTCAGAGGTCAGAATAGGTCTCTTCTGCATGTCATTTCTGCAATTATAAAGCAGATTGTCAAATGAAGTTGAATCTTTAAACCAATCCAGCAACTGGAACTTCAAAAACTAAAAAATAAAAAGTAAATTGAATTCTAAATTATGGAGGACCTTACTGAGGCCTCCCAATTATTCCTGAATTCACAGCAGATAAAACTAATGAGAATCCCCTGATGTCGGTGTACCAGTGTCCTTTCACTCCATCTGAGCATCTGGTTAAATTTCTCTGATGTCAAAACACCTAACTTTTGTAGAAAGGAAGTTGATACGTTAACGTCCCTCAGCTCCTGGATGGAAATTCTGGTTCCAGAGAATTACCAGTTTCAGAAAAGCCTTGATAATAAGCTGTTCAAGCACTTATATTTCTTTCCTGTGCATCCCAGATGAGTCTCCTGGCTCTGAGACTGATGGCTATTTAGAAGAAAAAGGGATTTTGTTTTCTTACTTTACTACAAGTGGGAATTAAAAACCCCAGAACTGCTAAAAGCTTCCATCCTTCAAATAGAATAGAACAGGGAAGTTCATTCCCCATTCTTGTTCTTTCATGTGCTCACAATGCACTATGGAGCCCCCATGTTCATACTGGTGTTACAAAATTTCACCATTTTATACCTGTGACTTCCATCAAACAGATGAAAATTATATAGTACATCTCATTTCCATTTTTCATTCACAAAGACTTTCATGCACATCTCTGACTCTATCTTCTATCCGTAGAAGGCTCATGGACATATTTCTACGTGTGCTCAATTTAGGAAACTGCTGAAAAATATCAATGCCCTGGACTGTCTTCTGAGAAGTTTAGTAAGTGCAAAATACTGAAATGAGAAACAGTCATGACAATATCATCAGGATCAGTCCCAAAAGCAAGAAAAGTGTGTTACTGCACCTGTGCCAAATTTAATTGCTGTGAAGACTGTGGATGGCTTAGTTTTGGCATTTTGTCATCAAACCAGAATAGAACAGGCTATACTCATGGCATCTCAGTCTGCTTTTCTCAGTGCAAAAAATATTCTTGCAATGAGAAATGAATACATTTCAGGGTACACGTTTTAATGCACTGAGAATACAAAGGACAGTTAGTACTGCCAAAAAGTGATAGTCCATTATCGTTAAACTACTACCTTCTGTACAGCCTTCAGTGCAGCAGACATAATGAAAATGTACAAAGATGGGGGAAAGGTACTGTGTAGTATTTTCTGTAGCTGGATTGGTAAGTTTGGGACAAATTCTGCACTTCCTGTACTACAATCCTATTGATGTTCTCAGGGTTTTGGGCTATATCTGAGGTGAAGATATATGTTTAGAGATTATTCACACAAAATTTGCAATTTAGAAGGTCCTTCATTCTGAAATACAACCCAAGATATGAAGTGCTACATATTTTGAAAATTTCAAGGCAGGCAAACAACAGTGATTACAGATCATGTATATTGGGCATCGTGCCTGCTCAGGATTGTGATTCCTAGAAGGCAAAGAGAATCTAAAGAATAAATAAGTAATTGTTAAAAATTGGTTTTTATTTAAATGTTTATGTTGTTTGCAAGGGTGTGTTAAACAGAGATTTTAATTAATGTTTTACTTGGCAGTAATGGCAAGATTTAGTCAGCTACTCCTATATGTTTTGGGTTTTTGTTAAATGCAAAAATTAAATTTCTTGTCATCAGGAAACCACATCATCTTGATGAGCTATACATCAAAACTGGGAACCTAGATGAGTGAGCGTCTAAGAAGGCCACAGCAGCTCCCCAGAGTGGGCTGACCCTCAGAGGTAGTTCACGGACAGGAATGTATATGAGACTTAAAATCAGTTCTCTGCCTGAACTATGAATAGAGTTTGAAAAAGTCTTACTTGATATTGCACCATTAGACACAACAGGATAAAAATCATGCTTTATGTGATTACCTAGGGCACATCCAGAACCTAGCAGCTCCTTAATGTGGAGAAAAGTTGCCTGCCTGAGGGTTAAGCAGCACAGGATCAACCACAGCAGGAAGCTAAGGGTTGACAACCTGCTGTGTGCAGGCTAAGGAAAAGCAGAGTGCAAATGTGGTGCATGCTTAGTGCCACATAACCCTAACTGGGGGAGCTTAGGTGGGTGCAACGGCATCAGTCATCAGCTGGAGATTTTTCCTTTAATTTTTCTGGTTTTAGACTTTTAAGTATCCTTGGCTAGGCTTTTCTGCTCACTTTATGTGACTGTCCAGTAGAAGTAAAAATGATTTAGTGAGACGGAAAAAGCACTCATTTCCTATCACAGGACTTATACCTCCTGGACATTATCCTGTGTATACAGGGCAGGCACAAGACGGTAATCCTGAAAGAGTGCCAAGTGCGCAGCGTGTTGAAGACTGCTTTCCACAAAGACCACTGAAGCCTTACCCAAGTAGAAGGAGTTGGTAAGAAAGGTGGGTAGGGAGTTAAACCTTTTTCACAGAGTTGTTTCATGTTTCAGAATACACTACTGGATTTGCAATCAGTTCGATGGTGGAGCCTTATAACAAAACAGATGTCTCTTTTAAGAAAACCTTTGTATGTCTGAACAGAAAGAGGTTTGTCCTCAAGCAGGAAGCCTAACACAGAGCTTACACAGTGATATATTTTCAGTTATGTAGCCAAGACAATAAACATGCATCTTTTGATCTGTGTGGCAACAGTGCACAAGTCATAGTTAAAGTCAGGATAGAATGAGACCCAAATCTGCCAGGATCCACTCAGTGTTCTGATGTGTTTCTGAACGTCCTAAATTTCACCAGACTGAGACTAGTGGACTTCAAATAAATTTCTAAAGAACCCATAAAAGTATTCCAGCAAGCATGACAGTTTAAGCCCTAATGTCAAAACATGGGAACATGCAGTCTATTTTGTATAAAATATTTTTTTTGGTCTTCTAACTATAATTATGTCTCTTTAAAATGTAGGCTTCTCTAGACATACATTTACCAGCAGTCTTTTCCTATTTATACTATGTAAATAGAGACAGTAATACCTCTCCTGGGACTACAGAAGGCATGGATAGAATTTTAAAATACCATTAAAAATTATCTCTTATTAATTGCTGTTGTGTTCACATTTGAGCAATATCCTCTGGCCCTTTCATAGCAGCACTGCTTGTTGTCTTACAACATTATATGGCTAACCACACTGGTACATTATTTCCTAGACCGCCTCTGTTTACGAAGCAAAGTGCCTCGCTTAAGCGCAGCCTGCTGAAATGCAGGGCTGTTATTAGGAAATGTGAGTGGGCTGAAGTGGAGATCCCTATAGAGTTAACTTGGCAGTCTTAGAGATCCTGGCTCAACCCAATATTAAAAATGAGTCACCAGTTTACCCACACAGCAGGCCCTCACTTTGTACTTTTCACTACGAACAGCTCAGCAGAGGGCCAGGGGATGCAGCATTTGCTTCTCTAATTAATAACCAGTTGAAAGGAACTCCTTGTTAAGGAAGACTTGCTTTTTTGTTGTTGTTGTTGATTTGTTTGGCTCTTTTTTTTCTTCAGTGTTAAATGCTGATATATAACAAAAGCACAAGTCAGGTATACCATCTGGAAAGCTAGTGTACAGCCTGTGTAGGTTGCCCAGTGCAGGCTGTTTTGTTTCCACTCCAGATCTAGGCCTCTGCAACAGCCTCAGGTTTGTCAAAACTATTTTTGTATCGGCTAGGAGCTATTTGCAGCTCAAATCTTTCATTCATATTAATTTGGGGCTAGTTGGTTTTCCCAACAAGATTCACAAACTGCCTTACATTCCTTAAGGCCCTCAGGCAGAATATATGCCAGTGATCACGTCTCTTTGAGAAGCAGAGGAATCACAACACCATAAAGGCTGCAAGATGACTATCTCCTTGAGGTTAATTGAACAAGGCCAGGTTTTCCTTTTGGTGACATTTTAAATATCCGATTGGTCTTTCATGCAGTATTTTCTTGTTCTAGTAATTTGTAGTAGCACCAGATGCCATGTAAATGTAGTGTGAAGAGCTAGGATGGACATACTCTTTTCTGTACCCTGAAGCTGTCTTGGTACCGATCTTGCTTTTCTCTTGAATTTACCCCAGTCCGTGAGTCACATTTACATGCTTCTGTATAATTGAGTTAACTTTTCTGTCTCTTTTGGTCTAAACCAAAACTTCATTATTTATATGTCCACTTCCCTGATTTAGAAGTACACTTTATTGGAAGGTATCTCCTTCAGATTGTTCTTTTTGTTCTTCTTTTTGTCTCCAACTTGAGGTAACTTCTATATGAGCTAAAGTTAAAGCATGCAGATTTCAGAAGTCAGGCATCTGAATATAGATGCTTTCCTGAAGTAGAGTCTGATTATTTGACAATGATTTCTGGTTCTGAAGAGAATAGAAATCAGTATGATGTTTCACTAGTTGTCCTAGTAGACTTGCATAGCCATGTGGGGAAAAAATGACGTTGGAAGTGCAAAGTCAATGTCATAGTTATTTTGACTGCAGAATTTGCATTGACCAAATTCTGTGCTCCCTAAACACATATTTTCCAGTTCCTCATTGTTTTATTTTAGTTTCTTTCAAGATACACTAGTTTTATGTACTTATCTCAGTCTTATCTTTATCTATTTATGCCCATAATAGAATCATTGCTATTCATTTATTGATATTAATTTTATGAAAATGCTACAATCTTGTTTCATACAACTGCTCAGCCACCAAATGCAAAGGTATGCTTTAGTTTTGCTGCTATTTTAGTCAGGCCAAAAGTTCTTTTTCTACTTGTTTATATCCTCCCAAAGGCAAGACACTGGAATAGGAAGAGAATACAAGTGATATTGTATATGAAACATAGAACAAGGAAGGGAAAGAGGCTGAAGAAAATGTAAATCTTCCAAAACAACCAAACAATTTGGATTATGAAAACGAGTGTCTTATGTCAAGTGCCTCTTCACCCTCTAAGTGTGTTATGAAATGTGATCACTTGTCTTGAACATACTCCGTCCTAATGGCAACATTGTTGAACTTATAAACACTATTAATTGTGTGAAACTTGGAATCTAAATCATGGAAACCCTTTCTATGTTCAACTGAATGGGCCTCATTCATGAGGTTTGAATAAACTCAGCATGGTTATGTTAGGCAGGACAGTTTTTCAT